>NC_133541.1:130951942-131680717 GCF_048773025.1 Camelus bactrianus
GAGAGCCTCTGTCCAGGCTGCTGAGAGGGGGATCCTCATGAGGCCAGTAGTCCCCCCAACCTAAGCCCTCAGGACAAAGATCCAGCCGTCCCTGCAGTGTCACCATAGAGCCAGTCCATCCTCATCACTGTGCCTCTGTGCTCCTTTGTCCTGGGGCCTCTCTTCCCCCTACACCCAGAAGAATCTTCTCCCTCTCTTCTCTGAGTGCCCCCTCACTTCACCCGTGGTCCCTGCTTCCTGGGCCACCATCACTGGAGTTGACGCTTTGCACCTTCACAAACCCCGTTTGATCAGGAGCCTGGGTTGGCCTCCTTGTGCTCACTTTCCACCTTCAGATGATTGCTCCTCCCCTCGTGGGAGCACATGGAAAACCCAGATCCTTTCCTAGCAGTGCCTGCCACCCTGGCCTCCCTGCTCATCTGCCTCAGTCAGGAGCACCTGGACCACCAGCTCTGTATTGCCTCGCCTCCTACCATCAAGACGTCAAAGTTCATTCTCCTTCCACCACCCAGTATGGTCATTGTAGGGTCTTCTTCTCTGTCAGCCTGAGCCAGCCACCCCCCATTCACCCTACCCCCGGGCTCATACCCGGGCGTGTCTCCACCCCAGGTCCAGCCTCTCTCCTTTAAGTGCCCACCTCTAGCCGTCCAGCTTCTTCTCCACCAGCCTCCCTGGCCCTCCTTCACCCTCACTGGGGCATCATGTGCTGACTCCTCTGCTTTCCTGCCTGTCCACGTTCCTCTTACTTCCACTTCCCCACCTTCCAGCTCTGCATCCACAGTCAGCACTCTCTTTATGACAGACAAAACGCCCTTGAGCCTTGACCTTTTCAGTTCCTCACCAGGCCGACTTCCATCTCGGTTCACCCAGCTCTACTTGTTCTGAGCCTGCAGGCAGCAGGCTCTCCCAGCACAGATTTCCAAGACTACAAATCAATGCCCACCATGTTGCCGCTGCCAGGCAATCCTCCAGGATTTCTCTAGTGAGCACATTTCCCCACTTATCACTCAGTGGTGTCAACATTCTCTGCTCTCTGCACACCTCTAACCTTCCCTCTGTCTCTTCCCTGACTCCCAGCAGATGGCCTTGCCTCCTGCTTCAGAGAGAATGACATGTCACTGGAAAGGAACTCGCTCACCTGCAGCAAACCTGCTCACCTCACCTTTTATCTGTCCCTCTCCCACCTGGACTCTAGCTGTAGTTGTTCTTAATTCAGTGAGTTTAGTTGACATATATATACACAGTGAAAAGCATAGCACACTATCGGCTACCTTCTAGGGGTTACTTTTTCAATTTAACATGGAGTGTGTGATTCATCCACTTCATTGCATGTACCTGCAGTTCATTTGTTTTAACTGATCTTAAATGTTGTGTGTGTGAAAGTAACACAAGGCAAGGGTAAGCCAGGATTCAGGATGCTGGTTACTTCCTGTGAGAAGAGGCCAAGAGCAGGATAGGGAAAGAGGACACAGTATGTCACTGTCAATATTCCTGTTATGATGCTGGGTGATAGGTTCATAACTGTGTCTTATAATATTAATTTTAATACATAAATACCTCTGACAGGCACCTAAGATGAGAATGTGTCATGAACCAAGACATACAATGGGTAATATTACATCATTATTGTTATGTAATCTTGTTATATTATATATTAATCATAATCTTACATTATTTGTTATGGGTTATATATTATATAGATGCATGAATTATATATTATGTGTATAAACACCTACATATGTATTATATACTGTCTGCTAATAAATAAACAGAAGATAATATGCTAGTATATCTTCTATTATGTATTATTTAATAAATAATATCATACTCTATCCTGTTATATGACATGGAACATAATCTTTAATAAAATAAGAAATCTGTCAATATATATTGGTAATTAATAAAATTAAAAAAAACAGCCCGCAGCTTTTAACGCCGACACCGCTCCAGCTGTCACTGTGATTTCTCTTCCCTTTCATGGCCGAGGCCCTCACAGTGCTATCCGTTCCCCCTTTCATCTCCTTATCCTGAACCTTCCTCCTCCTCCCATCCCATGCTGCCTTCTGCCCCGTGGCCCCTCTAGTCTCCAGCGGCCTCTGGGGCACTGATCTGCGGGCACGGTCTCAGGCCCCAGCTCACCTGCCTGTCCGCCGCCTCTGCCACCGCTGGTGGGGGCGGGGCGGGGGTCAGAGTGCACCCCTTGTCCTGGAAGAGAACACAGCACAGACTGTGACCAGCAGCAGGTGTGGCCGGGAACTGCAGGACTTGGGGGAGAGCCAGACTGTCTGCATCCAGACCTGGGGCACTTGGAGTGTGAAGAAGCCCCGTCCTCACTGCCCCTGAAGTGAGGAAAACACCCTCAGGTGAGTTAAAGTGCTTATGACCTAGGTCTGTTGGCTGGAAAGGACAAACGGGCCCCTAAGGGGAGGGTAGTTGATGTTCCAGGCCCCACCAAAGCCCTAAGGGCTGGCGGGGAACCAGGCTGGACGCTCCACTGGACCCAGTGCCCCCTCGGGGGTGGGGCCTTCGGGAACAAGCAGAAAGCCCTCTGTCTCTGGGGGGGAATGGGGCAGTGTGGGAGCATCCCTGCAGCGAGTCAAGTGAAGTCAGGGCCTGTGGGATCCATTTGTATGGCCACATCGAGCCTCAGCAGAAGCCACAGCAGGAGTGGATACCTGTCTCTCCAGCTGTCATCCTCGTGTCTGAGTGCCAGGCTTCAGACACGATCCCCTGGGGCGCTAGGACAGTTATAGACAGAGGCGGCTCGGGGAGGCCTCAAGAGGGTGGTACTGGCCTTCCTGCCAACACGATTACATGAAGATCAAACAGTCCATAGATGGGAAGTAAATAAGAACCATGGTCACCTCTGGACCCCAAGCTTAGACGTGGTGCATGGGGGACATTTATCGACAATTCAGCGAGGTTCTGGCCAGAGCTAGAGGCCAGGGCAGCAAGCCGGGAGTGACACTTGAGGAGCATCATTGTGCAGAGCCTGGACTGGGTGTCTGCAGGCTCCTCCCAGGAGAAGCCTCAGAGTTTGGGAGGTGGCTAACATGGTTCCTTCATGTCACCAGCAAGTGGTGCCACCTGTGGAAAATCAGCTGTGATCCTGAGATGGGTCAGCCCTGGGTGATGTGATAAAGGCTCCTACAAGAGGGGGCGCCAGATGGACAGTGAACCAACCAACAGGCTGATGAGATTCCCACCTGTGTTTATCGTGCTTTCGTAGCCAAGAATGAGGAGAGAGTTGAATGGCTCACCATGAATATTTTAACAACTTTAGAGAGTTCCATGTCTCACTGCATTTAAGTGTCACCTGGAAGAATTCAAGCAGTGTCTAGACCCAGGGGAGGCAAACGGCCTCTCGGTTCCTCTTCAACCTGGCAAACCCAGCAGCCCTCTATGGCCAGACCTTGGCAAGTGCCTTCCCTTGTTATAACAAAATCCTTCCCCCGCACGCCTGTGGTAAGCTTTTGTTTTTTTTAATTAATGGGAATGAAGGTACCTTACAGCCTCCACAGACTTTTCCTTAGGGCTTCTCTTCTTAGACCCGGGCCCCCCGCTGCCCTGGGTCCTGCACTGCAGAAGGTTCCCCTGGCCCTGACACTTCCTCTGGCCACGCCCTCCATCGGGTGGAGTCAGCAAGGCCAAGGGGACATGGTCATTGGCTCCATCCCATGCTCTAGAAACCCAGGACGCCGAATGCCCTGCCTCAGCAGCCCCTGACCCATTTCTAGTGCCTGCACCGGCTCTCCCCGGAGTTCAGATTCCCAGGACTCACAGAGAGGCCAAAGGGCAGCTGTTTGCATGGAGGTTATAGGCAGAGCCCGGACGTGAAATCTGAGTGTCCCCTTGTGCACATCCAAGGCCACTTATGGCAAGGGATGGACCCAGCATTGGGAAGAAAAGGGTCAGGCTAGTGATCAGAGTCTGGGAATCAGCTCTCCCCACACACTCACTTTCTTTGCAGGACTCCCCTGAGTCTGGTTGTTCTAATTTTGAACCTGGCCTTCCCCCTTATAATAAATGTATATTTGTAAAGGCAGGACTTTAGAACCTACTGCACTTAAAATGTTTAGATATATAGAATGTGAGCTCCCAGGTATGCTCTGGCCCTGCACTTCCAAGGGTCCAGAGCATTTATGTTGGCTCTACTGAGACTGTAAGTGGCAAAGACCATCTCCAGAGAGGAGGGGCTCCTGCTTCACAGTCCGAAGTCAGGATCTTCTGAGCGGATAAAACAATGGACACTGAGACCCTCAATTGTAAATTGATTTAGAATAACGCCAAAGGTGTGTATGACGTGTGTGTGCGCACGCACGCACCTGGGGAATTGTGTGGTACATGACTGTGAGTGTGTGTGTGGCTGTGCGCGCACGCGCCTGGGGATGTGTGTGGTTGTGTGTATGCTATGTGTGTGTGTGCGTCTGAGGACGTGTATGGTTGTGTGTATGGTATGTGTGTGTGTGGTACATGAGTCCATGTACGTGTGTGTGTAGGGAATGTATGTGGGCCAGAGTCAGTGCGTCTGCACGTGTGTTTGTGTGTATGTGCATGCATTAGTATTAACAGTAGAAGCTGTCCTTTAGAATTATGAAGTAATAAAATTTGTATGATGTCTTTTGCTGTATAATTCAAAATTAAAAAAATCTTCAGTCACTAGAAATTTATTCCCCCCCGATTCTGACTTTATTTTTCCATATTGATATGTCTTCATTTTACTGATGAAGAAACTTAGCTTAGAGATGTTAACTGACTCAACCAAGGACATGGAGCTCGCGCACCCAGGGCCAGGACGCAGTCCAAGCCACGCTGCTCCAGAGGCCTGGAGCCCTACTCAAGATCACGCGTTACCTCTTGGCGGGGGAACAGATTCTGATGGGCTGTGGCCAGCGTGCAGGCTGCCCAAACTGGGGACACGGGAAGCCGGGCAGAGAGTACCAGACAGCAGAGAAGAGTGAAGCCCTGCTCAGAAATTAGATAGGTCCCTAGGTCTTGGATGAGTAAGGAGGCTCACTGCTCATCCTTGATCCCTTTGCTGGTGGCCAAAAGGGACCAAGGTCCACGAGAGCACTTCTGGGAGCTGCCTGCCAAAACCTGCAAAAGGACTGCTCAGGACTGGCTCTGCAGTAGGAGCAGAGGAAGGAAATGTCACCTCTTGGTGGACATTATTGGTGATGGCAGTAGGAGGCCTAGCAGCCTCGGTATAGTGGTGGCAGGACAGGGTCCTAGTGGATGATCGTTTTCACCTCTCTTAAAAATCATTGCTTCATATATTGTATCCATTTTGTGGTTTATTTTAGGGTGGTAAATATGGTCTCTGTTACTCCATATTAGCTGGATTGATTAATTTTTTTATTGTTAATTTTCTCTTCAATGATTTGGAAGCTATATTGCCTTTTAATGAAAATTCTCTCTAAATTTTTATAAATCATCTCTAAGTTCATAACTTTATATGTAATTGGACCAGTATTCCTATAACACTATCAAAACTGAAATAACCTATTAGATCCTGTTCCTCAATAATGATAAATTTAGCATATTTTACCTCTCTGCTGTTCCAGATTGTGTGTGTGTGCGTTTGTGTGTGTGTGTGTGTGTGTGTATGTGTCCTCCAGTTACTATGTTTAGACAGTTGCTTCCAGTTTGTTATATTAACAATGAAATATAGCTATAAACTTCCTGGATTTCATTGCTCACTACCACTATTTAATACCATGTCTTTCCCACTTTTGAGTTGTTTACTTATCGGGATTTTCAAATCAACTGGACACATGATTGGCTAAGTTTTTTCGAGAAGTGGACTTGGAACACTTTCATGTCTATATGAAGCTTTATGTTCTCCTCCTCAACAACTCTCAGGGTGTTGTTGATGGCCCAAGCCTTGTTTTAAAATATGGCATTGTTTTTCATCACCAAAAAAACAAAAAAGTTTTCTTGATTTAAATTGCTGTCTTTTTATGACTGGCTAGTCTTTTCTGGTGGATAGAGATTTACTTAACCTTCCCCCTTCTTTTCGCCATAACTCGGATTCATTGAGATGCATGTTTTTACCATTTCTCAGATGGGCTTCCGCTTTGACTTCCACTTTAAACCATCACCCCACTCTTTTTCTCCATGCTTATTCCTGAAAAAGTGAGCTCTCTATCGGATTAAAGGTGGTTCCCGTCAGAGATGTGTGGCTCCCTGTCCAAAGGTCCAAATGAAGAGAAAAGGAAAGATTCCTGTTTCCGGTGGTTACATTTTGTCAGCTTAGAGATCTAGTTATCCGTGTGGCTGCGGCGGAATCTGCAATATCTTGGCTCAGAGTTTCCTTTTTCTGGCTTACTAGGGGAGCCGCAATAGCTGGGGTCACGGCGCTGTGGCTGTTGTCAGGATCCCGGGACTGAGGCAGCCCCTCTCCCCCCTTGTTATTTTGATCTTGCAAACTGGGCCCCAGCTATGCGAACCCTGCATCTGGCGGCCAGGATCGCCCCCCACGTGACGTGTCCCCAGTTCCTCGGCGTCCCTCACTGCTATCAGCTAGCTCCAGTAAGGGTGCGAGCTGGCTTCCACTGCGGTCTTTCCTCCTTCCTCTCCAGGCAGGCCGTCCTTTCCGACTAGTTGTCCCTATACTTTCTCTCCTGTGCTACATAAGCTGAAGGAATTCCTCAGGGTTTCCAGCAGGTACATGGCGCTCTTCTATGTTTGGACCCCTTCAGTGCTTGTAGTGGAAATTTAGGAGGTGGAAAGGAAGAGCTTGGGGGTTCTCCGTATCTAGGGGCTCCCTATCCAGCAGATTCAACTAACTGTGGTTTGAAAATATTCGTGAAAAAACAGTTTCAAAAAGCAACACTTGAATTTGCCATCATTGACAACTACTTACATAGCATTCATGTTGTATTAGATACAGTGAGTAATCCAGAGATGATTTGAAGATATATATAAAGTACATGGGAGGGTGCACATAAGTTCCATGCAAGTCCTATGCCATTTTATACAAGAGGCGTCAGCATCCATGGATGTTGACTTCAGGGGGGAGTCCTGGAACCCGTGCCCCATGGTTACCAAGGGATGACTAGAAGTCCAGGCTCCTTATCCCAGCCTGTCAGGTCCCCATGTGGTCTGAAACCTACCTGTACCACACTTCCCTTGTCACTCTCCTCCAGCCCTGGCAGACTGTCCTTTGATTTTTGAACAGGCCACACTCACTGTGCTTCATATCTGGCCCCTAGAAATACCCGTTACTTTCTGAGCATGGCTCTGCTTTCACAAAAAGGGCTGCATTGTCACTAGAGAAGACACTGTGGAATTTCCTTTAAAAACTGAAAATAGACTTAACTCATGATCCAGCCTTCCCACTCCCGGGCATATGTCAGAAGAAAACTCTAATTCAAAAAGTCACATGCACCTCAATGCTCACAGCAGCACTATTTATAATAGCCAGGACATGGCAAAAACGCAAATGTCCGTCGACAGCTGACTAGATAAAGATGTAGTAGTATATTTATACAAAGGAATACTACTCAACCATTAAGAAGAACAAAGTAATGTCATTTGCAGCAACATAGATGGATGTAGAGATAGTCATTCTAAGTGAAGTAAGCCAGAAAAAGAGAAGAATGCCATATAATATCACTTATATGTGGAATCTAAAAAAAAGACACAAGTGAACTTAACTACAAAAGTGAAACAGACCCACAGACATAGAGAAACAAACTTACGGTTACCAGGGAGAGAAGGGGATGGGAAGGGATAAATATGGTAATTGGAAAAGTGTCCCTCTTGGAGAGTTATGGAAATGTTAGCTATCTTGATTGCGATGATGGTTTTCTGGGTGTAGACATCTATCAAATTCATCAAATAGTACATGTGAAATATGTGTAATTTACTATACAGGAATCGTACCACAATAAATATGCCTGTTAAAAAAAAAAAAACAAGAAAATATTGGCGGCATTGTGTCCTACGTTTTTATATGTCTTTAGTGAGTGGGTCTTCAATTTTCCGGTCTGCCATATTTTCTGAACCAGAAGTGCCCTCCTTCCCTTTTCTTTGATAAACTGTCAGTGGGTGGCATTTATTCCCGTGGCTCCAACTGCTCTCTGTCCACTGATTAACAGTCAAATCTTTTCCAGCAAGGACATTTCATTTCAGTCCCAGAAATATACTTATAATTGACAAGTAGTCATGCCATTGTTTGAAGAAGTAAACCTAGTTTTGAGCGAGTGTAAATTCAAACACACAGAGCTTGAGATTTTTATGGGCTAATCAAGTGGGAATGTCTACTTGTCAATTATAAGTATATTTCTGGGACTGAAATGAAATGTCCTTGCTGGAAAAGATTTGACTGTTAATCAGTGGACAGAGAGCAGTTGAAGCCACGGGAATAAATGCCACCCACTGACAGTTTATCAAAGAAAAGGGAAGGAGGGCACTTCTGGTTCAGAAAATATGGCAGACCGGAAAATTGAAGACCCACTCACTAAAGACATATAAAAACGTAGGACACAATGCCGCCAATATTTTCTTGTTTTTTTTTTTTTAACAGGCATATTTATTGTGGTACGATTCCTGTATAGTAAATTACACATATTTCACATGTACTATTTGATGAATTTGATAGATGTCTACACCCAGAAAACCATCATCGCAATCAAGATAGCTAACATTTCCATAACTCTCCAAGAGGGACACTTTTCCAATTACCATATTTATCCCTTCCCATCCCCTTCTCTCCCTGGTAACCGTAAGTTTGTTTCTCTATGTCTGTGGGTCTGTTTCACTTTTGTAGTTAAGTTCACTTGTGTCTTTTTTTTAGATTCCACATATAAGTGATATTATATGGCATTCTTCTCTTTTTCTGGCTTACTTCACTTAGAATGACTATCTCTACATCCATCTATGTTGCTGCAAATGACATTACTTTGTTCTTCTTAATGGTTGAGTAGTATTCCTTTGTATAAATATACTACTACATCTTTATCTAGTCAGCTGTCGACGGACATTTGCGTTTTTGCCATGTCCTGGCTATTATAAATAGTGCTGCTGTGAGCATTGAGGTGCATGTGACTTTTTGAATTAGAGTTTTCTTCTGACATATGCCCGGGAGTGGGAAGGCTGGATCATGAGTTAAGTCTATTTTCAGTTTTTAAAGGAAATTCCACAGTGTCTTCTCTAGTGACAATGCAGCCCTTTTTGTGAAAGCAGAGCCATGCTCAGAAAGTAACGGGTATTTCTAGGGGCCAGATATGAAGCACAGTGAGTGTGGCCTGTTCAAAAATCAAAGGACAGTCTGCCAGGGCTGGAGGAGAGTGACAAGGGAAGTGTGGTACAGGTAGGTTTCAGACCACATGGGGACCTGACAGGCTGGGATAAGGAGCCTGGACTTCTAGTCATCCCTTGGTAACCATGGGGCACGGGTTCCAGGACTCCCCCCTGAAGTCAACATCCATGGATGCTGACGCCTCTTGTATAAAATGGCATAGGACTTGCATGGAACTTATGTGCACCCTCCCATGTACTTTATATATATCTTCAAATCATCTCTGGATTACTCACTGTATCTAATACAACATGAATGCTATGTAAGTAGTTGTCAATGATGGCAAATTCAAGTGTTGCTTTTTGAAACTGTTTTTTCACGAATATTTTCAAACCACAGTTAGTTGAATCTGCTGGATAGGGAGCCCCTAGATACGGAGAACCCCCAAGCTCTTCCTTTCCACCTCCTAAATTTCCACTACAAGCACTGAAGGGGTCCAAACATAGAAGAGCGCCATGTACCTGCTGGAAACCCTGAGGAATTCCTTCAGCTTATGTAGCACAGGAGAGAAAGTATAGGGACAACTAGTCGGAAAGGACGGCCTGCCTGGAGAGGAAGGAGGAAAGACCGCAGTGGAAGCCAGCTCGCACCCTTACTGGAGCTAGCTGATAGCAGTGAGGGACGCCGAGGAACTGGGGACACGTCACGTGGGGGGCGATCCTGGCCGCCAGATGCAGGGTTCGCATAGCTGGGGCCCAGTTTGCAAGATCAAAATAACAAGGGGGGAGAGGGGCTGCCTCAGTCCCGGGATCCTGACAACAGCCACAGCGCCGTGACCCCAGCTATTGCGGCTCCCCTAGTAAGCCAGAAAAAGGAAACTCTGAGCCAAGATATTGCAGATTCCGCCGCAGCCACACGGATAACTAGATCTCTAAGCTGACAAAATGTAACCACCGGAAACAGGAATCTTTCCTTTTCTCTTCATTTGGACCTTTGGACAGGGAGCCACACATCTCTGACGGGAACCACCTTTAATCCGATAGAGAGCTCACTTTTTCAGGAATAAGCATGGAGAAAAAGAGTGGGGTGATGGTTTAAAGTGGAAGTCAAAGCGGAAGCCCATCTGAGAAATGGTAAAAACATGCATCTCAATGAATCCGAGTTATGGCGAAAAGAAGGGGGAAGGTTAAGTAAATCTCTATCCACCAGAAAAGACTAGCCAGTCATAAAAAGACAGCAATTTAAATCAAGAAAACTTTTTTGTTTTTTTGGTGATGAAAAACAATGCCATATTTTAAAACAAGGCTTGGGCCATCAACAACACCCTGAGAGTTGTTGAGGAGGAGAACATAAAGCTTCATATAGACATGAAAGTGTTCCAAGTCCACTTCTCGAAAAAACTTAGCCAATCATGTGTCCAGTTGATTTGAAAATCCCGATAAGTAAACAACTCAAAAGTGGGAAAGACATGGTATTAAATAGTGGTAGTGAGCAATGAAATCCAGGAAGTTTATAGCTATATTTCATTGTTAATATAACAAACTGGAAGCAACTGTCTAAACATAGTAACTGGAGGACACATACACACACACACACACACACACAAACGCACACACACACAATCTGGAACAGCAGAGAGGTAAAATATGCTAAATTTATCATTATTGAGGAACAGGATCTAATAGGTTATTTCAGTTTTGATAGTGTTATAGGAATACTGGTCCAATTACATATAAAGTTATGAACTTAGAGATGATTTATAAAAATTTAGAGAGAATTTTCATTAAAAGGCAATATAGCTTCCAAATCATTGAAGAGAAAATTAACAATAAAAAAATTAATCAATCCAGCTAATATGGAGTAACAGAGACCATATTTACCACCCTAAAATAAACCACAAAATGGATACAATATATGAAGCAATGATTTTTAAGAGAGGTGAAAACGATCATCCACTAGGACCCTGTCCTGCCACCACTATACCGAGGCTGCTAGGCCTCCTACTGCCATCACCAATAATGTCCACCAAGAGGTGACATTTCCTTCCTCTGCTCCTACTGCAGAGCCAGTCCTGAGCAGTCCTTTTGCAGGTTTTGGCAGGCAGCTCCCAGAAGTGCTCTCGTGGACCTTGGTCCCTTTTGGCCACCAGCAAAGGGATCAAGGATGAGCAGTGAGCCTCCTTACTCATCCAAGACCTAGGGACCTATCTAATTTCTGAGCAGGGCTTCACTCTTCTCTGCTGTCTGGTACTCTCTGCCCGGCTTCCCGTGTCCCCAGTTTGGGCAGCCTGCACGCTGGCCACAGCCCATCAGAATCTGTTCCCCCGCCAAGAGGTAACGCGTGATCTTGAGTAGGGCTCCAGGCCTCTGGAGCAGCGTGGCTTGGACTGCGTCCTGGCCCTGGGTGCGCGAGCTCCATGTCCTTGGTTGAGTCAGTTAACATCTCTAAGCTAAGTTTCTTCATCAGTAAAATGAAGACATATCAATATGGAAAAATAAAGTCAGAATCGGGGGGGAATAAATTTCTAGTGACTGAAGATTTTTTTAATTTTGAATTATACAGCAAAAGACATCATACAAATTTTATTACTTCATAATTCTAAAGGACAGCTTCTACTGTTAATACTAATGCATGCACATACACACAAACACACGTGCAGACGCACTGACTCTGGCCCACATACATTCCCTACACACACACGTACATGGACTCATGTACCACACACACACATACCATACACACAACCATACACGTCCTCAGACGCACACACACACATAGCATACACACAACCACACACATCCCCAGGCGCGTGCGCGCACAGCCACACACACACTCACAGTCATGTACCACACAATTCCCCAGGTGCGTGCGTGCGCACACACACGTCATACACACCTTTGGCGTTATTCTAAATCAATTTACAATTGAGGGTCTCAGTGTCCATTGTTTTATCCGCTCAGAAGATCCTGACTTCGGACTGTGAAGCAGGAGCCCCTCCTCTCTGGAGATGGTCTTTGCCACTTACAGTCTCAGTAGAGCCAACATAAATGCTCTGGACCCTTGGAAGTGCAGGGCCAGAGCATACCTGGGAGCTCACATTCTATATATCTAAACATTTTAAGTGCAGTAGGTTCTAAAGTCCTGCCTTTACAAATATACATTTATTATAAGGGGGAAGGCCAGGTTCAAAATTAGAACAACCAGACTCAGGGGAGTCCTGCAAAGAAAGTGAGTGTGTGGGGAGAGCTGATTCCCAGACTCTGATCACTAGCCTGACCCTTTTCTTCCCAATGCTGGGTCCATCCCTTGCCATAAGTGGCCTTGGATGTGCACAAGGGGACACTCAGATTTCACGTCCGGGCTCTGCCTATAACCTCCATGCAAACAGCTGCCCTTTGGCCTCTCTGTGAGTCCTGGGAATCTGAACTCCGGGGAGAGCCGGTGCAGGCACTAGAAATGGGTCAGGGGCTGCTGAGGCAGGGCATTCGGCGTCCTGGGTTTCTAGAGCATGGGATGGAGCCAATGACCATGTCCCCTTGGCCTTGCTGACTCCACCCGATGGAGGGCGTGGCCAGAGGAAGTGTCAGGGCCAGGGGAACCTTCTGCAGTGCAGGACCCAGGGCAGCGGGGGGCCCGGGTCTAAGAAGAGAAGCCCTAAGGAAAAGTCTGTGGAGGCTGTAAGGTACCTTCATTCCCATTAATTAAAAAAAACAAAAGCTTACCACAGGCGTGCGGGGGAAGGATTTTGTTATAACAAGGGAAGGCACTTGCCAAGGTCTGGCCATAGAGGGCTGCTGGGTTTGCCAGGTTGAAGAGGAACCGAGAGGCCGTTTGCCTCCCCTGGGTCTAGACACTGCTTGAATTCTTCCAGGTGACACTTAAATGCAGTGAGACATGGAACTCTCTAAAGTTGTTAAAATATTCATGGTGAGCCATTCAACTCTCTCCTCATTCTTGGCTACGAAAGCACGATAAACACAGGTGGGAATCTCATCAGCCTGTTGGTTGGTTCACTGTCCATCTGGCGCCCCCTCTTGTAGGAGCCTTTATCACATCACCCAGGGCTGACCCATCTCAGGATCACAGCTGATTTTCCACAGGTGGCACCACTTGCTGGTGACATGAAGGAACCATGTTAGCCACCTCCCAAACTCTGAGGCTTCTCCTGGGAGGAGCCTGCAGACACCCAGTCCAGGCTCTGCACAATGATGCTCCTCAAGTGTCACTCCCGGCTTGCTGCCCTGGCCTCTAGCTCTGGCCAGAACCTCGCTGAATTGTCGATAAATGTCCCCCATGCACCACGTCTAAGCTTGGGGTCCAGAGGTGACCATGGTTCTTATTTACTTCCCATCTATGGACTGTTTGATCTTCATGTAATCGTGTTGGCAGGAAGGCCAGTACCACCCTCTTGAGGCCTCCCCGAGCCGCCTCTGTCTATAACTGTCCTAGCGCCCCAGGGGATCGTGTCTGAAGCCTGGCACTCAGACACGAGGATGACAGCTGGAGAGACAGGTATCCACTCCTGCTGTGGCTTCTGCTGAGGCTCGATGTGGCCATACAAATGGATCCCACAGGCCCTGACTTCACTTGACTCGCTGCAGGGATGCTCCCACACTGCCCCATTCCCCCCCAGAGACAGAGGGCTTTCTGCTTGTTCCCGAAGGCCCCACCCCCGAGGGGGCACTGGGTCCAGTGGAGCGTCCAGCCTGGTTCCCCGCCAGCCCTTAGGGCTTTGGTGGGGCCTGGAACATCAACTACCCTCCCCTTAGGGGCCCGTTTGTCCTTTCCAGCCAACAGACCTAGGTCATAAGCACTTTAACTCACCTGAGGGTGTTTTCCTCACTTCAGGGGCAGTGAGGACGGGGCTTCTTCACACTCCAAGTGCCCCAGGTCTGGATGCAGACAGTCTGGCTCTCCCCCAAGTCCTGCAGTTCCCGGCCACACCTGCTGCTGGTCACAGTCTGTGCTGTGTTCTCTTCCAGGACAAGGGGTGCACTCTGACCCCCGCCCCGCCCCCACCAGCGGTGGCAGAGGCGGCGGACAGGCAGGTGAGCTGGGGCCTGAGACCGTGCCCGCAGATCAGTGCCCCAGAGGCCGCTGGAGACTAGAGGGGCCACGGGGCAGAAGGCAGCATGGGATGGGAGGAGGAGGAAGGTTCAGGATAAGGAGATGAAAGGGGGAACGGATAGCACTGTGAGGGCCTCGGCCATGAAAGGGAAGAGAAATCACAGTGACAGCTGGAGCGGTGTCGGCGTTAAAAGCTGCGGGCTGTTTTTTTTAATTTTATTAATTACCAATATATATTGACAGATTTCTTATTTTATTAAAGATTATGTTCCATGTCATATAACAGGATAGAGTATGATATTATTTATTAAATAATACATAATAGAAGATATACTAGCATATTATCTTCTGTTTATTTATTAGCAGACAGTATATAATACATATGTAGGTGTTTATACACATAATATATAATTCATGCATCTATATAATATATAACCCATAACAAATAATGTAAGATTATGATTAATATATAATATAACAAGATTACATAACAATAATGATGTAATATTACCCATTGTATGTCTTGGTTCATGACACATTCTCATCTTAGGTGCCTGTCAGAGGTATTTATGTATTAAAATTAATATTATAAGACACAGTTATGAACCTATCACCCAGCATCATAACAGGAATATTGACAGTGACATACTGTGTCCTCTTTCCCTATCCTGCTCTTGGCCTCTTCTCACAGGAAGTAACCAGCATCCTGAATCCTGGCTTACCCTTGCCTTGTGTTACTTTCACACACACAACATTTAAGATCAGTTAAAACAAATGAACTGCAGGTACATGCAATGAAGTGGATGAATCACACACTCCATGTTAAATTGAAAAAGTAACCCCTAGAAGGTAGCCGATAGTGTGCTATGCTTTTCACTGTGTATATATATGTCAACTAAACTCACTGAATTAAGAACAACTACAGCTAGAGTCCAGGTGGGAGAGGGACAGATAAAAGGTGAGGTGAGCAGGTTTGCTGCAGGTGAGCGAGTTCCTTTCCAGTGACATGTCATTCTCTCTGAAGCAGGAGGCAAGGCCATCTGCTGGGAGTCAGGGAAGAGACAGAGGGAAGGTTAGAGGTGTGCAGAGAGCAGAGAATGTTGACACCACTGAGTGATAAGTGGGGAAATGTGCTCACTAGAGAAATCCTGGAGGATTGCCTGGCAGCGGCAACATGGTGGGCATTGATTTGTAGTCTTGGAAATCTGTGCTGGGAGAGCCTGCTGCCTGCAGGCTCAGAACAAGTAGAGCTGGGTGAACCGAGATGGAAGTCGGCCTGGTGAGGAACTGAAAAGGTCAAGGCTCAAGGGCGTTTTGTCTGTCATAAAGAGAGTGCTGACTGTGGATGCAGAGCTGGAAGGTGGGGAAGTGGAAGTAAGAGGAACGTGGACAGGCAGGAAAGCAGAGGAGTCAGCACATGATGCCCCAGTGAGGGTGAAGGAGGGCCAGGGAGGCTGGTGGAGAAGAAGCTGGACGGCTAGAGGTGGGCACTTAAAGGAGAGAGGCTGGACCTGGGGTGGAGACACGCCCGGGTATGAGCCCGGGGGTAGGGTGAATGGGGGGTGGCTGGCTCAGGCTGACAGAGAAGAAGACCCTACAATGACCATACTGGGTGGTGGAAGGAGAATGAACTTTGACGTCTTGATGGTAGGAGGCGAGGCAATACAGAGCTGGTGGTCCAGGTGCTCCTGACTGAGGCAGATGAGCAGGGAGGCCAGGGTGGCAGGCACTGCTAGGAAAGGATCTGGGTTTTCCATGTGCTCCCACGAGGGGAGGAGCAATCATCTGAAGGTGGAAAGTGAGCACAAGGAGGCCAACCCAGGCTCCTGATCAAACGGGGTTTGTGAAGGTGCAAAGCGTCAACTCCAGTGATGGTGGCCCAGGAAGCAGGGACCACGGGTGAAGTGAGGGGGCACTCAGAGAAGAGAGGGAGAAGATTCTTCTGGGTGTAGGGGGAAGAGAGGCCCCAGGACAAAGGAGCACAGAGGCACAGTGATGAGGATGGACTGGCTCTATGGTGACACTGCAGGGACGGCTGGATCTTTGTCCTGAGGGCTTAGGTTGGGGGGACTACTGGCCTCATGAGGATCCCCCTCTCAGCAGCCTGGACAGAGGCTCTCGCTCCTGAGAGCTGTGTGGCCACCACTGTTCCCGGAGGGGCTCTGCCTCCATCTTCTCTTATCAGACATTCCTGCCCAGCCCCCGACCGCCAGCGAGGGAGCCTGGGCCTCGCAGCTGTTTGCCGTGGAGGGACACAGGCTCCTCGGAGGAGCAGGCGGATCTTACTTTGCTCCGTAACCCAGGGCCTAGCAAAGCGCCAGCCCATGTGTGGGCCATGTAGGGGCTCGGATACTTACTATACTAACTCAAAGCAGTAGAATTGCAGAGCTGGAGGAAGTGACCACTGAGCTCACAGAGTTCACTGCCCACACCCCCATTCTACAGATGAGGAATCAGAGACCAAGCAGTGAAGCAGCCTTGGCCAAGGTCACGCTGCTCGTAAATGCTGGCCTGTGTCGGGCATGCCAAGTGATGAGCTGCAGTGAAGGGGCTGAGAGGGGTCTCTGGGGCCAGAGAGTTCGGGTTCAAGTCCCAGCTCTGCCATTTATTAGCCGTGTGATTAATGAATGTCCTTACCTTTAAAGTGGAACTCATAGTGGTGCCAACTCATTGGGTTGTCATGAACACAGCGTTCCTGGAACAGCAGGACAGAGTTCTGTAAGGGTTTGCTGTTGCTTTGTTTATGATTATTATCACCAAGTGAACCCTGAAATGAAGAACAAAGGCAGCAAGAATTTTTATTTTAAAGGAGTTTCAAATCCTCTGATGAATGCTTCATTTCATCTATTCAAGATTTCATTTGACCCTTATTAACAACTAAACAATGGATGACTTTTGAGGCAATCTTGCTTCATGTCTTTAATTCTCACTAACGACACAGGCTATTTAACAGGCAGCAGTTTCTTTTCCAGGAAGAGGGACGAAAAGTTAAAAATGACTCAGTGCCTCTCGGTCCCCAGTGAGTTGGTTGTGACCTGTCAACCCAGCTTTGGGGAAGTGCCCGCTCCCCCTGGGCCCACTGAGCTGCCCCGCAGCCTCCAAGGGGTGCCGTACCCCCACACGAATCCAGTCTCTTGGTTCCTATCTTTGCTTCAGATCCCTCAAGGACTGCCCATGCCCCAGGGCCCCATCTGCCCCACCAGCCTTGGCTGCTGGACTCCAGGACACCATCCTGGGTCTCAACCATCCCCTGTTCCTATGACCGCCCCACTAATCTACATTTTGTCCTTCAAGTGTGGGCTTCTGTGGCTCACCACACAGCAGGGGTCTCCCCGTCCTCCACCTTGGGTAACTGCATCGTCCTGCACGGTGCCTAGGGAACTCGCGTGGAGGCAGGAAGAATACAGAACAACAGGTGCTCAGAGGGGCTGTCTTTCCCACTGCAGGGGCCCTAGAGAGCTTTCTCCCAGCTGGTTATTCTCAGGCGCTGAACCTGTGGAATCTCGATCTCACCAATTTAAAGGGCATCACCACTAATTACAAAAGCAATCATTTCTTCAGTAGCAAAAGGAGAAAAGACTTTGTGTTCCCCACCTCCAACTGTTTTCCTCCACCTTCAGATGTTTCTCATCTCTGGGCAAGGGTAGAATGCAACTCACAGAATATTATTTTTCAAAGTCTTTTCCCACTCTGAAGATTGCTTTCCCAGAACCGATTAAGGCTAGAAAGGTTTAGCTTCCCTGGACTGAGGATTCAGAGGCCTGGGGGGAAGGGGGGAGGGGGAGGTGAAATAACTCAGCAATATTGAACCTAACAGATACATTAAAAGGTTCTATTCTAAACAGAAAGGAAGCAGGATGCTATAGAAACAGGAAACCATAGTTGGAAATGCAATAACGAGTTGCAAGAAAATAAACCTAAAGATGTAAAAATGAAAAAGGACATCAAAATAAAAAAAGTTGGGAATGGGAGAGGGGAGCAAGAAAATGTAGATTTTTTTCTTTCTTTTTTTTCTTCGTTATTCTTAGGATGTGTTGGAGCCTACGTGATTATCAGTCTAAAGGAAATAGATATAGTAATGGGCTGATATATTTGAAGAATAAGGTAACCACAAATCAAAAGCATACAATAGAGTCGCAAAAAAACCAAAAAGAAACAAACTCAAAATGGCTTAAAGACTTAAATATTACACGCGACACTATAAGCTTCTCACAAGAAAACATAGGCAAAACATTATTTGACATACATCTCAGCAATGTTTTCGTAGGGCAATCTAAGCAACCCAAGCAACAGAAATAAAAGCCAAAATAAATAAATGAGACCTAATTAAACTTATAAACTTTGCACAGCAATAGAAACCATAAGTAAAACTAAAAGACAACCTATGGAATGGGAGAAAATATTTGCAAAAGATGAGACTGACCATGGCTTAATTTCTAGACTATATAAATAGTCCGTACAACTTAATAAGAAAAAAATAAACAACCAAATCCAAAAATGGGCAGAACAACTAAACAAGCAATTCTCCAATGAAGACACACAGATGGCCAATAGGCATATAAAAAATGCTTAATATCGTTCAATTATCAGAGAAATGCAACTCAAAACTACAATGTTATCATCTCACACCAGTCAGAATGGGCATCATTCAAAAGTCCACAAACCATAAATGCCGGAGAGGCTGTGGAGAAAAGGAAACCCTCCTACATTGTTGGTGGGAATGTATTTTGGTGCAGCCACTGTGGAAAAGAGTATGGAGATTCCTCAAAAGACAAAAAAAAAAAAAAAAAAAAAGGCTTATCACCTAATCCAGCAATCCCACTCCTGGGCATATATCCAGAGGGAACCTTCATTCCAAAACATACCTGCACCCCAATTTTCACAGGAGAACTGTTTACAATGGCCAAGACATAGAAGCAACATAAACATTCACTGACAGATGACTGGATAAAGATGTGGTATTTAGATATAACAGAATATTACTCAGTCATAACAAAGAAGGAAATAAGGCCATTTACAGCAACATGGATGGAACTGGAGATTATCTCACTAAGTGAAATAAGTTAGACAAAGACAAGTATCATATGATATCATTTATATGTGGAATTTTTAAAAAAATGATACAAATGGACTTATCTATAAAACAATAAACAGACTCACAGACTTATAAAACAAACTTAGGAGTTTGGGATTAACAGATACAAATTACTATATGTAAAACAGACAAACGACAAGGATTCACTGTAGAACACAGGGAAGAATATTCAGTATCTTGCAACCTATAATGGAAAAGAACCTGAAAAAGAATAGACTATGCATATGTACAACTGAATCACTATGCTGCATACCTGAAACTAACAAAACAGCTGTATAACTGAAACTAACAAAACATTGTAAATCAAACACATTTCAATTTAAAAAAAATTGATAAGCTCTAAATACCTTTATTCAAAAAATCTTGAACACTCCCCTCTTACAAAATTTAAAATGGGTAGCTTGAGCAGGACCAAATTATACTGGATGGGCAGTTACATATCTTCTCCAGCACGTGGCCCATGCTACACACACATCGTGTTTTCCTACAGGTAAGAACAGCCCTGACTGCACAGCGAGCGACTCTTTCTGGGACAAGGGCCTCTGTGGCAGTGGCCTCCTTGTCACCGCTGCATCTCATCAGGAGGCCAGGGTTTTCAGAGGGGAGGGGACATAGAGCTCATACACTTCAAATTGACTTCCCGAAAAAACTATGGAAAAACCGAATTCACCTGCAGTGTAGGAAACATGAGCAGGGCCCCTAAGCAGACCGACAAGCCCAAAGTAAGATGGCCCGATGTTCAGATCGGAACCAGAACAAAGACCACCTGGCCCCAGTTAAATGACCACCACCTCACCTGCAATGAACTGCTCGTACTCAATGTCAGGGATGTTTCTGTTGAGACTTGGGAGGTCAAAGGAGTCGGACCAGGGATCGGGGCTCTGCCAGTGGTAGAGGTGGCCCCAAGGGAATAGCACCAGTACCGGCTCCTCCATCTTCAGCAGGGTCTTCAGGAGGAAGGCAATGTGGATGCAGACGTTCCTACGGAGGTTGAAGCCCTCTGGAGGGTTGAAGTCACACAGAAGGTACCTGGCTGGGAGCAAAGGAGAGCGGGTCTTCAGGGCCAGGCCTCTGCACAGGAATCCCGGCTTAGATAGAACAGATACAACGGGAATCCCTGCACAGCCCATGGCCTACAATCCAGACACATTCAGCAGCTTCTGGTTTGTAAAGTGGAGGCACTGCCCACCCATCTCCATGTGGCCAATTACTTCAAGTCCGGGAGCAGTTGCGGAAGACATCTTGGCATCCGTCTAACACCACTAAGCACCCGACTAGCATCTGAGCACCCGTTCTCCAGGGGCTCTCAAACTTCTTGTTCTACAGAACCCTATACACTCTTAACAATTACTGAGAACTCCAAAAGGCTGCTATTTATGTGAGTTTAATCTATCACTATTTCCTGTGTTAGAAGTTAAATAAGAAGTTAGAAAAAGTGTATGAATTCACTTAAAAATATTAACAATCTACTGTATGTTACTATTAATACTCTTAAACAAAATATAATTCTATTTTTCAAAAGAAAAATCATTAGTGAGAAGAATAGCAGTGATTTTAATTTCTGCAAATCTCTTTTGGACTGGTGAGAGCTGAATTCTCCTATCTGCCTCTGCATTCCCTGTTTTGTGATATCGCAGGCCAGGTTTTCCCTGGAAAACCCCGCAGGAACTCGGGAGAGCAAGAGTGTGCAAAAGGCAGGTGACATCCCGGCGTTTCTATGAAAATGGTCTTGCACCTCAGGGGCCTTGGATACACTTTGATAACTGTTGCCCTATCCAAGGCGAGACTCTTCTACACAAGAGCCAGGCAAGGGTCCTGGATTCTGTAATGAGTTACCGCCACCACACCCCTCCCTTCTCTGTGTGTTCCTCACAAGCTCCATTACTGCAGATGAGGATGTAATCCTCAACTGGGGCCTCTAATCCCAGAAGACTGCTAACTTCAAGAGGGAGGGTCACATCTACCATCCCTACACCCCGCATAGTTTATTTTGAGTCAAGCCCTAGATAACTGCTTATCGGCACTGACCCTTGTGTCTTTTTCCTGAGGTTGACTGAAGGAACCAACATCTGGATGGAACTGAAATTTCCCTGCAGATAAACAAGGCTGATAAGCCACCCCATTCCAACATCTGATTCTGGGGCTCTTCAAAACCCGGGTAAGGCCCCGCTTCATCTAAGATGGGTCCTCCGCCTGCCCTTCCCGGGGGGTTCTGGGAGGCCGCGGCCACCAAGGGCGACCCAGACTCGCGGCCCCAGCCCCAGGGCCTGAGGGGGAGGAAAGCTTGAGGCTGTGCCCAAGCCCTGCCCCGCCCCGCCCCAACACGCTCCCCGGCACCACAGCCCTCCCCGGCCACCGCCACAACCCCGATCCCACCCCGGTTCATGTCCGCCGGCCCCGCCGACGGCGCGGACCTACGTTTACCGTCTGTGGGACGCCGCCCCAGACAGGATGTCGGCCGCCGACTGACCAGGCCAGAACTAGTCGCCCGGCCGAGCAAGCCGCCATCCCCAGCAGCAAACACCGCCATGGTCCCGGGCAGCTGCACACTTCCGGAGCCCGCTGCCCGCCCCAGAAGCGCACGCCGGCCCGCGCGGTGCGTGGCGCCTGTAACCATGGCAACTCCGCGGGGCCCTCCCCTAGCGCTTGCGTCGTGCGTCCTCCCGAGTCTAGTTGTGCGAGGGCAGAACTTGCGGAGCCAATGGGAGCCAGGGCGCAGCCAGGACGGGGGTGGGGGGAGGCTTATGGGACAGCTGGGCGGGGCCGGGGAGGGCAGGGCCGCGCGGAAGTCCTGATCTGCAGGTGGCGCCGGCCGGAGGCTGGGGCGTTGCTGCCACCAGTGGGCGGGGCAGCGGGGCAGCGGGGCGGGGGCACCCTCACCTGTCCGTGTGTGGGGATCAGCCTGGGCTCCGTGGCCTCCGCTTGCACCGGACGTGGACCCAGTCTACCGGTGGGCAAGATAGAGGACTGAGCCCAGGCACGCACGGCTGGCCAGGTAGGGCACCTGAAGTGCAGATCCGCCAGGCCCGCTGCCGGCCTTGAATACGCGCTGCTAGGCAGTTTCCAAGAAGACGGGATCTGTCATAAGAGGGGAGGTAGGGCTTGGGTGCCAGATGTCGGGTTGGGTGAAGACTCACAGGAGAGCCACGGTGAGAGGGCGCAGAGCGGCCCCTGTGTTGGCGGGGCTAAGAGTTTGGGGTATAGGGTCGGGGTGGTGTGTGCCTTTCTCTGTGGTCTCCTCACTCCAGAGCAAGGGGCTCTGCTTCCCCCCTCCCCTCACTGCACTCCCTGCCTTCCCCAGCACCACCTGGGGTGTGGTCATGTCGAGGCAGGGAAGGCCCAGGGAAGGGGCTCATTCAGGGGCAGGGGCCACTCTGCAGGGATGCTGGACCTGACAGCAATGCAGTGCTTCGGAACTCCCCTGGGCTGGGTTTCTAACCAGTGGGATGGAAGGGCCTTTCCTTCCTGGGGTGCATTTGGGGGAACTAGATACGTCATGAATGTCAGCCCTGAAAATGGAGGCTGCGCTACATCCATTCTTGGAAAGAAAAATCAGGCCCTTCCAGCCCAGGTGACTCAGAAAGTCAGTCAGCAATGTTCGGGGTCCCCAGTTTAGGCTTTCAATTAGAGCTGAGCGGCTCAGGAGGCCAGATCCCTGTCCGTGGCTCCAGGAGTAGGCTTTCTGCTGGGGGACAGGATCCTCACAAACACCTGTGTCTTTGTGGGTCACTCCCCTCTGACAAGCTGGGAGGCAGGGTGCAGTTGTGGGAAATCGTGTTTCCATGAGGAGAGGGCCACCAAGTGGTGGGGGCACAGGAGACAGTGAGAAAGAGTCCCGCAGCCTTTCTGGAATCAAAAAACTGGCAAATGTGAAAAAGTGCATAATTTGTTTTATTGAACAGGCTGCTTATGTACGTTTGGAGGGCCAGGTTCAAGGACTCTGCATCCCTCCAGGACAATAGCCTCAAGAGAAGAACAGACAGAGCAGGAAGAGATGTGGGGTTTCTCCAAGGAATGAGGCAGAACAGGGATTTCTGCAGATTTGCAAGGAGACCCCGACCGCTGAGCACCGGGTTACAACCCCACGTGACCTTTGTCGTGTTTGGCTTGGGCTCTGGGTCTGGCCTGATCATGTATTCTTCCAGCTGAGTTCCAGAAATTCAGAGGGTAGACTTAGAGAGGCTGCGTTTGGGACCCGGTGTGGAGACGGAGGGTCCTTTATCCTGAGTCCCCTCAGCCTAATCACTGTAGCTGAGTACCAACACCACCCAGGCCCCCAGGTTGGCCGTGGAGGGAGAGCAAGCCTGGCAGGTGACCCAGGGGTCCCACTGCTGTGCCCCTCCCTTATCTTTGTTCCCTTTCACCCCGGAAGGTGTGATTGTCTCGTGTCATGTTGACAAGCCATCTCTCTTCTCTGTCAGGTGGGATCCCCACCCCCGCTCAGCCTTCTTTCTGCATGGATGCTGAAGGACCAGGCTCACTTGAAGTTCTGAGTTTGAGCAGTAAGGTGGAAACAAAGAAACCAATGGAAACAAAGAAACAAGTCATTGTGGCAAAGCTCCCCACCACAGAGAAGCTGCCCTGAGTGGAAGGGAGGGTGTGGGCATGCCCATTTGTTTCGTGTCTCCCAGTGCTCTTCGCTTTCTTATTGCAGACCTGCATGGTTACAACAAAATGATCTGCAAAACTGAAAATATTTACTCTCTGGCTTTTACAGAAAAGGCTGACCAGCCTCTGGTTCCCGTACCGGTCAACTGATTGGAGTACCTTTCCAGTTTGGAAACATCTGGGCAGGCCCAGGTTTGCAAAATTCTTTAAGAGTAGTTATGGAGTTTTGCTTCTAAACATTTTTATGGCTGTATACTTCTGAGCTGAGGTTGTGCTGTGTAATTCTGAGCCGGGATTTTCTCAAACTGTTTCTTATTTCTTATACCGGACACCCCTAAATTCCAAGGGGAATGGGATGTTAAGGAAGCCATGGAGTTTAGGAAAAAGATACAGATTTCATTTCCATTTAAGCATCGATGTATCTCCATCCTAGGCAGTATCGGTTCTGTGGTATTGATAGGGGAACTAAATAGCAACCAAATTTATAGAAAATAGTGGGTCATTGGGTACACAAGTTCTTCTTTTCAACATTTTTGTAGTGTTTGCAGTTTAAGATGACCGTTCCTGAGAAACAGGCAGCCTCTTAGAATGAAATAGCATTTTCCCTGAACCATACTCAATTTTTATTTCGTAGACAGCAGGAAGGGCAATCACACATCCAACACTTGGGGACCTCAAAGATAAAACGTAACTTTCTGGGAGCACACTCCCCCCGTCTCCCTCTGCTCTTTTCACTGTCCCATTGTCCCTGAAGGCTGTTTTGTATCTTCTGCTCATGACTTCAGTAACTCTTCCTTCTCGTCCCTCAGCTGGTAAGTTTACTTTTCTACTTTGACCAAGCAAACTGAAGCCAACAGAAGAGAACTTTCACCAGCAACTCCCAGCACATCCGCTCGCCTTCTGATGTCTGTGACCTCACTCTCGCTGCCCCACCTCTTATTACAGGTGACATCGAAAGCCAGATCATCCAAAAGTCACCAGGGGGCCCATCCATACAATCTTCTCCGGGCTGTCACTCCCACATCCATCCTCTCTGTCACTACCTCATCTATTTTGTTCTCCTGCTAGTTGGCTCCTATCAGTATATAAAAGTCCATCCTCTTAAAAGAAACAAACAGCACTCCTTGACTCTAATTGGCCCCCACCAATTGCCACCCCATGTCTTTGCAGCAAATCTTTAATGAGTCGTTTAAACACACTGTCTGCATATTCTCTTGAGCCATTCCCTTTTACACCCACTCTGGCTTTTCCCCTGATCCCTCGCTCTATGGAAACTGCACTGTCAAGGCCATCAGTGACCCCACGTTGCTAAATATAGTGGTCAGTTTTTAGTCTTCATCATGCGTGGCCCTTTGGCAGCATTTGACCCAGCTCTTCCATTTCTCCTCCCCCGTGTTCCTGCTTCACTTGGCCTCCAGCCCATCGCTCTGCTTTCGATCCACTGGCTGGTCTTTTGCCAACGTCTCCTCTTTTTTCCAAGTATTTACTGCGAATGTGCCTCGGAGTTGGGTCCTGGGTCTCTCCTCTATCTCACAGCTATACTTTTGGTGGAAGCAACCAGACTTGGAAATTGACATGCCATCAATTTCTCGATTTGTCCAAAACTCCCTGATTGGCCTTTTCCATTTGGAACTCTCTCCCTGATACTCATATTTTTTCTCTTTCATTCATCTTGCTTTCACATTCATACATATGTTCTACTGTGTAAATTACTTTTCCAAATTTTGAATCAGTCCATACATATCATGTGAAATGCTCAGATCTCTATTATTTCCACTAAGATGCTTATTCTACCTTAGAACCTTTCTGCATTTCTGTATTTATGTCAATAAAGTGAATAGTATTTCTACAAGCCTCATAGTTAAACAGTGTGTTTGTTTGGGGCTACTATGTAACATGAAATAATGATACATCAACATAGTCCTTTTTCATTTAATTTTATGTAACACCAAGATGAGGTTTTTGCACTGAAGACTGTTTCATTGAAATTTTACCTACGTTATGGACAGTCAGTTTATGTGAAAGCCCTCATTTCTCCCCTTTTCTGATATATTTTCCATTTGGCTATTATAACATATACCTTGGCATGAAATAAAATTCCAAATCCATTCACATAATAAAATTAATACATTTAAATTATATTTTTTAATGTTAAAAAGAAAGAAAAAAAACCCCAGACTCTTCTACCTATTAGGCATTTCTGTGGCAATATCTAATAGACTCCTTAATCATGACATTGAAGAACTGAGCTGATTCCAGCCCCTTTCCACCTGCTCAGCCCCATCTTGTCCCATCCCCTGTGGATGGAGAGGACATCCATCCCATTTGCCAGGTCCAGATGTTGGAACCATGTTCTTTCTTTCTCTTTCTCTTACACACACACAGACAGCAAATCCAGCTTGTTAGAAAATTCTGGCTACTCTGAATTCATTAACCACGTACTCCCTGTTCCCCACCCTCCTAGGAGCCACCTTCAACCCCTTGTTGGACACCAATCAGCCTACTTCTTCCATCTTTGCTTTTCTACAATCTCATCCACACAGAGTCGGAGGGAGCCTATAAAAGCATACATTGAGGGGGTGGGTGTAGCTCAGTGATACAGTGCATGCTTACCATGCATGAGATCCTGGGTTCAAACTACAGCACCTTCACTAAAATAAATAAATTAACCTCCTCCCAAGAAAACCCAAAACAAAAGCATAAATTGGACATCACCCATCCCATCAAAACTCACTAAAAGGGTCACCATTCCATTAGGAGCCAAAGTCGTCCCAAAGTCTTCGAGGACCCGGCCTGCTCTGCCTCTCCGCCCACACTCTCCCCATCACTCTGGAGGCCTCTGGCTCCGGCTCTTCCTTCTTCCTCCGGATCTATTCTGCTTCAAGTTCATTACTCCTTGAGATCTGCCAGGATTGCCTTATTCCCTCCTGCCTGCCTCCCACCCCACCACCATCACCTGAGTTTGCTCCTATCACTCTTATTTTTCCCCAACCTCTTGCTACCCCCATCATGTTGCCTGTTTTCTCTGCTAAAACTCTGAGCCCCCAGTGATGGGGAGTCGTGTCTATTTTGTTGACTAATAAAGCCCAAGAGCCTTGGGAACGGGTATAGTTACTAGATTCCCATAAGTAGTAGGAGCTTATACAGATTTGCTGAATGAATGCAGAGGTCCTGGTCCAATTCGATGGAGCACTTCTGTGTCCTGCTCAAAGATTAACTCTCCTTTCCTCCTGAGAGAGGGTGACCACTTCCTTGGTGACCAAAGGCAAGATCAATTTTCTTTATGCTGTTAACCTTAGGCGGGGAGACTGGGGGATCTTCATTTATATTTTAAAATTTGATTCACTCTGCAGTTTGTCTCCTGTCTATGCATCCTTTTGAGAAACCGTTTATGAGTGATCATTCTTCCATCAGATTGAACAGGATCCAGGGGGAAGTACCAAGCCTGTCCCATCGGCCATCCTGTGTGTCATGTCCTGTGACCCAGTGGATGCTCAGCACGTAAGTGAACCAACAGGAGTGAGTGAAGAGATGGGAACATCTCATTATTGTGGTGGCTGCATTCTGTCCGATGCCTTGAGATTTGGGGAAGGGTTTACAACTGCGGAGGCGAGATGTCAGGTCCTCTGTGCTCTTCCTGAGTGCCCTGGCCTTACCCATTCCCCCAGCCCCCTCTGGGCAGCCAAGCCCAGGAGCTGGGCCACCGGCGATTGTGCTGATCAATAATCCACCTCACCCAAAGTCCGGGGGTAAGAGCGGCCAGCACAACTGGTTGTAGACTCTGAAGTCAGGTCCTTGGAGGAATTCCTCACTGAACAATGTTTTGGACCTTTTATTTTTCTCTATAGCCTCCAGCTGAAGAAACAGATTGCCTTAGGTACATGAAAGGTGAGGACACCTACTATCCCCATGGAGCCCAGGTGGGGCTGGGAGTCTGCTGTTTGTACAGCCGGTGGGCTCGTGTTGCTTTGGGCATCCCTGTGCCTGAATTCCTGCAGTACACTCGGTGGTAAGGACGGGGGTGCCTGGCAGGGAGGGAAGCGGGTCGGGGGACTACACAGCTGGGGAGACGTTAACCTGGGGTGAGCGGGAGCCGGCTGATGCATGGAAACTCGGTGCAGGGAACTCTCCAAACTCAGAGAGGTTCCCACTCCCGCAGGGTCCCTTTGATCAGGGTGCTAGGCTGTCAGCACTGCAGGGTCCCTGTGAGGATCATGGTGCCTTCAGGCAGTGGGAAGTGAGGGGTCCAGTGGCAATTAAATTAACTGTGCACCCAAAGCCAACCCCCGTCTCTTTCAGCCTGTTTCCTAATCTGCAAAACTGGAATGATGTTAACCATCCCGCAGGTTTGTTGATGGGCTGGGACACACTAGACTGCCAGGAGCTGGAATTCCTCTGTGCCCTGATTGTAATCCTTCCTTCACACTATTTACTCTCACAAGTTCAGTCTCTCTGTCTCTCTCTCATTCACTTGTAACTTTCTCTCCTGCTCTGGTTTCATTTGATTCCCACCCTCCTCCCAATCCCCAGATGAGTGAAATTAATTTCTGTGTGTCAGTTCCAAATTCCCGGGAAAGATGCTCTGTCCCCTCTGGATTGGTTGTCCAACCCATCAGTTGCAGTCAGAGGAGTGAGTCCCTCTGTGACCAGAGGAGGGGCTCTGCCCAGCCCCCCAGCCACCACTGTGGGAGCACATAGCTCTCCGAGGAGAAGGTACTGGCTGTGACTTGGTGTCACTAAGTGTGAATTTATCTCTCCTCTTGCCCCACCTTCATCCTCCTAAACAAAGATGAAAATTAAACACTCCCGAGATTTGTGTCATGGAACACTCAGGGTGGGGGCTAAGAGGGCTGGATTCCCTGCTGAGTGTAAGGGGCTACAGTGACTCCCCAACGAGAGCCTGTAAAGGAAACAGCACCGGCCCCACCGGACACTTAGGGTGCTGAGTCTGCGTGACATTGAGCCAGGCTTCTGACCACAGCTCAGGGGTCTGGTCTGACCGGTTAGTCTTTGAAACCAACCAGCTTTGGATTCCTCAATCCCTCCCTGAGGTTTTACCTGAACCACGAGCTTCTGTATCTCTGAAGACAGATGATGAGGACCCTTCACGTAAGGCATTTGCACAGCCCTGTGCGGGAATTTGTGCTGCACGGTCTGCCCGGCGAGCTGACCAAAGTTCGTATTTTACTGATCTTAGAAATAGTCTGGTTTCCTGATGCACTGTTTCACTGAACAAGCAACAGAAGCCACCTCTGGCTGATAAAAGCAAAAAAGGGACTTAATGAAAAGATACTGGGAGGGTGCATGGAGTGGCCCAGACCAGAGCCGACCCGGGGGCCGTAGGAGATATTGGGGAGCCCCAGGCACCAGGCTGCGCAGGGTTCTACCGGGCCCCCTGCTGCCCCAGCAGGGACCCCCCTCCTCCTGACACTCCACCTAACTGCAGGTTCATGTCCCGGCAGGGCCAGGTCACACTGAAGCCACCAGCACACACCTCAATGGGGGAGTTGGCCCCTTCTCAGCTGAGGGCGTTCCTGGTGTGGGGAGAGGCCCAGTTAGAGGAAGGCGGTTCCCCTACTGTTCCAAGTTAATGCGCAAGTCAGTGTCCATCACTCAGGAGAGCCGGGCTGGACGGACCTCATTGTGGTGACTAGGCCTTCTGAGTTCACGTATTACTTTTTAGGATGGAAGGCCCAAGAGGGAGAAAAAGTGGAGGTTCTAGTACTTATTTTATATTTCCCATGTACCAGGTGCGGTAAGCAAGCCACTTCAGACAAGGCCCATAACAACCACATTAATAGGCCACGGAGAAAGTCATGCAGTCAGGCCTCTGCAGCCCCGAAACCCGTGTCCTCATCAGTTCCGTAGTTACCAGTGGAAGTTGTAGGGATATATGGGACTGTGTGCTCCTGTGGGGGCTGGGATGTGTGTGTTTAAATCCACATCTTCAGAAACTCGGCCAGAACCACAGCCACTGATTGTCTGCATGGAGGCAGAGGAGGGGAGGCTTCCAGCCTCTGGTCCAGCTCGTGTGGAGCTCAGAAGTTGCTCCTTCTGTCCTGAAGACAACACCAGAGCTGAGGGAGCTGCAAACCCACTGCTCTTCTTAGATCCACAAGAAAACTGAGGGGGAAAGCTGCTCCCAACACAGAGAGGCAGCCGGGCAGGCTTGGAGAGTCACAGCTCCCAGGGCAGAACCCGCTTTTGTAAGAACCCCGGGGGCAGGCAGATTTAACAGGTCCCTGAGGCCAGCTGGAGGCTCAGCGTGGGGAAGTCCGAGTGTGACAACTCCAAGGGGCCAGTCAGAGGGGCCCCCTGCTCTTTTTCATGCATTTTACCTCCAGGACCGTATCCTGTTCTCAGAGTGAAGATCATAGGAAAACTCCTCATGGTTCCTGCCAGGAAAGGAAAAAAATAGCTCTATTGAAATACACCCAGAACATTCTCTTCCATTGTGGGGGGTTGTGTTTTTTTTTTTTTTATGAGAAATTATTTTACCAGAGCCTAACCTACCTGGGGGAAGGGAAATACTTTCTGTGTCACCCAAATTGGGGTTTGGGAAATAGACACACTTGTGGAGGTCACAGCTCAGGGCACAGGCTCAATGAGAACTAATCACAGGACTACAAATGCCCTGCTCTGTCCCGCTCCCCCAACACCTTACCTCCATGTCAGTAGGGCTCCTGTGTAATAACAGGAATAAAATTAAAAGAAGTAAATGTCTCAGGAGTGTCTAGGGAAAACCCAAAGACAGCGGGGAGATGAAAACAAGGACACACGGGTGGGTTTAGCCTCTCGCACGAATAGCTGTAGCAAACTACACACAGCCCAGCCCCAGTAGATAAACAGAAAACCTCACAGAAGAAACTATTTATTTTGGTTCTCTTACCCAGTGCATTCCATGGTGCATCCTCGCCTAGAATTGAGTGGAAGCAAGTCCATCTCAGAAGGGACATACCTGAAGAGAAATGGCTTTCCAGACTCTGAAGGGCAGAGAAAGCACCAGCCTGGGTTAGAGAAAGGTGAGGGGTGGGGTAGGGGGTGGGCTGCCTTCTTCCCCAAATAAGGAACCTTCCTGAGGCCAGCACAGTGGGAGGGAGGGCCATAGGGTGGAAGCAGCCAGACTTCTTCCTGAGAAGTGATAGGATGCCTCCAAGGGACCATTCAGGTGCCCAAACTCTGTCCTGATGGTAGGAGCCAGTCGGTCTGCCTCAGAGCCCAGGACTGAGTTGGGCGCACAGCAGGCCGGTCTTACTTGGCCGGATCAATTTCACTTCTCCGAAACCCCGTGTAAAACATGAAGCGTGGACGACCTGGTGAGCACAGCTCTGCCCTCAAGACCGGTTTCAACTCCTCTCTTCCCAGAGAACAGCATCTCTGAGCCCGTCCTGGGTGACTTCACAGAGATCACCCTAGTGGCCCAGGCTAGTGACCGGGAACATGTACCTTCCTGCAGCCAACCCCAGACGTCCACTGATGCATCATATACTGGCAAAGATGTGAGTTCCTGTGCATTGGTCTAACAGCAGAGACTCTGCCACAGGCCCAAGAGGTGGTGTGTGGGACAAGCAGGGGTGCAGGAGTGTACGCAGTGCAAAGGTGTAAGTGGTGGCAGGGGTGCAGGGGCTGTGGAGGGTGCAGGCAGTTCAGGGGATGCGGGGGTGCAGGCAGTGCGGAAGGGCAGAGAGTGGCAGGGGTGCAGAGGTACAGGGAGTGTAGGGGTGCAGGAAGGTGCTCAGGCACGTGGCCATGGTCAGAAGGCAAGTGCACATCCTCGCAGTCAGCCTGACCCCGGGAGATTAGTGCAATGGTCTGGGGTGGCGGAGGGGGCGGCGGCGGCGGCGGCGGCGGCGGCGGTTGGTGGGAGGCTGCCCGGGCAAGCCGGTCGATTTCTTCTCTTCCCTGCAGCCTGGCCTGGGGGGGCGTTGGCCGCCGGAGATTCGCCAGATGTTGGACTCCAGGTAAGCTTGCTCCTGGGTGGTGGGGCGGTTAGGTCAGGGGGCGGTGGCAGCGGCAAGGGGGCGGAGCAGGGCTGCCCCTGGCGAACTGATGGAATAGCTGCCTTCTCCCGGCTGCCGGGCCTGGGAGCGGCCTCTGCTGCCCCAGGTCGCTGCACACACCTGTCCCACTCAGCAAGCTGAGTGGGGAGTGGAGGCGGTGACGTTAAGGTGCAGGGCCCACGGGGATAGGGGGTCTGCCGCACGGAAGCCGGTCAATTCGCTCCGCTCTCCCCCGCGGCGGAGCCAGGGGCGGCTTCTGCTGCCGTAGAGGCGGGACGCCGGTCTCCAGGTGAGCTTGGTCCTGGGAGGCGGCGGCGGCGGCGGCGGCGGCTGGGGGTTGGGGTCCGTTCCAGGGAGCTGCTCCATTTCTTCTCTCCCCCGCGGCCTGGCCTGGGGGCGACCTCTGCCGCCAGAGATTTGCCTGAGGTCCGACTCCAGGTGAGCTTGCTCCTGGGAGATGGGTGCGGTGCAGTCAGGGGGCTGGGAAGTTGGTGGCTGCGGGGATAGGGAGGCTGCCCCGGGGGAGCTTGAGGATTAGCTCCCATGTCTGTGCCGCGTGGCCTGCAGGCGGCCTCTGCTGCGCCAGGTCCCGGGACAACCCTTTCCCACTTTGCCTGCTGGGGGCGGGAGGCAGGGTAGTCATTGTGCACGGGTGGCGGGGTTCGGGGGCCTGCAGCGGGGGAGCGGGCCCATTTGCTCCCATCTTCCCCGCGGCTTGTCCTGGGGGCGGTGTCTCTTGCCCTGGGTTAAGAGACACGTGTATCCTAGTCAGCCTGGCCCCAGGAGGCGGGCGTGTTACGTTGGGGGTGGTGGCAGCAGCAGCAGGTTTTCCCATGGACCTGGTCCATTTGCTCCCATTTCTCCCCATGGTTTGCCCTGGGGGCGTTCCCTGTTGTCCCTAGTTCGCCGGACGTCCATCTCCAGGTCAGCCTGCTCCCTAGAGGCGGCCACCGTGAGGTCAGGGGGCAGGAGCGGTGGCTGCTGTGGGGGAAGGGGGCTGCCATGGGGAGCTGGTGGTTTGGCTCCCGTCTCCCCGATGGCCTGGTGTGGGAGTGGCCTCTCCTGCCTCAGATCACCAGACACACCTGTCCCATTTAGCCTGCTGGGGGAGGGGCGCCCTGGGAAGTGCCTTTAAAGTGTGGGGGAGGCGACGGCAGGGGTAGAGGATCTGCAGCGCGGAGCCTGTCAATTTGCTCTCCTCTTTCCCACGGCCAAACCTGGGGGCGTACTCTGCTGCCCAAAAGCCGGATGCCCGTCTCCAGGTCAGCTTGCTCCTGGGAGGCGGGCGCGATGCTGTCGAGGGGCAGAGGCAGCTGCGACGGCCGGCTGCCCCGCCTAATGGGGCCACTTCTTTTCCTCTCCCTTGACCTGGCCTGGGTACGGCCTCTCCCGACCAAGATTAGCCTGAAACCCCACACCCGGTCAGGTTGCTCCTGGGAGGTGGGCGCGGTGACATCAGGGGTTGGAGAGGAGGGGGGGTCTGCCCCTGGCGGGCTGGAGGATAAGCTCCCATCTCTCTGGAGGCCTGACGTGGGGGTGGCCTCTGCTGCCCCTCATTCCCGGGTCACCCTTCTCCAGGACATATTGCCCCGGGGGTGCTGTAGGCTGCGGGGGCGGCGGGTTGTTGGCGGGGGTATGGAGCTTGCCGCTTGGGAGCTGGTGGTTTATATCCCATTTCCCCCGCAGCTTGGCCTGGGGGCAGCCTCTGTTGCCCCAGGTCGCGAAGCACTGTTTCCCTGACAGCTTAACCACCGGAAGTGGGCAGGATGTGCTGAGGGGGCGGAGGCAGCCGCCAAGGCAGCGACGGAGGGGGCTGTCCCTGGCCAGCCGGTCAATTTGTTCCCATCTCAACATTTGCTGTCCCAGTTTCGCAGGACGCCCTTCTCCAGTTTATCCTTCTCCTGGGAGGTAGGCTCAGTGCATGCAGCCCAAGGTCTGGGCTCTCCCCTGGGGAGGGGCAGAACTCTCTTTTTCTTCTTTGTCTTTATTCTTCAGCAAAGTGGTTACTGGCCCCAATTCTTAATTCTGAGAAAGTGTAGCCTGTGTTACGGAGGAGCTGCTGGACAGTGAGGTTTCTGGGTGGGTTTTCACATCACCTGATGCCACAGGCAGGCAGGAAATCTATTACTTAGAGCTTCTTAGTCTGGAGTTGGGGGATGGCCCCGCCATCCTCACCATGCTTTTTAAAAATGTGTTACTCCCCTCTTTTTCCTAGGTGACATTTTAGGTTATTGGGTCCCAGATTGCTGGCACACTCATCCCTGTTCTCAAACATCTTTTAAACTTGGGTGAAGTGATAAGTTGGGGAAGAAGATGATTTACTGAAAGGTAAGAATACTTAAATTTGCATTAAAGCTACATTCTGTCAATCTTTCTCAAATGATTTTTCTCTGATTCTAAATCCATGACCTAGTGAATGTTGTACTCCTGTGTAAATCATCGATCTTCACATCACACTTGTTGAGTGGTCAACGAGATTTTTTATTTAGATTATTCCTGAAAGGAAAAGCTCAGGCTTTTGAGAATTCCTTTTCTGATGTCACCCAGGCAGTCACAGTAGAAGACAGAGCTGATATAAAAATCCCTCACCTGCCTGAACTGCAAAGCTTCTGGGATTACTGATCCCTGAAATGCAGGTGACTCTTGATGATAATCTGTGGGTTGGTTTACATGATCAGATTCTTCCAGTCCTGTAAATGGGTCCCGTGGCCCCAGCCCCGGGAGAGCTGGTCATAAGGGCCATATCGTGAGGGGTGGGATGGGAAGGCAAGGTCTAAGAGCTGGCATCACTGAGATTCCACACTCGCTAAACACAGACCCCAGAGCCTAATTGTTGTCAGGTTCTGTTCTGGATTTGAGAGTGTGTTCGGACATGATTCTTGCCCTTCAGGGGTAACTGCCTGGGTGGAAGTAACCTTTACATAAATCTGGGGAGGATGACAATTAAGTAGATGGGCTGTTATGATTCTCAGTGTGCCCAGGCTCGCTCTTCCAGGCACTCGTGGGACTAACGAGAGTCATGTTATTCACTCATACACTGATTTATTACCCTTGAATTGATCATTTGTCCCACAGTAAGTGAAACAAGCGATGAGGAACCTGAGTTTTGTCCCCTTTCCTAGCACTGATTGTATCTGTCAGTCAGGCGCCCTGCGTATGCATTGTGAAATGGTGGTATTTCTTGCCCAATGGGACTGCACTGTCAGTTCTGAGAATCAGGGGAGACACGTGTGTAGGACAGCACACTGACACATATGGCACCCCCCCACCCCATGAGACAGCATTGTCGATGCTCAGGTGACCCGATGTAGACCACGGTGCTAAACCTGAGCATGTTTAGTGATCTTGGTGGCTATGAAAATACAGACTGCCTGTCCCTAATTCTGGAGACTCTGAGGGTGTGCACCCCAGAATTCTGCATTTTAAGAAGCACTTTAACTAATTCTGATGAAGATGATCTGAGTGTCCCACTGAGAAACACTGGTGTGCGATGCACCAGTATTGAGGATTCTCAGGGAGCGATGTCTTTTCAGGATGGTCCAAGGGCCCTCACGAGACTTTTGCCTTGGGTGTAATTGTATGTGTTCGAAAGTGATGTCTCTCACTTCCAGTGCTTGTCAGCATGCTCTGGGCAGGGATTTGCTCTCAGCAGATATCAAAAACTATAAGTCTTCAGGTCACCGAGCTAGAGTGTGAGCGATCTTTTATTTTGGTTTTCTTTATTGCAATGCGGAGTCTCCCGAGAAGAGATTCAGACTGAAAAGCTTTGTGTCGGACTTTGGAAGACCGCTGGTGACCAAGGGGTTCTCTGGCAGCACAATGACGAATCTAGGCCCCTCTTTCACTGCTACGTCAATGAAGTGGACCGCTTGGACAAGGCCAAAGCTGGTATCCCAACCATAGCCCTTGACAGTGATGTTCGGCTCCAGGAAGCCATCAGATGCAGCAGGTGGCCAGAGGAGGAGCCGAACGGGCTCATGAAATGTGACACCCCCAGCTTCATCAACACGGACCAGGACTCTTCCTTTGGGGAAGATGATCTCCTGATTTTGGAACCACCTATTGTTCTAGAAAATAAGCCAGGTGCCCAGACCTCACACAAAGACTTGAATTGGAAATGTGCTTTGTCAAGTGTTTCTCTGAAGATGTGAAGTCTGTCTTTGTATGGCAGGAATTCCCCTTTCACAAAATTGTATGTGTTTGTGTCTGAGAGAGAGAAATGGAGACAGACAGAAAGACGGAGACAGAAGAGAGCCCCCTCAGAAGAGAGCTAGTTAAGGTGAGTTTTTGTGCCTTAGTAAACATTTGGGGTTTTGGGGGGGACAAAGTATTTACACTGTCTCATTCTCCTCGTTGGAAACCTTGGCCCCGTCCTCAGTGTCAGCGGACTTGAACTGGGGTTGCCATGGTGCTTTTCATCTGGCGCTGCCACTTCCACGCTCTGCCTTTAGCACGTTGCTTTGCCTCCCAAGGCTGCCACCCTTTAAACTGTAAGGTGAGGAGTCTGGAGTAGATGATCCATCCCAGCTCTGCTGTTTTGCAAATTTCTGATTTCGTATTCGGATGAGGCTGGGATACACCCAGAGCAGTATAAACCAGGCCCTACCTCCTGTCTCTTGCTGGGGCATCCCTCAGGTCTGTGCCTTCTACTCAAGCCTTTACTGAGCCCAGCTTTTGTGAGGAGCCCAAGTGCCTACCGGGATGGCAGGAGACCTGTCTCTCGTGGTCACGGTGGCAGACATTTCTATTGGTTGTGCTGAAACAGCTCTTCTGAGATCCTCCGGCCACCCTTGCTCCAACCTGAGGACAGAACTACCGTTCCTTTCCTAGGAGGAGGATCAATCCATGGTGCATTTTATGACAATCCTGTCCCCAGGAATGCACGGAAGGTTATCAGCTGAGTGAGGGGAAGTGCCTCTGTGTCTCTGTGTCCCTGTATCTCTGTCTGCTCACAGTGCCCTGCCACCGGCTACTGAACAAGAAAAGTGCTATTCACCATGCTGTGTCTTTTGCAGATGTGTAGGTGATGGTCTTGTGGCTCATGTGTGGGCTTTGTGCTGGGATGGTGAAGGGCTTATAAATACCTCATCAACATGTATTCGAGATGGCCTGGTGCCACACAGACTTGATTCATGAAGGCATCAAGCCTGCACAGTGGTTTGGAAACAACTTGGTTTTGATCAGTCACACTGCATGCATGACTCACTGCTGATCTCTGGGTGGTTTTTTCATTTTAGATTTATTCACCCAGTGTCTTGCTTAAGCTGAAAAGTACATTTATTTCACTAGAATATTCTCAGATTCTTTGTTTTCACACATCCAGTTGTTTAATTCCTTTAAAAATCATTTTGTGTTTATAATGCCTCCTAATATCTATCATCTCTAGGTTCCCAGTGGCCTGAGCCATGCACCAGATTTGATGTAGGAACTGTTCCACCAAAAGAAATCCCTTTGCCATAATATCTTTTGAGGAAAATATTACTCTTTATGGCTCTAACAGTAAATCGTAGAACACAGCATGGAACATTTATTGTAGTTAATACATGTTCATGCAAAAAGAAATGATATTTTTATTAAACAATGTTGATTTTAATAACTTTTACTAATGTGAATATTATTACTCATAATTTAAGTAACCAAATAAAACCACAGTTATTTATTATGAAGTTTGAAAACTATTTACACTGTCTCTCAATTAGAGGTAGCTTTATTAGAAGACTGAAGGGTATTTAAAAGATGGAAAAATACCCATGATGACACCATCATTTTTATTAACTAAATATCAAGAACTGTGCAGGGTTAAGATTTAAACCTCTGCAAGCTGTCAAGTTAGCATGAGGTAGTTTGTGGATGCTGCCAGAAGACAGGAGACTCCCCCAGGTTCAGAGACAAAGAACTTCTTGCCAGCACAGCAGGCAGCTTGGGGTTAATGTTCATGTTGTTTCCTGAGTTTCTTTCCTTTTGCTGTTGTAACAAAGGACCACAGACTCAGTGGCTTAAAGCAATACACATTCATCATCTCACTGTTCTATTGTGCAGAAGTGCAAAGTCATTGTCAGTGGGCTAAAACCAACGTGTGGCCAAGGCTACATTCCACACCGAGGCTCTAGGGAGGGATTCGTCTTCCTACCTTTCCCAGCTTGCAGAGGTGTTCACACTGCTTGGCCCAGGGCCCTGTGTCACTGTGAACTCTGCTGCCACTTTACATCTCTGTCTCTGACTATATAGATATAAAGGAAGAGTCTTCTACATCTGGTATGGACCCTTTTTCCTAAATGGACATTGTATCTCTATTTATGTGCAGATTAAAACCCCTTCCCTCCAGGGTGTGGTGGCATCAGCTCACAAGATTACCACTCTGGGCTTTAAGTGTCCTCTTTGTATTGTCACCTGGGAACTTCTCTTTCCATAGTTAGCTCTGTGGTACATTTGTTGTTGTATTTTACTGGGCATTACTGAAAGTTTTACTTAAAAGAGATCCTAATTAGTTCTGTTTACCTTTTTCCAGAGCTGAAAGCTTCAGTTCTCGAGTATCTGTTTGATTTCTCTTAAAAATACATTCCAGTATATTTCTCTGGTGAAAGTCTTTACCCTGTTGTCTATTCTCCCATAATTTCCTTATTTTCTTGAATATATTAAAAGTATTTTATAGCCTTTATTGGTAACTCTGATGCCTACATCACCTGGGGGTTTGCATCCTTTGTCTAATGTTTCTTATTCTCATATTATCCGTTATATAGTCTTGACATGTTGCATGTCTTGAAATTCTTTATTACATGGCAGACATTGCAAATGAAAAATCCATATGTTATTTTCCGTGAGAGGTTTTCTACCTTCCTGTTAGGCAAACAGGGTGAGGGACTGATCATGTCGCTCCAATCAGGCGCTGAGGTGGATCAGGACTGAAGTGCCTTTTTTCTTAAAACAGCTTTGAGCTATACTTGGCAAAGTAATTTTCACACGTATGAAGTGTACAGCTAATACGTTTTGACATAAGTATATCCCCAATAAACCATGACCACATTCAAGACAGTGAACATACCCATCACCCACAAAGCTTCTCTCCTGCCATTTGTTTTCCCTCCCTCCCTCCCCATCTCTTCCCCTGGAAACCATTGATCTGCTTTCCATCACAACATATTGGTCTGCATTTTCAAGATCCTTGTATGAATGGATTAATGCAGTATCTACTCTATGTTGTCTGACTTCTTTCATTCAGTGTAATTATTTTGAGATTCATCTGTGTTGCTGTATTAATAGCTTATTTTTCTTACAGCAGATTATTGTTTAGTGCTGAGTTATTACTGAAGAGTTTGTTGTGAGCAGTGTTTGGATAGACCATCATTTGTTTCTCCATTTACTTCTTGATGGATGCATGGGTTATTTACAACTTGAGCTATTATAAATAAAATTGCAGTGAATATTTGGTTACAAGTCTTTATATGGACATATGTTTTATTTTCTAAAGCACCAGATGAGGAATATCTGGGTTATATGGTAGATAGGTATTTAACTTTTTTAAAGAAACTGTTAAAGACTTTTCCAAAATGGTTGTACTATTGTAAATTCCTTGTGGTGTGTATCAGCTCTGGTTGCTCTACTTCCTTACCAGCACTTTGTAAGGTCGGTCTTTCTAATCGTATTCATTCTTGTATGTATGTGTACTAGTATCTCACTGTGGTTTTTAAAAGCATTTCTCTAATGACAAATGGCATCTTTAATCAGCATCTTTTCATATGCTTATTATCCATCTGGATATCTTTACTGAAGTGTGTTTTCTGGCCTCATTCATTCATTCAGGTGTTTGCATTATTATTGAGATTTGAGACCCCTTTATTCTGGATCACATACAAAGAGAGACCTTTATCAGATATATGATCTGCAAATAGCTTCTGTCTATGGCTTGTCTTTTCATTTGCTTAGCAGTGTTTAGAACAGCTTTGAAGAGTCTTCATTTTGATAAAGTTCACTCTATCAGTTTCTTTTTAAAATAGATTATACTTTTGGTGTCATAGCAAAGAAATATTTGCCAAACCCAAGGTCATAAAGCTTAAGCCTATGCTTTTTCTCCTAGCTGTTTTATAGTTTTAGATTTCCTATTAAGATCTATGATCCATTGTGACTTAATTTTTGTATATTTTGTGAGGTGTGGATCAAAGTTCATTTTTTTTTTTTGCATATCACTATCTAATTCTTCCAGCACTACTTGTTGAAAACATCCTTTCACCACTGCATCCTTTTTGAGAATCAATTGTCTATATATGTGTTGGTTTAGTTCTGAACATTCTATTCTGCTCCATTATTCTATTTTCCTGTTTTACACCAACACCATACTTTCTGATTACTGTAGTTTAAAAAAAAAAAAAAAAAAAGGCTGAAAATCAGATAGTGCAAGTCTTCCAACTTTGTTTTTCTTGTTGAAAATTGTTTTGTATATTTGGGATCCTTTGAATTTTTATATGAATTTTAGAATCAGTTTTAAACTTCCTTACATCCAATTCTGCCAAAATTCCACCCATGTGTTTGGCCATCTCCAAAGCCACATTTTCTGAAGAAGTCTCTCTAGATCCCAGGTGAAAGGAATTTCTGTTTCATCTGTGCTCCAATCACATTTGATAATATTTGATTACATTTATTCATATTTGGCTGGATGTACTTGTGTGATCTTTCCTGCCATATAGTAAATCCCTGAAGATTTGGAATCTTGACTTGGTTCCCTCTGTCTGCTGAGAAAACTAGTTCTATGCTTTGCAGGAGTGAGCCCTGCAGTAAGAGGTATCTGCAGCACACATCTAGCTCATTGCTTGCATATCGTCAAGGAATCCTGCAGATTTAGAATTGTTTATTGATTGTTGCCTCCAAGACGGCTCAGCCTTTTTTATTTCTATTGCTACTGCTGCAGTTTCAAAGGAAAATGGGCTAATTATTTTCCAAATATCAAAACATACTGTAATTGAGCTGTGACGCAAATTATGTGCTGCTGTTTCTTAACAACCTGCTTAGTGTTCACAGGTACCTTCACTCATGGAACTTTTGGGAGAATGTCATATCCTCAGAGATAGCAATGCTGTCTTTGGCGACCTGAGCGGTAGTATCTGAACTCACTCCTGCTGTTTTTCCAGTGCCCCCTCTAGCCCTTCTCCAGCCCTCCATGGGGGGCCTGCAGTTCTGCCCTCGAAAATCCTGTTGCTTCTCAGGAAGAATTCCCTATGAAGCATATTCATGTCCTTCTTGTGGGGACATTCAGTCCAGAGACCTGACAGCAGGGGAAAATGTTTAGACTGCTTTTGGTAGAACGTAAATTCTTCCATACTTCTTAGAAGCAAATCCAATGAGGAAACTGTGTTGGCATCTAACAAATCAGCATAAATGTCTGATGAGGAAGATCAGCTTCCCCGTCCCACTCAGGCGTCATGTTGATGTGACACTCACCTTGGCTAACATTTTCTCCTGTGAGCAACGTGAAGTTCAAGACGTTATGAATGGCTTTTTGTTTTTCTTCCTTAGTCTATCCACATTCACTGTGTCTGGTGAGATTATATGAATCCTGCTTATTTTCAGCCCAGCACTAAGTTTTTAAAAGGATCACGTGTTTAAAAGGCTAGTGGACAATTTTTTAGAAGATCAAAATCCTTAGACTTTGGTCCTAGAGTTGAATCTTGGTTACTGGTGAATGAGAATTCCCGTTAAAATTTTAAATTCAGTAATATATAGTTTTCAAAATAGTTATATATTAGTCAATTTCATTAAACACTATAGCAGTTATTTACATTTAAGCCTGTCTCTGGGGCAATTTTGCAATGATTCCCTCCCTTTATTGATTCCCTCTTTATCAGAATCCTTGAGAGGTCCCTGTCATCATTGTCAGTATCATCATCATCATCACCATCATCATGGAACTGATTCCTCTGGGAGATTCTAGGAAAATAAAGAGCTGGACGGGGTTATGTGCAGGTCAGTGTGTGCATATACAGTAAGAACAGTTGTCAGACATTAGATTCAAATACCCATTCCATTTAGAGAAGAATGTGGTCATGAAATCCTGATGTGCTGAATGAAGGAAGCGATGGGAACAGGGTAGTCAATGGAAAGGAGGAGGAAGTGAGCGCAGCGGGGAGCATAGGTCCTTGGTTAGGTGATCAGCACATTGCTGAGAATGAGGGGAGTGTGATGGCAGAATCATGTCCCTCCCCGGCCACAGGGTAGCCACCTGTGACATGTTACTGTACATGGCAAAATGCATGACAGATATTTTAGGACAAAAATCTTAGAGGATTTCTGTCTTCTAAATTGTCTATCAGTTAGCATTTTAAACCCATGATACATTATTAAAGATTAGTGCAGGGGGACAAATAAAAAGGATTCATATAATCTCACCAGACATACTGAATGTAGAAAGGCTAAGGAAGAAAAACAAAAAGTCATTCATATGTGCCTTGAACCATAAAATGCTCATGAGAGGAAATGTTACACAAGGTGAGTGTCACAGCCACATTCATAATGCCTGAATGGGATGGGACAAGGGGATCCTGAGATGAGACAATAGGGTGAGTAGCCTGGATTGTCCAGGTGGACCGAATGTAATCACAGGGGTCCTTGAAATGGAGGACATTTCCCAGCTGAGTTTAAAATCAGAGGGAGGTGTAGCCACAGAGCAATGTTCAGAAAGGCTGCTGACCATGAAAATGGAGGAAGTCGTGGGGCACAAGCTAAGGAAGGTGGGTTACCTCTGGAAACTGGAAAAAAAAAACAACAACAAGGAAACATTCTCTTCTAGACCCTCTAGAAGGAAGGAAACCTGCTGCTACCTTGAATTTAGCACAGTGAAAACTGTGTTGGATCTCTGACCTCCACAGCCATAAGCTGATAAATCTGTGCTGGTTTAAGCTCTTAAGCTTATGGAAATTTCTTACATTGGTAAAAGGAAAATAACATAGTGAGCCGTAGTGTAACGGATTAAAGGTATAGGATGGGGTGTGGAGAGGATTCTGACATTTACACCTAAAAAACAACCAGGTGAAATGGGAAGGTGATTTAAGGAAGACTTACCTGGCAGGGCTGTTAAGCAGACTGGAGCGAGGGGAGCATTGGAGTTAGAGGAATCAATTAAATCTCTACAAGAAAAATAAGGAATAAAATGTAACAGGGCTTCAGTGATAGTGGATGTAGGAATGGAAATGGGCAGAGAGATATAAATATTACTTTGAAATTAGCTACAGGTTTGATGACTGCATGTTGGGGAGACTTAGCCGATGTGTGGACTGAATGTTTGCATCCCCTCAAAATCCGTATGTCGAAACCCCATCTCCCAGGGTGATGGTATTGCGAGGCGGGGCCTTTGGGAGGTGATTTGTAGGATAAAATGAGGTCATGAGAGTAGAGCCCTCATGAATGGGATTAGTGTTCTTATGCAAGCCCCCAGAGTGCTTGCTTCTCTCTGCTCTCTGGGATAGGAAGATATTGGGAAGACAGCCATCTTCGAGCAGGCAATCCTCTAAAGGATACATTGACCTTGAAAGTCTCAGCCTCCAAACCATAAGGAATATGCTGTTTGTTTAAGCCATCCGACACGTGGTAATTTGTTACAGCATCCCAGACTGACGAAGACAGTGGAGAATGCCTCTGAGTTTGGCACTGATTGCCTGGAGAATGCTGAAACCCAGGGAAGTGGGCAGCACAGACGTTTACTCATTTAATCCTGCCAACACAGTAGGAGATATAGTCCACATATTCCTCGCTACTTAAAAGGTAAGGAAAAAGAGGCACAGATAATAACAACGACAACAAAAACAACAATAATTTGTCCAAGATTCACACAGAACCCCCTGGAGGCAGAGTGAGAATTTATACTCAGGCAGGCTGGCCCAAGAGCCCCTGCTCATAACTAATAAGTCAGATCACCTTGCTTATGTGGATCAGTTTTTTCAACTGTGATATGAGGATACTGTGTCTAGTAACTTATAATTTCAAAATACATCACTGTAACGGAATCATTAGTCACAGGCCTTACAAACCACAGAAACCTACACATACAAAAATAACTCGTTAGGTCAAGATAACCAATAACGTTTTTAAATATTATACCTGCTGGGCCTTTGCAATAAAATGTCTTTTTATAATTCTGTCTGGCTACAGAATAACTTCATAATCCTGCATGTTGCTGGTGGCTCCCATGTTGGACAGCACGGGCCTAGAGATTTTAAATTACTTGCCCAGACTCACCCAGGAAGCTCGTGGTGGGATCCTAGCTATAGCCTGGGACTTTTACTTCCTATTCAACAAGTCCCTCATGGAAGTTTAGAAGCTTCTCCTTTGGTGCCCAGCTGTCTATCCGTACTTATAACATCTTGTCAGGTGTTCCAGCCTGCTCCTGAACATCAGCCAGAACCCACTTCTGCTCTATTTTGTCCAGGTAATACCTTCTAGCAACTTCCATTGCCTTTTTGGCATCAGTTCTTACCTGGAAGGTTAGTGGCTAGAGGTGGAAATGTGTCCACATGACAGGTTTTTCATAAACATAGCAGGAGTGTTCAAGAGAATAAAACGTCAGGAAGATGAGTAGAAGCAGGTCATTTAATATACCAAATGGGTACTTTCAATGTCTGTGTATCCGAGTCCAGGCTTGTTCTGCTCGTGCATTACAGGCCAATAAATCAGGAGACCAGGTTTTGGGGCAAGAAATAGCGACTTTAATTTGGAAAGCCAGCTGAGAAATGGTAGAATAATGTCCTGAGGAACCATCACCCCAAGTCAGATTTCAGGCTCTTCTTTTATTAAAAATGGGAAGTGGGAATGCTTGGTTGTTGCAAACTTGGTGTATGAATTCTTTGTTGTTAGAATCCTTTGTTCTTGCAGCTCTTCACCTGGGTCACATCCGTGTAAACCTCCAACAAACAAATGTTATTTTCTATTCTGTAACTTGTTATCTTTATGTGAATTGAAAAGTGTTTATATCCTTCAAAGTCAGAGCCTTGAGAATAGGTTCTCCTGTATATTTCAGGCTCTAGGCAACATTGTTTTACAAAAGGTGCAGAACCAACAAGACTAAGCCTAGGAAACAGGGCACAGTGTTAAAGTCAAAGGAACAGATCTAGTATGGAGTCAGATTTTTTCTTTCCTATTTCAGTAGTGCCATGGAGAAGGCAGTTTGGGCAGCTTTTCGTAGGGTCCGGGAGGCTTTCTCTCTCAGCCTCTGTGTGCCTCTGTTGAAAACCCTTCATAGCTATCTAGCCTGCTGGAAAACCACTCCGCCTGTTTTGCCCTGAAGATGTGTTCTGTTTATAACTGATCTCTACTTCTTGGAAAACAACTCAATAAAAACTCAGTTGGTTTTCCACCAGCCATGGGCAGGGGTGAGGAATAGCACTTTATTATTTTATAAAAAAAAAAATAAAAGAAGTCTTAAAACAGCACTGGGCACATAGGAGAGAGTCAATAAATGCTTCCTGGCTAAAATCAAAATTGATGGCTCAGTGATTCCATGGCTGCTGTATTTGCTGAGCTTGCTACTCCTTTGTTCCATTACACATTTTTTTTAACTGAAAAAGAAATACATGCATGTGGTTAAAAATATTCAAACAGAGCACAAAAATACACAAGTGAAAGAAGTTTTCCCTCATCCTCTCTTCTTTCAGCCCTCCCTGGAGATGCCACTGTTCACAATCCTTTGTGTGTTTTGCAGATATGCTATGCACATTCCGACTTATGTATGTAAATTCCTTTAAAGTATTACTTATATTTAACTTAAAGGGATTTAAAACCTCAAGTGTCTTCTGCCCTGGTAATAGAAAAGAACAAATCTGACTCCATATTAGATCTTTTCCTTTGACTGTTACCCTGTGCTCTGTCTCCTAGGCTTCATCTTGCTTGTAAAACAATGTTGCGTAGAGCCTAAAATATACAGGAGAGCCTATTTTGAAGGCTCTGACTTTTAAGGATATTTAACACTTTTCCATTCATATAAAGATAACAAGTTACATAATAGAAAATAACGTTTGTTTTGTTGGAGGTTTACAGGGATCTGACCCAGGCAGATAGCTGCAAGAACAAAGGATTCTAACAACAAAGAATTCCTACACCAAGAAGATTGCAACAACCAAGCACGTAGGAAAGGAGCCTGAATTCTGACTTGGGGAGATGGTTTTCCAGGACATTAGTTTGCCATCTAGGTGTACAGAAAGTTGCTATTCCATGCCCCAACACCTGGTCTCCCAACTTACTGGCATGTCCTGCACTAAGGAGAATGAATTTGGACTCAGTAACACTCCTATCTTCCTAGCAAGCTGGGCACTGGAATTGAGGGCAGCTATCCCACACCCAGGGACATACTGTGAGCCCTTGTTGGTTCCCCGAGGGTGGGGTGTGGTTTACCCAGGAAGGATGGGGACTATGCACCAACACTCAGGCAGTATGCTCCTTCTCGGATCTGACCTCGTACCTCCCGCTCCCCGCCAGCACAACACCTGGGACAGTGGAGGTAAGGCAGAGATCTTGCCTGCCTGTGTCCCAGCATGTAAAAGGGGAATATGTACTCTTTCCAAGGTAGTTCTGAGCGACAACACCTGCGGGTGCTTGGTTCCCAGAGCAAAAGGAAACCCAGCTCCACTTGGGAGCAACTGGTGTGATCCCCATAGGGGTTCTGCAGAGGCCTTGGGTGGAGGGCTGGACCAGGGAGGTAAAATATGAGCTGCGGGCCTTAAAGGGTTAGAGAAGTGTGCAGAGGTAGGACTGTTGCCTCCTTCAGGATGCCCCCAGAGTTAAAACTATTTCTCTCCATCTCTGCTACTCTCCTCCACCCTCCAGATCCCTGCCTTCTCTCTGCTCCTCCTGTCCATGTCTCTTCCTCCACTTTTCCCCTTCTCCCGTCCTCCTCCCATCTTCTCCGTCCCTTGCTTCCCCACCTTCTCTCACAGAACTCGGAGAGGATCGCTGGCCCTCCTGCGCATGCGCAGTCGTTGCCAGCTGGAACGAGGGTTGGAAGCTCCATCTCCGAGCCGGGGATCGGCCCCAAAATCTGCTCAGCTCTTTCGCCCGGTAGGACATTTGCTCCGGCCCCGGCGCCCCGGCCACAGCTGTCCAGGGCCAGGTGTGCACATGCCGCCTCTCGCCCCAGCCGGGCTCCCCTGTGTCCGTGGCTGGCGTCCCTTTCCCCTCTCCCACCCGCGAGTCCTCTCCTCCCGGGCTGCCTCTCCTCGGCCGCCGGCCCGTCCCCGCCCCTGGGCGGGCTGTGTCCCGGGCGGGCGGGGTCTGCGGACCCGGATGGGTCAGGCGGCTGGGGCTGGGGCTGGCCTCCGAGCGGGGCTACAACCCGCGTCCCCCCCGTCTTTCCCTGCCCCGCGACCCCGGGGCTGCCCTCCTCTCCCTTTCCCTCTCCCTGGGGACCAGCTCAGTGGTGTCTGCGCTGCTCCCCCGGCTGAGTGCCTCCGGCTGTAAACCCCAGCTTCTCCTGGTGGAGTCGGGAAAATGGAGCGTCAGTGCTGAGCGAGCTTCCGTCTCCTCCCTCAGTGTTTCTGCCCCAGGTAAGTACCTTGAACACTTTCACGTGTTATGATGGCGGTGCTTGATGATGTCACTGTTTTTATAGTGAGAGGGATTACAGTGTTGAAAGCAAGGCTTGGTTCAGTTAAAAATCAGCTGAAGGCATGAGGCTGTGACATCCTCCATCCTTCCCTCTCCCAGGGTGAAACGTGTGACCGTCGATGTTAAAAAAATAGTTACAGTCCCTAACTAGCCCAATCCAGCTAGGGTGTGTTAACAGGAACAGCACCACCAGAGGCTTTGTAGACTCAGGGACATTGCAGTCCTAAAGAGCTCCTGGCAAAATTTGGTTTGTTTTGGTTATTTTGTTCTTCTTAAATTGTGGGGCAGACTAGTTGTATAGAGGGAAAAATAATTGTCAAGAAATATTTTTTCATTTAACATGTATATTGTGATATTGTTCACACACCATGAAGTCCACCCACATAAATGCTACAATTCAGCAGCTTTAGCATATTCACAGTGGTGCAACCATTAATATTCCAGAACGTTTTCATCACTTCAGAAAGACCAGTGGAAATGAATGACCTATCCACCCCTTCCCAGTGCTGGTTCTAAAGAAGTTTCTTGGTTGTTCCTGACCATTAATTATATTGTTACCCATAAAAAATCTGGTAGGAAATCTAAACAGAATTGTATTGAATCTGTCTATCAAAGCAAGAAGAATTAATGTCTTTATGGCATAAATTTCTTCTACCCATTAATATATCTCGGACCCTATATTTTCATATTTCCAGAGCCTGGCCCATGGGAAGTCCTCATTAAATTTTGGGTTTGTGAATGATGAGATACATCGTTAGTTGCAACTGAAGCCTTTCACAGAAGAGAAAATAAACTCACTGAAGCCAAGTGACTCTCTGATGGTCAGAAATAGTGACAGCCAGTGCTGGAGTGATCCAGTGGACTTGGTGTTTGTAACTAGAATTCTCCAGCACCTACAGTGAAGGAGATCAGAGTATTCTTTTTTTTTTCTAAATGGCGTTGCTTTTATTTTTACTTATTTTTTAAAATTATTTTTTATTGAAGTGTAGTCAATTTAGAATGTCAGTTTCAGATGTACAGCAGAGATTCAGTTATAAACATATGCATATGTATCTACATATGTTTTAGATTGTTTTTAGTACAACTCATTACAAGAAATTGAATATAGTTCCCTGTGCTATATAGTAGGTCCTTGTCATTTATTTTATATTTATTAATGTGTATCTGTTAACCCCCCTTTTCCTGCCTGCTAACCACAGTTTGCTTTCTATGTCCATGAGTTTATTTCTAGCAGCATCGATTTTCCTTGTAATATATGCTGGTTGGCTGCTTTCAGTTTCAGTAATTCCACCTTATCTGTGGGCATTTTTCTTCTAGTGCGCCTGTTTGTGTTTTGCACACGTGATATAAGAGTTGTGTATTTGGGAGAACTCCGGGCCTCGTGTAGTGCCTGGTACAGAGCACCCACTGAGCTGATGCTTGAACTGGGAAAAAAAACATAGTAAATGTTGGAATTTCCACTATGGTTGAGACTTCCAGGTTTTTATAACCGGTTTAGCCCACCTTAATGTTGGCTGCACCCATACTGGGTAATTTGTTGGAACTTCATGGTATGGTGGTGTAGTGACGGGGCCTTGTATGCTTCTTCTCTTTCCGTTTTCTAAGACTCATTCTCCTGGGCCTTCCAGATCCTCCCCCAGCAGTGCCCAAGGCTGGCTTGGTGCTGCGCTGAGGCAATATTTGTTAATAAGGCCCTTTCCTCATCTCTTCTGAGCCTCCGTTTCCTTCTCTGCACAATGAAGACTTAGACTAGAAAAGTGCTTTTCAGTTTCTTTTAAGCCATGTTTCCTTTGAGAAACAGAAAATACAAATCTCTCCTCCCATTCAACATATACATTTTGACCCATCCTCCAAGGAGTGACATAGCTCTTTGTGGAAAATTGAAGTGATTGTGATTCCAGGTGGCACAGAAAAGACTCTTCAGACATTTACTGCAGGGAGAGGGCAGGAAAGGGGCAGTATATCCCACTTTCTAGTGTGAGCACTGGAACAGGGGCTTGGGCTTATATACAGTGTCCGACGTGGCCTCTCTCTAATCTTTTTTTTTTTTTTGCCTCTCTCTAATCTTGCACAATGTGATAAACCTCTCTCCCTCAGTTTCTTAATGCGTCAATTTGGGGTGATAACAATTTAAGTCTTTTGTGAAACATTATACACATAAGACATTTGTTTCTCGGTAGAAACAAAACCTGCGAGAGAATCAGGGATTTCTTTAAAAAAAAAAAAATCTTGTCCACAGCTCTATGTCTGTGTCTATTTTGAAGTTCCTTGAGGGTGAGGGTTGGGTCTAAAGTCCATCGTGGGACAGGTGGCCCATGGGTCTGTGTGCCGCAGATGGCCCCCTCCTCCCCAGGCCTCTTCCTCTCAGTCCAGGATGAGGTTCCCTAGTAGATTTACACAGAGATCTTGTGGAAATGGCTTTTCATTTTATTGTTTCATGAAGAAGGGCTGCCATCATGATCTCTGAGTTCAGGTTTTGGTGACCTGAAGGCTATGCAATTACGTTTTTCTATTTAATAAAAAGAAAAATATTACAAGTACAAAATTAGGCCTATGGTGGTGGCAGGGGCTCTTGAAAGTGTGGACCATTAGCTTTGTTAGCTTCAGGTGCAGGGGCCTCTGGCCATGAGGACACATCATCGTGCTCTGAAGTTGGAGGGACCAGTGGGCTCAGTGGGAATGTTTACTGAGTGTATCTCATGGGCTGGGCATTGACCGATTTGTACTCTGTGTTCCTTATTTGAGACAATGTGCTCATTTAACCTCAATAGCCTCTTTAATAAATTAGACTTTTTAATTTTGAGATATAATGTAGATTCCCATGTAGTTGTAAGAGATAATATGGAGAGGGCCTACGGACTTTTTGCCCAAATTTCTTTAAAGGTTCCATCTTGCAAAGTTGGTATACAATTCAGTAATGACTCACTAACCCTTTGAGGTTTGTGTTATTGCCCTCATTTCTATTCATGATTAAACTGGGGTTAAGAGGAGCACACAGGCCTGCCCAGGTCACCCATGGTTTGTGTAGAGTCTGGTGAAACGTGGGCTTGGGATTTCCTGGCAGTATCATCATGATGCTCTGTGGCAGGGAGCAGCATTCACTTTGCTTGTTTATTCATTCATTCAACAAGCATTTATTGAGTAAACTCTGTGGGTCAGATGCTATCATAGGTTTATCTGATTCTTCAGCAGTATGGAGAATCCGGTAATGTTTCCTTCTTTTTTTTAATTTGAGAAAATTAGCTCTGAGATGTTATAAACCGCCAAAAGGAAATATAGCTCATAAATGAGGGATAGTAAATTTGTACAGTTCCTTCTTCTTATGCAGGTGGTTCCCTAGGCATTTTACATTTGTAAAGTTCCATAATCCAGATATATTCTTGTAAGGCAAGGATTTGTTTTTAATTGAAGTATACTCATGTTTACAATGTTGTGTCAACTGCAAGGTGTTTTTTTTTTTCCTTGAATTTGGAATTCAAAAAATATTTTTTGAGGGGGGTAAATAGGTTTATTTATTTGTTTCATTTTTTTTAAAATGAGGTACTGAGGATTCAACCGAGGACCTCATACATGCTAAGCATGTGCTCTACCACTGAACTGAACCCTCCTCCCCAAAGCAAGTTTTCTTATCAAGTATTCTGCAGCTTAGGAGTTCAAATAAATTGGAGTTGAAATCCAGGTCTTTTGATCCTACTGTGTTTCTTTGCATTATATCCTGCTGAGGGTTGTGGAAGCAGTTCCTTTATTCATTCCTTTATTCAGCAGTTTTGAGCACTGACTTTGCATCAGGGACTGGCTAGGTGCTTGGAAACAGAAAACAAGAAATGACCCTTTCTGCAGAGGTCGGAAGCCTAGACCAAAAGCTGCGTAATGTGATCCGACCTGCGGTAGCCAGGTGCAGATGCTGAGGACAAACTGTACCCCCGGCTTTGCTTGGGCTCCCCCTGCCTTCTGACTGGTACACACAAGGTCACCGCAACCCAGTGAGGCCCGCAGCCCGCAGTACAGTATGTACCTCGGTCTCCTCTTCCCTCTCGTCAGGGCCTGCAACATGAACATCCCTGACTACTTGCAGTGTGCTTAGGACCACCAGACTCTCCCCGTGGTGGTCCAACCCGTGGGGATCATCTCAGAGGAGAATTTCTTTTGCATCTATAAGCGAATCTCCTTGGTGAGGCAGATCATCCCTTGCGGCTCGCAGTGGGCACTCTGTATCCACTACAGTCACCACTATGCGCCCGAGAATGGGTGGAGCGACTTCGAGACCCACCGCAAGGTCGTGGGCCTTTTCACCATTACCGACTGCCTCTTGGCCAAGACCTTCGAGAAGCTCCACGTGCAGAGGAGCTGTATGGCACCACGCTCTATGACTCTCGGCTCTTTGTCTTTGTGCTGCATGGGGAGGTGGCCGAGCAGCCGCGCACCAACGTGGCCTTCAATTTACGAGGACTGCAGGGTGGTGGAGAAGAGGATCGAGGACTTCACTGAGTCTCTCTTCATCATGCTCAAGTCCAAGTGGCTGGACTGTGCATCCGACAAGACTGGGGACAAGATCCTCCTGCTCTACATCCTGTTTGAGAAGGAGGACTTTGTGGGATTGGACACAGAGAGCAGGAAAGTCTACCTGGATGCCCGGACACCCTGGCTGTGTGAAGGGTTGCTTCCCTACATCCAGAAAGGGATCAGCAAGGAGGAGGGCTGTCTTGTAGCCAAGGCGTGAGGGAGGTGAAACCCGCCGGTTTTCAGACGTTTAAAAGTGAATCCGCCTTTGTTTCAGAGAAATACTTTTAGGGTTATTATGGACACTTACTCCCGCTTTTCAGCCAATTCCCCTGGTGTGACCCCTGGAGTTGCTGTCCAATAGAGTAGCCAAAGCCACTGATGCTAGGAGAGCTGGGGAGGAGGCTGCTCTGAGCTGAGATGTGCTCTAGGTCAAATGCACATCAGACGCTGAGACTTGTCTAGTAAAAAGAATGTAAACTATCTTGTTTCTTTCTTTATTGATTACATGTCAAAATGATAGTATTTTACTTACTGTAGAATAAGTAAGATATGTTCTTAAAATCAGTTTCTAGGGTTTTTTTTGGGGGGGTTACATTTTTAAATATGGCAACTGGGAAACTTTCTTTACATGGCTGTCATTTCATTCCTGTTGGACAGCATGTCCTGGGACAGTCTCATCCCTTTGCTTATAGATGGCATGCTGAATCCTGAGACGCAGAATGAGGTGCTGGTTGAGCTGTGGGTGGAGCCAGTGTCTCCTGCCTCCCAGGTCCAGCACCTGCATGGCTCAGGAACTCTCTCCCTGCCTGACAACCACCATGCCAATTTAGGACAACAGAAACACTGCCAGGGGCTTCCAAATGAGCTCCTTAGGCAGGGAAAGGCGTGTCACGGAGCATGGGGCACAGCAGGGAAAGATTCGTCCTCACTTTGTCCCTGTGATTAGGTCAACGGACCCACTTTGCCTTGGAAGTGCAGACGAGCTTTTCTGGGCTGCCTACCCCCCCACATTCTGCTCTGTTTCCCTGTGTATCTATCGAGATGTCCCTCGGGAAGAAGAAGGTGAGATGCCTTTGCCGAGAGGTGGTCCCCCTTTGCTGGGGAGAGTGTGGGAATCTGTGCCACCCCGACCTACGGCCTCTTGCCTTGAGTCTGGAGAGGGCTCATGGCGGTCCCACAGGTGACGGTCGGAGGGCCTGGCACATGCTGTCGGGCCTGATGTGGAGGAGGGTTTTTGCGATTCTCTGTGAGTCTAAAATCAGATTCTACTTTCTGGTTGTTGGTAAGTTGGAGGAGAAGATGCCAGAGAATTGATAAAAAGAAAGTCCAGACCAGTCCTGTGAGTGACAGGCACAGGGGACCCGAGTCCCACCTGCTTGTGGTGCCTGGCAGTCTCTGGATGAATTTTCACTTCCTCCCCGGACATACCTCTATATCTTAAGGAAGGGGCGAGGCTTGTCGTGGCCATGACCTGTACTTGTCCTCACAAGGCCCCGTGATCTACACGGCTTTCTCCCCTTCTGCTTCTTGTAGATGAGCTGGCAGATGTAGTGGCCTGGGCAAAGCTGAGGACGCAGATGCCAGCACCGTACCACTCACAGGCTGGCTCCATTCCCGTCACCTGTCACCTCCTGCTGAGTCCCCAGGCGTCAGTCAATGTCGGTACATCGGTGCAACGTAAGTAGGGACCAACATCTCCCCCTGGACATAATGGTGGGTGAGCAGTGGAAGCCTGGAGCCCTGCCCCAGCCCCCTGACCAGTGCCTCCTCTTTTGTCACAGGAGGCACTGGTGACATGTTTGCTCAGCAACTGCTTGGCTCTGAGTCTGCAGACCCACCAGAGAATACCAGCTTGTTTGTGCCTTTTGAATCTGTCCTTGGGATTTGGCGGAGTAGCTGGTTGTGTGCTTAGCCCATAGTGGTTGACACTATCACCATTGTTTACCCAGAACCTCGTGTACCAGGCATGGCTCCCGGGATCAAAATACAGCAGCGCATTAAACCTCCCTCCTGGTGGGTCTGTCTGTTTTGGTACCGTAAGGGCTCAGCCAGCATCTGAACGTCAGTGAGATAACGCGGCCAGTGAGCTCGGGTCAAGTAAGTTCTCCTCCAGTCACTTTTACTCCATTGTTTCTTTTACTATTACACAGTCATTAATTTTTTAAACAATGCTTTGGTGCAGGAACAGAGCCTAATTCTCTCCTGTTACTCTTGGTGGGAGTGAGTAAAATTGTCCAGCTTGAAATGCGACCACATTTTGTAGCTCAAAATCTGTTTACACGCATCTAGGTGAAGTTTAGGTTTGGGGCGCTGACCACGTTGGGGTCCCCCGGCAGCGCCGCTCGCCTCAGGCCCCTGCCTTCCCTGGAACAATAGGTAAGGGTGGGTCTCACCGTCCCCTCGTCCCTGTCCTCACCAAACTCACCTAAATTCTTGTAATTGCTCTCAGTTATTTTTGTTCTCATGTATTTCTAATTTTCGCTGTTCCTCTTTTCCTTTTTCTATTTCCCTTTCTATCTTGTACCGCCCTGTGAGCATGTTGTTGCGTCTGAAAAGTGGACTGTGCACACCCTGCATTGGAAATAGCGAGATTGTCCTCCGTGTTGTCCCCATCGCTTTTAAAAGCATAAACCTTAACAGTTGCCTTGATCCATATATTATCCTAGTCATCTTTTTATTTTCTAGATTTTTGGAATTTTTGCTTTGTTAGCACATCACCCACTGGTGTTTGATACCTGTTAAAATCCTTGCTTTGAGGAACCAGTTTGGTCCTCCTTATGTTTGGTGACAAATGAGCCCTTATTAAATTTGTTTGATTGTTTTGAAGAAGTGATATGTGAATTGATTTAGGCGGCTGCTGAGGGATTTTTTTCAAGGAGTATTTAAACTTGGAATGTCAAAATCTGCAGCATCTTCCTTGATTCTGGCTTTTCGACAAACGTGCTTGGCACGCGGTTAAGGGCTGTCGCTCTGTGACGTGCGTGACGGAGCTTCCTGGCCGGCGGACTGGTGAGAAAGTGGCAGTCTCGGGGGTGAGCAGCTGCAGGGGATGCTGTTGGAAGAAGCAGTCACCGGTTTTTTGTTTTTTGTTTTTTCATTCACCTTCCCGGTGCAATTTAATTTACTTTGCCTTCATAGAGAGGCAGGAGCGGGTCTAAACTTCATGCCACTCTTATTTTCCCTTTACGAGGCTGGTTTTTCTGAGTATCAGAACAACATGGCCTTCTCCTAAGTAGCTGGCTCACTTGGATCTGGTGGACACAGGGACCGCTAAAGGGGACTGTAGCTTCCTCTGTGCTCCAGCCGGTGGGCATTCAGAGCCGGGTCTGTGGTTTGCCTCAGCAGCCATGCAGTCCTCCCTGCACCAGCCTTTACTATTAACCCATGTTGGCAGTAAATAGCTGACTCCGTGTCTGTTGCAGCTGACGTCCACCACTGACGGCCGTGTCGTTAGTTTGCGGTAGTGAGTCTCCAACACCCTAGTCAGCTGTGAAGTGACCTTGCATTCTCAGCCACACACTGGTTCATCTCACCCGGGGAAAGGGTTTGGCCACCACCGTCATGCTGGCCATGAGACCTTGTTTCACCTTTCATGCCTTGGTCCAATTGTGGACACTTCATCCTTCACTGACTTGGTCTCGCTTGAGACAGGCCAGACATTCTGAAAGAGCCCATCACATTCTGGGGGGGAACAGAACACGAGAATCGCAAGTAGGATTCTAGGCTCTCTGGGTTGGCAAATGCAGGCTGGGATCTGTGAAGGCTGGGCTGTGCCCTTCACAGGCCTTTCCCGTGGCTCCCGTGAGCCCAGGGGTCGGAGTGAGAACAGCCTTGCCTGGGTTCCCCCATCTTCATCTGCTCACTGGCAGGTGTGTCTGCTAACTAGGAACTCCCCCAAACCTCGGGCCCTTCAAAGTTCAGACCACAGGAGAACCTTGAGTCCCTTCTCCTGGGCCTCCTTTGTGAGAATCCAGTGCCTTCTGAGGTGACCAGAGGCAGGAGATGCCTCCCCCTCCAGGGAGCTCTCTTCGGAGGACTGTGACGCACTGCACCTTGCTGTCAGCTTGTGAGGTTCCATCCGTGGTCCTTGCAGAACCAGACTTGAGTTTGGCTTAGCAATAGAAATGACAAGACTGATTCCAGGGCAGGGCCGGGGGGAGGAACAGGGGAAATTGAATGTGACCTCAAACACCTAGGTGGGTTCTGGGTCTGTTACTAAAATCGGGAGCCTGGGAGGTACCTGCCAGGAATCGAACTCTAGAGTAAATGGTGGACATGAGGCGTTTTTAAGATTCCATTTGTCATCCAAGTAAGGACTTCAAAGAGGCAATCGGTTCTATGGCCCCGGGGCTCAGGTGAAGGAGCCGGACTAGAGATACACGTTGTGAGTCGTCATTCTTAGCTGGTGTTCACAGCCGTGCAGGTGGATGAGCTCATCTCGAGAGGTGCAGACTGAGGCTGAGGCGGGTCAGGGCTGTGCCTGGGTTGGAGGGAAGCCCAGACCATGCAGCTTTGGCGTGTCACTCAGTGGCGTTTGGGAGTTTCAGAGCAATGGCATTTATACTTATGGGTCTTGGGGGTGGGCAGGGCCACCCAGGAAGAAATCTGAATGGAGGGTTGTGGCCACGCGTGCGCGTCTGGGGATGAAGCAGAGGCTGCATGTTCCAGGAGGGGAACATCCTCGGAAGCTGGAGTCGGAGTGGGGAGTGTTGAGAATGTAGTCACACTCACCTGTGAGGGAGGGACCGAGGCCTAGGGAGTCTCCACCCTAGCGGACTCTCTTTCCCACGAACAAAAGGCCAGCAGACAGAAGATTTGAGGTGAGAAGGAGCCAAAGTGGAGAATGGTGGTTGGACAGTTCTGGAATTGTCTCCCTGCAAAATAGAGTTAAAAAAACCCAGACTCTTAAGAACATTGATAGTGACGTTGGAGGAGATATTTCTTTTTCTGGCCTCCTAAGGGTAAGACATGTATCCGGGGATACACAGAAGAATCTGGCAGTCTGGTCCGGGGCTTGACCCATACCAGGGCGAACAGGGCAAGTTTAAAGGGGGAGAAGGGCAGCGGAGGGAAACTAGCCAGGTCTCGTGTCAGGTAGCAGTCGGCCTCACTACTTGCGTGTTGCATTCACATCCATGTCTCCCAGGTGGGCGGTGGCAGCCCCCTTTTGCAGATTGGGAAGCCTTCTCAGAGGGGTTAAGGAATTGGTCCATTTCGCGGCTAGTAAATGCTGTAGCAGGATTCAAGCAGGGCCTTGTCAGACTTCAAGGGCATGTTCTCTCTACTAATTCCGGTACCTCCATGTTGTACCTGGATTGGTGAATTGGGTCAGTATTGGAGCCTTTCACAAAAAGTACGATTTAAGTGCCTCAGGACTCTTTCCCAAATCTCAGTGTTCTTTAATTGTTCAGAAGCACCGCAGTGCTTTTCGCCCCACAGAGGTAAGGTCTTACTCTTTTGACGATGACGTGGTTGCAAATGACGTACAGGTGCAAAACCAGACTTAGCAGCTTCTGGTGGGAAACTCTCCAGTTCTCCCTTGATAGGCTTTCTTCCACGGGATGTAACCTGCTGCACCGTAGGTCTGAGCTTTCTGTATGGAGTGAGGGTTTGATATCCAAAGTTAGCAAATAAGGGTCAGATGGAGAAAATCGACGTTAACAATTTATTTTTGGGTTTCATTAGACAAGATGCACTATCGCTTAATGGCCCATATAACGTAAGTAATTGAGTACAGAACATTGCATTCCTTACTTTCTAATGAGAGCTGTCTTGCATCGTAATGTTGTCTGCTTTGGAACTTCAGCTCAGCCAGTAGGGCACCTGTCAGTGTGTTGGTGTGATTGCATTTACACAGTGCATGTAATCTGGGCTTCCTCTGCCCCAAATACTCCAGTGCAGAATTATAGGCTGTAGCCATCACTTAGTTATACAAATACTTCTACAACTATATGATACAAAAAAAAAAAAAAAAACAACAAAGAGAGAGAGAGAGATTGCCTTTATCAAATTTCCTTTGATTTTAACTGCAAACTGTTGTTGAGCAGCTCTGGTTTACTTTGGATATGAATATGTACATTTCTTTGCATGTAACTTGGATTTTAGACTAGAACACCAAACTCTTGCTTTCCATGAGCCACAAAAATCATAGCCAAATGACATACGTATTAAATATTTTATTATTTTCTTCTGAGACAGAATCCTTGAATCTGGGACTTGGGCTGTGATATTGCTTTTTGCTCTTCCCACCCCTCTTATCGTCCCACTCCTTTTTCCCACGTGGCCTCCAAGAGTTCATGGTCTCAGAGGAGCAGGTGGACAAACACCATTTGGTCTCCAAGCAGTCCTGCTGTAGAGGGAGCCCAGCCAAGAGCTAAAGGACATCATCAGAGAGGGCTTCCTTGAAGAAATGGGCTCTACATTCAGTTATGAGGACAGAGTAAGAGTCAGCCAGGAGAAGGAATCAAGAGGGTGACTCAGGTTGCAGGAGCAGCCCGGGTAGAGGCCTGGAGGCTTGTGGGGTGGGGACTCTGGGAGAGTGCACTGTGTGGTCCAGGGTGGAGGTTGCCCCTGCTTGGGAGGACCCTGGAGTGGGAATAGGGATGGAGGGCTTAGGAGGAGCTTGGTTTTTTACTAGAATTGACACAGAAGAGGCAGTGAAGTGTGTCAGCAGAAAGTGACCCTCAGGAGAGGTACTCCTGGTTTTGCTTCTGATGTTCTACAGAAAGAAGGGGTCGGGGTGGGCGAGAGCAGCTCTGCCCGTCCCTTTGAGACCCACCCCTTCATTCATTTATTCATAACACATGCAATTCTGAGTGTCCAGGGGAGAGAGGGTGGACTCACAGTAGTAAGCAAAATGTATTGCTTCTTGAGAATTTAGCATTGTCAGAAGTTGTCTTAGCGTAGAATGTTCTAGGATCACAGCAGGGGCACCTAACCCAAAGTGTAGAGGTTCGAGGGAAGGAAGGCTCCCTTGACAAACAGTCAAAATGGGCTTGGAGGCAAGTGGGAAGTAGCAGCAGGTCAGGGGGCGCCTGAGGTCACTGGGGACCTGGGTACTGAGGTGAGGCTGGGCGAGCAGCGTCGGGGGTGGGGCTAGAACTCCACCAGGGAGCCTCTGAACGGTTTGAAGTGGGGGTGATGTAATCAAATTTGTGCTTTGGGAAGGCTGTCCTGGCTGTGTGTGTGTGTGTGTGTGTGTGTGTGTGTGTGTGTGTGTGTGTTTGTGTGTGTTTGTGTGAAGAAGGGAAGAGGGGGAAAGTGCCACCAACTGGGAGGGTCATTAGAAGACCATTGACAAGCTGGGGGGCCACCAGTGGGAGAGGGGCGTCGGGGCTGCTTGGGGACGGCAGGGGCAGTGTGGATGCCGGATTTCCTCATGGGGAGAGCTTATTAACGGGGACCCCCTAGCGGCACCTTGTGGCTGGAAGAAAACGGATGCAACCAGGTGGACTTTTCTCTTCTTCCCTGCATTGTGTGATGATCTTAGCTCAGCCAACATTTGGAAGAGAAGAGCTAAGTTTCAGGGTAGCACAGGACATTGTTGAGCTCGTTCGAGTGAGATCTGATAGGATTTAGTCTTGTGTTGAGATCTGCATGTTCACTTAGCTAGAAACGTCCCGTCTTTTGGATTTCCATAGGGGTATTTATTCTTGATAAAGATTGCTTTCTTGGTGAGAGGAAATTTAATACAGCTGCTGTGTTTCTCAAAAAAAATCTTACCTTTTAAGAAATTTAATATTCAAAAGAATAGCAAAATTTAAAAATGATAAAGTAAGGCTTTGGTTTAGTTTCTTTGATTTCTGAGTTAATGTAGAGTTAGAGCATTTGCATTACTTAAATAGCACATCCTTGTCAGTATTTAAAGAGCTCTTAGTGAGCGCCCCAGGCCCCACTTCTCAAAGCATCATTAAATCTTGCTCTGAAATAGTGAAGTCATAAAGGTCTTGTTGGCAGAAGCCAAATAGTTGGTTTATAATTTGCAGCATAGCACCCTTTATAAAATAATAATAGGTTCAAAATTAAGAAAGTGGAATATAATTGATTTTTTTAAAGCTGAAACATAAACTCTCTTGTATTAATGTTGCAACTGGAAATTTCGAAAAGAAAAATCCTACTGTAATATCATCTACGTGGAATACATATATGTCTATCACGTTTGCAATGTAACTGCGCAGTGGTTTTTGAAGTCAGGACCATTCCAGCTGAGTTACTGGCAGTGATTGTTGCTGGTTTTCAATGGAAGACCCTAAATTTGCCTTCTTAGCTTTATTCTTTTCTTTTCTGTTCTCTCTCTCTCTCTTTTTTTTTTTTTTTTTTTTTTTTTTTTTTGTAGTGAGAGGGCTCAGTAGTGCTTTGCCAGCATGATTTTGGGGCAATTTGGGGGCAGATATCGTGCACAAGCAGTGAGATATTTCCATGCATTTCACTTTCCGGACATCACCATGGAACATGTGGGGGTTTGTGCCTGCAGGCCGGGATGCTGCAGGACTCCCTGGTCCATCACCTTTATGTCTTGGAGCTGCTCCAGTCAGTGAATGACTTTCTGTGTCTTGGAGGTAAGGTGATCTGATGCAGATGATAAGATGTGTAACTAAGTACTGTTACTTGAAATAGAAAACCTATCAAATATGGCTCTAAAATACAGGATGAGGGAGGAGAATTGGCTGAGCTGCTTGCATGGGGAATATTCTCAGGTGACTCCCTCATTGTGTCTCCTGTCACTCCCCCCCCAGCCCTGCACGGCAGTCATCGTGAAGCAAGCATGCACTTTCTCAGAAACGCGCTGAATTTCCTTGTGCCTCTGTTTGTTGGCTTTTTTTTTTTTTTGAAAGCACATCTTGCCCTTTGCTTAAATGCCATCCCTGCCTAGTCACCTCATACAGTCATTCGTCTGGAGCTCGTCCATACATAGCTGCTGAATGGATGAACAGAATGTAGTATCTCCATGTAGTGGAACATTATTCAGACGTAAAAGTGAATAAAAAAGAAAAAACAAATAAAGGGGAATATGAAAAAGGCCACCTGCTCTGGGAAGTCAACACTGACTGCTCAACCCGCCCTTTTCCCTTTGAAACCCAATCACTTATGCTCCTCTCTACTCTTTTTGATAGTACTTACCACCTTCTAATAAACTTTAACACTTTCAAAAAAAAAAAAGAGAGATGTTGATACCACTTCAACCTGGACGAGCCTTGATAACAGCACGTTAAGTGAAAGGAACCAGACACAAACGGCCACATATTGTTGAATTCAGTGATCTGAAATGCCCAGAATAGGCACATGCAGAGGCAGAGGGCAGGTGATGGTTGCAAGGGGTTGGGTGGAGGGAGGTTGGGGAGTGATTGCTAGTGGCATGGGTGTTCTTATGGGATGATGAAGTGTTCTGGTAATAGATGGTGGTGAGGGCTGCACAACCGTGAGTGTGCAGAAGACTGCTGAGCGCTGTCTCTGGGAGTGCCTGTGGTTGGGGGCGGCTTTATTTTGTTCGCATCCGTGAAGAGTCATCTTGTGCTGAGGCCATTCTACTCCTGTGAGTGGTGAGGGTCAGAGACTTTGCAGAGTCATGTGTTATTTTCCCACTTGCTGAGTGTAGGCAAAAAATGTTTAAGCCTGAGAAAGTGCTCCATCTGCAGAAACGTCTTTTAGTTTTGCATGGTGTAAAATTCTTGAGAGCTTTTTAATAGTTGAGGACAGCCTGTGGGGGGGAAACAGCCCGTGTATCCTGGGTGAGTCCCGGAAGAACTGCGCTTCCCTCCCTGACACGGGTGGGGATTTCACCCCCGTTCAGGCAGTGAAGGGCCCAGACCCGAGAGCGGAGTTGACAGTCGTGAATATTTACATGTATCCGCTGCTTCATCTTGGATATTAATTTCAAGCTGAGTCAGTATGTGGCGGCAGCCTCATCCTACGTCAGGAATCTATAGTATCTGCTCTTTGAGGTGAAGACCTGACAGACTTGATTATTTAACAGTCTCCCTTGAATTGATATGTCAGATTCCTTTCTCAATAATAGAACAGCAGAATTATAGACGTCCTTTATTGCCGATGTGACCTGGAGAAGGTTTAGTCTCTGTGCCTCAGTGGCCTTATCTTCGGTTGGGGAAGATGATAACAGTGCTTCCCTCAGAGGGTCTGGTGAGGGGGGAGTGAGAAGCACAAAGGGAGGACTTACACGTGATGCTCATGAATGACCGAATTTAGTGCTCCCAGCCTGGTGAGGCCTCAGGGGCAGAGATGGCAGAACAGACCATTCGTAGCCGGAGCTCGATCCGTGTTGGCAGCTGTTATGATCAGGATCACCCCTGTGGGTTATCAGGCAGTTTTAAGACTTGGTAATATGAATTCATGAATAATGTTAAAAGATTAGACAACTCAGATCCGGTTTACATAGTTCTCAAGATTTCCTGTGAGAAATGGATATTTTTTTCCCCATCTTAAATCTGAGTTGATTCTCTAAAAAATTTCTGCATTCCTCCACCTTTTTGAGTTAATTCTCCATTTCTTAAAAAAAAGTTTTTAAATGGAGTTACTGGTGTCTGAACTGAGGGCCGCATGCATGCTGAGCACATACTCTCTCAAGTGAGGTATAATCTCCCCCCTAATTTTTTTTAAACTTTACTTTCTTTGTATGCAGAGGTTAGTGACCTCTAATTCTTTTTCTGGAGACTTGTCCATGAACCTGTAAATCTATAATTAGTGGACAAAATTTGATTTATTAAAAAAATCAATGGAACATTCTGCAATCCATTCAAAAGGAAATGCTCATTGACATAATATGTTTCTCCTTTATGGTGATTTCTAATTTTTGGTCTGCCTTAACTTATTAAAAGTAATCCTCATCATCATAATGACCAAGCTTGCTCTGAGTGGACACTTACCTAAGGCTAAAATGCTTTCCTCATGTTTTAATTCATAGCAGGTGTTTAAGGGTAGGTATCAGTGTCTCCTTTTCTGCAGCTGAGGGGTTGAGAGATGGGGCAGCTTGTCCCAAATCTCACGCAGCTGGCGCTGGCAGGCTCAGGGCTGGAACCCAGGCTGCACAGGATGCATTCTCAATGGCTCCTCTGATCAGCCCCAAGTTGAGTGGTTTCCCGAACTCCTGTGAGTCCATAAATGAACGATTTTAGCGATCTCACCTTCATGAAGCCTTCAAAGGAGAGACACCAGTGAGAATGTTAGACAGAGTGGCATAAATTAAAATTGTACATTTTCACAAATGTTGCTTTCTCAGGCAATGAGTTAAAAACATTATATTTTTTTATTTTAGTGCTCTGTAAACACTAAAATCAAAACATTAAAAATGATTATAGTGCAAAATTGGAGTGGGCTTTGAAAGTCCAACCATTGCTAATGATGTTGCTTGTTTTTCTCTAGTGGTGCTTATTGACAGAAAAATTTACAAAGACTGAATTGGTTCTATGTAGTCTTAGTATGGAGGAAAGTTTTGTCAGTGAATATTGTAAGTAAAATCTTTACTCTTTTCTTTCCTGATGATGAATATGTAAGTTGTTTTCATGGCTTAAGTACATTTCCTCATTTGTGAAATTTGAGTGATGCCGTTTACCTTGTTTGACTGTGAGAGGTGGACGCCTTGTATATGAAGCACCCAAGAGCTGCTTATAAAAATATGCTGTCACAAGGACAGATAGTTTAGAAGGATCAACTCTGAATACTAAAGAGGGTGGCTTGTTTCTGATGCATATTCAATATGCATATTTATGAATATATGATTATGGCTTAAAGTAACAAGGATTCAGGGTTTTGTGTGTGTGTGTGCAGTATGAAGTTTTAATGAAATCTTTATCATTCTAGTGAGACAGGGACTAGTTAAATCACCTTAAGCAGACGGCCTTGAATATTATTTACACAGAATGTGTGTTGTTACAACTCAGAATTCATGTTGCCGTGTAACCTTCCACTCAGACATTTAAATTCGTAGGAATCTGACCAGAACCATTAAGTTTAGAAAAATCTACATTGATCATTTTCAGGGAATAAGCTTCTCTCTTTTGTGATTAAAGAAAATTTTGATTTATTTTTCTGCACTCTTAATAGGTTTTAAAATATCAAAACATTGATTTGACATGTCACTTTTTTTAATAGAATAAAGCTCATGCTGTTTTAATGTGCAAATAAATGTTTTTGAATTTCAATACACTTGTATGCTTTCCTGGCTCTTTGAGAAGTATTTTGCAAGATACCTAGATTAATTACTGTTGGAAAAATACAGACGTGACTTTTATGAATATAGGCCTAGTACAGATCTGTTGGTTTTTGCTACAGTGCAAGACATGAGGCCTAGGAGAGATTTGCTGCTGATTGCCAGGAGGACAGATCCCAGATCTCAGTCTCCCCTCCTGTAAAATGAAGTGGCTGGACTGGATTCTTTCCTCTACTAAGAAGATTCCATGAGCCTGTGTCTTTTGTTTATATTCAGGAGTATTAGCAATGTCAGATTAAATACTGAATACACCTCCCTTCCCAGAAGCAAAGTGCACTATGTGCTACATAAGATTTAATTATCTGATTCTTCTTTCTGATCCAACAGGCAATTTTTGTGTTGCATCTTTCCCAGCAACCTGGAAGGTGTTTTTAGCCATAGGTGGTGCTGTTGCACCTTCTAACAGTCTTAATATTCCTTTTGCAAAAGAAGGTTTAACAAATGTTATTTTGTTTTGATTCCGTTGCTTAGTGCTTCAGAATAGCACAATGTCCATTATGTCTGTCTACCTGGAAAAATTATTCTGCTTATGTCTTAGACTTATTCTGTCATCTCGCTGTGAACATTTCAGACTTGCTGTGCAAACAATGGGAAAATCGGTCTTTTCTTCCAGTGTTAGCAACCAGTGAGCCGGAATTTTATAAAGCAGCTAAGAGCGGCCTCTGGATCACCTTAAAGCTGAAAAGTGTACTGAGTTCCCTGAGTATTGACCCAGCAGCTGTGTATCATTTGTTGGGAGGTGATTTTGTACATATAAGAAGGGGTGTAGTTTTTTGTCTTGGGTTTGCGTGCACATGCTGCCACTTAGCCACGTGAGCCTGAGTCAGTTTGCTCTGAGTTATTCCCTCGTCTGTGAGATGGGGACGCTCGTATCTGCTTTGCAGAATTGTGAGAATTAGAAATTATGTAAAGTGTTTAGCACAGTGGGAATGTCAAAGGGCTCATAAAGTTTAGCTCCTGTTTTGTATGAAGCCATCATTTTACAGTCTTTGGCAGTTACTAAGAAACAGGAAAATAAGAAAAGTTGGTTTTATGCTGAAAGATATTTGAGGAGGTTCCATAGTTCCTATACCCATAATTTAGCATCAGCAGGGTCAGCACAGTTACACAGTCGCCTTGAACCAATGTTAAGCCACAGAATTTTTTGTTACTTCATATATATTGGGGCTTAAGGGGACCCAATACCTATACACATGTTTACTCCAGCAGCCAACTGAGAGATGACACAGAAGAACAAGCAGGCGATAAATGTCTCCTGTATTACTGATGAAGCCACGTTCTCCATGAACTTCAGGGCTGTGGGAAAATGCGTGTCATGATACTGTGCCCCAGAAATAGAGACTCATGCAGTCCCAGTTAGCTCTGGGCCACAGGGAGCCTTCCCTTAAGAGGATCTGCCCCATCATGCACAGGGCTGCCCTGCCATGGAGCTGACCATCCCGGGTGCTTCCCAATGGTGGCCAACACTGGAGGGAAAGGAAAGGTTTCATATACCCTGCTTGTCGACCCGGACTCACACCTCAATCTGTTAGTGTGAGGAGGGCTAGCCGTTGTCCAGGGGTCAGCGGTGTGAAGGGAAAAACACTCTCCATGGACCAGATTGTGGAGGAGGCATCCCTTCCCTCAGTTTAAACAGGTGGTGGGATGCAACAGAAGGGTGCTCCCCAAGAGTTTATAAGAGGGGAAATAAGGATTTCCTTTGGGACTCAGTCTAGCCATGAAACACAGAAGATGATTAGAAGGGAGATTTGTAAATCACTTTCTTATTAAATTCACATTTGTTGAGCACCAAAAATGTGCTACATTCTTTTCTGAGCGTTTTACAGAAATGAATCCTTCAATCTTCACAACAAGTGAGTAAGGAAGGTTTGATAGTTATCCCAGGTTTACAATGTGGAAATTGAGGCACGGAGAGAGTAAGTTGGCCAAAGTCACAGAGCTAGTAAGTGACAGAGCTGGTATTTAAACCCTGGCTGTCTGGTTTCCAGGCTCCCAGGGATGGGCTTTGGGTGTTTAGAGGTATCTGCATCCCTGGATCTCTGTACCTCTGTGCATCACTTAGCCCAGAAAGGACAGGGAAAGGAGAGATACACAGGTGCTCACAGTCGTGTCTCAGCCACAGTCCATGGACAGTGCACTGTGATTGGCGTTAAATGTCTTCTGGGCAGCAGATCTGTTCGTATAACAGAAATTTAGTCCATTGAGTTAATCTAGAAACCCTTCCTGCTCTGCTTCTGTCCACTCTTGTCATGTGACTGCCTGCCTGTGATTGGGCTCTTGAGGAGAATCTGTACTCATGGTTGAACTCTGATATTTCAGTCTGGTTTGTAGTTTCACATCTCCTGTTACATTAATAAATTAAATTTCTGGTTTTCTTGCATCAGTCTCTCATGAGTTTGGTTTATTTGAAACCAGTCCATGGGAGCCCAGGGGTGCTGACGGTATAATTTCTGAGCACGTTGTGGCACTTCTACCTGTGCGGACCTGCGTGGAAGATTTCTGCACAGCAGTGACCCAGGAACTCAGCTATAAACACTGGGAGTGCTTGCTGTTAGATAGTACATTATTCCCAAAACAGGGACCTGGCTGATCTGGTGGTCTGCTTTGTAATGAAGATATCTAAAGAATTTATCTTGTTCCCCTCTCCCCATGTCTCCCCTAAAGGTAAACTAAGCCTTTTTACTCATTGCGGATTCTACAATCTCTGCCTCATCCCATCTTTCACGAAGTTCCTCCTTACTATCACACAACTGTTAAAGACTATTTCCTTTGATTATACACAATAAATATGGGAGCATTTGAGAGGTTCTTGGAGTTGGCTCCCTAATCCCTCTCGCTTTCTTTCCTTTTTCCACAGTCTTGAGTAATTCATTCCATGTTGGTAAGACTTTTGCCAGCCAGAACCCACAGTTCCAGGTGAGAAGGATGCAGACTTTATCTCTCCTACCCGAGGGAGAGAGAGAAGAGAATTGAGGTCTGCTGCCCCGTGGTCCCTTTCTGCCCCAGAGCCACTCATGTTCACCTGCAGCCTTCTGGCCTCTGCTCAGAAGGCCTCTGTCCCAGGACTGACTGCAGCCTTTTATTCCCTTGTCTATATTTCCTGTGCCTTTCAGAAGTTGGTCTCTTCTCTGCAATTCAACCCTGGCAGATGTGATGGTGGTCAGCGAGCTGGTGGGCAGTCATTTGGTGACTCCCAGGAGCCATGATGATTCTCCTGAGTCTCTCATTCGGGGTTACAAAACTGTCGAGCACCGAAGGAAGCCCATTCACGTGAGGTCAACACAACATCACATCACTTTCATTTTGTTTTTGAATTTTCAGTGGAGAAAGTATTTGTAGGAAACTGTTCCAGATTTTCGGCCGCCTGCTTTCCTCACCATTATTTCCTTGTTGGCTCTGGCGCTTGTTTAAAGAACCAGGTTACTTCTCTGGTCATTTGTAGCAGCTGGGCTTGCCGAATCCTTGATCTGCATTTGAAGCAGAATGCTTCTTCGTGATGTCAAACTGATTTTCCTTGTCATGTCTTAATAATTTGTGTACACTCATCAACTGTTTCAAGTGAAATGCTCTTTTCCAATTTCGGTTAACTCACATTTGCTGAACTCCTGCTTTCATGCTGAGGGCAGTTTCTTCTTCCTGTAATAAAATTTAGCAATTTGCATTTACTATGGGAAGGTAACTGGCTGGAGGTGCTTTTTTTCTTACCAGTTTTAATAACAATTCACCCATTAAAATGTACGGCGGTTTTTACTCTATGCCCAGAATTGTTCATCCCAGTCAATCTTAGAAAATTTTCATACCCCCAACAGGAAGCCCCTTACGCATATGCAGACATTCCCATCTTCCCCATCCTCCCACAGCCCCAGAAAGCCACTTTTCTCTCTCTGTGGATTTGCCTGTGCTGGAAATTTCATGTAAATGTAGTTACTTCATGTAAGTGGAACCATCTATTGTGACTGACTTCTTTCACACTGAGTAACGTTTTCAATATTTGTCCAAGTTGTGGCCTGGGTCAGTACTCTATGCCTTGCTATTGCTGAATAATATTCCACTGTATGGCTGGGCCCCTCTGTTTACCCATTCATCACGTGATAGGCATTTGTGTTGTTTCTGCTTTTTGGCTGTGATGAGTAATGGCGCCGTGAATATTCCTGTAGGAGTTTTTATATGAACATTTGTTTTCAGTTCTCTTACGTGTGTGCTCAGGAAGCAAAATTGCCTGGTCATTCAGAAACCAAATGTTCAACTCTCTAAGGACCTGCCAGGCGTTTTTCCAAAGTGGCTAGGCTGTGTTACGTCCTCACCAGCAACGGCTGCGACCTCTGCATCTTCTGTGTCCTCATTAGTGCTTGTTACTCTTTTTTTGATTATAACCTATTGTAGTGAGTGTGAAGCGGTTTCTCCTAGTGGTTTTGACTTGATTTCCCTTACAGCTAATGATATTGAACATCGTTTTTCGTGCTTATTGGCCATTTGTATATTTTCCTTGAAAAATATTTTTCAGATCCTCTATTCATTTTTTAATTGAGTTGCCTTTTTATTGTTGAGTTGTAGGAGGTCCTTTTTTTTTTTTATAGATACAAATTCCTTATCAGATAAATGATTTGAAAAAATTTTCTGCTGTGTGTTGTTTTTTCACTTTCTGGATGGTGTCCTTTGAAGCAAAGTTTTAAAATTTGATGAACTCCAATTTATCTCTGTTTTCTTTTTCCTTGTGCTTTTGTGGTAATATTTAATATCTGAGGTATTTTATTTAACCTTTTATATATAAAATAACTTAATTATTAGGACCGTTCTAGGAGACGGGTGCTGTTGTTGTCCCCAGTCTATGGATAGGAGACTGAGATTCAGAAAATTTCACTGACTTATCAGTGTCAAAGCTACACAGTGCTGTTGGAATTCAGACCCTCATGTTTATCCCAAGTATCTGTGATCCTCACCACCATGCTCCACTCCTTCCTGGAACCGTTAATGAAAAAGTCTTTACTTTTTTGATTTCTTGTTAGTTTTTGTTTTTCTCATTGGGCCCTCATTTCCTCATTTCCTTAAAGAGATCAGTGTAAGTTTATTTTAGGTCTCTTGTAGGCAGAAGCATTGCTATCAGTTAACTTCTATATTACTCACTCCACAGTGATGGCTGTTGCTAGTTGACCTAATGAAGTCTTGCTTTAGTCTTTCCTTCTCATGACACTAACAACAGAGTCATGAATTACAGAATGCTTAAAGAAGAAAGTACTTGATTGATTTTATTTTGCTAACCAATCAAACCAATCAAATAAATACCTGGTGTTGAAACATACGGTAAGCCCTCCAGAATAGGGTCACTGTCTTCCTTGTGTTTCATTTGTTTGGTCACAGTGTCTGGATAGTGCCTTGCTGTCCAGCAGTTTTCTTAGGATACGGTGCTTGTGAATCATTCTAAGGACAGTATTTTGACAACAGACTGTGTTGTTCATTTCACGGGGGAAAAGTTAATATAGAAATACTGCTCAGATCTATTTTAAAATTAAGTTTGGAAATTTGAGAAGAGTTCAAGAAACCATACAAAGATCTTTTTCACTAATTTTGATCTATCTTAGACAAATTATGGATACATAGCAGAATAACTTATCCAGTAGATTTGACAAGAGGAGTGTATTATTGATTATTTGTTTTAGTTGAAATATTCTACCTGGGATAAAATATTCAGTGCCCATAAATGAACAAATATGTTTGTATTTCTATGCAACATGGGAGTAGACTTCATATGTTTTTATATAATATATATGACTGTGTGTTTTAATCTGTCTCTCAGTGTTTTTATAGTTTTTCAGCAATGTTGTATCTTTGCAATTCTTCTAAGAAAATCACCTCAGATTCTAGTGCAGTTTGTACTGTCTATGCTGTCTTATGCATGGGATTCCACTGTCCCCTTAGTGAGGAATTTCCTCTTCTCTTGTGTTAGTATCAGAGTTAAAGGAACTGTGATTTCTAGGCCTTTGCTTTCCATGTGTTTGCACTTGGGTGTCAATCACAATTTTCCCTTTCTTGAGTTTTCATTGTTCAATTAGAATTTTTGAAAATAACTTAATTTGTTGCATCGGTCTCCCTAGAAACTTGATGTGTTTGTGCTTTTCAGTTTTCAATTAATGAAAAATGTAAATTCACTCTTGTTTTTAAGTAGTCCTTTTTCACTAGATATTTGTTTATTTCTTTATAGTTAAAATATTTTTTTCCCAAAGAGTGAATCGGTGTGTATATTTTAAAAGAAACTTTACTTTTTATTCTTTTTATTGTAACAGTTATATTCATTGTAGAGAATTTAGAAAATAAGGATAAACACAGTAATAACTTCACAATGGCCTCTAATCTCACCTGGAGATACAGTTGTAAGGATTGAAATTGAGAATTACTAGTCCTCTTAAATTGTTCTTTTTCAAGTACGATTTGGTTACTGAGACCCTTGAATTCCCATATGAATTGTAGCAGCAGCTCGTCAGTTTCTGCAGAGGAGCCCGCTGGGATTGTGATCGAGACCATGTTGAATATACGGATCGCTTTGAGGAGCACTGCCATTCCAAGAGCTCTGACTTCTGATCCAGGAATATGCGTGGTGTGTCTGTCCAGTTATTTAGGTCTTCTTTAATTTTTTTTTCAACAATGCTTTGAGTTTACAGAGTTTTATTTACTTTTTGTTTTTTGCCTTTATACTGAGGACAAGTGTGCAAGGTACCAGAATCAGAAGTGTATTTGAGCCCCGCCACTTGCTGCCACAATGGTCGCTGCGCTCTTGTTTCACCCGCTCTACAATCTTGCACAGAATAGGACCTCAGTAACTCTCTCTCTCTTGAATGATTGTATGATTGTTGGATGATGCTTGAGAGTTCTTGTGATGATTTTATTTCCCCAGCCTTTCCCCACTTCTTTACTATGCCCTTTCTCTTCCTTTCCTCCAGCCTGGGTTTCAGTCTACCTGTGGCATTGATTTTTCTTGTCTGTAGACACTACCTTTCACTGGTTCACGATCATTTTACATGTGGGCTGTGGAAAATTGCTAGATGTCAAGAAAGAGCCAATCGATTGCATGCTAGTATTTTTAGAGTGTGTTACTGTTTTATCGATTGAAATTAAATCAGGCTGACCCCCTGAGCCCTCCCGTGAGCTGTTTTCGCCTTCCTACAGGTGATACTGCTCTGGTTGCTGAATGTGCCCTTTCCCCAGACTTGGTTTTGGAGTTAAGTCAGCATCAGTGGAGCCCTCTCTTTAAAAGATGAAGAGAACATTTGCTCCTTCTCCCTGGTTGGGGACTTGGATGAGATGAGGTACCAGATAAAGAATGGAGCCCCAACTCATTCTAACATCCGCTCGTTCCATTCCTTTCTCCAGGGAAAAAGAGTACAATTCAACACTATAAACATTGATTGTGAGCTAATGAGATAGACAGGACAACCGATCATTTATTAAATATCCTTTCATGCCAGAAACAAATGTATTATACACACAAAAAGCACGCAAAGCACGGTAGTAACGTGATTACACACGTGGGTCCGAGTTCGAGTCCTGCTCTGGAGTGACCAGTCCTGAGAGATGGAGAAATGTTAGGTCAGCTTAGCTTCTCCCGGACTTGTTTGCTGTCCTGCAAAGACGGGCTTGCTAGGCGTCCCTCCCCCTTAGAGGTGCTGTGGGGTGTAAATGGCGCGTGGGCAGCCCGAGCACAGCTGCTCATTCCTCGTAAGGGCAGGATAGCATAGCTTTTGTGATTACGGCTTTAAGACCGTCCCGTGTAGACTCTTAGTGCTCCGAAGGGATGCCTTGTGGTTTGGAGATGGGATTCTCACTTCTGTAAATACCCAAGGATTGTGTTATTGGGCCGTGCTGATTTGAATCTATTCTTTAGAAAGTACATATTGTAGATATATTTTTCAAGCATGCATGCTTTTTTCTTTTATTATTTATAGTTCTACCGTCTCTCTTGGTGTGACTTTTCATGGAATCCAGGAAACAGTCCTAAGCCACCTGCCTCTTCACACTTCTCCGTGGTGGTTTACTTCCCTGACTAGAAGAGGGTTCTGCATAGGAAATTTTCTTTGTTCCCCTCTTCTTGGAGTCTCTCTGTCTGTCTGCCCATCTCTCACCTGTCCATCTGTCCATTTATCTACCCACTGAATCTTCTGACATGTTCCAAAAAGCATTTCAGGCAGCTTACAGAAGAACAGATACCAAATAAACAGGTGAGAAAATGGGGCCAAGTTCAGACAGTGAGGCTAGGAGGCAAGCCTGTGTGAGGGTTGCTGGCATGAGAGACACGCGTCTGCCCTGTGACTTATAAGATTGACAGCAACAGTGTGCCTGAGGCTCCCAGCAGACACAGGGAAACAGGGTTTGTGGGAGATGCTCACTGGCTGCGAAATAAATAAGTGGCTTAGGAGAAGCCCAGCCTTTCCAGCTACTAAGGCTTAGGAGAATATTTTGAGTTTCTTCCAAAATCAGAATATTGCATCTTTTCTTTTTTCAGAGATCTATGTATAGTTTGTTACATTCTATACCTGGAAATTTCTCCAAAACTGCTTCCCACATGAGTCCCATGGCTCGGGAATGGGGTGGTTCTGCTCATTGACGGGGGTTGTCCAGAAACAGAAAATGACAGCCTCAAAGGAGCCTGGGATTTGTCAGTTATGTTTTGTCAGTACTGTAGAGTTCAAACTCTTTCACAGTATCTCTCCATCTGAGGCGGCAGCGTGCTCTCTTACCAGCATCAGGAGCTCAGGACCACAGGATGGTGCGGGCTGGATGCACTGCCGTCAAGACAGCTGTGCTAGTCACTGCAGGTGTGGTTCTTTTACATACGGCATTTCATGTTCTTTACTAGAATGTTTCAACAGGGAGTTAATTAACTGAGTCAATTCACATTTAAGAAATATGATGCTTTGTTGAAAAGACAGTTATAGGCAGAATATAAGCTGTGAAGACTTTAAAAACGGTTTCATTACTGAAATTTCTGTAGGGAAGATACACAGTTTATCTTATTTATTCCTCTGTTTTAAAGTAACAAAGAAACAAGACAGAAAAGGCAGAGGATGGTTTCTGTTCTTCCTCTCCGCTTGCAGGTGCCCTCACCTCCAGTAGCATCCATCCAGACACCAGCACTGACACTGGCCGTGCTCAGAACTGCCTCAGACCTGAAGACACAACTGACAAATAGAAGGGGGCCACGCCCTGTTACAGCAGGTGCTCTCACTTTGTGGGTCCTTATGTAACTGCACGATGTTAATCAGGATCGCCCGTTCTACATTGAGTAGCGCTGCTGCGGTGTCCCCTAGTTACTTGTTTCTGTAAGTATTCATGTATTATTCCCCAATGCGTGGTACTACACGCCTAAAAATGCTTTTTTCAGATGAAAAATAATTTGCATTTAATATAATAAGTCTGAAAAAAGGGGCAAAATAGTCTATCCTTGTCCCGCTACTCAGAGATAATAATTAACATTTTAACATTTATTTTCTGTTCTTTTCGTCAGTGTGTATCAGCTCTGTCATAAAAACCAGTGAGCACTCTGTCCCTGTTTACTGTGCGGAGATCTCCATTTTCCATTCGGCTTATTACATGTTTTTCTACAATATTCTATATCCCCTGGCATGATTTTTAATGACCAGTGTAGCATTCTGTCTTAAGGAATGCATCGTCCATTTTACTTCGGACTTAAATAAACTTTTAAATTCCAAGTATACTTAACTGAAATACTGAAAAGAGAACTGTGGTGGTACAGGAAGGCCCCTAACTCCCTTCCCATTATTTCCTGAGAGTAAAAGCTGTGGAAAATTTGGTATATATATTTCATGACCTTTATGCCTATGAGATACATATATATACACATATGAGAAATCAATGTATAGGTGTGTGTATATATGATTTATTTAAAAATGAGACCATACTATATGTTTTTCTGCAGCTCGCTTTATTCACTCAGGGGTATATCATAGACGTCCTCCCACTCCAGACTCACCCGGTCCTTTCAGATAGATTGGAGGGGTCTCCTGATGTGCGGGTGTCGTCTCTTGTCCACGGACACATTTGGTGGGAGAGTGCTGTGGACAAGGCCCTGTACCACGGCGAAACACCGGCTCCCTCAGCGCCCGCAGCTCGCCTTGAATTACCATAACATTGTCTTAATGGTGGACAGTTAAGTTTTCTCCACTTTCCACTGTCAGAAAGAATGTTTGACTTGCATCCTTCTTGTACAGACATTCCTGTGATCTTGTATGTATATTCCTTTAGTTAAGGCTTCTGGAAATTTAGTCCCTGGATGTGACACTTACATTCATCACAGACTCCTTTCAAGTGAGTCTAGAAATTCCTTCTCCATTGGGGAATGAAAAAATGCACAATTACTTATGTAACCAATTCTCTATCGCTGGATATGATTTCACTTCAGTTTTTCTTCCCACCTTTGTAAACAGTGCTGTGTAAATGCCCTGATGGATACATCTGTTTGGACTGATTGTTTTTTTTCTAAAGAAACGATTCCTGGAAGTGGAGTTGAGTCAGTGTGTATGTACGTTTTTCAGAGTTTACATATCCATTGATATGTCATCCTCTGAAAAAGTCGCTTATGATTTGTTCTCCCACAGATGGACACTAACTAGAATATCTTAAAAATATTCGCCAATATGATAAGCAAAAGTGCTTTTTCATTGTTTTTGTTTGCATTTGATGACCAGTGAAGTTTTGAGCTTTTTTCACTCATTAGCCTTTTGAATTTTTTAAAATGAATGATTCATTTTGTCCTTTGCAAACATTTAAGTGAGGGAGCTTCTTGTTGCTTTGTGACAGCTCTTTGTATGTTATGAAAATTTACTTCGTGACTTCATCAACATGTATCACAGAGCTTTTTCTTGTCATTTCTTTCCTTTCATTTTGTTCAGAAAGTTTTTTATTCTTGTTGTGGCTCAAACTACTCTTAAGATAGTAAATGTCTTCCTTATGGGTTTTATCTTTGACATTCTTAGAAATACTTCCTTATAATGGAATAAATCTCTTCTGTAGGTTTTTTTAATCTCTAAGGTGGTGATTATAATAGTACTTGTTATAGTGAGGAGAAGTTGAGTTAATAAGAGCAAAGGGCTGTATTTGCTGTTATTAGTACTTTTTAATATTTACATCACTATGTGCAATTTATCTTGTGGTCATTATGACAGGAATAGAATTTATTCTTTCTAGGTGATTCTGATTGTCCCAGGACAATTATTGAATTCATACTTTTCTCTTTGATTTGAAATCCCACCTGTACAAAATAATTACATACACTAGAGTCTCTTTTTGTACTCATGGTTCCTTTCTGTCAATCTCCCTTCCTTACTCCAGCACCATATCTTACATATTGTAAAAATTTATTTAATCACTGGCAGTCTGATTTTTTTTTGATTCTTTTCTTCCATCCCAAATTTTCTTGTCTAGTATTATGACTTTATTATTCCTGAAGAGTTCCAAATATTTTGTTCAAGTTAAAAAAAATCAGATTGGAATTTTCATGGGAGTTTTTAGTAAGTTTTGAATTATTCTTAGGAGAACTTACATCTTTACAAAACTGCTTTCCTCCATGCAATATGTTTATGTCTCTACATTCATACTTCTTACTTTAACACTCAGTATAGTCCTGAAGTTTCTCCATTTAGAACATGGGCATTATTTTTGAATTTATTCCAGTTTATTGTTTATGTTTTTGTTAATTTTGTGAGAATTTTTTGCTATTATATATTTAAATGCTTAAAACTGACATTTAGAAAGTAAGATTCGGTTTGTCAATACTCAATTTGTAACTTGTCATTTAAAATTGTAAGTATTAAGCACTTGTTCCAGAATCCTTTCTTTTCTGTTTTTAAAAATTTGTTTCCAAGATTCTCAAAATGGTCATAGCTAAGTAGTAGTATAGGTGGGGAGACAGATGGAGAGAGGTAGTGTGGCTCATGTACAGACTGTGAGCAGTTTCATGGCTGCCTTTAGGCTGGAGAAGCCGCAGAAGAGCCCAGGTTAGACCGGGGGTGGCTTTGTATGCACTTGAAAGCCAGCTTTCCTGCCTGTATGGTGAAGACTGGTGGGCGTGGCAGGTAGATGATCAAGGTCCGATGGAGGTCATTGGCTGCACAGAGCGCTGTGTCTGTGAGAACTGGCTAACATTACCATGGGAAATGCTTGGCGCCAGGAACACTGCAGGGGAGCTGGGGAGCCTGTGTGTTAAGGATTTTCCAGTCCTGGGAGTGGGAAGAGCAGACTCTGCATTCAGATCTGAGTTTGAATTCATCCTCTTTAGTTTACTGGTCCTCTGACTTTTGTCAAGTTATACATCCTCTTTGAACTCCTGTTTTCTTGTCTCTCAAAACAGGAGAATTACAGCCTGCTGCTAGAGTGTTTGATCAGTGTAAATGATTTGTGTGTATAAGATGCCACGTACAGCCACAATCTCAGTGAGAAATGGGTTGTCGCCTCTTCTTCTGCAACTCAGTGCTCGATAAGACATCGGGGGAAAGCCAGTCCCTAATTTGTTGTGATGCAATGAGGAACAAAATTAACGTCTTGCCTTCCCCTAGCAGTATTCTTACTTCTTTGTTTCATTTACCTCTTTCCTCCTTTACTCTCCCCTTTCACCTCCTCCACCAAAAGAGACTGAGACTGTCTGAGAACACTACATTCAAATTACTTTAAATGTTGGCTCATCCCCATGAAATTACAGTGACATTAAAAAAAATCTGTACACATCCCAGACGATTATATTTGATTTATACACACACACACACACACACACGCACACACACACACACACAATCAGGATGCCTCCCGTTTGCTGAAGGAGAAGGACCACTTTTTCTGAGTTTTCATTCACTGAGCGTGAGAGGAAAGTCTCTTAAGCAGAAATTCACCTGGCTTCATGCATGGTTTTTTAAATTGGATTTCTGCTTTGTGTCCATAGAAATATTCTCCTATTAGAAGAGGGGAAGTGGAGACATAGATATTCTGCTGAGATATTGGTGTCATCATATTTGAGTTGGAAAGGACTTATGACAGCATAGAGTTGTAACTTTTTATGGGTGAGAATCCATGATAGTGTAACTTGGACAAGAACCCTGGTCTTCTGTCTTCGTGTCCACGTGGATGAAGAGGCAACTGGGTGGGGGATGGCAGGGATCCTTCTTGCTTGAGTTCCAGGGTCGTGCTAGTTTTCATTGTTCAGCTGCCTTTAGTTTATGTCCATGTGGCCTCTCATGGGAAGGTCACTCTATCCTGATAGATTGAGTTTCTAATCAGCAAAACGGTCTGGACCCACTCATGATTCCCAGAGATTTTCTGCTGACCTGCTGACACTTTATATACATGAGACCTAAGAAACTGCTGGATATAAAATCCTTAATGTTATCATTTGCCCTCGAGTTCCATAGGAATGTAGTGCTGTCTCAGGCTGTCTAAGGCTAGATCTGAACAAATATAGGGTGATAGGCTGCGCAGCTGGACCCTCCCCAGTCTAATGGGATTTCCACCTTAGTTTTTAGAATCAGGCAGATTAGTTCAAATCTTGCCTTTACCATTTATTAGCTTTGTGACCTTGAGGAAGTAACTTTACTTTTTGAGGGACCAGTTTTCTTTATCTGTAAATAAGTTCAGTATTTATTTTAGGGTTTTTGTTTTAGAATTGAATGAATCAATTCCTTCATTTATTCCTAAAATACAGATCACATGGTTCTATGCTGGTGCCTTATTAGTTGATTTCTAAGGGACTCAGCAATGAGAATGTGAGTGAGGAACCCTGGATAATAGAGCTTATATTCCAGGATATGCTTGTAAAAGACTGGATTGCAGTGGATTTTTAGTAAATGTCCACTCCATTCCTAATCCCCATTGATTGTGTATATATCTTTATACTAATATATGAACAATTTTTTATTGCAATTTAAGTCTCTGTAGTATTTAAAGTATGTAGCTATAACAAAAATACGTGAAATAAAATTATCTGACTTATATTTTCTTTTCAATAAGCAAAACAAAATAAAATAGAAAAGAAAAGAAAAAGTTTTGAAGGAGTAGAAATAATTTTATTTCCGTGGAATCAACTCCCTATGTTAGGATTTTCGGTTGTGTTCTTAAACAGCATATAAAATTGACAGGTTTTGTGTTCAGTTTTGATAGCTGGGTGAGTATAGTTTCATTTTGTGGTTGTCTTTGATGAATTATTTGCACTAGATCTTAAGTAATGTGCATGTTACATATTGGAAACGAGGAAACATTGGAGACATACTACCTCCAATGCAGTCATTTTGTTACCGAGTCCAAACTCATTCTGCTCACCAAATGACAGGCCAATAAACTGGGAGATGAGGTGTTGGAGCGAGGAATAGTGACTTTATTTGCAAAGCTGGCAGATCCAGAAGATGGCAGACTGATGTCCTGGAGAATCATCTTCCACAAGTCAGAATTGAGTCTTCTTTTATACTAAAAAGGGGTGGGGTTTTGATTGGTTGATGGAAACTTCTTGTATGAATTGCTTGTCCTTTGAATCCGCTGTTCTTGCAGCTGTCCATGCGGATCAAATCATGTTGCCCCTGTGAAAACTCCAAAAAAAAAAACAAAGGTTATTCTCTATTTTGCAACTTGCCATCTCTACATAAGTGCAGATGAATTAGCATCCTTCAAGATCACGGCCAGGAGAATAGGCTGTCCTGGATATTTCAGTCTAAAGGCAACTTTCTTTTACAAATGGTGCAGAGCTAGGAAGTCTGAGCCTAGAAAATAGGGCACAGGGTTAAAGCCAAAGGAACAGACCTAACATGGGGTCAAAATTGTTCTTTTCTATTACAATTCCCTTTTCTGCTTCATAGATAATTTTAGTAAGAAACATGAGCAATTTTGTATTTTTGCTTCTTAATAACCGATAAGTGGGCCAACTATATTTTTGTGAGCAGAGATGCTGTGCGGGCATAGGGGTCACAGCACACTCTTGTTGGGGGTGGCCGACCCTGAAACATGTCTGATGCCACGTGAGTGTTGGTGAGGGTCCCCCTAGCCAGCGGCACTCTTCAGGAAGTAGCATATGTGCTTTGACTTCTTGAGACCACATTTTCGGCTGCAGGAAATTTTTTCAGATACTGCGATTGAAAAATCACTCCAGCTGGGGATAATTAGGGAAAAAAGGAAAAGGAAAAGGGTTTGGAGTAGAGTAGAAGAGAAGGACATAAGATCACGGAGCCTGAGTGCTTGGCAGCGGAGCCTCGGGATAGAGGGTAGCAGAGGTGGGGAGGGGCCTGACCCCGGAACCAGCTCCTGCACCTGTCCCCGTGCCCAAGCCACGTAGCTTCCAATGGGCCTGGGACACCTCTCTGGGCTGGATGTCACCCTGTGCAGAAACTTGAAAATCGAATGTAAGTGGTGGGCAGCACTCACCTAGGGGGTCACTGTGGATTTCAGTCAAGTTCACAGTGCCTTTTCTGGTCATGTGCCTTCACTTGTCCTTTATCTCAGGATCTGAGGAGGAGGAGAAAGGAACTCAGGTAGAGATCCAGGAAGATATCCGACTGTGTTAAGAGAGGACAGACACAGATACAAGGGGACCGAGGACACTTGCAGCAAAGTAAAATGACTTCACAACTATTGCTTCAGAGCTGCAGGTGTGAGAGAGCCTAAGCCTGTTTCAGAGTGCAGGGGACAAGCGAAAAGGAATGGCAAAATTTACACTGAAATTTGAAATTTTGTTAAATAGCCTGTTACTGTTGCTTGTATCACTTGAATGAATGCAGGCATATTTCTGTGGGCATTTATATGTTCACTCAACCCCACCAGCCACTCTTGCCCCCATCGGGGATGGGCTTTCTCAAGCACAGTTCACCTCCTGCTTCGGTGGGCCACGCTTCGGGTCCTCGCCTGGGGCCGGGCTGCTGCAGGGCACTGAGTCCCTGAGGCACGGCCTGTGATACACGACAGGAACATCTCTGCTGTCGACTGAGGGCCTCCTTTTCCCCCTGCAGTGTAAGAATTCCGGTGACTGAGTTAGAAGCATGTTTCCAAGCTGTCCGTGTCCTCGGCATCCAGAAGCGGAGCCTGGAAGCTTCCGAATTTCTCCAGAATGCAGTCTACATTCACCTTCGGCAGGTGAGTGTATGTCCTTACACAAGTGGAGGAATTACTGCAGTTTTCCTGGAACTTACTCACCACTAGTCCATCTGATTTTTCTGTGCTAGGATTCAGTATGGCCTGCTAAAAAAACTGGAGTCAGATATTGAAACCCTGATGAAGAGGATTATTTATTTTATTTCACTATATGATAATCTTTTACTTTCAAAATTCAGAATTTTTGGTTCTTTCAGGCATTTTTGGGGGGGTTGGCAAAACAAATTTGCTCTTACCGTCTTTGCGACCTGTTGCTTTGTGCCTCTCACCTGTCTTCTGTCACTTGTGAGGCAGTTCCATTTGTGACCCTGTCCGGGTTGTTCATGTTATACAACATAAAGTCTGTAAAAGTACAGTCCCTTTTACTCCGAAGACATTCCACAAATAACTCCTTAAATCTGGGTGTGGTTTTAAGAAGACAGAATCATTAGAACATGTAATTGCAGGTTGCTAGTGCAAAATCCCCAAATCAATAGTCCAGCTCAACATCTAAAATCTTTCTAATCTACCTTGGATTTGTATGGATAAGTGAAGCAATTTGCTAAGAATTGAACACCAGGTTTAGAATACAGGCTGGTGTAGCTCAGCAGGTCCTCCTGAGCCAGCGCTGTGCCAGAGGGCGGGGCCGAGGGAGAGGGCGGGGCTTAGGGAAAGAGGAGGGCCAAGGAGGAGGGGGGTCCTGCCCTCCCTGAGCTGACAGTTTCATGGCAAACACCTTCACCATGTGAAGAACTTGGAGTTTCTTCTAAGAACACTAAGTTTGAAAAGAGTCATAAAAGAACGGGAGTGACAAAATCCAATTTGTCTCAAGTAGGGGAGAGCAGCTGGAAGGCCACTTGGGAGACTCGTGAGTCCAGGTGGGCAGTGTTGGTGGCTTCTACCTGAGCGGTGGGACAGTCAGTGGGACAGTCACCTGGAAAAAATGAACAGATTTTAGGCATGTTTAGATGGTAAAAAGGAAAGGATGAATGATGTCTGTGAAGGTAGGATGGAGTAAGGCCCAGGTTTCTGGGTGGATTAATGAGGTAAATGATGGTCCTGCTGTGCTCTGAGGAGGGAAAGCTGCAGAGGGAGCTTTGGGGGAACCCTGACGAGTTCAGCTGTGGATAAAGTGAAAGGCTGTTAAATGTGTGGTCTGGGAGCTCAGGTGAGAGCCAGTAGCGAGTAGGAGGAGGGGAGAGAGACGTTCAAGTCATTTTGTCTTGTGAGCATACAAATACTTATGAGTAATGATACACTTACGCCTCTATATTCTGGATTTAACACCCATTAACATTTTGTTATATTGACTGCAGAGGTTCCTAATATTTTTTAATAGAAATAAAATAAATAGAAACAAAATAGTGGAGTTAATAAACATCTTAGAGTTGATGTGTGTCCTTCTATGTATTTTGATACCTCATCTGTTTATAACCATAATCTATAAAAAGTTAACTAGTTTAGCATGAGTGTTAAACAGAGGGACGTGACACACAGTTTTGGGGCTTGAAGCTGATCTTCTCGGGCAAATTATGTAGCCTCTCTGTACCTTTGTTCCATCTTCTGTGACTGCCCCCGGGCCCCTCATCACAGATGATTTCCTAGACTAGATGATGGGAGGGAGGCTGCTGAAGGGAGTAAGAAGTGGCAACTGCTAGGGACACTTAAGAGAGAGACAAAAAGGGATTAAAGTCAATAAACTCAGTACAAACAAATACTCTCAAAAGAGAAAGAATCCTGCAGTGTTTTGAGCCACTTAGCATAAGGGAAACAAAATCACGTGGACCCAAAGCTCTTGAGCATGTGAGTATTGTGGGTGGGAATGTGTCATCAGAAAAGGGTTGAGAAAAGGTCTTTTGGTTTCCCTTGACGTTTCCATTAAGGATGGGGAGCAGAAGTGAAAACCCTCAGCTTCAGTGGAAGCTGCTGTTTTGTGTGAAACTGACCAAACTTTGGAGACCAGTCATCAGCGGTGCTGGCAAATGAAGAGATTTCGGGACTGGGTGGGGCACTTGCTGTGACTTCCAGGTGACCTACTGGCTGGGGGCTGTGAGGCGGGCAGTAGGTTTGCAGGGAGACCCGGGCATAATCCCTGGCTCTGAGGCTGCTGGTCTGACTAGCAGACCTGGGCACAGGCAGTCCTAATGGGGCAGCTCGGGATGTGGCCTGGGACACCTGCCGTGCTGAGGGGGAGAAGAGCGCTTCCCTGAGGGGGTGTCCCTGCGGAGAGTGGAAACATCCTCCTGCAGGGGAGGAAGAGCCTCTAAGCAGGGTGCTGGTTGCACAGGCAAGACCACCATGAGCACTGAGGTTTTGGGGAGCCGGAAGTCACACAGTGGCCCGAGCAGCCTTGTTCCTGAGAAACTAGAGGTAGAAGAGGCTGAAAAGTCAGGCTAGTGTCAGACACTGTGGTGGGTTATGAGTGACAGTAAAGGACTGGTCAGGCAGGCACGAGAGAACCCTGTGGGTGTCCCAGCTGGAGCGTCACGCCAGAGGGTGGAGCTGAGTTATAGACTTTGCCACTTATTAGCTGTGTGACTTTGAGCAAGATCACCCCAACTCTCTATATATACCTTCATCTGTAAAATGACACAGTGACAAGCTCGTGTCATCAGAAGGCTTAGTTTAGCTCTGATCCTCTGTGTCCAGTCCGGTCAGTGCTGCCCTGCAAGCTTCTGCAGTGGCTGCTCTTACCCTGAGATGGGAGGGCATAGAGGGGCTTTGTAGCGCCCGAGGGCATGAAGGGGTTGCTTTAAGAACAGACATGTAGCCGCCTGCAGCTGCAGGCCTGCAGGCAGTTTGGTTGATGGTCCTGGAGAGGACTTTGGAGGCCTTAGCATCGTCATAAGACTTGTTTTCCCTTTGGGGCCAGAATTGCCTATGCAAATTAATGTGGAATATTTGGGCTTCTGGCAAAGCTGTTTTCAGAGATGGTAATATACATAACATATCGTAGAAAATATAATGCTTTTATTTAATCTGTGGGACTTTGCAGCTGTTGGGAAAACCTCTGTTGGCCTGGTCTCCACGGAGGGCACTAGGGGTCGGCAGAGCGTGCGGGAGGGCAGGTAGCCTGCAGTGCTGCTGCGGGGTGTTCTCCCGAGTAGAGCACTGTGCTGAGTTGACTCTTCTCTGAGTTTGGTTGCCAGATGAGCAGACAGCAAATTAATGAGTTCTGGTGGGATTGTATAATGACAGAAAGAAAGAGGGACCCGTAGATTTTCTGGACTAGAACACGCTTTTGGTTCCTGATCCAGTGTGTTCCATTACAGAATTGATGAGTTGTGTCTATTCTTGGACTTGTCGACTGAAAGAAATGTGTAGCCTGAAAGTTTAGAGTTACACTTTATTAGGCGGGAGGACTCGAGGCGGGATGACAGCCTTCAAATCTGTCTGAGGGACTGCTCCCAAGAAGTAGGGGAGGATCTAGGATTATATAGGAGCTTTACAACAAAGACCAGGGAGTTGGAACAATAAAAGATTGCTTGTTATCTAAAGAAATCCAGGCATCTCAAGTTAAAGAATTTAGTGCCTTTGTATGTATCATTTGACCTCACTGGATTCATTCTTTAGACAAGCACCTAGCTATCTAGGGCAATTATCCTGTCTTCTTATTCTCAGTCTGTTCAGAGGGCAGCATTGTGAGTGGCTGTAGAGGCTGGGCTTCAGGTCTGTCCGCACTGGGGGGTGGCGGCAGCCTTGATGACTTGGTTTCAGCATTCTTTGTTTACTGACATGGTTGTAGTATTTTAATTCACATTGTAGTATTTTCATTCACAGACTGATTGTGGATAATCTGGAAACTTGCAAAGAAAACGAGATGGAATTACTGCAGGTACTTTCTACTTTAATAAGCCGTGTGCAAACATAAACATGGAGGAAGCATACATTTGAATTTGGTGGTGTAGGGAAGGGTTTCTGCACATTACAGGAGAACGCAAGGCAGAATATCTCTTCTTTGTTGGCAGGGATGTGGGTCAACCTGTCTTTCTGTAGCGGTTTCTGAGAAAACTTTATGGTAATTAACAAACATTGACAAATGGTGGCACACTTTGCATTTAAGAGCTGACCTGTGCAAACGTGTATTGGACAGGTGGATTTCATAGGCAAGTGGTGAGGTGGATTGGAGAGAGGTGTAGCCCAGGCCTGGGCTCAGATTCAGGTTTAAATCGCCATTTCCTCACCAAAGGACCTTGGACTAGAGTGTAACCTCCATTAAACTGTTGGTGAATCTGTGAAATATGCATTATAATATTCGTTTCTTCCTGGGTTTGTTGTAAGTTTAAACAGTACTATAACACACATGAAACACTTAACAGGCACTTAGCAGTGTTCACTTTGTCCTTCCGCCCCGCTTAGCGTGTGTTACAGCCGTAAAGGTAGCATGTGCCTGTTGAGGACGTACTGGTAGCCCCTTGAATAGGTTGTGAATTTGGTGATTTCCTTTAATCCTTGAAACTCTACGTGCCATGGGCAGTTATTTTCATGAACAGATGAGGAATCTTAGGGTAAAGAAGACGGTGTAATTTGCCCAAAGTCAGACCATAATTTTGGGTGCAGGGGCCTCTGTTCAGCATGGGCCCCTGGGCTTTCTGCCCTCTCCGTTCAGCACCAGAGCCAGACGTGGAGTCGCCTGTCTCCCAGCCCAGAATATCCGGCAGGCAGCAACACAAACCTGGACCTGTTCTGCTTAAGCAAAAACTCCGGAGGGGAGGCAGGTACTAAAGTGATAAATGTAAAAACAGATGACTGTAAACTGTTATCAGCTCAGAGAAGGAAAGGAACACGCCTCGCCGTGCAGAGCTGGGAGCTTTCCCTTCGGGGCTGCTCTGGGGGCGTTCATTTCAGCTAAACAAACTCCGCTCCTGCACCAAGTCATGAAGGCAGGGTGCATGTAACCAGGCTGACTGTGCCTCGTTGATCATATTCATTCCTAATCCAGTGTCAGCTGTCACGGGCACTTACCTAGTAAACAGATGTCGGCCATAATCATCACGCACTTTGCTTGGTAGTTTTATTGGCCCCAATTTTGAGATGAGGTAATTGAAGCTGGGGAGTTTGCTGCATGCCCGTGATTACCTTGGAAATACCCCCACTGGTCTTTCAACCTAGACTGGTGTGGCTGTTACATCCCAGCCCTGTGAATGGCATCGTGTAGCTTCTACCAAGTGGCCCAAATGACTGACATTGATTTCCTTAATTCGTAGGAAATGGTATGTAACAATAAGAGAAAAGGTGGTAAGAAATTCTTTGGAAAACTAGAACAAAACCCAATACTTCCCCAGCTGTGGTAGCGTACACAGTGTCACTCATCCCACTCACAGCCTGGCACCTCCTCCCTCCCGACTCCGTGTTCAGAAGCCAAGCTGAGCCTTCGAAGAACATTTTGCCTCGTGACACTGTTGACTAAGACCTATGACCTCTCTGTCCCTGGTTAACTCTCTCTTCAAGGCCATTTAAATTTTATGCAGGCTCCTCCACTCCGATGTAAGAAAAGACTCTTTAAACTTCTTGATGAAGCTCCTAAATGAAGATCTTGTGAAGGAAACCTAGTCAAAACCTGGGAGGTTTGCACACAGTGACTGCATGCAACCTCAGCACTTTGTGAAGTTCAGAATCAGAGGGGTGGGAGACTCAGGAGAGGCTTTTTAAGGTAGAAAGGGGAAAGTGAAAGGATGCAGGCTGTGTGAGACTGAAACATCTCGGTCCCAGCCAGCAAGGCACCTGCGTTCAGGATGGTGTATGGGGAGTACAGAGTTCTCACAAAGAAAGAAGTGGTGGGATGGGAGGGAGGACAGATAGATTCTTTACTAGGGAAGGAAAAAGTGGGCTGAAAATTTCCTGGTTGAATAAGAGGACTGTGAAATGATGTGCTTGCATTTTGGAGAGAAGGGTTTTGTGGGGACAGGCCTAGGAGAACGCTCTGTGGCTGGGGATTCAGCACAAAAGAGAACCGCAGAGAACCGGGCTGACCTCAGGGCCCCTGCTGGGGGAGGGGCTGCCCGCCATTTTGGTCCTGGGGACTACTTCTGTCCCTTAGCTGGGGCCTCAGAACTCCCTTCACATCCCAGTCCTGTTGATACAAGAAAACATAAGTGGGGCATGGGAAGGGCTGTGTCCCAGGCTTTGGTTGAGCCCCTGGAATGTGCCCCACCAGACGTGGGTCCTTGGCTTCATGCAGGAAAGGTTTCAAGAGCAAGCCACTGTTGAGTAAAGATAGATTTATTCACAGAGACACATTGAAAGGCAGGAGAAATGCCACGAGGTGTGGGGGTTGGGTGCTCAGATTAAAAGTAGGTACACACTCCACAGACAAAGTGTGGGCCTTCTCCGAAGAGGGAGAGAGAGTGATGACCGCGAGGTGGCGCTGTGTTGCTGGTTTTCATGGGCTTGGTTGTTTTATATGCTAATAATTAGAAGGAGCAGCCTAAGGGCAAGGGGCTGGGATTCCCAGGGAGTTGGCCATTTCCCACCGTTTGACCTTTTGTGGCTAGCCTTGGTATGGCCGTGGTGCCTTGGGGCGTGTTATTCACCATGTTACTATTACAACGGGTGTATAATGAAGCTCAAGATCTGCTAGAAGTAAAATCTCTTCATCCTGAGCCTCAAGGCCTACTGGGGTTTGAATCCTTCACCATTTTGATGTTAATTGCTGTGGCCTTCATTGAATGGCTGTGCTCTGGCCCCTTCCATCCTGTCTCACTGTGTTGACACAGAGAGAGCAAAGGCCGGGCCCTGCCTGTGCTCCTGCATTTAACAGGGAGAGGGGTGGAGTGGGCTGAGGATGACTCTGAGTTGTGAGAAGGATGTTTCAGATTTTCCCACGTGGTACATGGGGACGTGCCAGCAGCCACCGCAGATTTATCTCACGGGCATTATCGCTTGTGTCACTCATCTTTTTCTATTTTTCTTTCTTTTTTTTTTCAAGTATTTAATCTAAATTTAACATCAGGTTTTCTTAGGAAAGAAATTTCTCTTTTTCTTTTCATTGGGGCTCTTTTGGGGGGGTAGGCAATTAGGTGTATTTATCTGTTAGAGGAGGCCCTGGCGGTTGATCCCGGGACCCCGTGCACGCTAAGAACTCGCTCTACCACTGAGCTCTACCACCCGCCCCATCATCTTTTACTTTTTGCTTTAGCTGCCAAGAATCTTACGGCTGAATTTCTAGTCGGCCTTTAACACTTACCCTGACTTCATGGCATTCGTTTTTATGAGTTTACTTCCCCCTGGTTTCATTTAAGTATTGAATCTCCATTTTCTTTTCACTCTAACTTTTGTCTTTTTGTTATTATGGTTGTTAAGCTGTGTTAAAAATTGTTTAATTTCTCTTTTAGCAGGAGGCTGAAAGTAAATAAATATGTAAACAAACTTATCACACTTAAATGTTTTATACATTCTAAGCTGTTTATTAGTTACTTAAAAACCGAATTGAATACTGAAGTGATAACATTTTAAAATTATTTTTTAACATTTTATAAAATTATAGCTGATTTACAATATGATATAAGTTTCAGGTGTACAATTGTTGCACAATTTTTATTGTTATGCTCCATTTATAGTTATTGTAAAACATTGGCTATATTCCCTGTGTCATAAGATACATCCCTGTAGCGTGTTTATGTTACATGGAGCAGTTTGTATAAGAAAGTTGGGTAATACAAAGTCTGGGGCGTGGCTCTGTCTAACACATGTTCCCGGTCACCCTTCCTGTCAGAGCCCAGGCCCTCACTCCTGTCTGCAGGGGAGCAACTGGAGGCAGCCCTCATCAGCGCTGGCACCACCCTCTGAGTGGCAGTGACAGCAGTGACTGTGTGTGGACGTGCAAAGTGTTGTTCCAGGAGCTTTACATGCATTTCTGCATTTAATAATTAAAGCCCTCCTGTGAGGAATCATTTTAGGTTTTTAATGAATAATACATTTTATTTTGATTTTGAGAGTTCAAATTTCCAGAAAATTTACTGGAATAGTACAATAAAGGCTTAGATACAGTTCACCTAAAAGGGCACTGTTTGCCCTTTTGTGTCTGGCTTATTTTAGTATAAACTTTCAAGGTTCATCCATGTTGTAGCCTCAGTCAGTACTTTATTCTTTTGGTTTTATAATATCCTTTTTCTTTTTTTTTTTCGTTTTTTCTCTATTTAAAAATATTTTCATTGAATTCTAGTCAGTTTATAATGTTGCGTTAGTTTATAATTTTGCATCAGTTTCTTGTGTACAGCACAACACTTCATTTATATAGGAACATACATGTATTCATTTTCATATTCTTTTTCAACATAAGTTACTATAAGTTATTAAATATATTCTCCTGTGCTATACAGTATAAACTTGCTGTTTACTCTATACATACTCAGTATCTGCAAATCTTGAACTCCCAATTTATTTCTTCCCACACCCTCTCCCCTCTGGTAACCATATTTTGGTTTCTATGTCTGTGTGTCTGTTTCTGTTCTGTAGATAAGTTTATCTTTTTGTTTGTTTGTTTTTTTAGATTAAACATGTGAGCGATCTCATATGGTATTTTTCTTTCTCTTTCTGGCTTACTTCACTTAGAATGACATTCTCCACGTCCATTCATGTTTCTACAAATGGCATTATTTTATTATTTTTTTATGGCTGAATAGTAGTCTCTTGTACAAATATACTACAACCTCTTTAACCAGTCATCTGTCAGTGGACATTTAGGTTGTTTCCATGCCTTGCTATTGTAAATAGTGCTGCTCTGAATATTGGGGTGTAGGTATCTTTTTGAATTACGGTTCCTTCTGGATATATGCCCAGGAGTGGGATTGCTGGGTCATATGGGAGGTCAATGTTTTGTCTTTTGAGGAACCTCTGTACTGTTTTCCACAATGGCTCCACCAAACTGCAACCACAGTGTAGGAGGGTTCCCTATTCTCCACAGCCTCTCCAGCATTTATTGTTTGTGAACTGAATGATGGCTATTCTGACTGGTGAGATGTGATATTTGATTGCAGTTTTGATTTGCATTTCTCTGATAATGATATTGAGCATTTTTTCATGTGCCTATTGGCCATTTGTATGTCTTCATTGGAGAAAAGCTTCTTTAGGCCTTCTGCCCATTTTTGAATTGAATTGTTTGTTTTTCTTTCTTATCAAGTGTAAAAGGTGTTATATATTCTGGGATTTAAGCCCTTGTCAGTCTCATTTATTGCAACTATTTTCTCCCATTCCATAGGTTGTCTTTTAGTTTTGCTTACTGTTTCCTTTGCTGTGCAAAACCTTGTAAGTTTAATTACATCCCACTTGTATATTTTTGCTTGTATTTCTATTGCTTGAGTAGACTGCTCTAGGAGAACATTGCTGAGATGTATGTCAGATATTTTGCCTATGTTTTCTTCTAAGAGGTTTATAGTGTTTTGTCTACATGTTTAAGTCTTTAAGCCATTTTGAATTTATTTTTGTGTATGCTGTGAGGGAGTAGTCTAACTTCATTCATTTACATGCAGCTGTCCAGTTATCCCTACACCATTTGCTGAAGAGGCTGTCTTTACTCCATTGTATGTTCTCACCTCCTTTGTCAAAGATTCAATGACCAAAAGTTTGTGGGCCTATTCTTGGTAATTTTGTTTATCCATTCATTGATGGATGGATATTGTTTGTAACCTTTGTCTACTCTGAATGATACTGCCATGAATATTGATGTGCAAGTTTTTGTGAGAATATGTTTTCATTCTGTTGGCTGTACAGTTGGCCCGCCATATCTGTAGTTTCCACTTCATGGATCCAGATGGCTGATTGTAAAGGGACTCAAACATCCTTTGATTATGGTATCCAGGGTGGGGTGTTCCTGAAACCAACCCCCCGAGGATACTGAGGGATGACTCTACATGTAGGAGTGGAATTGCTGAGCCATATAACTCTAACCTTTTGAGGAAACACCAGACTTCTCCAAAGAAGCTGCACCATTGTCCCTTTCCACTGGCCGCAAATGAGGTATCTCTGCCTCCTCAACGACACTTGTTATTGTCCATGTTTTGATTAAAACCGTCCTCGTGGGTGTAAAATGAGAACTCATTTTGATTTTGATTTGGCTAGTGATGCTGAGCTTCTTTTCATGTGCTTATCGGCCATTTGTGTATTTATTTAAATCCTTGGCAAATTTAAACATTGGGTCGATTTTCTTTGTATTGTTCAGTTGTAAGCATTTTTTATATACCCTGAATACTAGTCTCTTCTTAGATACATGCTTGGCAAAATTTTTCTCCTATTCTGCAGATTGTCCTTTCACTTTAGTTTTTTTAAGCATTAAAACAATTTCTTTACAGGGGAGGTAATTAGATGTATTGATTTATTTTATTTTTCTTGCTAAGCATGCACTCAGTCACTTGATATACCCCCTTCCCCTGTCATTTCACTTTCTTGATGATGTAATTTGTAACAAAAAGGATTTAACTTTGATGAAGTCCAGTTTATCTGATTTTATCTTCTATCATTTGTGCTCTTCGTATTGTATCTAGGAAACCAAAGCCTATCGTAGGAAAACAAAGATTTATACTGTGTCTTCTTTTAGAAAGTTTATAGGTTTAGTTATTACGTTTCTGTCTGTGATCAATTTTGAATTAATTTTTATTTATTTAAAATATGGAGGTCCAGATTCCAGATTCATTCTTTTGCCTGCAGATACTCAGCACTCCCTGCACCATTTGTTGAATAGACTATTCTTTCAATGGAGTGTTGTTGACACCCTTGTGGAAAACTGACTGTAAATGTAAGTTTTTCCCCCTGGGTTTTTATTATGTCTCATAGATTTATTTATCCAAACTTATGCCAGTACCATTCTGACTTAGTACTATAGCTTTTTAGTACCCTTTAAAGTGAGTCCTCCAAATTTGCTCTGCTTTTTCAAGATTGTTTTGGCTGACCTGTGCCCCTTGCACTTCCATATGAATTTTGGGATCACTTTTTCAATTTTTGCAAAGAAGTCAGCTGGAATATTGATAAGGATTCCACTGAATTTGTAACTCACTTTGGGGAGTCTTAACATTTTTAACAATATTGTCTACCATTCCATGAACATGGGATGTGTTCCATATATGTAGATCTTTTAAGTATTATTTCGGTGATACATCAAAATATTCAATGTACAAATCTTGTAAATTTTTGTTAAATGTATCTCTCATTTTATTTTTAATGCTGTTGTAAATGGAAAGGCTGAGCTTCTTGAGGGTAAGACTATATATTAATTTGTTTATTTCTAGGATTTCTACACAGCAAATACTCTAGGTTTATATTTGCTACATAAATCTATCCACAACTCTTCCCACCCCCGTGTTATAAGAAACCAAGACCCAGGTTAAGCTACCTGAACACCTATGTGGAAGTGAGAAATGAGACCCTTGGTTGGGGCTTTGTGAAGATGATACTGAGAGCTTATTTAGGATGGCTTCATCTTAAATTCCTTTAAACAACACTTTTGGTGTAGTCAGATACATTAAGATCATGCCCTTTTGATGTGCAGAGGAGCTAAGACTATCATTTTCAAATAATTTCTAGTGAGAGTGTTGTACTTGAAATCAAATTTTCATCAATATTTGAAGATATATGTTTCAGGAATTTTGACTAAAGAACACCTGTCTTTATTCATTAATGACAACTAAATTCTCAAGCAACATGTAAGAGTTTGAGCAAACTGCCCCAGCCCCGTAGTGCTGGTTGGCTGCAGCTGTAACTGGAGTCAGTGCTTACCTCTCCCAGCAGGCTTGGGCTGATCTGCTCAAAGGTGTTCGTCCAAATGTTTGTCTGTAGTCTGTTGGACAAAGCCATAAAACATTGAGTTAATGTTGCTGGAAAGCAATATATTCCTTTTAATATTAAGTAAGCACATATTGAGTGCTTACTGTATGTTGGGAATTGTCCCTCAGCCTCACATGTATATTATTTCACTTAAAACTTCATATATTTCCTTGTTATTCTCACTTTACAGATAAGGAGACTGAGAATTAGGTCTTCTGTATTTTGGATGGAGCTCATTATCAATGACAGGAAGTTGTAAGGAAAAAGATATTGATTCATCCTGAGAAAATATTTTTCTGACCGTCAGCAGTGAAGAGGGTGAACACTGAAGAAGGTGATCATTGTTTGAGTGAGACGAGCCCCGGATTGTACGGAGTCAGCATCCCTGTCCTGGACACTGCACGTGTAGATCTGTGTGGTGGGTGAGGCGGCGAGGCCGCGCAGGGAAAGCTGATGCCGGGCCATTGGGCTGTGCTCAGGCCCAGTGGGGCTTTCTCCTAAGGGCAGTGGACCGTCATTGACAGATTTTTAGTAGGGGAGTGGGGTGCTCTCGTAGATCACTTTTGTCTTGTAGAATGCTTAGAAACATTTAGAAGGCTCTGCATGAGGTGATGTGATGAGTCAGATTAGGGTGGCTGCCAGGTGTAGGAGTGTAGAATTTTCAAGTGGTTTTCAGTCCCAGTTTTGTGGCTGAGTAGCTGTGTCACTTTGGATGATGCACTCAAGGAAGTAAACAATTTATCTAATCAATTGAAGAAGTGATGTACCGACCTCCCAGGACTGCTGTGGTGAGCCAGTGAGATAACGTGTGCACAGTGTGCAGCGTGGTCCCCAGCACACAGTCAGTGCTGAGTGAGTGCCAGTGAGTACCTGGTAGGTCAGGTGTGGGTGGTGGGACTCGGTGACTGAGGAAATCTGGGCCCTGAAGGTGGGGTCCAGTCACATCTGTGAGTGATGGGCCTGAGCTGGGAGAGGAAGGGAGACCTTGCCCCCCGACCAGGGGCCCTGGGTAGGACGGCTATTGGAGGAGCACCGTGAAGTCAGCTCTTTGCAGGTGGAGCTCGAGTTGCCTTTGAGATATCTAAGTGCATTGTCATGAGCTCAAAGAGGAGGTCTGGGCCCGGGCTGTGAATTTTCCTATAATCTTAATCCCTGAGGACGCTGAGGTATTGATCACTGAACGTGAAGACATACTTTACAGGACAAGTGAATAGTAGTATCATCTCTGTCATCAAAGCTCACATCTCTTTATTCATCACAAGTTTGCTATTGGGTACTTACAGAGCTCACTTCACCGCCATCCCCTGGGCTCAGGCTCCACAGTAAAGAGCTGGTGAGCCTCCCTCTTTTCCAGAAGAAGACACATTTAGCTGGTAGAATTCTGTACCTCGCCAGACTTAGAATTTTAGTTTGTTGTTTTAATTCTATTTTCTGTTAGCCATCTCCTGACAGGAGAGACGTTTTACCTCATGGACATATTTCAATTAGCTGTTACTGAGAATTGCTGATCTGATCCATAGTGTAAGTATTATATTAACCTTGTAGAGTATTTATCATTTTTCTGTCTTTGCCCTTTAATTTTGTATGCCCCTTCAAGTCTCTATCCTATTTGGGGCCTAATTATTTTTAATTAAAAAATGTCTATTTGCAGTTAAGAAAACAAAAGAAAAGAAAAAATACACATGATAGCTAAACTTAGAAAATATCTAGTGTGTTTTCTGTCTCGGCAACGGAGGGTTCTAGAAACTCGTGAAAACCTTCATTACACAAGTTTCTTAAAATGCTGATTAAGAAATAAAACCTTCCTTCTTCATCTTTCAAGCTGCACAGCTAATTGTGAAGAAAGTGAGGGGAAATCCTCAGAAGCCAAGACAAACCAGAAAGCAGGGATTCTGGGTGATACGCGAGCCTTAGAAGCCCTGGGGTGCCTGTTGGCTCCTGTACTGAGTTTCAGTTGCCTTGACTGGAGGGTAGGAGGTGAGCCCGAGTCCTCTCACACTGGGAGTTGGATGACTGATCATATGTAAGGCCAAGCCCATCCCGAGAAGCATGGTTTACTAAAGGGTTAACTATGAAAAAAAATTCCTCAAGGTAAGACATTAAGGAAAGTCAATTTTTTTGGAAGAGGGGAAAAATAACAAATCCAAAGTAAGGATATAGTTTAAAGCTCTTCTGGCATGAGAGTAACCACAAACTCCTGGCAGAGAATCACAGCTACTCCTGGACTGAGAAGCTGTGGTTTGAATGAATCAGTGAGCAGCCATTCCGAAAAAGGCCTCCAGAGTCTTGAGGATCAAGATACTTGACTGCAAACACCTGTCTTCCAAGGTCTCAATCAAATAACCAGAAAGGTTTTAAAGGAAAGAAGCCATAATCATAGTTCTCTTTCTTAACATTACTTTATGCTAGGAATTCAGAGGTGACTATGGAGTTGTCTCCTCTTTTATGGACCTTACCTTCTCTTTGGGGAGACAAACTGACAGTTGGGGAACTTGGTGGAGGGAGGTGATAGTCTGTTGCAATTAGCCAGGAGAGGAGATTAAGAAAGCAGTGAATGGTGGGTGAACTTTTTAGCTAAGGACATTCTTGTTCTGCTGGCTCTTAATTGCAGGCTCAATGAGCAGTCACTGGAGGGAATAGATCTTACGGAGGATGGACTTAGCTCAGGCCTCTTTAGAATGGACACGTGAACCTGGAGAAAGACAGTCAAATCTGTGCAGACATTAAAGTTCACTTGAACGTGCTCCATCCCTGAGCCAAAGATAGGACAAATATGCAGCACTTCTTAAGGACAGAGGAGTGGTTTTTAAGGTTCTCCAAGAATGAAGCCCAGGGAACCGAGATGGCCAGTTGTCAAACTGTGACTTTGCTCTTTGGACGGTGTACCCACCAAGGGTATTGGCCTTTTATACATTTCCATTTCTCTTTAATACATGTCAGGTGATGAGGACGTGGGCACAAGTGTTTGACATCTTGTCGAGGCGACTTTGGGTACCTGCCTAGAAACGCGGGCACGGCTACAACTGCGTCACACATGTTGCCGCCCATCCCGCTCCCCGGCTCCGTGATCACGGCAGACTGGTTCCTTGTTGACCTGTCCATCTCCTCTGTGACATCATAACCCATGAAAAGACCGGAGAGTATTAACTTGGCTTTTTTAAAGTCAAAGGAACAGATCTAATATGGAGTCAGATTTGTTCTTTCCTATTTCAGTATTGCCATGGAGAAGAGAGTTTGGGCAGCTTTTTGTAGGGTCCTCGAGGCTTTCTCTCTCAGCCTCTGGGGGCCTCTATTGAAAACCCTTCATAGCTGTCTGGCCTGCTGGAAAACCACTCCGACTGTTTTGCCCTGAAGATGTGTTCAGTTTATAACTCATCTCTACTCCTTGGAAAACAACTCAATAAAAACTCAGTTGGTTTTCCACCAGCCATGGGCAGGGGTGAGGGATACCTTGTTATTAATTCATAAAATAATAATAAAAATAAAAATAGTAATAATAATAATAATAATAATAATAATAATAATAATAATAATAATAATAATAATAATAATAAAAGAAGTGTTAAAACAGCACTGGGCACATAGGTGAGTCAATAAATGCTTCCTGGCTTAAATCAAAAGTGATGACTCAGTGATTCCATGGCTGCTGTATTTGCTGAGCTAGTTACTCCTTTGCTCCATTACACATTATTTTAACTGAAAAATAAATACTTGCAAATGGTTAAAAAAAATTCAAACAGAGCACAAAAATACACAAGTGAAAGAAGTTTTCCCTCATCCTCTCTTCTTTCAGCCCTCCCTGGAGATGCCACTGTTTACTATCCTTTGGGTGCTTTTCCAGATATGCTATGCACATTCCCACCTATGTATGTAAATTCCTTTAAAGTTTTAGTTATTTTTAACTTAAAGGGATTTAAATCCTCAAGTGGCTTCTGCCTGGGTAATAGAACAGAACAAATCTGACTCCATATTAGATCTGTTCCTTTGACTTTAACCCTATGCTCTGTCTCCTAGGCTTCATCTTGCTTGTAAAACAATGTTGCTTAGAGCCTGAAATATACAGGAGAACCTATTCTGAAGGCTCTGATCTTTAAGTATATTTAACACATTTTCATTCATAAAAAGATAAAAAAATTGCAGAATAGAAAATAACGTTTGTTTTGTTAGAGGTTTACAGAGATTTGACCCAGGCAGATAGCTGCAAGAACAAAGGATTCTAACAACAAAGAATTCCTACACCAAGAAGATTGCAACAACCAAGCACGTAGGAAAGGAGCCTGAATTCTGACTTGGGGAGATGGTTTTCCAGGACATTAGTTTGCCATCTAGGTCTACAGAAACTTGCTATTCCATGCCCCAACACCTGGTCTCCCAACTTATTGGCCTGTCCTGCACTGAAGAGAATGAATTTGGATTTGGTAGCACTCCTATATGCCTAGCAAGCTGGGCACTGGAACTGAGTGTTATGGAAACAACAGGCCAGCCAAGGAACAATCATCACTCGGAGTGTTGGCGTACTCAGATTTATTATGCCGGCGGGCTCAGAGGGGCTTCTGCTCCGAAGTTCTGAGCACCCACCTCCAAGACATACACATGAAGTTTTAAAGGGTTAATTACAAGTAAGGGTGTATTAGCCAATAAGGCTCAAGCAACAAAAAGGAAGGAATCAGCACACTGGTGCTTGTCAACTTGTAATAGACACTTGTTGAGCTTCGATTTACGACTTAGCTTGTTAGCCCAGTAAACTGACACTAAACTTCAGATTTACGAGTTAGCCCAGCAGAATTTAGATCAGTAAACCGACACTTATCACACTTAGATTTGTGACTTAGCTTGTTAGCCCAGCTGGGCTTTTCCTTCACATGAGGACAGCTCTCCCACACCCAGGGAACTACTGTGAGCCCTTGATGGTTCCACTAGGGTGGAGTGTGGTTTACCCAGGACGGATGGGGACTATGCAACAACACTCAGGCAGTCTGCTCTGTCTGGGGCTCTGATCTTGAACCACCCCGCTCCCTGCCAGCCCAACACCTGGGACATTGGAGCTAAGGCAAAGATCGTGCCTGCCTGTTTCCCAGTGTGTAAAATGGGAATATGTACTCTTCCCAAGGTAGTTCTGAGCGACAACACCTGCGGGTGCTTGGTTCCCAGACCAACAGAAAACCCTGCTCCGCTTGGGGGCAACAGGTGTGATACCCGTAGGGGTTCTGCAGCAGCATCGGATGGAGGGCTGGATCAGGGAGGTAAAACTTGAGCTGCGGGCCTTGAAGTGTTACAGAAGGGTACAGAGGCAGGACTGCCGCCTTCTTCAGGGTGCCACCAGAGGTAAAGCTTTTTCTCTCCATCCCCGCTAGGACCTTACCCTTTCCAGATCCCTCCCTTCTCTCTGCTCTTCCTGTCCATCTGTCTCCCTCCACTTTTTCCCTCCTCTCCTCCCCCTCCCATCTTTTCCCTCCCTCACTGCCCCACCTTCTCTCGCAGAACCCAGAGCGGATTGCTGGCCCTCCTGCGCATGGGCGGTCGGTGTCAGCTGGACCGCGGGTTTGAAGCTCCATCTCCGAGCCGGGGATAAGCCCCAAAGGCTTCTCAGCTCTGTCGCCCGGCAGGCCTTTAGCTCCTGCCCGGGGCCGGTGCCTCTGGCTGTGGAAGTGCAATGTGGGGTCTCCCGGGGAAGGGGTCAGGTGGCTGCTGGAGGGCGGTCCGCGTGTCACAGACCACGAGGGCGTGAGTCAGCCTGTGTTCAGCTGAATTGCTCGGGCCAGACCCCTCTGCCCGCGCCACCTGCCCCAGTGCCCCAGTGCAACTGCTGCCTCTCACCCAGCCGGGCTCCCCTCAGTCCGCTGCTGGCGTCCCCTTCCCCTCTCTCGCCCGCGAGTCCTCTCCTCCCGGGCTTCCTCTCCTCGGCCACCGGCCCGTCCCCACAACTGGGCGGGCTGCGTCCCAGGCGGGCGGGGTCTGCGGACCCGGACGGGGCAGCTGGGGCTGGGGCTGGGGATGGCCTACGAGCGGGGCTGCAGCCCCCGTTTCCACCCATTTCCCTGCTCCGCGACTCCGGGGCTACCCTGGTCTTCCTTTCCCGCTCCCTGAGGAACAGCTCAGTGGCGTCTGCGCTGCTCCCTGGGCTGAGAGCTTCCGGCTGTAAAGCCCAGCTACTGGTGGAGTCGGGAAAAGGGATCCTCAGTGCCAAGCGAGCTTCTGTCTCCTCCCTCAGTGTTTCTGCCCCAGGTAAGTACCTTGAACACTTTCAGGTGTTATGATGGCGGTGCTTGTTGGTGTCATGTGTTTTTATAGTGAGAGGGATTACAGTGTTGAAAGCAGGGCTTGGTTCAGTTAAAAATGAGCTGAAGGCATAAGGCTGTGTCATCCTCCTTCCTTCCCTCTCCCAGGGTGAAACGTGTGACCATCGATTTTAAAAAGACAGTTACATTCCCTAACTAGCCCAGCCCAGCTTGGTGTGTTAACAGGAACAGCACCACCAGAGGCGTTGGAGACCCAGGGACATTGAAGTCCTAAAGAGCTCCTGGAACAGTTTGGTTTGTTTTGGTTTTTTGTTTTTCTTAAATTGTGGGGCAGACTAAGTAGTATAGAGGGAAAAATAATTGTCAAGAAATATTTTTTCATATAACAGCTTTATTGTGATATTGTTCACACACCATGAAGTCCACCCATTTAGATGGTACAATTCAGCAGCTTTTAGCATATTTACAGTTGTGGAACAATTATTATCCTAAACGTTTTCATCACATCAGAAAGACCAGTGGAAATGAATGACCAATCCACCCCTCCCCAGTGGTGGTTCTAAAGAAGTTTCTTGGCTATTCTTGACCATAAATTAACTTGTTACATTCCATGAAAAATCTGGTAGGAATTCTAATCAGAATTGCAATGAATCTGTCTATCAAAATAGGAAGAATTAATGTCTTTATGGCATAAACTTCTTCTACCCATGAATATAACTGGGACCCTATATTTTCATCTCTCCAGAGCCTGGCCCATGGGAAGTCCTCACTAATTTTTGGGCTTGTGAATGATGAGATTCTATACATCATTAGTTGCAACTGTAGCCTTTCACAGAAGAGAAAATTAACCTCAGTGAAGCCAAGTGACTCTCTGATGGTCAGAAAGAGTGACAGCCAGTGCTGGAGTGATCCAGTGGACTTGGTGCTTGCAACCAAAATTCTTCAGCAGCTACAGCTAAGGGGATTAGAGTGTTCTTTTATTTTTTCTTAATGGCGTTGCTTTTATTTTTACTTATTTGTTTAAATTAATTTTTATTGAAGTGTAGTCAATTTACAATGTTAGTTTCAGGTGTACAGCAGAGATTCAGTTATAAACATATGCATATGTATATACATATGTTTTAGATTGTTTTTAGTACAACTCATTACAAGAAATTGAATATAGTTCCCTGTGCTATATAGTAGGTCCTTGTCATTTATTTTATATTTATTAACGTGTATCTGTTAATCCCCCCTTTCCTGCCTGCTAACCACAGTTGGCTTTCTATGTCCATGAGTCCATTTCTAGGAGCACCATTTTTCTTAGTAATATATGCTGGTTGGCTGCTTTCAGTTTCAGTAATTCCATCTGTGGGTGCTTTTCTTCTGGTGGCCTTTATGTGGTTTGTACACGTGGTAATAGAGGTCTGTATTTGGGAGAACTCCAGGCCTCGTGTAGTCCCTGGTACAGAGTTCCCACTGAGTTGTTGCTTGAACTGGGAAAAAAACATAGTAAATGTTGGAATTTCCAATATGGTTGAGACTTCCAGGTTTCTATAACCTGCTTAGCCCACCTTAATATTGGCTGCACCCTTACTTGGTAATTTGGTGGAATTCCATGATATGGTGGTGTAGAGACAGGGCCTTTTATGCTTATTCTGTTTCCTTTTTCTAACACTCATTCTCCTGGGTCTCCCAGATCCTCCCCAAGCAGTGCCCAGGGCTGGCTTGGTGCTGCGCAGAGGATATATTTATTAATAAGGACATTTCCTCATCTCTTCTGAGCCTCCATTTTTTTCTCTGCACAATGAGGGCTTAGACTAGATATGTGCTTTTCAGTTTCTTTTAAAGCCATGTTTCCTTTGAGAAACAGAAAATGCAAATCACTCCTCCCATCCCAACCCTTTAGATTTTGATACTGCCTCCAAGGAGTGACATAGCACTTTGTGGAAAATTGATGTGATTGTGATTCCAGGTGGCACAGAAAAGACTCTTCAGAGATTTATTGCAGGGAGAGGGCAGGAAAGGTGCAGTATGTCACACTTTCTAGTGTGAGCACTGGAGCAGTGGCTTGGATTTAAATACGGTGTCTGACGTGGCCTCTCTCTAATCATGTACAATGTGATAAACTTCTCTACCTCAGTTTTTCTTGATGTGTCAAGTTGGCGTGATAATATTTTAGGGCTTTTGTGAAACATTATACACATAATCCATTTGTGTTTCGGTAGAAATAAGACCTGCTAGGGATTCAGGGATTTGTTTAAAAAAAAAAAATCTTGTCCATAGCAATCTGTCGGTGTGTATTTTGAATTTCCTGGAGGGTGAGGGTTGAGTCTAAAGTCCATCGTGGGACAGGTGGCCCATAGTTTTCTGTGCGCCTGATTGCCCCCTCCTCCCCAGTCCTCTTCTTCAGTCCAGGATTAAGTTCCCTAGTAGATTTACACAGAGGTCTTGTGGAAATGGCTTTTCATTTTATTGTTTCACCAAGAAGGGCTGCCATCATGATCTCTGTGGTCAGGTTTTGAAGGGCTGCCATCATGATATCTAGTCAGGTGAAGGCTATGCAATTGGGAGTTTCTATTTAATAAAAAGAAAAAAATTACAAATAGAAAATTAGAACAAGGGTGATGACAGGAGCTCTTGGAAGTGGGCACCATTAGTTTTGTTAGCTTCAGGTGCAGTGGCCTCTTGCCACGAGGACCCATCCTCTTGCTCTGAAGTTGGAGGGACCAATGGGTTGAGTGGGAATGTTAACTGAGTGTATCTCATGTGCTGGGCATTGTCCTATTTGTGCTTTGTGTTCCTTATTTGAGACAGTGAGCTCATTTAACCTCAATAGCCTCTTTAAAAAATTAGACTTTTTATTTTGAGATATAATGTAGATTCCCATGTAGTTGTAAGAGATAATATGGAGAGGGCCTATGGACCCTTTGTATAGTTTTCCTTAATGGTTCCAACTTGCAAGTTTGGGGTACAATTCATTACTGACTCACTAACAATTTGAGGTTTGTTTTATTGCCCTAAATTTATTCACGATTAAACTGGTGCTTAGAGAATCACACAGGCCTGACCAGGTCACCCACATGGTTAGTGTCGAGACGGGTGGAACGTGGGCTTGGGATTACCAGGCAGTACCATTATGATGGTCTGTGGCAGGGAGCAGCATTCACTTTGCTGGTTTATTCATTCATTCAAAAAACATTATTGAGTAACCTCTGTGGGTCAGATGTTTCATAGGGTTATCTGATTCTTCAGCAGTCCTGAGAATCAGGTAATGTTTATATTTTTTAATCTGAGAAAATTAGCTCTAAGAAGTTATAACCCCCCCAAAAGAAATATAGCTCATAAAGGAGCGATACTAAATTTGTACAGTCACCCCTTTTTATGCAGGTGGTACCCTAGGCATTTTACATTTGCAAACTTCTGTAATCCAGATATATTCATGTAAGAGAAAGATATTTTTTTTAATTGAAGTATAGTCAAGTTTACAATGTTGTGTCAATTGCAAGGTTTTTTTTTGAATTTTGAATTAAAAAATATTTTTTCAGGAGGGTAATTAGGTTTATTTATTTGTTTCATTTTTTAAAATGAGGTACTGGTGTTTGAACCCAGGACATCGTACATGCTAAGCACGTGCTCTACCACTGAACTGTACCCTCCTCCCCAAGGCAAGTTTTCTTATCCATTATTCTGTAGCTTAGGAGTTCAAATAAATTGGATAGAAAACCAGATCTTTTGATCCCACTGTAGTACTTTTCTTTATATTCTGCTGAAGGAGGTTGGGGAAAGCACTTCCTTTGTTCATTTCCTTATTCAGCATTTTTCAGCAGTGACTTTGCATCAGGGCCTTGGTAGGTGCTTGGAAACAGAAAACAAGAAATGACCCTTCTCTGCAGGGCAGGAAGCCTAGACCAAAAGCTGGGTAATGTGATCCGAGCTACGGTAGCCATTTGAAGACTCTGAGGACAAACTGTACCCCCGGATTTACTTGAGCTTCCCTTGCCTTCTGGTTGGTACACACCAGGTCAGCGCAACCCAGATGGGCCTGCAGCCCACAGTACAGTATGTACCTCGATCTCCTCTCCCCTCTCGTCAGGGCCTGCAACATGAGCATCCCTGACTACGTGCAGTGTGCTGAGGACCACCAGACTTTCCCCGTGGTGGTCGAACACGTGGGGATCATCTCAGAGGAGAATTTCTTTTGCATCTATAAATGAATCACCTTGGTGAGTCAGATCAGTCCGTGCGGCTCCCAGTGGGCAAACTGTATCCACTACAGGCACCACTATGCGCCCAAGAATGGGTGGAGCGACTTCCAGACCCACCGCAAGGTCTTGGGCCTTGTCATCATTTCTGACTGCCTCTCGGCCAAGGCTTCGAAAAGCTCCACGTGCAGAGGAGCTGTATGGCACCACGCTCTATGACTCTCAGCTCTTTGACTTTCTGCTGCATGGGGAGGTGGCCGAGCAGCCGCGCACCGAAGTGGCCTTCAATTTACGAGGACTGCAGGGTGGTGGAGAAGAGGATCGACGACTTCACTGAGTCACTCTTCATCTTGCCCAAGTCCAAGTGGCTGGACGGTGCATCCGACAATTTTGGGGACAAGAGCCTCCTTCTCTGCATCCCATTTGAGAAGGAGGACATCATGGGACTGGACACAGAAAGCAGGTAAGTTTACCTGGAGGCCAGTCCACCCTGGCTGTGTGCCGGGTTTCTTCCCTACATCCAGAAAGGGATCAGCAAGGAAGAGGACTCTCTTGTAGCCAAGGGTGGAGGGAGGTGCAGCCCGCCGGTTTACAGACATTTAAAAGTGAATCCGCCTTTGTTTCAGAGAGATCCTTTTAGGGTTATTGTGGACACTTACTCCAGCTTTTCAGCCAGAACCCTGGTGGGACCCCTGGAGTTGCTGTCCAATAGATTAGCCACAGCCACTGATGCTAGGAGAGCTGGGGAGGAGGCTGCTCTGAGCTGAGATTTGCTGTAGGTCAAATGAACATCAGACGCTGAGACTTGTCTTGTAAAAAGAATGTAAACTATCTTATCACTTCCTATATTGATTACATGTCAAAATGATAGTATTTTACATACAGTAGGTTAAGATTTGTTCTTAAAATCATTTTCTAGTATTTGTTTTTTGTTTGTTGGTTTGTTTCTTTGTTTACCGTTTTAAATGTGGCAACTGGGAAACTTTCTTTACATGGCTCTCATTTCATTTATGTTGGGCAGCCTGTCTTAAGATAGTGTCATCCCTTTGCTTGTAGATGAGATGCTGAATCCCGAGAGGCAGAACGAGGCGCTGGTTGAGCTGGGGCTGGAACCGGTGTCTCCTGCCTCCCAGGCCCAGCACCTGTTCGGCTAAGGCCCTCTCTTCCTGCCCGACAGCCAGCATGCCATGTTGGGACATCAGAATCACCGCCAGGGACCTCCGAATGAACTCCTTATGCAGGGAAAGGCGTATCACGGAGTATGGGAAAGAGCAGGGAAATGTTCATCCTCACTTTGTCCCTGTGATTAAGTCAACGGCCCCACTTTGTCTCGGAATTACAGACGAGCTCTTCTGGGCTGCCTACCCCCCCCACCATCTGCTCTGTTTCCCCGTGTATCTATAGTGCTGTCCTTCGTGCAGAAGAGGGTGACATGCCTTTGCCGAGAGGTGGTTCCCCTTTGCTGGGGAGAGTGAGGGAAGCTGTGTGCCCACGGCCTACGGCCTCAGGCCTTGAGTCTTGAGAGTACTCATGGCGGTCTGACAGGTGACTGTTGGAGGACCTGGCACGGATGCCGGGCCAACTGTTGAGGCGGTGCTCTGTGATTCTTGAAATTAACTAAGATCAGATTCTACTTTCTGGTTGTTGGTAAGTTGGAGGAGAAGATGCCAGAGAATTGATAAAAAGAATGTCCAGACCAGCCCTGTGAGTGATAGGCACAGGGGACCAGAGTCCCCCACGTGTGTGAGGTGCCTAGCGGGCTCTGGATGAATTTTCTGTTCCTCCCGGACATAACTCTATGGCTTAAGGAAGAGGCAAGGCATGTCATGGCCTGTACTTGTCCTCACAGTGCCCTGTGACCTTCATGCCCGCACTCCCCTTCTGCTCCTTGGAGATGAGGTGTCAGGTTTAGGAGCCTGGGCACTGCTGAGGGCATATCTGCCAGCACTGTGCTACACCGAGGCTGGCTCCGTTCACCTCACATGTCACCTCCTGCTGAGCCCCCAGGCGTCAGTCAAGGTAGGTGCATAGGTGCAACATACGCAGAGACCACGTTCTCCCCCTGGACAGATTGGTTGGTGAGCAGTGGAAGCCTAGAGCCCTGCCCCAGCCCCAGGCCAGTGCCTCCTCTTTTGTCATAGGAGGCACTGGTGACATTTTTGCTCAGCAACTGCTTGGCTCTGACTCTGCAGACCCACCAGAGAATGCCAACTTGTTTTTGCCTTTTGAAGTCTGCCCTTGGGATTTGGCGGAGTAGCTGGATGTGTGCTTAGCCCATAGTGGTTGACACTGTCACCATTGTTTACCCAGAAACTCGTGTACCAGGCATGGCTCCCGGCATCAAAATACAGCAGCGCATTAAACCTCCCTCCTGGTGGGTCTGTCTGTTTTGGTACCATAAGGGCTCAGCCAGCATCTTAACGTCAGTGAGATAACGTGGCCAGTGAGCTCGGGTCAAGCACATTCTCCTCCAGTCACTTTTACTCAATTTTTGCTTTTACTATTCCACAGTCATTAATTTTTTAAACAATGCTTTGGTACAGGAACAGCCTAATTCTCTCCTGCTACTCTTGGTGGAAGTGAGTAATACTGTCCAGCCTGAAATGCGACCACAATTTGTAGCTCAAAAGCTGCCTAGACGCATATAAGTGGAGTTTTGGTTAGGGGCGCTGATCACGTTGGGGTCCCCCGGCAGCGCCGCTCCCCTCAGGCCCCTGCCTTCCCTGGAGCAGGAGGTGAGTGTGGGTCTCACCGTCCCAGCATCCCTGGCCTCACACACTCACATAAATTCTTGTACATGCTGTCAAAATCATTTTTGTTCTTGTGTGTTTCTAATTTTCTCTTGTTCCTCTTTTCCTTTTTCTTTATTCTTTTTCTCTTGTACTGCCCAGTGAGCATGTTGTTGCGTCTGAAAATGTGGGCTGTGCACACCCTGCATTGGAAATATCCAGATTGCCCTCCGTACTGTCTCCATCGTTTTAAAGAGCAAAAACTTAACAGTTACCTGGATCCATGTATTATCCTAGTCATTTTTTATTTTCTAATTTTTTGGAATATTTGCTTTGTTAGCACATCACCCACTGGTGTTTGATACCTGTTAAAATCCTTGCTTTGAGGAACCTGTTTTGTCCTCCTTATATTTGGTGACAAATGCGCCCTTATTAAATTTGTTTCATTGTTTTGAAGAAGTGAGATGCGAATTGATTTAGGCGGCTGCTGAGGGATTCTTTTCATGGAGTATTTAAACTTGTAAAGTCAAATTCTGCAGCATCTTGCTCGATTCCTGCTTTTACACAAACGTGCTCTTCACGCGGTTCCTGGCTGTCACTGTGTGACGTGCGTGATGGCACTTCCTGGCCAGCGGTCACTGGTGAGAAAGTGGCAGGCTCATGGTTGTGCAGCTGCAGGGGACGCTGTTGGAGGAAGCAGTCACCGTTTACTTATTTAATTTTTTTTTTTTTTGCATTCAACATCCCTGTGCCATTTACTTTACTTTGCCTTCATAAAGTGGCTTAGGGGGGTCTAAAATCCATGCCACTCTTGTGTTTCCTTTACGAGGCTGGTTTTTCTGAGTATCAGGAAAACATGGCCTTCTCCTAAGTAGCTGGCTCACCTGGATCTTGTTGACACAGCGACCGCTAAAGGGGACTTTAGCTTCCTCTCTTCTTCAGCCAGTGGGCATTCAGAGCCGGGTCTGTGCTTTGCCTCAGCAGCCGTGCAGGCCTCCCTGCCCCGGCCTTTACTTTTAACCCATGTTGGCATAAATAGCTGACTCCGTGTCTGTTGCAGCTGATGTCCACCACTGACGGCCGTGTAGTTAGTTTGCGGTAGGGAGTCTGCAACACCCCAGCCAACCTTGAAGGAAGAAGTTTTGGCCGACCTAGGACCTTGGATTCTCACCCCCATCATGGTTCATCTCACTCGGTGGAAGGGTTTGGCCACCACCATCATGCTGAACATGAGGCCTTGTTTCTCCTTTCATGCTCTGGTCCAAATGTGGACACTTCATTTATCACTGAATTTCTATCGCTTGAGACAGGCCATAATATCTGAATGAGTCCATCACATTCTGGGTGGGGAACAGAACAGAAGTAAGTGTCACAATTAGATGGAATCAAGGCTGTCCGTGTTGGTTAATGCTGGCTGGGATCTGTGATGGCCGGGCTGTGCCCTGGACACAGGCCTTTCCCGTGGCTCCCGAGAGTCCAGGGGTTGGAGTGAGAACAGCCTTGCCTGGGTTCCTCCATCCTCATCTGCTCACTGGCAAGTGTGTCTGCTAATTAGGAGCTCCCCCAGACCTCGGGCCCTTCAAGGCTCAGACCACGGGAGAAACTTGAGTCCCTTCTCCTGGGCCTCCTTTGTGAGAATCCAGTGACTTCTGAGGTGACCAGTGGCAGGAGATGCCTCCCCCTCCAGGGAGCACCCTACGGAGGACTGTTAGTCAGTGTACCATGCTGTGAACTTGGGGGGTTACGGCCATGGTCCCTGTAGAACCACATTTGAGATGGGCTTAGCGACGGAAATAATAGGACTGATTCCAGGGCAGGGATTAGGGGAGGGAACATTGGAAATTGAATGTGACCTCAAACACATAGTTGGGTGCTGGGGCTGTTACTAAAATGGGGAGTCGGGAGGTACCTGCCAGGAATCGAATTCCAGAGTAAATGGTGAACATGAGACATTTTTAAGATGCCATTTGTCATCCAAGTTAGGACTTCAAAGAGGCAGTCGTGTCTATGAGATTTTGGCTCAGGTGAAGGAGCCGGACTATAGATACACGTTGGGAGTCGTCATTCTTAGCTGGTGTTCATAGCCTTGCATGTGAATTAGATCATCTCGAGAGCTGCAGACTGAGGCTGAGGGGGGGCAGGGCCCTGCCTGGGTTGGAGGAAAGCCCAGACCATGCAGCTTTGCTGTGTCAGTCAGCGGCATTTGCGATTTTCAGCCTAATGCCATTTATCTTTAAGGGGCCGGGGGGTGTGCAGGGCCAGCCAGGAAGAAATCTGAAGGGAGGGTCGTGGCCACGTGTGTGTCTTGGGAAGATGCAGAGTCTGCAGGGTCCTGGAGGGTAGACTTCTTAGAAGCTGGAGTTGGAGTGAGGAGTGGGCAGAAGGTAGTCACACTCACCTGTGAGGGAGGGGGGAGTCCTTGGGAGTCCCCACCCTAACGGACTCGCTTTCCCATGAACAGAAGGCAATCATACAGAGTATCTGAATTGAGAAAGGATGGGTGCTGGGAGGGGAGCCAACCTGGAGAATGGTGCTTGGAAAGTTCTGGAATAGTCTCCCTGGAAAATAGAGTTAAAAATACCCAGAATCTTAAGAACGTTGATAGTGACTGGGGAGGAAGCAGTTTTTCTGGCCTCCTAAGGGTAAGTCATGTATCCGGGGATACAAAGAAAAATCGGGCATTCTGTTCCGTGGTCTTGATCCTTACCGGGGGAACAGTGCAAGTTTAAAGGGGGAGAAGGGCAGTGGAGGGAAACTAGCCAGGCCCCGTGTCAGGTACCAGTCAGCCGCCCTAATTGCGTGTTGAATTCACATCCATGCCTCCCAGGTGGGCGGTGGCAGCCCCCTTTTGCAGATCGGGAAGCCTTCTCAGAGGGTTAAGGAATTGGTCCGTTTTGTGGCTAGTAAATGCTGCAGCAGAATTCAAGCAAGGCCTTGTCAGACTTCAAGGGCATGTTTTCTCTACTAATTCCGGTACCTCCCTGTTGAACCTGGAATGGTGAATTGGGTCAGTTTTGGAGCCTTTCAGAAAAAGTACGATTTAAGTGCCTCGGGACTGTTTCACAAAGCTCAGCGTTCTTTGATTTTTCTGAAGTACCGCAGTGCTTTTCGCCCCACAGTTGTTAGGTTTTCTCCATTCTCGATGACGTGGTTGCAAATCACGTACAGGTGCAAAACCAGACTTAGCAGCTTCTGAAGGGAAACTCTCCAGTTCTCCCTTGATCGGCTTTCTTCCACGGGATGTAACTGTGCTGCAGCGTAGGCCTGAGTTTTACTTATGGAGTGAGGGTTTAATATCCAAAGTTAGCATAAAATGGTCAGATGAAGAAAATCGACGTTGACAATTTATTTTTGGGTTTCATTAGACAAGATATACTATCAATTAATGACCCATATAGCAAATGAAATTGACTACAGAACATTGCATTTCTTACTTTCTATTTAGAGTTCTCTTACAGAATAAGGTTGCCTGCTTTGGAACTTCATCTCCACCACCACGGCACCTATCAGTGTTTTGGTGTGATTGCATTTACGCAGTGAATGTAATCTGATCTTCCTCAGCCCCAAACACTCCAGTGAAGAATCACGGGCTGTAGCCATCTGTTGGTCACGCAAATACTTCTAAAATTATATGATGCCAGAAAAGAAGGAAGAGAGAGAGAGAGAGATTGCCTTTATCAAAGTTCCTTTCAATTCTAACTGCAAACTGTTGTTGAGCAGCTCTGGTTTCCTTTGGATATGAATATATACATTTCTTTGCATGTAATCTGGGTTTTGGACTAGAACACCAAGTTCTTGCTGTCCACAAGCCACAAAAACAGTAGCCAAATTGCACACGTGTGAAATTGTTTATACTTTTTCCTGAGAAAGTATCCTTGAATTTGGGACTTGGGCTGTGATTTTTGCTTTTTGCTTCCCGCACCCCTCTTGTAATCTCTCACTCCTTCCCACGTGGCCCCCAAGAGTTCGTGGTCTCAAAGGAGCGGGCAAACACCCAGTTGGTCACCATGTACTGCTGCTATAGATGAAGCCCAACCAAGACCTAAAGGACATTATCAGAGAGGACTTCCTGGAAGAAATGGACTCTACATTCATTTGTGAGGACAGAGTGTCAGCCAGGAGAAGTAGTCAAGAATGTGGCTCAGGTGGCAGGTGCAGCCCGGGCAGATGCCTGGAGGCTTTTGGCGTGGGGAAACGGGGAGAGTGCCCTGTGTGGTCCAGGGTGGAAGGTGCCCCTGCTGGTGAGGACACTGGAGAGAGTCCGGGATGGAGGGCTTTGGAAGAGCTTGGGTTTTACTAGAACTGACACAGTAGTCAGTGAAGGGTGTCATCAGAAAGTGACCCTCAGGAAAGGTAATTCTGGTTTTTCTTCTGATATTCTACAGACACAAGGGTCGGGACGGGTGAGAGTAGGTATATCTGTCTCTTTGAGACCCACCCCGTCAATCATTTATTCATAACACGTGCACTTCTGTGTGTCTAGGGGAGAGAGGGTGGAGCCACATTAGTAAGCAAAATATATTTGCTTCTTGTGAGCTTAGCATTGTCAGAAGTTGACTTAGCCTAGAATGTTCTAGGAATAGAGGAACAAATTGTGGTAGTTGGAAGGAGGGAAGGCTTCCTTGGGAAACAGTCAAAATGAGCCTGGAGCAAGTGGGAAGTAGGAGCAAGTCAGGGGGCCCCTGAGGTCACTGGGGACCTGTGTACTGAGGTGAGGCTGGGCAAGCAGTGTCTGGGGTGGGGCTAGAATTCCACCAGGGAGCCTCTGAAGGGTTTGTAGTGGAGGTGATGTAATCAAATTTGTGGTTTGGGAAGACTGCTGTGGCTCTGTGTGTGTGTGTGTGTGTAGCAGGGAAGAGGGGAAGGGTGCCACCAACAGGGGGGGGGTCATTAGAAGAACATTCACAGGCTGGGAGAGAGGCGTCGGGACTGCTTGGGGACGGCAGGGGCAGTGTGGATGCCTGATTTCCTTATGGGGAGGGCTTGTTAGCAGGGCGACCCTAGAGGCGACTTTTGGCTGGAAGAAAACAGATGGAGGCTGCCAGGTGGACTTTCCTCTTCTCTCCTTCCCTGCCTTGTGTGATGATCTTAGCTCAGCCAACTTTTGGAAAAGAAGAGCTAAGTTCCAGGGTAGCCCAGGACTTTGTTGAGATCGTTCGAGTGAGATCTGATAGGATATAGGTTTGTGTTCAGATCTGCATGTTCACTTAGCTAGAAACGTCCCGTCATTTCGATTTCTATAGGGGTTTTTATTCTTGATAAAGATTGCTTTCTTGGTGAGAGGAAATTTAATACAGCTGTTGGCTTTCTCAAAAAAAATCATATCTTTTAAGAACTTTAATATTCAAAACAATAGGAATATATTTAAATGTTAAAGTAAGTTTTTGGTGCAGTTTCTTTGCTTTCTGAGCTAGTGTGGATTTAGAGCCTTTGCATTACTTAAGAGCACATACTTGTCAGTATTTAAAGAGGTGTTAGTGAGCGCCCCAGGCCCCACCTCTCAAAACATCATTAAAGTTTGCTCTGAAATAGTGAGGTCATAAAGGTCTTATTTGCAGAAACCAAACAGTTGGTTTATAATATGCAGCATAGCTCCCTTTATAAAATAATAATAGGTTCAAAATTAAGAAAGTGGAGGATAATTGATTTTTTTAAAGCTGAAACATAAACTTTCTTGTGCTAATGTTGCAACTGGAAATTTTGAAAAGAAAAATCCTACTGTAATATCATCTACGTGGAATACATATATGACTTTCACTTTTGAAAAGTAACTGCGCGGTGGTTTTTGAAGTCAGGAGAATTCCAGCTCAGATACTGGCAGTGATGGTTGCTGGCTTTTAATGGAAGGGCCTAAATTTGCCTTCTTAGCATTTTTTTTTTTTTTTGGAGTGAAAAGTTTGAGTAGTGCTTTGCCAGCATGATTTTGGGGCAATTTGAGGGCAGATGTCGTGTACCAGCAATGAGATATTTCCATGCATTTTAATTTCCGGACATCACCAGGGCACATGTGGGGTTTGTGCCTGCAGGCTGGAATGCTGCTGGACTCCCTGATCCATCACCGTTATGTCCTGGAGCTGCTCCGGTCAGTGAATGATTTTCTGTGGCTTCTAGGTAATGTGGTCTGAGGCAGATGATCAGATGTGCAGTTAAAGTACTATTACTTGAAATAAGAGTAACCTAGAAACATGGCTCTAACAATACAGTGTGAGGGAGAATTGGCTGAGCTGCTTGCAGTGGGGAGTCTTCTCAGGTGACTCCCTCACCGTGATACTTGCCAGTATCCGCCCCAGCCCTGCACGGTAGTCCTGCCGAAGCAAGCATGCTCTTTGCTCAGAAACGCACTGAATTTCCTTGTGCCTCTGTTTGTTGGCTTGTTTTTTGAAAGCACGTCTTGCCCTTCGCTTAAATGCCATCCATGGTAGTCACTTCTTACACTCATTCTACTGGACTTCATTCATAAATAGCTGCTGAATGGAAGAACAGAATGTAGTATCTCCATGTAGTGGAACATTATTCACATGTAAGAGTGAATAAAAAAGAAAAAACAAATAAAGAGGAAAATGAAAAAGGCCACCTGTTCTGGGAACTCCTCCTTGACTGTTCAACCCGCACTATTCCCTTTGAAACCCAATCACTTATGCTCCACCGTACTCTTTTGGATAGTACTTACCACCTTCTAATAAACTTCAACGTTTCCAAAAAAAAAAAAAAAAAGAGAGAGAGAGATGCTGATACCACTTCAAAATGGATAAGCCTTGAAAACAGCATTTTAAGTGAAAGGAAGCAGACACAAACGGCCACATATTGTTGATTTCAGTGATCTGAAATGCCCAGAAAAGGCACATGCAGAGGCAGAGAGCAGGTGATGGTTGAAAGGGGCTGGGTGGAGGGGGATTAGGGATTGACTGTTAGTGACAGGAGGTTTCTTCTGGGGTGATGAAGTGTTCAGGAAATAGATGGTGGTGAGGGCTGCACAACTGTGAGTGTGCAGAAGACTGCTGAGCTCTGTCTCTGGGAGTGCCTGTGGTTGGGGCGGCTTTATTTTGTTCTCATCGTGCAATGAGAAGACTCATCTGATGCTGTGGCCGTGCTACTCCCGTGAGTGGTGAGGGTCAGAGACTTTGTAGACTCATGTTTCTTTTTTTTTTTGCCCCTTGCTGAGTGTAGGCAAAAAAGGTTTAAGCCTGAGAAAGTGCTCCATCTGCAGAAATGTCTTTTAGTTTTGCATGGTGTAAAAATCTTGAGAGCTTTTTAATCGTTGAGGACAGCCTGTGGGGGGAAACAGCCCGTGAATCCTGGGTGAGTCCCAGAAGAGCTGCGCGTCCCTCCCTGACACGGGTGGGGATTTCACCCCCGTTCAGGCAGTGAAGGGCCCAGACCCGAGAGCGGAGTTGACAGTCGTGAATATTTACGTGAATCCGCCGCTTCATCTTGGATATTAATTTCAAGCTGAGTCAGTTTGTGGCGGCAGCCTCATCCTACATCAGGAATTTATAGTATCTGCTCTTTGAGGTGAAGACCTGACAGACTTGACTATTTAACAGTCTCCCTTGAATTGATATCTCAGATTACTTTGTCAAAAGCAAAACAGCAGAAATACAGACGTCCTTTAATGCCAATGTGACCTGGAAAGGGTTTAGTCTCTGTGCCTCAGTGGCCTTATCTGCGGGTGGGGATGATGATAACAGTGCTTCCCTCAGAGGGGCTGGTGAGGGGAGAGTTAGAAGCACACATGGAGGACTTACACGAGATGCTCATGAATGACCGAATTTAGTGCTCTCAGCCTGGTCAGGCCTCAGGAGCAGAGATGTCAGAACAGAGCAGTCCTAGCGGGAGCTCGAGCCGTGTTGGCAGGTGTTACAATCAGTATCACCTCTGTGGGTTATCAGGTAGTTTTAAGACTTGGTAATATGAATTCATGAATAATGTTAGAAGACTAAACATCTCAGATCCTGTTTACATAGTTCTCAAGATTTCCTCTGAGAAATGGATTTTTTCTCCCCGTCTTAAATCTGAGATGAGTCTCTAAAAAATTCTGTATTCCTCCATCTTTTTGCTTTAATTCTCCATTTCTTAAAAAAGAAAGTTTTTAAATGGAGTTTATGGGGACTGAACTGAGGGCCTCATGCATGCTAAGCACATACTCTCCCAAATGAGGTATAATCTCCCAAATGATTTTTTTTTTTAATTTACTTTCTTAGTATTCAGAATTTAGAGGCCTCTAATTCTTTTTCTGGAGACTTGTCCATGAACCTGTAAATCTATAATTAATGGACAAAACTTGGTTTATTAAAAACATCAATAGAACATTCTGCAATCCATCCAAAAGGAAATGCTGATTGAATTAAAATGTTTCTCCTTTAAGGTGATTTCTCCTTTTTGGTCTAGCTTAATTTATTAACAGCCATCCTCATCATCATAATGACCAAACTCGCTCTGAGTGGACACCTACCTAACACTAAAATGCTTTCCTCATGTTTTACTTCATAGCAGGTGTTTGAGGGTAGGTATCAGTGTCTCCTTTTTTGCAGCTGAGGGATTGAGAGATGGAGCAGCTTGTCCTAAATCACACCCAGCTGGCGGTGGCTAGCTCGGTGCTGGAACCCAGGCTGCACAGGATGCATTCTTAATTTCTCCTCTAATCAGCCTCCCGTTGAGTGGTTACCCGAACTGCTGTGACTCCATAAATGGCCGATTTTAGTGATCTCAGCCTTATGAGGCCTTCAAAGGAGAGACACCAGTGAGAATGTGAGACAGAGTGTCATAAATTAAAATTGTACATTTTCACAAATGTTTAATTCTCAGGTAATTACTTAAAAAGTTAATTTTTTTAATTTAGTGGTCTGTTAGCACAAAAAACAAAACATTAAAAACAATTATAGTGCCAAAGAGAAGTGGGCTTTGAAAGTCCAACCATTGCTTATGATGTTACATGTTTTTCTCTAGTGGCCCTTATTGACAGAAATACTTACAAAGACTGAATTGGTTTTATGTAGTCTTAATATGGAAGAAAAGATTGTCAGTGAATATTATAAGTAAAATCTTTACTCTTTTCTTTCCTGATGGTGAATATGTAAGTTGTTTTCATGGCTTAAGTACATTTCCTCATTTGTGAAATTTGAGTAATATCGTTTAACTTGTCTGACTGTGAGAGTTAGACGCCTTGTATACAAAGAACCCAAGAGGTGCTTAATAAAAATGTGCTGTCAGAATGACAGATATTTTAGAAGGATCAACTCTGAATACTAAAGAGTGTCGCTTATTTCTGATGCATATTCAATATTTATAATATTTATATATATGATATATTTGAATATGGTTTAAAGTAACAAGGATTCATTTTTTTTTTAGTGTAGTATGAAGTTTTAATGAAATCTGTATCATACAAGTGAGACAGGGACTAGTTAAATTGCCTTAATCAGACCACCTTGAATATTATTTACACAGAATATTTATTGTTACAACTCAGAATTCATGTTGCCGTGTAACCGTCCACACAGACATTTAAATTCGTGGGATTCTGACCAGATTCATTAAGTTTAGTAAAATCCACATTGATCATTTTCAGGGAATAAGCTTCTCTCTTTTGTGATTAAGCAAAATTTTGATTTTTTTTCCTGCACTCTTAACAGGTTTAAAATATCAAAACATTGATTTAACAAGTCACTTTTTTAATAGAATAAAGCTCATGCTGTTTTATTATGTAAATAAATGTTTTTGTATTTCATCAATCTTGTATGATATCCTGGCTCTTTGAGAATTATTTTGCAAGATACTTAGATAACCTACTGTTGGAAAAATACAAACGTGACTTTTATGAATATAGGCCTAGTACAGATCTGTTGGTTTATGCTACAGTGCAAGACATGAGGCCTGGGAGAGCTTTGCTGCCGATTGCAGGACAGAACCCATGTCTCAGTTTCCCCTCCTGTAAAATGAAGTGGCTGGACTGGATTCTTTCCTCTTCTAAGATGAGTTTCCATGAACCTATGTCTTTTGTTTATATTCAGGAGTATTAGCAATATCAGATTAAATACTGAATACCCTTCCCTTCCCCCGAAGCAAAGTGCAGTATGTGCTACATAAGCTTTTAGTTATCTGATTCTCTTTACTGATCCTACAGGCAATTTTTGTGTTGCATCTTTCCCGGCAACCTGGAAGGTCATTTTAGCCATAGGTGGCGCTGTTGCACCTTCTAACAGTCTTAATATTCCTTTTGCAAAAGAAGGCTTAACAAATGTTATTTTGTTTTGATTCCGTTGCTTAGTGCTTCAGAATAGCACAATGTCCATTATGTCTGTCTATCTGGAAAAATTATTCTGCTTATGTCTTAGACTTATTCTGTCATCTCGCTGTGAACATTTCAGACTTGCTGTGCAAACAATGGCAAAATCGGTCTTTTCTTCCAGTGTTAGAAGTCAGTGAGCCGGGATTTTATAAAACAGCTAGAAGCGGCCTCTGGAACAACTTAAAGCTGAAAAGTGTATTGAGTTCCTGAGTATTGACTCCGCCGCTGTGTGTTAATTGGTGGTAGGAGGTTTGGTACATATACGAAGGGGTGTAGATATTTGAGTTGGGTTTGCGTGCACGTGCTGCCACTGAGCCACGTGAGCCTGAGTCAGTTTGCTCTGAGTTTTTCCCTCGTCTGTGAGATGGGGACATTCATATCTGCTTTGTAGAATTGTGAGAATTAGAAATTATGTAAAGTGTTTACCACAGTGGGTATGTCAAGAGGGCTCATAAACTTTAGCTGCTTTTTTGTGTGAAGCCATCATTTGAGAGTCTTTGGCAATTACTAAGAAACAGGAAAATAAGAAAAGCTGGTTTTATGCTGAAAGATATTTGAGGAGGTTCCTTAGTTCCTATACCCATAATTAAGCATCAGCAGAGTCAGAACTGTTACACAGTCGCCCTGAACCAACGTTAAGCCACAGAATTCTTTGTTACTTCATATATTTTGGGGCTTAAAGGGATCCAATACTTATACACATGTTGTCTCCAGCAGCCAACTGAGAGATGACACAAAAGAGTAGGCAGGCGATAAATGTCTTATTTGTTACTGATGAAGCCACGTTCTCCATGAACTTCAGGGCTGTGGGAAAATGCGTGTCATGATACTGTGTCCCAGAATTAGAGACTCACCCTGTCCCATGTAGCTCTGTGACACAGCGAGCCTTCCCTTGAGAGGACCTGCCCGTTCATGCACAAGGCTGCCCTGCCATGGAGCCGAGCATCCCAAGTGCTTCCCAATGGTGATCAACACTGGAGGGAAAGGAAGGGTTTCAAATGCCCTGCTTGTCTCCCCGGACTCACACCTCACTCTGTTAGTGTGAGGAGGGCTAGCTGTTGGCCAGGGGCCAGGGGTGTGAATGGAGAAGCACTCTCCATGGCCCAGAGGAGTGGTTAGGAGGCATTCCCTCCCTCGGTTGAAACAGGTGGTGGGATGGAAGAGAAGGGTCCTCCCCAAGAGTTTATAAAAGGAGAAATAAGGATTTTCTTTGGGAGTTAGACTAGCCAGGAAACACATAAGATGATTAGAAGGGAGACTTGTAATTCACTTTGATATTAAGTTGACATTTGTTGAACACCCAAAATGTGCTACATTCTTTTCTGAGAGTTTTACAGAAATGAATCCTTCAATCTTCTCAACAAGCGAGTAAGGAAGGTTTGATTGTTATCCCAGTTTTACAGTGTGGAAATTGAGGCACACAGAGGGTAAGTTGGCCAAAATCACAGAAATAGTAAGTGGCAGAGCTGGTATTTAAACCCTGGCTTACTGGTTTGAGGCTCCCAGAGATGGGCTTTGGGTGTTTAGAGTTATCTGCATCCCTGAATCTTTGTACCTCTGTGCATATGTTAGCCCAGAAAGGACAGGGAAAGGAGAGTTACACAGATGCTCATAGTCATGTCTTGGCCACTGTCCACAGAGAGTGCATCGTGATTGGCGTTATTTGTTTTCCAGGCAGTAGATCAGTTCTTATAACAGAAATTTAGTCCATTGAGTTAATCTAGAAACCCTTCCTGCTCTGTTTCTGTCCATGCTTGCCATGTGACTGCCTCCCCGTGATTAGGCCATTGAGAAAATGTACTCATGGTTGAACTCTGATATTTCAGTCTGGTTCATAGTTTCACGTCTTCTGTTACATTAATAAGTTAAGTTTCTGGTTTTCTTTCATCAGTGTGTCATGAGTTTGGTTAATGTGAAACAAGTCCATGGGAGCCCAGGGGTGATGACGGTATAATTTCTGAGCACGTTGTGGCACTTCTACCCTTGCAGACCTGGCGGGAGTATGTCCGCCTTCCTCACTGATTTCCCCCAACAGCAGGGTCCTCTCCCACCCCCGCATGTGAGGCTGGGAGCTCTCTGAGTAGGCCAGTCAGAGGCCAAGTCCACCAATCAGAAAATGATGAAGTACCTGGAAGTGGTTTTAATAGAAGAAAAGGTTTTCCAGGTAGTCCAATGGGCTGTTCGAGCCCGTTTGGTGAAAAGCTGTCCAGTGTCTGTGGTTGAGGTGCTTCTTTGCTGTTGAAAATCCTGGATTAGATGAAGGGATTTTAAAAAGCAGAAATGGAGTGATTTCAGGTGAGAAGTGATGGATGACCACCTGTGTGAGGCATAGACAGGGTCTTACAAACTTCTTAAAATAACTTTAAAAGCTCTTCCATCTGAGTGCATTTCATATGGGGTCCAGTTCATCACTGGTCACCCTGAGAGGGCAAATAATTGATGATGGCAGAAAGGACACGGAGGTATCAAAAAGGTCTCAGTCATTTTCCCTTTTTAAAGGATGTGGCAAAGTGTAATATATTTGAGCTGGTTTTTCACTGAACAATTTTTAGTGTTTTCTGGGACTCCCCAATGCCCCAAGGTTCCATGCAGCTGGGTGTCCCCTCAGAGCAGGTCTGTCAGAGCTTGCCCTGGGTTGACGTGGTGTCACGGGGAGCAGGACGGTCAGAGTCCCCGGATCTTCCGAGCTCCGTCTCCTCATCCTCAGTGCCGGGATTCTCATCCGTGTCTACTTAGGGTTGTTGAGAATCACACGTGATGGTTCAGGTGTGATTTGTGATTGTCTCTGTGATTGGCATATAGTCAATATTTGAAAGAAACACTTTTTTTTTAGTATAATTGTAGCACATAGATTGCAGTGCTTTTTAGTCTGCTTTTTTTTATATAACTTTATTCTTATTTTTAAATATGCACTTATTTTTATTTATTTTTTTGGAGGTACTGGGGACTGAATCCAGGACATTGTTCATGCTAAGCAGGTGCTCTACAACTGAGTAATACACACCCTCCTTGTCTGCACTTGAAAATAAATATTTCAATACACAAAATAGCTCTTAAAAACCATCATGGGACCTAGTCACTGTATAGAGAGTTGAACACGTATGCTTTTTCAATAAGAATAAATGTTGTTGAGACATACATTTCTGAATCTGTTAATGTGCTTAAAAACGATCATAGGTAGTGATAAACACGAATCTTTGATCCAGTACTTCTTAGGGTCTGTTTTGCCATCAAGTGAAATTACATTCTACAGAGAAAGCTAATTGGATCTCTTTGATATTTGGATGGTTTAGCAGATGATCAAGGCTTTCAAAAGCTGACAGATTTGTATTTTAAACTAACTACAAAGTTATCTTCTAGAAGTTGGAATTCCTAAATTTGTGAAGTGCCCAGTAATCCAGGGGGTATGTGTCTGTGTCTGTGTGAACGTTTGTGTGTGTGATTTCAGGAATCTAGAAATAAGTTTCATATGGACTTCTGATACCTTTCTCCTACAGTTCAAGGTATAGGCATATATTTACACAAATAAATTGATATTCTTTTGTCATTTTGCATATTGGTGGGAATAAGAGTTTCTCATACTTGTTTCAGAAGGGTTGGGGAGCATGAGCTCAGAAAACGGGAGGAGAAAGAGGCAGGGAGGCACTTCACACTTTGTGCAGGATATGAGAAACAGTAGCTTTTTTTTCTCTTTTCTTCTAAAGCAAACTGGCACTGAATTGTAACCTACTATTTCCCAGAATTGCTTTTCTGATCAGATACAAGTGCCTCAGATTTTTCAAGGCAACATGAATGATGAAATGTGTTTTAGCAGTTATCATTAAAAGTAGTTTTATTTTTCAAGTAAAAGGCTATAGCCTGTTCTTCCAGCGGTACATAAAGTCCTCATTGATCTATGTACATGATCTATGTGCTTAGTTTCTTTGTTTTTTTGTTTTTTTTTTTTTTAAGTGCTTGTTTCATTGTGGTGTGAATGAATGTTTAAAATTTCTGGATTTTGATCTTTAGAACATGCTGATTTATCAGAGCTGTTAAAAACCTGATTGTTCTTTGGTCCTTGTTTGTTGGGGCACCCTATTGATTTCTGTTGTCTGTTAAAGCGGGAAATGCTTCCTCTAGCCTGCAGATCATTAAGTGAATGGTTTGCAGTGTGCCTTTAAAATTATTTGAATGCATTGAGCATGTTTGTCCAGTGAATTCTGAATTAACTCATTCTATTGACTTTGCTTTGGTTCTGTGGCTTTTGCTCCTCTCCACAAGAATTTGAATTCTCTGTTGCATTTTGTATACGTGTTCTTAACAGGGGAAGAAATTTTGCATTTTTTACAGAGGTGGCTTTTCCTATCCCCTCTGAATGCCTTCTATAATTGATACAATAGTAATCTGTTATTGCAGTGCATAATTCTTTCATAAACTATTTTTTGGCATAATCAGAAACAATGACAAAGTATGATAATAAAAAATATGAAAACCTTCCTTCCTTTGAAAAATAGAAATCAGGTGGTCAGGCTCACGCATGCTTTGTGCCTGACACACTTACTCTCATGTCATTGTGTATCATGATTCGGAGATGGAGTTGCTCCAGGTTTATAGATATTTGTTTTAACATTTGTGTTGAATTCTTTCTCTAGGCTGATGTTTCCTGTTGGTTTTGTGGAAAGAGTAGAAGGGAAACAAATCCTTTGTTTTGTTTTCAGGAGGCCTGAGTTGATGAGAAAAGGGTTGAGGGTGGGCTGAGGAAAAGAGTGACACTCCCTCTCCTCCCGGCTGAAATTGATAAACAAAGAAATCAATTAAGTGTATCGGTATTTGACCAATAGAAGTTAGAGAGCCCAAAATGGCTAGATATGCCCAATGGAAATTACTGAATTCACCTGCAGAATTATGTGCTTTACCAAGTAGAAGCAACTTAGAGCAATCAGAAAAATCAGTAATATGATGAGATATAAAAGGAATATTATATCTTTTATTTCTGAAACTTTTCTACGGTAAGTTGTGTAGAGCTAAAATTAAGTTTCAAGCACCAGGAGTTAAGAGTGTGGGTAGTTCTGTAGGATCGTTATTCACGGATGTGCCTAGACCCTGCTAGAGTGGCTGAAGATGGCAGGAAAAGACCCAGAGGCAGGATTTGTCATCCTGGGGTGTCCTCCATAATGGTTCCATGTGGGACCCCATGATTGGTTTAACAAATTGTAACACACTCCAGCCTCCTGTGAACTTAAGAAGAAAAATATATGCTTAAAAACTGCTTTGCAAGCAAGTGCCTGTACATCCTCACTCCAGTCTCCTTGCCTTAAAAAGCAGAGACAATGCTTTGCTTGCATAGTTGAGCTTTTAGATAGCACTCTGCTGGTTGCAAAGCAAGGACCGAGGCCCTCAGCTATAAACGCTGAGCTTGTGTGCTGTTAGATAGTCTATGATCCACAGAACAAGGACCTGGCTGGTCTGGTGGTCTGCTTTGTAATTCACATGTCTAAAAATGTATCTTGCACCCCTCACCCCATGACTTCCCTAAAGATACACTAATCCTTTGTACTCATTGTGTATTCTACAATCTCTGCTTCATACTGTCTTTCCCGATGTTCCTATTACTATCACACAACTGTTAATGAATTTTTCCTTTGATTATACACAATAAATAAGGGTGCAATTGAGAGGCTCGTGGAGTTGGCTCCCTACTCCTTCTCGATTTATTGACTTTTTCCACAGAGACTTGAATAATCATTCCATGTCGGTAAGACATCTGCCAGCCAACCCACAGTTCCAGGTGAGAAGGATGCAGGTTTATCTCTCCTACCCGATGGAGAGAGAGGAGAGAATTGAGATATGCTCCCCCATGGTCCCTTCCTGTCCCACGGCCACTGCAGTTCACCTGCAGCCTTCTGGCCTCTGCTCAGAGGGCCTCTGTCCCAGGACTGACTGCAGCTTTTTCTTCCCTTGTCAACATTTCCTGTGTCTTTAAGAAGTTGGTCTCTTCTCTGCAATTCAACCCTGGCAGATGTGATGGTGGTCAACGTGCTGGTGGGCAGTCCTTTGGGGACTCCCAGGAGACATGCTGATTCTCCTGAGTCTCTCAATCGGGGTTACAGAACAGTCGAGCACCGAAGGAAGCCCATTCACGTGAGGTCAACAGAGCATTTTATCACTTTCATTTTATTTTTAAATTTTCAGTGGAGAAATTATTTGTAGCAAACTGTTCCAGATAGTCGGCCGCCTGCTTTCCTCACCACCATTTCCTTGTTGGCTCTGGTGCTTGTTTTAAGAACCAGGTTTCTTCTCTGGTCATTTGTAGCAGCTGGGCTTGCCGAATCCTTGATCTGCATTTGAAGCAGAATGCTTCTTCCTGATGTGAAACAGATTTTCCTATTTCTGAATATTTCGTGTACACTCAGCAACTGTTTCAAGTGAAATGCTCTTGTCCAATTTCGGTTAACTCACATTTGCTGATCTCCTACTTTCATGCTGAGGGCAGTTTCTTCTTCCTCTAATAAAAGTTAGCAATTTGCATTTACTAGGGAAGGTACTGGGCCGAGGTGCTTTTTTTCTTACCAGTTTTAATACAATTCACCCATTTAAATATACAGTCGTTTTTACTCTATGCCCAGAATTGTGCATCCCATTTAATCTTAGAATATTTTCATTCCCCCAAGAGGAAGCCCCGTATGCATAAGCAGTCATTCCCATCTTCCCCATCCTCCCCCAGCCCCAAGGAGCCACTCTTCTCTCTCTGTGGATTTGCCTGTGCTGGACATTTCATTTAAATCGAGTCACTTCATGTAAGTGGAACCGTCTATTGTGACTGAGTTATTTCACACTGAGTAACGTTATCAAATTTTGTCCACGTTGTGGCCTGGGTCAGTACACTATGCTTTGTTATTGCTGAATAATATTCCACTGTATGGCTGGGCCCCACTGTTTACCCATTCATCAGGTGATAGGCAATTGTGTTGTTTCTGCTTTTTGGCTGTGATGAGTAGTGTCGCCATGAATATTCCTGTAGGAGTTTTTATGTGGACATTTGTTTTCAGTTCTCTTACGTCTGTGCCCAGACAGCAGAGTTGCTGGGTCATTCAGAAACCAAATGTTCAACTCTCTGAGGACCTGCCAGGCTGTTTTCCAAAGTGGCCACGCTGTGTTACGTCCTCACCAGCAAGGGCTGCGCGCTCCGCTTCCTCTGTGTCCTTATTAGTGCTTGTTACTATTTTTTTTTATTAAAACCTATTGTAGTGAATGTGAAGCGGTTTCTCCTAGTGATTTTGACTTGATTTCCCTTACAGCTAAAGATATTGAACATCGTTTCTTTGTGCTTATTGGCCATTTGTATATTTTCCTTAAAAAATACCATTTCAGATCCTTTATTCACCTTTTAATTGAGTTGCCTTTTTATTGTTGAGTTGTAGGAGGTACTTTTTTTTTTTATAGATACAAATTCCTTATCAGATAAATGATTTGAAAAAAATTTCTCCTGTGTGTTGTTTTTTCACTTTCTGGATGGTGTCCTTTGAAGCAAAGTTTTAAATTTTGATGAACTCCAATTTATCTCTGTTTTCTTTGTTCCTTGTGCTTTTGGGGTATTATTTAAAATCTGAGGTATTTTATTTAAAATTTTATATATAAAATAACTTAATTGGTAGGACCGTTCTAGGAGATGGGTGCGGTTGTTGTCCCCAGTGTATGGATAGAAGACTGAGATGCAGAAAATTTCTCTGAAATATCAGTTTCACAGCTACCCAGTGCTGTAGGAGTTCAGACACTCATGTTTGTCCCAAACATCTGTGATCCTCACCACCATGCTCCACTACTGCCTGGAATCGTTAATGAAAACGTCTTTCCTTTTTTGATTCCTTGTTAGTTTGTTTTCTCATTGGGGACCTCATCTCCTCATTTTCCTTTCGGATATCAGTGTAGATTTATTTTAGGTCTCATGTAGGCAGAAGCATTTCTTTCAGTTAACTTCTTTATTACTCACTCTCCAGTGATGATTGTTGCTAGTTGACCTAATCAAGTCATGCTTAATTCTTTCCTTCTCATGACACTAAAAACAGTCATGACTTACAGAATGCTAAAAGCAGAAAGTACTTGATTGATTTTATTTTGCTACCCAATCAAACCAATCAAATAAAAACCCGCTGTTGACACAGATTATAAGCCCTCCAGGATAGGGTCACTGTCTTCCTTGTGTTTCATTTATTTGGTCACAGTGTCTGGATAGTGCCTTGCTGTTCAGCAGTTTTGTTAGGAAACGGTGCTCGTGAATCATTGTAAGGACAGAATTTTGACAATAGACTGTGTTGTTCATTTCACAAGGGAAAAGATAATATAGAAATACTGCTCAGATCTATTTGAAAATTAAGCTTGGAATTTTGAGAACAATTCAAGAAACCATACAAAGATTTTTCACTAATTTTAGATCTATCTTAAACACATTATGGTTACATAGCAGAGTAACTTATCAAGTAGATTTGACAAGAGGAGTGTATTATTGATTTTTTGTTTTAGTTGAAATAATCTATCTGGGATAAAGTAATCAGTGCCTATAAATGAACAAATATGTTTGTATTTCTATGCAACATGGGAGCAGACTTCATATGTTTCTATATAATATATATGACTGTGTGTTTTAATCTGTCTGTCAGTGTTTTTATAGTTTTTCAGCAATGTTGTAACATTAGAATTCTAAGAAATTCACTCCCGATACTACTGCAGTTTGTACTGTGTATCCTGTCTTATGTATGGGATTCCACTGTCCCCTAAGTGAGGAATTTCCTCTCCTATTGAGTTAGAAGCAGATTTAAAGGAACTGTGATTTCTAGGCGTTTGCTCTCCATGTGTTTGCAATTGGGTGTCAATCACAATTTTCCCTTTCTTGAGTTTTCATTGTTCAATTAGAATTTTTGAAAATAACTATTAATATGTTTCACTAGTCTCCCTAGAAACTTGATGTTTTTGTGCTTTTCAGTTTTCAATTTATGAAAATTGTAAATGCACACTTGTTTTTAAGTAGTCCTTTTTCACTAGATATTTGTTTACCTCTTTATAGTTAAAATAATTTTTTTCCCAATGAATCACTGTGCATGTTTTACAAGATACCTTACTTTTTATTTTTCTTATTCTAACAGGTATATTCATTGTAGAGAATTTTGAAAATAAGGATAAACCCAGTAATAACTTAAAAATGGCCTCTAACCTCACCTGGAGATACAGTTGTAAGGTTTGAAATTGAGAATTACAAGTCCTCTCATTTTTTTCTTTTTTTCAAGTACGTTTTGGTAACTGAGTCCCTCGAATTCCCATATGAATAGTAGCAGCAGCTAGTCAGTTACTGCAGAGGAGCCCGCTGGGATTGTGATCGAGACCACGTTGAGTATACAGATCGCTCTGGGGAGCACTGCCATCCCAAGAGCGTTGTCATCTGATCCAGGAATGTGCGTGGTGTGTCTGTCCAGGTATTTAGGTCTTCTTTAATTTTTTTCAACAATGCGTAGAGTTTACATAGTATTATTTTACCTTATTTTTTTGCCTTTATACTGAGTACAAGTGTGCAAGGTACCAGGATCAGAATTGTATTATAGCCCCCCACTTGCTGCCACCATGGACGCTGCACTCTTGCTTTTCCCTGTGTAAAATCTTGCACAAAATACGACCTAAGTAACTCTCTCTTGAATGAATGATTATATGATAGCTGGATGATGCTGGAGAGTCCTTGTGATGATGTCTTTTTCCCAGACTTTCCCCTCTTCTTAACTATGCCTTTTCTCTTCCTTTCCTCCAGCCTGGGTTTCAGCCTGCCTGTGGCATTGATTTTCCCTGAGTGTGGACTCTTCCTTTAACTAGTTCACGATAATGTTTCATGCGGGCTATGAAAACTTGCTAGATGTCAAGAAATAGCAAATTCACTGCATGCTAGTATTTCTAGTCTGTGGTATTATATTATCCATTGAATTTAAATCAGGCTGACCCCCTGAGCCCTCCCCTGAGCTCTTTTCTCCTTCCTACGGGTGATACTTCTCTGGTTGCTGTCTGTGCCCTTCCCCCAGACTTGGTTTTGGAGTTGAGTAAGTCACCATCAGTGGAGCTCTCTCTTTAAAGATGAAGAGAACATTTGCTCCTTCTCCCTGGTTGGGGACTGGATGAGATGAGGTAACAGATAAAGAATGGAGCCCCATCTCATTCTGACCCCCGCTCTTTCCGTTCCTTTCTCCAGGGGAAAAGAGTACAATTCAAAAATATAAAGATTGTGAGCTAATGAGATAGACAAGACAATCGAACATTTGTTAAATATCCTTTCATGCCGGAAACAAATGTATTATACACACAAAAAGCACACAAATCACGGTAGTACTGCGGTTACAAACGTGGATCCGAGTTCGAGTCCTGCTCTGGAGTGACCAGTCCTGTGAGATGGAGAACTGGTAGGTCGGCTTAGCCTCTCCCGGACTTGTTTTCTGTCCTGCAGAGATGGGTCTCGCTAGGCGTCCCTCTCCCGTAGAGGTGCTGTGGGGTGTAAATGGCGCGCGTGGGCAGCCCGAGCACAGCTGCTCATTCCTCGTAAGGGCAGGATAGCATCGCTTTTGCGGTGACAGCTTTATGACCGTCCCGTGTAGACTCTTAGTGCTCCGAAGGGATGCCTTGTTGTTTGGAGATGGGATTCTCACTTCTGTAAATACCCAAGGATTGTGTTATTGGGCCGTGCTGATTTGAATCTATTCTTTAGAAAGTACATATTTTAGATATATTTTTCAAGCATGCATGCTTTTTTCTTTTATTATTTATAGTTCTACCCTCTCATCTCTTGGTGTGACATTTCATGGAATCCAGGAAACAGTCCTAAGCCACCTGCCTCTTCACACTTCTCAGTGGTGGTTTTCTTCCCTGACTAGAAGAGGGTTCTGCATAGGAAATTTTCTTTGTTCCCCTTTTCTTGGAGTCACTCTGTCTCCCCAACTCTCACCTGTCCATCTGTCCATTTCTCTACCCACTGATTCTTCTGACTTGTTCCAAAAAGCATTTCAGGCAGCTTACAGAAGAACAGATACCAAATAAACAGGTGAGAAAATGGGGCCAAGTTCAGACAGTGAGGCTAGGAGGCGAGCCTGTGTGAGAGTTGCAGGCGTGAGACACACGCCTCAGCCCTGTGACTTATAAGATCGACAGCAACAGTGTGCCTGAGGCTCCCAGCAGACACAGGGAAACAGGGTTTGTGGGAGATGCTCACTGGCTGTGAAATAAATAAGTGGCTTAGGAGATGCCCAGCCTTTCCAGCTACTAAGGCTTAGGAGAATATTTTGAGTTTCTTCCAAAATCAGAGTATTGCATCTTTTCTTTTTTCAGAGTTCTATGTATAGTTGGTTACATTCTATACCTGGAAATTTCTCCAAAACTGCTTCCCACATGAGTCCCATGGCTCGGGAATGGGATGGTTCTGCTCATTGACGGGTGTAGGCCAGAAACAGAAAATGACAGCCTCAAAGGAGCCTGGGATTTGTCAGTTATGTTTTGTCAGTGCTGTAGATTTCAGAAAACGCTTTCACCGTTTCTCTCCATCTGAGGTGGTAGCGTGCTCTCTTAGCAGCATCAGGAGCTCAGGGCCACGGGATGGTGGGGGCTGACTGCACTGCTATCAAGACAGCTGTGCCAGTCACTGCAGGCGTGGTGATTTTACATAGTTCATTTCATGTTCTTTAATAGGTTTCAACAGGTAGTTAATTAACTGAGTTAATTAACATTTAAGAAATATGATGCTTTTTTGAAAAGACAGTTATAGGCAGAATATAAGTTGTGAACACTTTAAAAACGGTTTCATTACTGAAATTTTAGTATGGAAGATTTAGTTTATCTTATTTACACCTCTCTTCAAAAGTAACAAAGAAACAAGACAGAAAAAGCAGAGGATGATTTCTGTTCTTCCTCTCGGCTTGCAGGTGCCCTCACATCCAGTGGCATCCATCCAGACAGCAGCACTGACACTGCCGTGCTCAGAACTGCCTCAGCCCTGAAGACACAACTGACAAATAGAAGGGGGCTACGCCCTATGACAGCAGGTGCTCTCACTTTGTGGGTCCTTATGTAACTGCGCGGTGTTATTCAGGATCGCCCGTTCTACACTGTGTGACGCTGCTGCCGTGTCTCCTAGTTATTTCTGTAAGTACTAGTGTAATTTTTTCAATGTGTGGTACTAGACATCTAAAAATGCTTTTTTCAGATGAGAAATAATGTGTATTTAATATAATAAGTCTGAAAAAAGGGACAAAAGTTTCTATCCTGGTCCCAATACTCAGAGATAATAATTAACATTTTAACATCTATTTTCTGTTCTTTTCATCAGTGTGTATTACGTGTGTCATAAAAACCAGCGAGCACTCTGTGCCTGTTTACTGTGTGGAGACCTCCATTTTCCATTCGGCTTATTACACGTTTTTCTACAGTATTCTCTCTCCCCTGGCATGATTTTTATTGACCAGTATAGCATTCTGTCTTGTGGAGGCATCGTCCATTTTACTTCGGACTTAAATAAACTTTTAAATTCCAAGTATATTTAACTGAAATACTGAAAAGAGAACTGTGGTGGTACCGAAAGGCCCCTACATCCCTTCCCCTTTTTTTCCTGAGAGTAAAAACTGCTGACAATGTGGTGTATATATTTCATGACCTTTATGCCTGTCATATATATATACACTTACATACATGTATATGAGAAATCTATGTATATGTGTGTGTATATATGCTTTATTGAAAAATAAGGCCATACTATATGTTTTGTGCAGCTCGGTTTATTCACTGAGGTGTATATCATAGACGTCCTCCCACTCCAGTCTCACCCGGTCCTTTCAGATAGAGTAGAGGGGTCTCCTGATGTGCAGTAGATTTTGTCTCTTGTGTAAGGACACTTTTGGTGGGAGAGTACTGTGGACAAGGCCTTGGACCACGCCAAAACGCCTGCCCCTTAGTGCCCACAGCTCGCCTTGTTTTACCGCATCATTGTCTTGATGGTGGATACTTAAGTTTTCTCCATTTTCCACTGTCAGAAAGGGTGTTTGACTGGCGTCCTTCTTGTACAAACATTCCTGTGATCTTGTATGAGTATTCCTTTAGTTAAGGTTTCTGGGAATTTAGTCCCTGGATGTGACAATTACATACATCACAGGCTCCTTTCAAGTGACTCTAGAAATTCCTTCTCCTGCGGGGAATGAAAAGATGTAGAATAACTTATGTAACCAATTCTCTATCGCTGGATATGATTTCACTTCAGCTTTTCTTCCCACCATTGTAAAAAGTGCTGTGTAAATGCTCTGATGAGTACATCTTTTTGAACTGATTTTTTTTCTAAACGAAACGATTCCTAAAATGGAGTTCAGTCTGTGTGTACACACATTTTTCAGAGTTTACATATCCATTGACACGTCGTCCTCCAAAAAGATCGCTCAGTTTGTTCTCTCAAAGATGGACACTACCTAGAATATTTTTTAAAAACATTTGCCAATATGATGAGCAAAATTGCTTTTTCATTGTTTTAGTTTGCACTTGATGACCAGTGAGGTATTGAGCATTTTTCACTCATTAGCCATCTGACTTTTAAAAGGTGAATCATCCCTTTTGTCCTTTGCACACATTTAAGTGAGGGAGCTTCTTGTTGCTTTGTGACAGCTCTTTGTATGTTATGAACATTAACCCCTTGTCTTCATTAACATGTATCACAGAGCTTTTTCTTGTCATTTCTTGCCTTTCATTTTGTTCAGTAGGTTTATTTTTGTTGTGGCCGAAAATAATCTTAAGACAGTAAATGTCTTCTTTTTGGGTTTTATCCTTGATAGTATTCTTAGAAATACTTTCTTATAATGGTATATATCTCCTCTGTAGGATTTTTTAATCTCTATGATGGAGATGATAATACTACTTGTTATAGTGAGGAGAAGTTGAATTACTATGAGCAAAGAGTTGTATTTGCTGTTATTAGTACTTTCTAATATTTACATCACTATCTGTAATTTTTCTTGTGGTCATTATGACTGGAATAGAATTTGTTTTTTCCAGGTGATTCTCTGATTGTCCCAAGACAATTATTGAATTCATACTTTGCTCTTTGATTTGAAATCCCACCTGTAAAAAATATTTATGTACACTAGAGTCTCATTTTGAGCTCATGGTTTATTTCTGTCAGTCTTACTTTCTTACTCCAGTGCTATATATTACATATTGTAAAAATTTATTTAATATATGACAGTGTGATTTTTTTATTCTTTTTTCCATCCCCAATTTTCTTGTCTAGTATTATGACTTTATTATTCCTGAAGAGTTCCAAAATATTTTGCTCAAGTTAAAAAAAAACAGATAAGAGCTGTCATGGGATTTTTAAGTAAGTTTTGAATTATCTTTAGGAGAACGTTCATCTTTACAAAACTGCTTTCCTCCATACAATATGTTGATGTCTCTGCATTCACACTTCTTACTTTACCCCTCAGTACAGTCCTGTGTTTCTCCATGTACAACATGGGCATTGTTTTTGAGTTTATTCCAGATTATTGTTGATGTTTTTGTTAATTTTGTAAGTGAAAATTTTTGCTATTATATTTTTTAACTGTTAAAACTGACACCTAGGAAGGCAGATTCAATTTGTAAATACTCACTTTGTAACTTGTCATTTAAAATTGTAAGTATTAAGTACTTGTTACAGAATACTTTCTTTTCTGTTTTTAAAAATTTGTTTCCAAGATTCTCAAAATGGTCATAGCTAAGTAGTATAGGTTGGGAGACACATGGAGAGAGGTAGTGTGGCTCATGTACAAACTGTGAGCACTTTCATGGCTGCCTTTATGCTGGAAAAGCCACTGAAGAGCCCAGGTAAGTCCAGGGGTGGCTTTGTACGCACTTGAAAGCCAGCTTTCCTGTCTGTATGGAGAAGCCTGGTGAGTGAGGCAGGTATATGATCAAGGTCGAATGGAGGTTATTGGCTGCACAGAGCACTGTGTCTGTGAGAACAGGATACCATCGCCATGGGAAATGCTTGGTGCCAGGAACAATGCAGGGAGCTGGGAAGCCTGTCTGTTAAGGATATTCCAGCCCTGGGAGTGGGAAGATCAGCCTCTCCATTCAGATCTGAGTTTGAATTCATCCTCTTTAGCTTACTGGTCCTCTGACTTTTCTCAAGTTATACATCCTCTTTGAACTCCTGTTTTCTTGTCTCTCAAAACAGGAGAATTACGGCCTGCTGCTAGAGTGTTTGATCAGGGTAAATAATTTGTGTCTATAAGATGCCATGTACAGTCACAATCTCAGTGAGAAATGGGCTGTCGCCTCTTCTTCTGCAACTCAGTGCTTGACGAGACATGGGGGAAAGTCAGTCCCTAATTTGTGTGTGATGCAAGTAGGAACAAAATTAAAGTCTTGCCTTTCCCTAGTAGTATTCTTACTCCTTTGCTTCATTTACTTCTTTCCTCCTTTCCTTTCCCCTTTCCCCTCCTCCATCAAAAGATCCTGGGACTCTCTCAGAACACTAGATTCAAGTTACTTTAAAGGTTGGCTCATCCTCATGAAATGACAGTAACAAAAAAAATCTGTACACATCCCAGAATGCATTGTATTTGATTTAAACACACACACACACGTGCACACAAACACACACACAATCAGGCTACCTCCCACTTGCAGAGGGAGAAGTAACACTTTTTCTGAGTTTTCATTCACTGAGCGTGAGAACAAAGTCTCTTACGCAGACTTTCACCAGCCTTCGTGCATGTTGTTTTTAATTGGATTTCTGCTTTTTGGCCATAGATATAGTATCCTAATAGAAGAGAGAAAGTGAAGACATAGACATTCTGCTGAGATATTGGTGTCATCATATTTGAGTTGGAAATGGCTTAAGACAGCATAGAGTCATAAATTTTTATGGGTGAGAATCCATGATGGTGTAACTTGGACAAGAACCTGGGTCTTCTGCCATCTTGTCCATGTGGGTGAAGAGGCAACTGGGTGGGGGATGGCAGGGATCTTTCTTGCTTGAGTTCCATGGTCTTGCTAGTTTTCATTGCTCAGCTGCCTTTAGTTTATGTCCATGAGGCCTCTCATGGGAAGGTCACTCTGTCCTGATAGATTGTTTCTTATCAGCAAAAAGCTCTGGACCCACTCATATTTCCCAGAGTTTTCTGCTGACCTGCTGACACTTTATATAAATGAGACCTAAGAAACTACTGAATATAAAATCCTTATTGTTATCGTTTGCCCTCGAGTTCCATAGGAATGGGGTGCTGTCTCAGGCTGTCTAAAGCTAGATCTGAACAAAGATAGGGTGATAGGCTGTGCTGCTGGACCTCCACAGTCGAAGGGGATTTCCACCTTAGTTTTTAGAATCAGGCAGATGAGTTCAAATATTGCCTTTACCAGTAATTATCTTTGTGACTTGGGGGAGAAACTGTACTTTTTTGTGTCCAATTTTCTTTGTAAATAAGTTCAGTATTTATTTTAAGGTTTCTGTTTTAGAATTGAAAGAGCTAATTCCCTCATTTATACCTAAAATAGTGATCGCGTGGTTCTATGCTGGTGCCTTGGAGGTTGATTACTCTGGGACTCGGCAGTGAGAATGGGGGTGGTGGACCCCTGGATAATAGAGCTTATATTCCAGAATATGCTTGTAAAAGACTGGATGTGCAGTGGATTTTTAGTAAATATCCACTCCTTTCCTACTCTGCTTTGATTGTGTATATATCTTTATACTAATATATGAACAATTTTTATTGCAATTTAAATATCTTTGTAGTATTTACAATATGTAGCTATAAAAAATAGGTGAAATAAAATGATTTGACTTTTATTTTCTTTTCAATAAGCAAAACAAAATAAAATAGAAAAGAACAAAGTTTTGAAGGAGAAGAAATAATTTTATTTCCATGGAATCAATTCCGTATAATAGGTTTTTTGGTCGTGTTGTTAAACAGCATATAAAATTGATTGGTTGTGACATACTGGAAATGAGGAAACAGTGGAGACATACTACCTCTAATGCAGTCATTTATTTACCAAGTCCAAACTCGTTCTGCTTGCTGCATGACAGGCCAATAAATCGGGAGATGAGCTTTTGGAGTAAGGAATAGTGACTTTATTTGAAAAGCTGGCAGACTCAGAAGATGGCATACTGATATCCAGGAGAACTCTCTTCCCCAAGTCAGAATTCAGTCTCCTTTTATACTAAAAAGTGGTGGGGGTGTGGTTGGTTGTTGCAAACTTCTTGCTGTACGAATTGATTTCCTTGGAATCCTTTGTTCTTGCAGCTGTCCATGTGGGTCAAATCATGGCACCCCTGTAAAACCTCAAAAAAACAAAGTTTATTCTTTATTTTGCAACTTGCCATCTCTACATAAGTGTAGAAGAGCTAACATCCTTAAAGATCAGAGCCCGCAGAATAGGCCCTCCTGGATATTTCAGGCTAAAGGCAACTTTCTTTTACAAAAGGTGCAGAGATAACAAGTCTTAGCCTAGAAAACAGGGTACAGGTTTAAAGACAAACGAACACATCTAACATGGAGTCAAATTTGTTCTTTTCTATTACAATTTCTTTTTCCACCTCATAGATAATTTTAGTAAGAAACATGTGCAATTTTTTTACTTTTGCTTCTTAATAACGGATAAGTGGCCCAACTAAAGTTTTGTGAACAGGGATGCTGTGCGGGCATAGGGGTCACAGCAAATTCTTGTTGGGGGTGGTCGACCCTGCAACATGTCTGATGCCCTGTGAGTGTTGGTGAGAGTCCCCCTAACCAGGGGCTCTCTTCAGGAACCACCATGTGGGCATTGACCTCTGGAGACTTCTTTTTCAGCTGTAGGAAATTTTTTTAGATGCTGTGATGAAAAAATCACTCCAGCTGGGGATAATCAGGGAATAAAGGAAGGGGAAAAGTGCTTGGAGTAGTGTAGAAGAGAAGGACAGAAGATCAGGGAGCCTGGGGGCTTGGGGGCGGGGCCTCGGGAGAGAGAGTAGCAGAGGTGGGGAGGGGCCAGGCTACAGAACCAGCTCCTGCACCTTTCCCTGCACCCAAGCCTCACAGCTTTTAATTGGGCCCAAGACTCTTTCCTGTCTGGATGTCACCCTGGGCAGAACGTTGAGAATCGAAGGTAAGGGGTGGGCAGCACTCACCTAGGGGGTCACTGAGGACTTTGGTCAAGTCCACAGTGCCTTTTCTAGTCATGTGTCTTCACCTGTTCTTTATCTCAGGATCTGAGAAGCAGGAGCAAGGAACTCAGGGAGAGATCCAGGAAGACATCTGACTCTGTTAAGAGACGACAGTCACAGCGACACGGGGAGCGAGGACACTTGCAGCAAAGTAAAATGACTTCACAACTATTGCATCAGAGCTGCAGGTGTGAGAGAGCCTAAGCCTGTCTCAGAGTGCAGGGGACAACAGGAAAGGAATGGTAAAATTAACACTGACAATTGAAATTTTGTTAAATAGCCTGCTAATATTAATTGTATCAAATGAATGTATGCAGGTGTATTTCTATGATCATTTATAGTTACACACAACCCCACCAGCCCCTCTTTCTCCCATCGGGGATGGGCTTTCTCAAGCACAGTGCCCCTCCTGGTTGAGTGGGCCACGCTGCGGGTCCTCGCCTGGGGCCGGGCTGCTGCAGGACACTGAGTCCCCGAGGCACGGCCTGGGAGATATGACAGGAACATCTCTGCTCATAACTGAGAGCCTCCGTTTCCCCCTGCAGTGTAAGAATGCCGGTGACTCAGTTAGAAGCATGCATCCAACCCGTCCTTCCGTGTCATCACCATCTAGAATCGGTGCCTGAATCTTCTGAATTTCTCCAGAATGTGGTTTAAAATCACCTTCGACAATTGAGTGTGTGTCCTCTTACAAGTGGAGGAATTGCTGCCGTTTCCCTGGAACTTACTCACCACTAGTCCATCTGATTTTTCTGTGCTAGGATTCAGTATGGCATGCTAAAAAATTGTGCAGTCAGATCTTGAAACACTGATGAAGAGGATTATTTATTTTATTTCTTTATATGATAGTGTTTTACTTTCCAAATTCAGAGTTTTCGGTTCTTTCAAAAAATTTTGGGGGGGTTGGAGAAACAACTTTGCTCTTACCATCTCTGTGACCTGTTGCTTTGTGCCTCTCACCTGTCTTCTGTCACTTGTGAGGTGGTTCCATTTGTGACCCTGTCAGGGTTGTTCATGTTATAAAACATATAGTCTGTTAAAGTACAGTCCCTTTTACTCCGAAGACATTCCACAAATACTCCTTAAATCTGGGTGTGGTGTTAAGAAGACAGAATCATTAGAACATGTACTTGCAGGTTGCTAGTGCAAAATCCCCAAATCAATAGTCTAGCTCAACATCTAAAATCTTTCTAATCTACCTTGGGTTTGTATGGATAAGTGAAGCAGTTTGCTAAGAACTCAAGACCAGGGTTAGAATACAGGCTGGTGTAGCTCAGCAGGTCCTCCCAAGCAGATGCTCTGCCAGAGGGAGGGGCCGAGGGGAGAGGGCGTGTCCTGCCCTCCCTGAGCTGACAATTTGATGGCAAAGATCTTTACCAGGTGAAGAACTGGGAGTTTCTTCTAAGAAGAGTGGGTTTGAAAAGAGTCCTAAAACCGCGGGAGTGACACAATCCCTTTTGTCTCAAGTACGTGAGAGCGGCTGTGGGGACAATTGGGAGACTCGTGAGTCCAGGTGTGCAGTGTTGGTGGCTTCCACTTGAGCGGTGGGACGGTCAGTGGGTAAAAGCGAACAGATTGAAGGCATGTTTAGATGGTAAAAATGAAAGGATGAATGCTGTCTGTGAAGGTAGGATGGAGGAAGGCCCAGGTTTCTGGGTGGATTAATGAGGTAAGTGATGGTCCTGCTGTGCTCTGAGGAGGGAAAGCTGCAGAGGGAGCTCTGGGGGAAAACTGATGAATTCAGCTGTGGGTGAAGTGAAAGGCTGTTAGATGTGTGGACTGGGAGATCTGGTGAGAGCAGGTACTGAGTAGGAGGAGGGGAGAGAGACCTTCAAATCATTTTGTCTTGTGAACATACAAATAAGTATGAGTAATGACACACAACACCTCTATATTCTGGATTAAAACCCAGTAACATTTTTCTATATTGACTGCAGAGGTTCTTAATTATTTTTTAATAGAAATAAAAAAAATAGAAACAAAATAGTGAAGTTAATGAACATCTTAGAGTTGATGTGTGTCCTTCTATGTATTTTGATACCTCATTTGTTTATAACCATAATCTACAAAAAGTTAGCTTGTTTAGCATAAGAGTTAAACAGAGGGACGTGAAACACACTGTTGGGGGTTGAGGCTGATCACCTTGGGCAAACTATGTCGCCTCTCTGTCCCTTAGTTGCTTCTTCTGTGATTGCCTCCAGGCCCCTCATCACAGCTCATTTCCTAGACTGGATGTTGGGAGGGAGGCTGCTGAAGTGGCTAAGAAGTGGTAACTGCTTGGGATACTGAAGAGAGAGACAAAAACAGAGTAAAGCCGAGAAACTGAGTACAAATACCCTCAAAAAAGGAAAAAAAAATCACACAGTGTTTTGAGCCACTTAGCGAAAGGGAAACAAAATCACGTGGACCCAATTTTCTTGAGCATATGAGTATAGTGGGTGGAAGGGTGTCATCAGAAAAGTGTTGAGAAAAGGCCTTTTGGTTTCCCTTGACGTTTGCAGTAAGGATGGGAGCTGAAGCGAAAACCCACTGTTCACTGTGGAAGGTGCTCTTTTTTGCAAAACTGACCAAAGGTTGGAGACAAGTCATCAGCGGTGCCGGCAAATGAAGAGACTTCTGGATTGGGTGCGGCACTTGCTGTGACTTCCAGGTGGCCTGCTGGCTGGGGGCTGTGAGGTGGGCAGTAGGTTTGCAGGGTGACCCGGGCATAATTCCTGGCTCTGAGGCTGCTGGTCTGACTAGCAGACCTGAGCACCCGCAGACCTAATGGGGCAGCTCGGGATGTGGCCTGGGACACCTGCCATTCTGAGGGCAAGAAGAGGGCTCCCCTGAGGGGGTGTCCCTGCGGAGAGTGGAAAAGTCCTCCTGCAGGGGAAGAAGTGCCTCTGAGCATGGGGAAGGATGCACAGGCAAGACCAGCCTGAGCATGGAGGTTTTGGGAAGCCGGAAGTCATAAAGTGGCCCAAGCAGCCTTGTTCCTGCGAGATTGGAAGGAAAAGATGCTGAAAAGGCAGGCTAGGGTCAGACCGTGTTGTGGGTTATGAGTGACAGTAAATGACTGGTCAGGCAGGCACGAGAGAACCCTGTGGGCGTCCCAGCTGGGGCATCACGCCAGAGGGAGGAGCAGAGGTATGGACTTTGCCACTTATTAGCTGTGTGACTTTGAGCAATATCACCCCACCCCTCTCTCTATATATCTTCATCTGTAAAGTGACACAGCTCGTGTCATCAGAAGGCTTAGTTTAGCTCTGATCCTTTTGTTCAGTCCTGTCAGTGCTGCCCTGCAAGGTTCTGCAGCAGCTGCTCTTACCCTGAGAAGGGAGGGCGTAGAGGGACATTGTAGTGCCCGAGGGCAGGAAGGGGTTGCTTTAAAAGCAGACATGTAGCCGCCTGCAGCTGCAGGCCTGCAGGCAGTTTGGTTGATGGTCCTGGAGAGGACTTTGGAGGCCATAGCATCATCATAAAACTTGTTTTCCCTTGGGGACCGGATTTGCCTTTGCAGATTAATGTTGAAGATTTGGGCTTCTGGCAAAACTGTTTTCAGAGATGAGTATATACATAACATATAGTATAAAATAAAATGCTTTTATTTAATCTGTGGGACTTTGTAGCTGTTTGGAGCAGTTCTGTTGGCCTGGTCTCCACGGAGGACACTAGGGGTCAGCAGAGCGTGCGGGAGGGCAGGCCGACCGCTGTGCTTCTGCGGGGGTTTCTCCCCAGCATGGAGCTCTGTTAAGTTGAAACTTCTCTGAGTTTGGTTGCCAAGCGTGCAGACAGCAAATTAATGATTTCTGGTGGGATTGTATAATGACAGGAAGAAAGAGGAAACCGTAGTTTTTCGGGACTAGAACATGCTTTTGGTTCCTGATTCAGTGTGTTCCATTACAGAATTGATGAGTTGTGTCTATTCTGGGACTTCATTGAAATAATCGTTCAGCCTAAAATTTAAGAGTTATGTTTTATTTGGCGGGAGGGCTCGAGCCTGGATGACAGCCTCTCAGATCTCTGAGGGACTGCTCCCAAGAGGTAGGGGAGGAGCTTGGATAAATAGGAGCTTTACAACAAAGACCAGGTACTTGGAACAATAAAAGATTGCTTGTTATCTAAAGAAAGCCAGATATCTCAAGTTCAAGTATTTAGTGCTTTTCTATGTATGGGATGAAGCAAATATATGGGTTATTGAATTCATTCCTTTGGCAAGCACCTAGCTATCTAGGGACAGTATCCTGTCCTTTCTTTTTCTGAGTCTGCTCAGAGGGCACCACAGTGAGTGGCTGAAAGGCTGGGTTTCAGGCATATCCTCGCTGGGGTGTGGCAGCAGCTGCTGAGGGCTTGGTCTCAGCATTCTTTGTTTACTGACATGGTTGCAGTATTTTCACTCACATTGTAGTATTTTCATTCACAGTGCTCCCCCTTGGTCCTAAATTCGACCTATATTTTGAGAGACATTTCATGACCAATTTTGTCCCACGGTGCTAGGATGGCTCATTCCTATTTCAGGTGAAGAATTTTCTGAGCTGCCATTCAAGGTGTTAGGTTTTTTTTCAGGGCCTGTTGATACTAAAAGTTTTCTGGATCGCCTGTCTTACTAGTCTATTATGATCCAGGAAATGTTTTCCCTTCGTTGCTCATTACCATACCTAGAATCACACTATTACATTTATTTTATGCAGGGTTAAAAATTTTATCTATTTCTTCAGGATGTTTAGCCATCATCAATCTTGTAGGCCTAGTTACACGTTGGGAAATGTAACAGACAACAATTTAATAAAATAGAGATCATATAACTAATATAGCTAGTAACGTTTTAAAGTCACGAGTAAGAATTTAATAGTAGAGAAGTTGTATATTTGGGTTAAAATTTTGCTTGTATTTCTGATTGAGTTTGAGTGATCTTATGAGAAAGTTCATATTTATGGTCAGGCTCCGAGCAGGTATTAATTGGCCAGGTGAGTTCTCCCACGTTGTAAGATCAACAGTGGCCTAAACAGAACTATAAATTATTTTTAGAATAACGTTTCTGAGGGCTATCTAGTTAGAGCCTTGGAGTAGGGAAACCCACCAAGGTAACACAGAAGTACTAGACATAGGTAATTTACCATAAACTTAACAATTGGAGTAGTTCATAATCAAAGGTAGGAGAAATTGTCAAAGTAATTGGTATACAAGCCTGGTCCGTTGTCTTGGGTCAGCTGTCGAGCTCAGATGTCGTCTTCTTCTCATCCTGGCCTGGTAGCTTTTTCACCATTTTGGCATTGTTTTCAGGTGAGCAAGTGCTCTATAGGCCAGTGCACTGAAGGGGCTGTTTCTGATAGGAAATGAATCCGAAATTCCGTTTCCTTCAGCTTTTGTGTGTATGGTCTAGTTAAGAGTACTTGATAAAAGGTCTTTCCATTCAGGTTGGAGACAGTTCTTTAAGTCATGCATGTTCCAGTATGTATAATCCCCTGGCTTAGGTCATGGAGCATTGGAAATTTACACAAGGATAGATTACTGAGCTTCGGAAACAAACCTAGAGTATCCTTTTCATAATTAAATTAAACTGTACAGCAATATGACATAAAAGCAAGGAATGATCTGGGAAGTGTCTTAGTAAATATAGACCTCAATTAACAAAACTAGAACTTAATATCCAGTAAAATATAATATTTTTTCTCTCTAAAATTACCCTCATTTTTCTCAAATAAAGCCAAATCAAGATTAATTTCTTTACAAGTCAAGTCTGATTATTTGATCATATAGGCTTTTTTAAATTGGCTGTGTTGGAACTTTTAATAAGGAGTCTCAGGGTAGAATGTTAATAAGATTTGCTAAGGCCTGGAAAGCCACGTCAATGGCTTGTCATTGATTTCTGCCTTACAGATTTAGGTAAATTCTTTTCTCTTTAAAATTCTTAAAATACCTTTAGATTCTTATATCTGTTAGGAGATGATCTTCCTCATTTGTCTGATTGAGCCATTGGGGACCTAAGAGTTTTTAGTCTCTTGAAGGATCAGATAGGGAGAAAAGATAACTGTATCAAGTCTGCTTACATAGGTATAATTTATCAAATTTCTGTGATTTATAACTAGCTTAAAAGGAAGAGTTTATGTCTGGGAAACAGGTTAAAAGCCAGTAGTAGTTCAAACAACATCAAAAATTATAACCATATTCATCAGTTTACTTAGTCCCACATAACTAATTCTTTTAATCAGAGTTTTCATTAGATATTTAAAATTTCTTACCCAGTTTCGTTCAGTGCTATAGTTTGACATTTATTAGAAATCAGTAAATTTCCTTGAAGAGAAAGCATTTTCAAAATCATTAGATGAAAACAATTAAAAGTCTATAAAAGACAAAGATTTAAAAGCATGCTTAAACACCGTTATAGTATAATCGATAAAGAAACCTGGTCACTATACCCAGAATTATCACTGGTAACATTTCAGATATACCAGAATTTTAGGGAGACCATATAATTACTAGAATATCTATATTAATAATATTTTCTCATACAATATAACCTTAGAAGATTTATTATTCATTTGACAATATCATGTTATTTAACATGCCAATTGAAACTTACTGTTTTAAAATCTCTTTGGGATGTTTCAGGGGCCATCTGTAACTTCCCAAACTTAACTGGCGATTAAAAGAACTTTAATTAGAAATTGATATCTGGGGATCTTTTTAAAAGATTTCAGAACACTTGGTCAGATAAACATATAGGTCACTGTAAAGCAGTACTTATTCATTAACAAGAAAATACGTCAAAGGTAAAGGCAGAACAGATCAGTTAAGTGGTATAAGAAGGTTTACAATCTGTGGCTGAAGGTGGATTAACATTTCAAAAAACATGTTTCCTCTTAACAGCGAGAAAACCAAATCTAGTCTTGTACCAACTTACTTCTAAGATTCATTTACTTTGCCCAAGTTGATTCTAAATTTAGCCAATTCCGACAACGTACGAAACTCTTTCCTTAGGGTACCTCTTCCACAAGCCTTCCACAGCTTTCTATTCTCATATTAGTGTGTCCCTTATTTTCTCTTCCATTCAGAAATAACCAGCTTCAGGACAAAGTCACTATTTTTCATTAACAAAATATAATTCCATTCTTATATTTTCCTTTACACATTTATCTTACTTTCCTAGGATACTGAGATCATTCCCTTAAAAATAGAGTCTATTTCAGGGTGGCAACCAACCATTTATTAATATATCTAAACACCTTTAGTTTCTCTGTAAGAGTAAGTTAAATGTTAAGTAATTCATATTTCAATCTTATTTTATCTGAAAATGGCATAGCTATTAAATAAAATCCTATCATTTAACTTAATTTAGCACAACTCTAGAATTTAAAGATACCAAACATTTAGAGATTATGTTAAGCATACATTTTAAAAATATATTTTAAAAATTTACCCAAAGCTCTCATCTCATTTGCATTTAATTTACTTAAAATTTTACCACACCACATTACTGTTATTTTTTTCTTGACAAATCTTCACCAGATATAACAGAATCTTATTTGACTTTCATTAAACCTAGGTACAGTAAAGGTATTATACTTAATATTGATGACTTTAAAGATGTCTATATTAATTAGAACATACTTAAACTAAACAATATCAAATATTATCTTAATATTGAATTTTTCCAGTTCACGTGATGCTGAAAGTCAATTTGTTCAGTTTTTATTTTAAAAATACTTAATTTGTAAGCTCTTATTTTTTACATCAATTAAGCAGAGCTCTTTGACTTTGATTTTTTTTTTAGCTGTATAAATATCTCACATCTGTAATGTGTACGCAGGTTTATAAACAGACAAAAGCTAGAGATCTCATAGCTTCACTTTAAAAGTTACTTATAAGATAGGTATAATAATAGTTCTAGTAAGCTGAATTTGCTTGCTCAAATCACTAAGGCTTACTATTTATGAAACAGATATTTAAGATTTCTTGACAAAGTCTGAAGGACCCGTCAGAGTTCTGAGTTCTAAAATGCCAAAAATTTCTTGGCCCTAAGTTTTATCTCATTGAGCTAATTAGGCTCAGTCCTAGGTCACTGTTTCTGTATTTACATTTCTGGTCTGCAAGACAAAGACACACGCTTCCAGTTCCCCAGAGAACTGCTCTGTCACCCAGACCCAATTGTATCTCCTTATTTGGCATTTTTTTTTTATCAATCAGGAGAGCTGTAAACAAAGAATTCAATGTTTTAAAACTTTAAGGTTTACTTTATCATGTCTTCCAAAGCTTGCATAAGGTATTTAGTGATGTCTCTTTTCCTTGAGTTATAAGTTAAACCCAGGGTAAACCTCTTATTATATTTTTTTTATTAGCCACTGTATATTAGTTTTTAGTTCTACGTTATATTGGATGGCTCATGTAACTCTATTGGTTTCCTTTACTTTGTTCAATTAATATTTTCTGAGGGACAGATATGTGCCCAGCCTTATAATACCAAGAAGGGGAAGCGTTTTTCCATTGAAACAGATCTATCCCACAACATAATTAAGCAAAAGGTTTATAAAAAGACCATTTAAATATACCAATTTTATAAACATTTATCTCAAATTTTTTAAATCTTATACCTTTAATTTTTATATTTATTAGGTTTAATCAATAATTTTTATTTCTAGAAGGATTGCCAGAAACTTTTTTGTTGTTGTTGTTCATTGTATCTAATTTTATAGAAAAGTCTCTAGGATGCCCAAGTTTCAGCCGAAGTGCTTAGGTCCTACTCAATTTTTAATTTGATTAATTGGTCTGTTGTCCCAATCATTAATCAAGTATATCAGTCTATATATACATATATTTTAAACTGTGGCAAATAAAATGGACTTGTTTGAACTTTAATGTTGGGGGACAGTAGGTGATCTCTTTGGCCCTTTATTTTAACTTTACTAGTGTAGTATCAAAACCTTGTATCTATTCCAAAAATGTCCATTTTATTTATCTCATTCAAAATAACCATATAAAAATATTTATCCATTTGGGATAAGCCCTTATCTTTTTTTTTCCGACATTTTTACAATCCTTTTTCCAGTTATTCAACTTAATTACCAATAATTATTCTAAGTTTTTATTAACATCTCTAGAACCATTTATTGGAAAGGAAAAACACAAATGTAGCTTTTCAAAACAGTTTTTTTTTTAATTAAGTTCTTAGGTTAACAATTAGATATATTTTTCTATCTTTAAACTTGATTTTAATAGGTACCAATTAAACAGCTGTTTATAATGAGATCTCTTTCAACTTTCACAAATTTAAAAGTTTTTCCAAATTAAAGGATCCATCATATGGCCATCAATTTATATATATATATATATATATATATATAGTGATTTTAAATGAATAAAATGAAGAGGATTTTCCACATGAGAGTGGGGGTGTTGCCTAAATAAAATTCAAAGCTTTACTCTCCAAAAGCTAAAGGCCTTTGTGGTCCAGGCTGATGCAACAAAGTTTAAGATGGCAAAATATCTGAAAATTGGTACAAACAAAGAATTGCTTAGAATCCAATTTATTTACGTGGCCACCATATGTACGCAATACTTGTACCTTTTGTATGGCAGAGTCCAAGGTTTCCTTTAAAAAGAAAGTAAACATACATATACATACATAAACACACTTAAAAGACCCAGAGAAAGATAAAACGTTTACATTTCAAGGACTCAGGAAGAGAAATCCAAGTTCCCCCTAAAGTGGATTTTGTTTTTATAAGTTCAGAATTCCAAAAAATGTTTCTATCAGGCCTGATTATTTACTTTCAGATTGAGATTTTCTTTTCTAATTCCCAATTAATGTTGTAAGTTTTGTATGTACATTAACATGGCTGGGGTATTAATTGGAGGCTGGCAATCTGTCATTTCTTTTTCTTTTCTTTTCTTTTTTTTATTTTTTTTTTTTGAAAGTTCTATTCCCCATTGTAAGGTCGGGTTCTCAGAATAAATTTGCTAGTAAGATTTCCCGCAGGGACAACTCTATGGCATGAAGTCTTTGTCTCTACCACTACTGCAAGATTCTCTGTCACCCGAGAAAGCTGTTACCAGCCAGGAGGATGGTCCCATTTTTGGAGTTGAAAGGTTCCTCATAAGAGTTTTACTTTTATCCTGAAAAATTCAATGGATGTAACCAAATTGAGGAAAACATTAGACCAGCCTCTTACCTAACCACTCAGTCCTGAACCCAGTGTTTTCAACTTGGACCCACTCAGGACGTCTCCACTGGGTGAGTATTTTCCTAATAGGTTTCCACCAGCCCACTTCTGACGTCTCTTCAATGTGGGTATTTCCCGTTACCTTTCAACGAGGTCCCACCCAGTATGTCTCCACTGGGTGGGTAATTCCCCCCAGTCTCCTTCAACTGGAGGGCCAGGTACCTGGAAACACCGCCAAATAAAACTCAGGATTATCAACCAATATATGAGATCCGAGAACCAGGAGAGACTCACCCAAATTCATCTGGACTCCCCGAGGAGGCGGATGGTCACAAAGGGCCACTGCTGGTACAAAGGCCCCAGTTACTCGGAGAGTTCAGGTGGAGAAAGTCTGCTCTGGGTCCCTTCATGGTGTCCAAAACAGTTGACTGAAATACATGTGCCACCTAAAATTTAAGAGTTATGTTTTATTTGCGGGAGGACTCGAGCCGGGATGACAGCCTCTCAGATCTCTCTGAGGGACTGCTCCCAAGAGGTTTGGGATGAGCTAGGATATATAGGAGCTTTACAACAAAGACAAGGTTGTTGGAACAATAAAAGATTGCTTGTTATCTAAAGAAAGCCAGGTATCTCAAGTTCAATAATTTAGTGCTTTTCTATATATGGGAGGAAGAAAATATTTTGGACTCACTGAATTCATTCTTTAGACAAGCACCTAGCTATCTAGGGCCAGTATCCTGTCCTTTCTTATTCTGAGTCTGCTCAGAGGGCACCATTGTGAGTTGCTGCAGCGGCTGGGCTGCAGGCCTTTCCTCGCTGGGGGGTGGCAGCAGCCACTAATGACTTGGTTTCAGCATTCTTTGTTTACTGACATGTTTGCAGTATTTTCATTCAAATTGTAGTATGTTCATGGACTGATTATGGATAATCTGCAACCTTGGAAAGCAGCCAAGATGGAATTACTGCAGGTACCTTCTACTTTAATAAGCTGTGTGCAAACATAAACATGGAGGAAGCATACATTTGGATTTGGTGATGTAGGGAAGGGTTTCTGCACATTACAGGAGAACGCAATGCAGAATTCCTTAAGTCCACCATTCTTTTCTGTAGTGGTTTCTGAGAACAGTTTATGGTAATTAACCAACATTGACAAACGGTGGCACACATTGCATTTAAGAGCTGGCCGACTGCACACTTAGGTATTGGACAGGTGGAATTCATAGGCAAGTGATCAGGTGGCTGGGAGAGAGATGGAGACAAGGCCTGGGCCCAGAATCCGGTTTAAATCGCCATTTCCTCACCATAGGGCCTTGGACTAGAATGTAACCTCTCTTAACCTGTTGGTGAATCTGTGAAATGGGCATGATATTATTCGTTTCTTCCTGGGATTGTTGTAAGTTCTGAAGAGTATTGTAGCACACATGAAGCACTTAACACACTGGCATTTAGCAGTGTTCACTGTGTGCGGCCGCCCAGCTTCGCGTGTGTCAGATCCGTAAAGGCAGCATTTGTCTGTTGAGGACGCACTGGTAGCCCCTTGGCTAGGTTATGAATTTGGTGATTTCCTTTAATCCTTGTAACTCTGTGTGCCATGGGCATTTATTTTCATGGACAGATGAGGAATCTCAGGGTAAAGAAGACTGTAATTTGCCCAAAGTCAGATCATAATTCTGGGTGCAGTGGCCTCGGTTCAGCATGTGCCCCAGGGCCTTCTGCCCTCTCCGTTCAGCACCAGAGCCAGATGTGGGGTCAGCTGTTTCCCAGCCCAGAATATCTGGCAGGCCGCAAGACACACTGGAACTGCGCTGCTTGAGCAAAAACTCCGGGGGGAGGCTGTTATAAAAGGGATAAACATAAAAACAGATGACAGCAAACTGTGATCAGCTCTGAGAAGGAAAGGAACACACCTCGCAGTGCAGAGCTGCGAGCTTTCCCATCAGTGCTGCTCTGGGGGCGTTCATATCGGCTAAACAAACTCTGCTGCTGCACCAAGGCAGGAAGGCAGGGAGCGTGTGGCCAGGTAGACAGGGCCTTGTTATCATACTCATTCCCCATTAAGCTGCAGCTGTCACGGGCAATTACCTAGTAAACAGTTGTCGGCAATAATCATCACGCACTTTTCTTGGTAGTTTTATTGGCCCCACCTTTGAGATGAGGTCATTGAAGCTGGGGAGTTTGCTGCATGCCCGTGATCACCTTGGAAATACCCCCACTGGTCTATCAACCTAGACTGGTGTGGCTGTCATGTCCCAGCCCTGTGAATGGCATCGTGTTGCTTCTCCCAAGTGGCCCAAATGACTGACATTGATATTCTTAATTCGTAGGAAATGGTATGTGACAATAGGTGAAAAAGGTAGTAAGAAATTGTTTGGAAAACTAGAACAAAATCCAATTCTTCCCCAGCTGGGGAAGCGCACCCAGTGTCACCCACCCTACTCACTGCCTGTCACCTCCTCCTTGCTGACTCCACGTTCAGAAGCCACTCTGAGCCTTTGAAGAACATTTTGCCTCATGACACTGTTGAATAGGACCTGCTAACCCTCTGTCCCTGGTTAACCCTCTCTTCAAAGCCATTTAAATTTTTTGCAGGCTCCTCCGCTCAGATGTAAGAAAAGACTCTTTAAACTTCTTGATGCAGCTCCTTAATGAAGATCTTGTGAAGGAAACCTAGTCAAAACCTGGGAGGTATGCACACAGTGACTGCAAACTCAGCACTTTGTGATGTTCAGTATCAGATTTGTGGGTGACTCAGGAAAGGCTTTTTTAAGGTAACAAGGGGAAAGTGAATGGGTGCAGGATGTGTGAGACTGAAACATCTCGGTCCCAGCCAGCAAGGCACCTGCGTTCAGGATGGTGGGTGGGGAGTGCAGAGTTGTCACAAAGAAAGAAGTGGTGGGATGGGAGGGAGGACAGTTAGGTACTTTACTGGGGAGGGAAATAGTGGGCTGAACATTTCCTGGTTGAACAAGAGGACTGTGACATGATGTGCTTGTATTTTGGAGAGAAGGGTTTTGTGGGGACAGGCCTAGGGAGAACGCTCTCTGGCTGGGGAGTCAGCACAACAGGGAAACACAGAGAACTGGGCAGACCCCAGGGCCCTTGCTGGGGAAGAGGCTGCCCGCCAATTCGAGCCCTGGGGGCTGCTTCTGTCCCTTAGCTGGGGCCTCAGAACTCCCTTCACAACCCAGTCCTGTTGATACAAGAAAAAAAAACGTGACGCATGAGAAGGGCTGTGTCTCAGGCTTTGGATGAGCCCCTGGGATGTGCCCCACCAGATTTTGTTCCTTGGCTTCATGCAGTAAAGAATTCAAGAGCAAGCCAGTGTTGAGTAAAGGTATATTTATTCAGAGAGATACATTGAAAGGCAAGAGAAACTTCACGAGTTGTGGGGGTTTGATGCTCAGATTAAAAGTAGGTACACACTCCACATAGTGTGGGCCTTCTCTGAAGAGGGAGAGAGAGTGGTGACCCCGAGTTGGTGTTGTGTTGCTCTTTTTTCTTGGGCTTGGTGGTTTCATATGCTAATAAGTAGAAGGATCAGCCTTAGGGCAAGGGGCTTGTATTCCCAGAGAGTTGACCATTTCCCACCATTTGACCTTTTGTGGCTAGCCTTGGGACTGCCATGGTGCCTGGGGCATGTTATTCACCATGTTACTATTACAGTGGGTGCATAATGAAGCTCAAGATCTGCTAGAAGTTAAATCTCTTCATCCTGTGCCTCAAGGCCTATTGGGGGTTGAATCCTTCACCATTATGATGTTAATTTTTGTGGCCTTCCTTGAATGGATGTGCTCTGCCCCCTTCCATCCTATCTCACTGTGATGACACAGAGAGAACAAAGACCGGGCCCTGCCTGTGCTCCTGCATTTAACAGCGGGAGGTGAGGTGTGGGCTTATGATGACTCTGAGTGGTGAGAAGGATGTTTCAGATTTTCCCACGTGAGACATGGGGACCTGCCAGCAGCCACTGCAGAACTATCTCACGGGCATCGTCGCTTGTGTTGTTATGGAAACAACAGTCCAGCCAAGAAACAAGCACCACACAGAGGGTTGGAGTACTGAGATTTATTACCCCGGCGGGCTCAGAGGGGCTTCTGTTCCGAAGCTCTGAGCACCTCCAAGACCTGCACGTGAGGTTTTATAGGTTTAATTACAAGTATGGGGCTATTAGCCAATAAGGCTCCAATAACAAAAAGCAAGGAATCAGTACACTGAAGCTTATCAATTTGGAACAGATCACATTACTGACAATTGTTGACATCGGATTTACGAGTTAGCCCAGCAAAACTTAGATCAGTAAACGGACACTTATCACACTTAGATTTGTGACTTAGCTTGTTAGCCCAGCTGGGCTTTTCCTTCACAGTGTCACTCATCTTTTCTGTTTTTCTTTTTTTTTTTTTTTTAAGTATTTAATCCAAATTTAATATCAGGATTCTTTGGGAAAGAAATTTCTCTTTTTCTTTTCTTTGGAGCTCTTTGGGGGGGTAGGTAATTAGGTGTATTTATCTGTTAGTGGAGGCCCTGGTGTTCGAATCCAGGACCCTGTGCACGCTAAGCACACGCTGTACCGCCCTCCCCATCATCTTTTTCTTTTTGCTTTATCTGTCAAGAATCTTACACCTGAAATTCTAGTCGGCCTTTAACACTTGCCCTGACTTCATGGAATCCATTTTTATGACTTTACCTCCCACTGGTTTCATTTAAGTATTGAATCTCCATTTTCTCTTCACTCTCAGTTTTGCCTTTTTGTTGTTATGGTTGTTAAGCTGTGTTTAAAAAAATTGTTTAATTTCTCTTTTAGCAGGAGGCTAAAAGTAAATAAATATGTAAACAAACAGCACACTAAAATGCTTTTATACATTCTAAGCTGTTTAGTAGTTACTTAAAAACTGAATTGAATATTAAAGTGATAACATTTTTAAATTATTTTTTAATTTTTTACAAAGATATAGCTGATTTAAAATATGATATATTTCAGGTGTACAATAGATGCTCCATTTATATTTACTGTAAAACATTGGATGTATTCCCTGCGTTGTAAGATACATCCCTGTAGCGTGTTTACATTATATGTTGCAGTTTGTATAAGAAATTTGGGTAACGCAGGGTCTGGGATGTGGCTGTGTCTGACCCAGGTTCACGCTCACCCTGCCTGTCAGAGCTCAGGCCCTCACTCCTGTATGCAGGAGAGCGAGTGGAGGTAGCTCTCATCAGCGCTGGTACCAACCTCTGAGTGGCAGTGAAAGCAGTGACTGTGTGTGGACGTGCAAAGTGTTGTTTCAAGAGCTTTCCATGCATTTTTGCATTTAATAATTAAAGCCCTCCTGTGAGGAAGCGTTTTATGATTTTAATGAATAAAACTTTTTTTGATATTGATAGACTTCAAACCTCCGGAAAATTTACAGGAATAGTACAATAAACACTCAGATACAGTTCACCTTAAAGGGCACTATTTGGCCTTTTGTGTCTGGCTTATTTTAGCATAAAGTTTGAAGGTTCATCCATGTTGTAGCCTGAATCAGTACATTATTCTTTTAGTTTGATAATATCCTTTTTCTTTTTTTTCGTTTTTGGTCTATTTAAAAACATTTTCATTGAAGTCTAGTCAGTTTATAATGTGTCAGTTTCTTTTGTACAGCACAACACTTCAGTTAATGAAGAACACACCTGTATTCATTTTCATATTCTTTTTAAAAATAAGTTACTATAAGATAATAAATATATTCTCCTGTGCTATACAGTATAAACTTGCTGTTTATTCTATACATACTCTGTATCTGCAAATCTTGAACTCCCAATATATTCCTTCCCACACCCTCTCCTCTCTGGTAACCATAGTTTGGTTTCTATGTCTCTGTGTCTGTTTCTGTTCTGTAGATAAGTTTATCTTTTTGTTTCTTTGCTTTATTTTTTGTTTTTTGTTTTTTTGTTTGTTTGTTTGTTTTAGATTCCACATGTGAGTGATCTCATATGGTATTTTTCTTTCTCTTTCGGGCTTACTTCACTTAAAATGACATTCTCCAGGTCCATTCATGTTGCTGCAAATGGCATTATTTTATTATTTTTTTATGGGTGAATAGTAATCTATTGTACAAATACACTACAAACTCTTTATCCAGTCATCTGTCAGTGGACATTTAGGTTGTTTCCATGTCTTGCTATTGTAAATAGTGCTGCTCTGAATGTTGGGGTGTAGGTGTCTTTTTGAATTACGGATCCTTCTGGATATACGCCCAGGAGTGGGATTGCTGGGTCATATGAGAGGTCAATTTTTAGTCTTTTGAGGAACCTCTATACTGTTTTCCACAATAGCTCCACCAAACTTCATTCCCACCACAGTGTAGGAGGGTTCCCAATTCCCCGCAGCCTCTCCAGCATTTACTGTCTGTGAACTTCTGAATGATGGCTATTCTGACTGGTGAGAGTTGATACTTGATTGCAGTTTTGATTTGCATTTCTCTGATAATGATATTGAGCATTTTTTCATGTGCCTATTGGTCAATTGTATGTCTTCATTGGAGAAATGTTTCTTTAGGACTTCTGACCATTTTTGGATTGAATTGTTTGTTTTTCTTTCTTATGAAGTGTAAAAGCTGTTTACATATTCTGGGAATTAAGCCCTTGTCAGTCTCATTTATTGCAACTATTTTCTCCCATTCCATAGATTGTCTTTTTGTTTTGCTTATTGTTTCCTTTTCTGTGCTAAAGCTTGCAAGTTTAATTAAATCCCACTTGTATATTTTTGCTTGTATTTCTATTGCTTGAGTAGACTGCTCTAGGAAAACATTGTTGAGATGTATGTCAGATGTTTTGCCTATGTTTTCTTCTAAGAGGTTTATACTGTCTTGACTACATGTTTAAGTCTTTAAGACATTTTGAATTCATTTTTGTGTATGCTGTGAGGGAGTAGTCTAACTTCATTCATTTACATGCAGCTGTCCAGTTTTCCCTACATCATTTGCTGAAGAGGCTGTCTTTACTCCATTGTATGTTCTCACCTCCTTTGTCAAAGATTCAATGACCAAAAATTTGTGGGCCTATTCTTGGTAATTTTGTTTATCCATTCATTGATGGATGGATATTGTTTGTAACCTTTGGCTACTCTGAATGATACTGCCATGAATATTGATGTGCAAGTTTTGTGAGAATATGTTTTCATTCTGTTGGCTGTACAGTTGGCCCGCCATATCTGTAGTTTCCACTTCATGGATCCAGATGGCTGGTTGTAAAGGGACTCGAACATCCTTGGATTATGGTATCCAGGGTGGGGGGTTCCTGAAACGAACCCCCCGAGGATACTGAGGGATGATTCTATATGTAGGAGTGGAATTGCTGAGCCATATATTTCTAACCTTTTGAGGAAACACCAGGCTTTTCCAAAGAAGCTGCACCATTGCTCCTTTCCAACGGCTGCATATTGAGGGTTCCCATTTCTCTGCCTCCTGACCGACACTTGTTATTGTCCATGTTTTGATTATAACCATCCTAGTGAGTGTAAAATCAGATATCATTTAGATTTTGATTTCGCAAGTGATGCTGAGCATCTTTTCATATGCTTAATGGCCAATTGTGTATCTATTTAAATACTTGGCATATTTAAAAATTGGGTCGATTTTCTTTGTATTGGTCAGTTGTAAGCATTTGTTTTATATCCTGGATACTAGTCTCTTATTAGATATATGCTTTGCAAAATTTTTCTCCTATTCAGCAGATTGTCGTTTCACTTTACTTTTTTTAAACATTAAAACAATTTCTTTCTAGGGGAGGTAATTAGATTTATTCATTTTATTTTTCTTTCTAAGCACGCACTCTATCACTTGAGCTACCCCCTTCCCCTTCATTTCACTTTCTTGATGATGTCCTTTGTAACAAATGGTTTTAATTTTGATGAAGTCCATTTTATCTTTCTTTTTTTTCACTTGTGCTCTTGGTATTGTATCTAGGAAGCCATAGCCTATCCTAGGACCACAAAGATTTAAACTATGTCTTCTTTTAGAAAATTTATACATTTAGTTTTTACGTTTCTGTCTGTGATCCATTTTGAATTAATATTTTATTTGTTATATAATATACGGGGGTCCAGATTCCAGAATCATTCTTTTGCCTTCAGATACCCAGGTGTCTCTGCACCATTTGTTGAATAGACTATTCTTTCAATGGAGTGTTGTTGGCACATTTCTGGAAAAATGACTGTAAATGTAAGTTTCCCCCCTGGATTTTTTACTGTGTCTCATAGATTTTTGCATTCAAACTTATGCCAGTACCATAATGACTTGAGTACTATAGATTTGTAGTAACCTTTGAGTGAGTCCTCCAAATTTGCTCTTCTTTTTCAAGATTGTTTTGGCTGACCTGGGCCCCTTGCACTTCCATATGAATTTTGGCATCAGTTTTTCAATTTTTGCAAAGAAGTCAGCTGGAATTTTGATAGGGACTCCATTAAATTTGTAGATCACTTTCGGGAGTCTTAACATTTTTAACAATATTGTCTACCATTCCATGAACATGGGATGCCTTCCATATATGTAGATCTTTTAATTTTTTTTTGGTGATACTTCAAAATGTTCAATGTGCAAATCTTGTAAAATTTTGTTAAATGTATCATTTCATTTTTAATGCTGTTGTAATTTGAAAGGCTGAGCTTCCTAAGGGTGGGACTATATATCAATTTATTTATTTCTAGGATTCCTACACAGCAAATACCCTAGATTTATATTTGCTTCATAAATGTATCCACAATTCTTCCCACCCCCGTGTCATAAGAAACCAAGACCCAGGTTAAGCTACCTGAACACCTATGTGGAAGTGAGAAGTGAGACCCTTGGGTGGGGCTTTGTGCAGATTATAATGAAAGCTTACTCATTATGGCTTCATCTTAATTTCTTTTAAACAATCCTCTCAGTGTATATAGTCACATACATTAAGAACATGACCTTTTGATGTGCAGAGGAGCTAAGACTATAATTTTCAAGTAATTTCTAGTGAGAGTGTTGTACTTGAAACCTAATTTGAATCAATCTTTGAAGATTTATGTTTCAGGAGCTTTGACTATATAATACCTGTCTTTATTCAATAACTACAACTAAATGCTCAAACAACATGTAAGAGTTTTAGCAACCTGCCCCTGCCCCGTAGTGCTGGTTGGCTGCAGCTGTAACTGGAGTCAACGCTTACCTATCCCAGTACGCTTGGGCGGATCTGCTCAAAGGGGTTCGTCCAATAGTTTGTCAGTAGTCTTTTGGACAAAGCCATAAAACATTGATTTAAGGTTGCTGGAATGGAATCTATTTTATTAATATTAAGTAAGCACATATTGAGTGCTTACTGTATGTTGGGAATTGTCCCTCAGCTTCATATCAATATTATTTCGCTTAAAACCTCTCATATTTCCTTGTTATTCATACATTGCAGATAAGGAGACAGAGGATTTGGTCTTCTCTCTTTTGGGTGGAGCTCATTATCAATGATGGGAAGTTGTAAGGAAAAAGATATTGATTCACCCTGAGAAAATATTTTTCTGAGAGTCAGCAATGAATAGGGTGACCACTGAAGAGGGTGATCATTGTTCGATTGAGACGATCCCCGGGTTGTAGGGAGTCAGCATCCCTGTCCTGGACACGGCACGTGTAGCGCTGTGTGGTGGGTGAGGCGGCGCGGCCGCGCAGGGAACGTGGATGCCGGGCCATTGGGCTTTGCTCAGACCCGGTGGGGCTTTCTCCTAAGGGAAGTGGAACGTCATTGTCAGATTTTTAGTAGGGGAGAAGGGTGCTCTCGTAGATCACTTTTGTCTTGTAGAATGCTTAGAAACATTTAGAAGGCTCGGCAGGAGGTGATGTGATAAGTCAGAGTAGGGTGTTTTTGAGGTGTAGCAGTGTTCAATTTTCAAGGTATTTTCAGTCCCATGTTTGTGTCTCAGTAGCCGTGTCACTTTGGATGACACACTCAAGGAAGTGAAACAATTTATCTTATTAATTGAAGCAGTGATATACCGACTTCCCAGGACTGCTGTGGAGATCCAGTGAGATAACGTGTTCATAGTGTGCAGTGTGGTCCCCAGCACAGAGTCAGTGCTGAGGGAGTGCCAGTGAGAACCTGGTAGGTGAGGTGTGGGTGGTGTGACTCGTTGACTGAGGAAATTGGGCCCTGAAGGAGGGGTCCAGTCACATCTGTGAGTGATGGGACTGAGCTGGGAGAGGCAGACAGACCTTGACCCCGACAAGGGGCCCTGGGCAGGACTGCTATGGGAGGAGCACCATGAAGTCAGCTATTTGCAGTTGGAGTTGGAGGTGCCCTTGAAACATCTAAGTGCAGTGCCACAATCACAGAGGAGGTCTAGGCCCGGGCTGTGCATTTTCCTATAATCTCAATCCCTGAGGACGCCGAGGTATTGATCATTGAACGTGAAGACATACTTACAGGACAAGTGAATAGTAGTATCATCTCTGTCATCAAAGCTCACGTCTCTTTATTCATCACTCACTTTGCTAATTGGGTACTTACAGAGCTCACTTCACCGTCCTCACCTGGGCTCAGGCTCCACAGAAAAGATCTTATGAGTCTCCCTCTCTTCCAGAAGAAAACACATTTAGCTGGTAGACTTCTCTACTTCGCCAGACTTAGAATTTTAGTTTGTTGATTTAATTCTGTTTTCTGTTGGCCGTCTCCTGACAGCAGAGACATTTTACCTCATGGTCAGCTTTCAATTAGCTGTTACTGAGAACTGCTGATCTGATCCATAGTGTATTTTTTCTATTAACTTTGTAGAGTACTTATCATTTTTCTGTCTTTGCCCTTTAATTTTGTTTCCTCTTCAATGTTCTATCCTATTTGGGGCCTTATTTTATTTTTTAATTAAAAAATGTCTGTTAGCAGTTAAGAAAACAAAAGCAAAGAAAAAATGCACATGATAGCTAAATTTAGAAAATATCTATTGTGTTTTCTGCCTTGGCAATGGAGGGTTCTAGAAAGTCTTGAAAACCTTCATTACATAAGTTCCTTAAAATGCTGATTAAGAAATAAGACCTTCCTTCCTCATCTTTCAAGCTGCACAGCTAATTGTGAAGAAAGTGAGGGGAAATCCTCAGAAGCCAAGTCAAACCAGAAAGCAGGGATTCTGGGAGATACGCGAGCCTTAGAAGCCCTGGGGGGCCAGTTGGCTCCTGAACTGAGTTTCAGTTGCCTTGACAGGAGGTCAGGAGATGAGCCCCAGGCCTCTCACACTGGGAGTTGGATGGCTGTTCTTATGTAAGGCCAAGCACATCCTGAGAATCCTTCTTTATAAAAGGGTGAATTAGAATGAAAATTAAAAAAGCATTCCTCAAGGCAAGGAAGTAAGGAAAGTTAATTTTTTTGGAAGCGGGGAAAAATAACATATCCAATGTATGTATTTAGTTTAAATCTGTTCTGGCATGAGAGTGACAACAAGCTCCTGGCAGAAAATCACAGCTCCTCCCGGAAAGAGAAGTTGTGTTTTGAATGAATCAGTGGGCAGCCATTCCGAAAAATGTCTCCAGAGTCTACTGGATCAAGATCCTGAACCCAAACTCCTCCCTTCCATGGTCTCATTTAAATAACCAGAAAGGTTTTAAAGGAAAGAAGCCATAATCATAGTTCTACTTATTGACATTAACATATGCTAGGAATTCAGAGGTGACTATGGAGTTGTCTCCTCTTTTATGGACATTACTTTCTATTTGACATAGTTGGGGAACTTGGTGGAGGGTGGTGTTAGCCTGTTGCAATTAGCCAGGAGAGGAGATTAAGAAAACAGTGAAGGTTGGGTGACATTTTTAGCTAAGGACAGTCCTGTTCAGTTGGTTTGTAATTGCAGACTCGTTGAGTTGTCACTGGAGGGAATTGATCTTATGGGATTTGGACTTAACTCAGGCCTCTTCAGAATGGACAAGTGAACCTGGAGAAAGACAGTCAAATCTGTGCAGACATTAAAGTCCACGTGAACGTGCTCCATCCCTGAGCCAAAGATAGGACAAGTAGGCAGCACTTCTTGAGGACAGAGTAGTGGTTTTTAAGGTTCTCCAAGAATGAATCCCAGGGAACCGGATGGCCAGTTGTCAAACTGTGACTTTGCTCTTTGGACGGTGTACCCACCAAGGGTATTGGCCGTTTATAGGCTTCCATTTCTCGTTAATACATGTCAGGTGATGAGGACGTGGGCACAAGCGTTTGACACCTTGTCGAGGCGCATTTGAATACCTGCCTAGAAGCGCGGTCGCAGCTGCGGCTGCGTCATACATCTTGCCGCCAATCCCGCTCCCCGGCTCCGTGATCACGGCAGAGTGGTTCCTTGTTGAGCTGTCCGTCTCCTCTGTGACATCGTAACCAAACAAAAGACTGGAGCGTATTAGCTTGGCTTTGTTCTTTTCCATCCTTCCCTTCGAATGATGATGACTGATAGTGGACCTAGTTACGTTTGCAGATGATTTACAAGTAGTGCTGTCAGTACAAACCTTGTAATCCCCGCTGTGTGATCTACAGAAGAAAGTGACATTCTTTCCAAATTGTTTTGATGCACTTATGTGGGAAAATGATGTACGTTTGAATATGTATTTCCTCTCTGAATCATCATGGCTAGAGATGAATATTTGTAGACATGGAATGAGTTTTCTGTATTTGAACTGTATGGTCCCCTAAATTCTCCTCAGCTTTTTAAAGTCATCACTGGAGTGCTACCTCCAGAGTGCCCCAAAGCATCCACCACTGCATGTTCTTCGGACGTTGTGAGTTTCAAAGTTGGAGAAGGCTGCTGGATGGTGAGGCATTCTCTGGCACATCTCTGGCAGGCTGACGTGAGCTTAGCACCCAAGACTTGGCAGACAGTATCTAACCATGGTCACGTCCATTTCTGGGACACTCATGGAGGATTTTACACCTATGCTAGTGGCATACGTTATTTCATTTAGTTTTCCCAACAATCATAATTAGATTTTATCACCTGTATTAATAAGGAAACTGTAAAAGCGAGTGACGTGCAGACTTTCGACTGGAACACGGGTCTTTCTGATCCCTGTCTCTGTTCCCTCCCCGGCCTATCCTTCCAAATGACCAGGAGACTCTTCCTCAGTCTTGAGTTTCCCGCTGATGTTACCACTCTCTTTGATTCTGGAGAGGAAAACAAGTCTAAACTTACTTTTCATTGGAAATGGAATGGAGAGTTAATGTTGGAAGCCGGGAGAGTCTGTCCTGTGATGAAGCGGTCCCCGAGCCACTTCCACTGGGATGTCACATCACTGTGTGGGCCCCTTGCTCAGCCTGTGCACAGGTGATAAGCCAGATGTGCCGAGCAGTCCTCCCGGACAGGGCAGTGGGTTGGAAATGAGTTTGGGGATTTGGTTTCATTATATATGTTCCTGAGGGTCTTGGCCTGGCACTTCGAGTCGGAGCATTCCCAGACACACAGACTCGCTCTGGGTCCGTGCAGACCTGACGTGGCCTCAGCCTGAGGCTCAGGGCCCGTGGTGATGAGGAGCATTTTAGTCCATGGTCTGCCGGATGCTCTGACACTTCTGGGCTGTGGGACTTTGTCCAGGATGATAATAATTCCTCCCCGAGTTTCAGATTTCCTTGCCTGTGAGCCGGGGTAGTAATAGTTTCTGAAATGATTGTAATGATTCAGTAAGGGGCGCAGCGTGTGCTGGCAGGTAGCTGGTGTTTAAGGAGTAGAAGTTGCAGTCACACTGTCAGCCTCTCACTGTGTGCTCTGTGCTTTGAGAGGTTGTGTGTTTGGTGAAAGTCCCGCCCAAATACTAGGGCCTAGATGAACTGTTGTTCCTTTACTTTCCCTTCCTTTTCCTCTTTCCCTTCTTTGTGTCCCATGTTTAGGTAGCAGATTCCTCTATTTCAGGGAATACGGGCCTTACTAGTAAAAGGACAGGCGGAACGCGGAAAGATGGGGCCCGTCTGAACAGCGCTGTTTCCCTGCATTTCTGCATCCGGTCCCAGCAGTGCACGAAGTCAGCCTTCCTCTTCCTTCCTGTGTCATTGGGTCTCTGTTTTAAGGGAAAATTTTTAAGGGTCTTTTTTCACTTACATGTTTCGTTCAGATGCTTGTTGTTTTTCTCCCTGTGCTTCAGCTTTCCGAGGAGAGAATTCAGCAGTGCAGCATCCTCTCCGAGCTCTATGAGTTGATCGGCAGTCACTGCAAGTCCGCCTTCTTAAAGCGGGTGGCATCCGTGCAGCGCGCGGCCCCCGGCATCATGGAGCCTGGCGGGAAGAGTTGCTACCGAATACTTCTGCAGAAGCTTCCTGGCTACAGTCTGTCACTGGATCTACAGGACTTCAGGAAAGGTGTTGGAAGTAAAACATCGCTTTAGTCCCATTAACCATGCCTAGTTTGGGCCCTGCTGTCCTGTCTCATCAGGGTGAATTGTGATTCGTTTAGAACAGGGCTCAGCAGACTTTTTTCTGTCAAGAGCTTGGGAGTAAATATTTCAGGGTCTGGAAACCTCCTGATCTCTGGTGCAGCTGCTCAGCTCTGCTGTTCAGACGCCAGAGCAGCCGGACAGTCCACACACCCACAGAGCTTTATTAACAGCGGTGGCTGGTGCTGGATTGGGTGTATGAACAGCAGTTTGTCACCACAGCCTCCTCACTATTGACACCTGCACCAGAGCGTGCATTTGCGACAATGGGTGAACCTGCACTGACACGTCATCATCACCCAGAGCCCATACTTGACACTAGGATTTACACTTGGTGGCGTGCACTCTGTGGGTTTGGACAGATGTAAAATGACATGTATCCACCGTCACAGCATCATACAGAGTAGTCTTAGTGACCCTAAAAATGCTCCGTGCTGCACCTCATTCATTGCTCCTTCCCCTCTAGCCTCTGACAGCCACTGATCTTTTAGTCTCTGTGGTTTTGCCTTTCCCAGAACACCATACAGTTGGAATCAGACAGTTGCACAACCTTCCCAGATTGGCTTCTTTCACTTAGTAATATGCATTTAAGTTTCTTCCATGTCTTTCCATGCCTTGATAACTCATTTCATTTTAGCACCAAATAATGGTCCATTCTCTGGCTGGACCACAGTTTATTTATCCATTCACCTACTGAAGAACAGCATAGTTGTTTCTGAGTTCTGGTGATTATGAATAAAGCTGCTATTAACATCTGTATGCACATTTGTGTGTGGACACAAGTTTCCATTTCGTCGAGTAAACACCAAGGAGCACAGTTGCCAGATCATATGGTAGGAGAATATCTAGTTTTGTAAAAAATTGCCAGACGGTCTTCCTAAGTATTTGGGCCATTTTACATTCCCAACAACTATGCATGAGAATACCTGATGCTCCACATCCTCACCAGCATTCGGTGCTGTCAGTGTTCTGCGTTTTGGCAGTTCTGACAGGTGTGCAGTGGTACCTCGCTGTTTCAGTCTGCATCCTCTTGATGACAGATGCTGTGGAGCATGTTTCCATAGACTTTTTTGGCATCTAGATTTCTTCTTTGATGAGGTCTGTGTTCAGGCATTTTGCTCATATTTTAATCAGGTTATTCATCCTTCTTGTTGAGTTTAAAGAAATTTTGGTATATTCTGGATATCAGCCCTTTATCAGTGTGTCCCTGCCCTTCACCTGCAGTACTGGAGTTGTCCTTTGGTTCTCAGTGGAGTGTCAACTCTTCAAAGAGATTCCCTGTCTTCCTTCAGCCTAAATACTGTCCTGGTATTTTTCACTTTCATTGACTCATTTTGTTCTTTTTAAATAGCATTTCCCATAATTTGTACTTACATTAAAAAAAAAGGCAATGATTGAACACCGCCTCCCCCACCAGGCTGTGTGCCCTGTGAGAGCAGAGGCCCTGACCCCACTCACCGTTTCCTAAGACAGCACATTGCACATGTCCATGTAAAAGTGTGTAACGTGGGGCCAAACCTGATAAGCAGCTCTGATGACTTGTGTTGTCTACCATTTATTGAGTAGACTTTGTTTCTGATCTTAATTATTAAATCACATGAATGAAACTTGTTTGTTTTGAAAAATAAAACAACAAAGCACACCTCCATGTGATTGGTACTTTCTACTTAGCCTTCTGACCCAGGAGGGGATGTTCACCATCATTTTGTGGAGGAGGTTGGGGAGGTAAAGTAAGAGAGTGAGATCAAATAAAGTAAAAATGATAACTATCAGTTGGCTTTATTTTCACTAAGACAAAAAGGTTACTTTAAACCCTATCTCAGCTGTTGTTCTGTTGTTTTAAACATTTCTCATAGAATTAAATGGAAGCCCACTAAACCCTGAAAGGGAAATTGTGTGCTCAGGTCCTGAAATGAGTTTATGTCTATTTCTTGAAATGCACAATTTCCCTGCTGGTTACAGAAATTCGAGGCGGGAACACAGCCGTGCGCTGTGTGTTTCTGCCGGCTTCACGGGCTGCTCAATGTCATTTTCATTTTCTTGTGTTGCAGTTTATGAAGGTTTTCCATGAGATATATTGCTCAGCCTTTTCCTGAATGAAGGATTGAATTTTCCACAGGAAATCTTATGAAAGAGAGTGACAAGGCACATGGGTTTCCCAAAAAGGAAGAGTTGATGTAATAAACTTTCACTATGGTGAACTTTTTTAATACAAGCCAGTTAAAAATTTTATCACTAGGTCATAGGCCACAAATCTGTCTTAAGAATAAAAAGATTCAAATTTTATAGAAGAAGCTGTTTGAATCAAGTAATAATTATGATTTGTACGCTATTTGGTGTTAGAACTTATACTCAGTCTTATCATAATTGCCTGTGGTAGGAACTGGATCATTACTTATTTATTAAAAAAAAATCCACTAGGTGCTATTTGTCCCATTCTTGATGCGGCAGTGCTGAGGTTAGTTATGTTGGGCCATTTAGGATTGTTAGCTAGGTTTTCCGGACATTGATTTCAGCCTTTTTATCTTTTTTACAATCTTTTCATATGTGTCGGCCTTTGGTCTTTTTACAACGTGGAAAAACTGCACGGATCTGCCTTTCCCTTTTTTCCTGTCTTTGTGGGAAATGATTTTTAAGAGAAATTACTAGGATATTAAGGATTTTGTGTGGGGTAAGTTTATTCAGTTCTAAGGATTTCAATTAATACGTATTAATACTTGCCATTCAGCTAATGACAGTAAAATTATAAACTAACTTATGTATACATCAGTAAGTATAGTACAATCAGCCCATCACCCAGATTAAGGAATTCACATACTTTTCCATATTTCCTTTATTCAGACCTTTGTTCTTTTATTTGTCCTTTGTTGAAGTATTTGACAGCAAATCCAAGAAGGCATGTCATTTTACCCTATGTACTCAAGTAGGCATGTCTGAGAAATGAGGGCCTTTTCTTTGATCAGGTTTTTCCGTTTGACTTATGTGCTCGTTAATTACCAGCTGTATCAGGCATCTCACTAGGAATTAGGGATCCTTGGGGCAATGAGACAGTCCTGGCTCCCAAGGAATTTAAGGGCTGATGGAAGAAATCAACACAGGAGCTTTGGTGCCTCACTTAAGGTTCCTACTGGATGACACCAGTTGGACAAAATTTGTGCACAATAAAGTAGGAATCACAGAAGGGACTAATCAGACTTGTAGGGCCGGCCGTGAGAGAGGGGGTCAGCAGGGCTACAAGAGGAGGAATCATTTGATCAGAATCTGAAATCTTTTCTGCCAACCTTCCTACCAAGCCCCCAGGGCCCATCACACACAACCCTGTGCTGTAACTGTTTTTGATTCCAGTTACCACATCTCTTTCAGGAAGGATTTTAAGGTGGAAAATATTTAAAATCAGTAATTGTTGCCAGAAGGGACATAGAACAAGGAACATGGAAACAACACAAATGTCCATCAGCACATGACTGGATAAAGACGAGGTGATACATATATACAATGGAATACTACTCAGACATAAAAGATGCCATTTGCAGCAATATGGATGGACCTGAAGACTGTCATTCTAAGTGAAGTGTGGTGGAAAGAGAAAGAAAAATGCCATATGACTTAATTTATGGGGAATCTAAAATTAATAGCAATAATAATAAGACCACAAATGAACTAAATATTATTTTGATTTCTTGAATATGTGTAAGTACATCTGACTGCCCTTTGTGATAGGATTACAATATTCTGTTTATTATTCTTTTGTAGATGTCCTTATTCCTCTGGTAACTGTAATTTTAAAAATCTAAAGCTCTAATCTGTTCTTAGAAAGAATAATTAGTACATATATGTAAACTAAAAAATGCATTATGCTCTATACATGTGTTTACATGCAATATGTGTATGTGAAGTTGAACTGTAATAATTCTACCCGATAAAACTGAAAAAGGAAAAAAATAAAAAATTTATTTAGCAAAATCACCCCTCTTTAGATATTAAAACGTTCATTTCTGAGATTCTGTGAAAGACGGCATGGAAGTAGGTTTTTAAGATTTTCTCCTTGCTCCACGGTGAGCAGCCTGGGCTGCAGAGCTTGGCCGCGACAGGCACCCAGGGCTTACCGGCTTGCTTCTCACTTGTTGGGAGGAAAATTAGCTGCTTCAGGAATATTTATGCTCTTAGAAGTTGCTGAAAACCCCACAGAGCTTCTGTTTACATGGGGTGTATCTGTCAATATACCCCATTTTAGAAATTAGAACAGAAAATTTAAACTCAAGAACTGACAAGCACACGCTGTCCCAGCACGTGGTCAAAGCAGTGCTGCCACGGTGGAGTGTGTTGGTTCTAGGAAAAATGCACAATACACTCAAGAATGAGGGTGAACCCACAGATCTCATCTCAGCAATGCTATGAAGAGGTGGGACCCAAAGCCCCTAAAACAGTGCTGAAGTCCCCAGATGTCCCAGAACACACAGAGACATGGGATCAAGAATCCAGTACCTCATGGATCATTAGCTGTGGAGACAGCGTCCTGGGTCAGGAGGAGCAGAATTAGGGATAGCAGGCACACATTCCTATTGACAGCAAAGCTTTAAAGGTTTTGAATTGACTGAAAGTTTGGCAAAGATTTGCATTTAGACTACTACATTTCCTCTCCTGGAGACGTTAGAAGGAAAACACTGATTAATAGAGGATGATTGTAATGGATTAATTATGATACTGATGACATGGGCTGTGAACACTAACCCTGCACTCAGTGTAGAATAAGCCTTTTATGTACACACTTCATTAGGTCTCCACACCCCTGCAACGTGGCATTAAGCACTCATACAAACATGAAACCAGTGACTATAAAACAGTCACAAGCCTTCCTCTCCAGCATGAGGTAGCAAAACCAGCAAGGATTTTCAATGACAAAAGCCAAAATCATATATTTTTGGGAAAGAAAGCAAATGAAACACTGAAGATCAATTAACCAAAAGAGCAGATGGAATGGAAAATTTTATTGAAGAAAGCAATGATTGATTCAATTAAAACAGCTAATGTCCCTGGTATAATTGAAACATCAATCCAAATTTTTGGAAAAGTGGGTTGTGAAATTACTGTCTCATTTAATGTTGGAATTCCTATTTGGACCAATTTGATATGCATCACTGGTGTGAGGTTAGATATTTAGGTAATAAACAATATTCCTATTTTTTAAGTTAACAGGAAACATAACACAGGACTCCAGATTTAGGGATAGAATGCAAACAACTACTATCATAATCCATCCAGTAAGGACACGTGTCCCTGCGTCACCAAAGCAATGAGAATTTGCAGAAAGAAAACACAGTTCTCCAATTGTGACAAATACGAGACAGTGAGCCATAAATTACGAGAACTAGCAACTGTTTAAATGCCATGGGCAAATATTTTTTATCATCTTGAAAACATCACTGATGTTCTAGGTAAGAAAAAGAATTGTTTTACTAACAAATCCAACTGACACAGGGGTTTTTCCAAGTGAGAAGGTGATTCTAAAAAGTGCAGTAAAATGAGTAAAGGTGATCTGCGCATTGACGGAGATGGTCTAGACTAACCAGCATCAAGATTCCTGGTTTTACACTTGCACTCTGCTCGTCATCTATGACGCAAGAACTCATGAAATGTTTATTTTTTTTTCTTTAGGGAAAAAAACATTAATAAAATCTAACTATAAATGTGGTATGTAAAGTGGTAATGAAGTTTTCTAACCTTATGATGCAGCCAGTGTAATGTAGCACTTATTCGGGCACTAGAATTTTTTAATTCATGATTTCTTTTATACCCTATTTCTATCCTAAAGGAGACACTTAAAGTTTTGTACTTTATTCAACGTATCTTTTGAGGGTTGTGATATACACTGGTATGGCAGTTTTAAGGGATTCAAAATCGCCTCTGTTGTTGTGCTCAGGAAAGGCAAGGCTCCCTCACAGCTGCGACGGAGAAGGAATCCCCGGAGTCAGCCTCCGGGCAGCTTCCGAACCGCATCTGCTTGCACTTGGCACAGGACACCATAAGCAAGTGTAACTCTGACAAGAAGATTTCCCCGGGGACCTGGGAGGTGCTCATTGTGAAGCTACTTGTTTCCCAGTTAGGTAAGGGTTGGAAAAATAGTTTATTAGAAGTGACTCCCTTTGTATGTGCCTTTTGTCCTGAGAGGTCAATAATTAGCATAGAATATAAAATACCCCATAATATAAAAATTTGGGTATCCCATCTTTCCATCTACCTGTCTATTTGTTTATCATACTTATAGTTAGGTTACATTTTCTATGACGTTCACTTCCGGGCACCAGAAAAGAAAGGTTACAAAATATTTATTATAAATAGGGGGAACTGGGTCTAAGGGTTAAAAACCACTTCTGCTAACAATAAAAACCATATAATAATTTTAACCTCAGTTGCATCAGACCTTCCAGAATTAATCCCTCAATTTCACTTTTAAAACAGTAATGGAATCTCGGTTCTTCCAAGACTCGGGCCTGATCACCACCCATCCAGACATCTATCTGTGGGTCCCTACTTGTCCTCGAGGACACCGAACACACCATAAGGGGTGAAATTTCTTCACTGTCCCTACTGTAGGGGAAACCTGGATGTCCCAGGTACTGTCCAGGATTCACACCTACCTGCAAAAATCAAAGTCATGTGACTGAAACGGGAAAACACAGGTGGTGTGATAGGGCTGAAAGCTCACCAAAAACAGGTTTGGGGGCCTAAACCAAGCCCTCAGGCTCCTAACATGAAGAAGGACAGGGAGTCCCAATTAGCCACGAGACTGGGGGGCTTCATTACTCCATGAATAAAGGATTTGTGCCAGTGCCACCTTTAGACAGGGAACCCCAGAACCCAGACTTGGAAGCATCCTGTCCCCTCCCCTCTGAACAAATATTCTCTCAAGACACGTAGTGAGAGATGGGAGCCCCGGTGAGCTCTGGAATAAGATGCAATCTGAAAGGCTGCTGGTAACAAATGGTGTGGAGCTCGGGCAGCCCCCAGGGCCACCAAACATTCTTGTACCACTGATGCCCACACTTCCATCCACAACAGTTTCTTCAGGACACTTACGCACAATAACCATCACACAAAAATGGTTGCTTAGACATGTTTTAAGAGAAATAACATTATGAGAATGCCAAATTCATGACAAGTCAGAGTAAAGACCCCAGAGTATTTACTGAATGAGATCTCACGTGTGCTCCGCATGAGCTTTAAACCCTTAGGACACAGTCATGGAACAGTAGGCATTTTCTTTCTTTCCTCCAAGTTGGCTTTGCTGGAGAACTCCGTAGACACAGGAAGACTCTGGATCCCACCTCTACTACTTACACAAAGGGCTCAACATATAGAGAAGTATCAGCGCTGGTGCAGCCGGCTCCAATGTGCGCACTCCCGTGCCCAGCTCCCCGAGGAGCAGAGCGCCCCCCACGGTCACTGCAGTGCCTGCGAGAATCAGGTGTCTGATGAGTGAGCCTGGGGCGGGCAAGACAGGAAGCAAGCACCACTCCCTCACGCTCTGCAGGTGATCTCTGTGTCATCTTGAATAAATAAAGTCAGCATTAAAGATGTTTGACCAGAGGGTAAAAGGTAAGGCCTCCCCAAATCTCCTCGCATTCCTTTAGTGGGAGTCCTGTTAGAACACATGGTGACAAGAGACGCTGGCTTTACATGCGCACGTTGCCCTCAGGGCTGCAGTGGAGGCCACGGTGCTGCCTCTGCCCCACCTCCTGCCTTCGTCCCGCAGACCTCACAGGGGCCGCTGACTCGTTTCTCTGACTTTCTCTCCTTGGTTGTGCTGCTCTTCCAGCTTTTAAGAGCTCATAAGAACCTCACCAGAAAATCTTTAACAATGAAAGCAAATCAAATGAAATCAACCAAAGAAACACACTGCCTTCATCATTACTTTACATTTTAGGATGAAATTCTTGAAGACGACTCCCTGACCAGAAGGGATGGATGGAGGAGGAAAGAAAAGAAGACAAGCATCTTTGGCCCATAAAAAATGAGAGGTAACCAGATGGTGGCTAGTTTTCATTGCACCTCTCTGCCAGCCTCAATTTCACATGCCCCTCCCAACTCAGCTCATCGGAACTCCACTGAAGGAGACGGCTTTGCAAATTTATTGGTAGCCAAAGAAATCGCTTGAGAAATAGTCTCCCAAACCCAACGAGAACACTGAAAGCTGACAAGTGCCAGAATCAGAATACTAAAACACACAGATTCAAACTCCGACACCCTCCCTGGTGGGTGTACTTACAGTGGGGGTGTGGCCGTGCAATTTGTCAGCATCCAACATATAAAAATGAAAGGGACACCAGTTTTCAACATCACAGTCCCTCTGAAACAACTGGTAGTCAATTAGCGTTTGTCGGCAGCAAAAGTCGATTTTCTCCCCTGCACGTGGAGGTGAAAACACAGAAGAGACTGATGATCTCCGCTGCGAGTGTAGCTAAGTGTGTCTAAGCAAACTGGCTCCATCAGCCTTCTGATGAACAGGGGAGTGTGTGAGACGAGGGGCTCTGCAGACTGATGGCGAGGCAAAGAGGGCACTTCCTTATATTGGGGAGAAAAACACGGAAGCAGCACTCGCTGGAAATAAATTCTAATTAAAATTTCAGTTGCGCTTCCTGCAGCGTAACCCACGCCAATAGATGAGGCTCCCTCCGTGCTGTCCAGTCATGTGAGCCAGGCTCATTACTGTACCTGTGTGTTTGGTTTAGCAAGTGAATCATGTCTGTATTCTGGAAATTACATGAGGGTGGAAAACCTTCCAAACATGTTCATTTATTTGCTGTGGAATTTGTTTAATCCTCTTGAGAGCATTTACAATGACAACCTTCTTAAATAACCATCTTTGCCCCAGAGGCCTTCCCAGGCACATGCGCCGAAATCTAGGACAACCCAGAAGCAAAATCAAAACCGTTAATAAATAATAATATGTCATAGCACTAACCACCAAAATTATATATATTTAAAAAAAAAGCAAGGCCTTTATGCTGTCCAGGGTTTGAAACATTTATTTAACGTGTCAATTGTTACAAGAATAAACTTTTCTAAATGTAAAACCTCCTCAGAAAGCTTAAACTACTATTCAAGAAAAATATCACAGATAATTTCTGAAAAGTATTTAAAGGAAATTCATTTTTAACTGAATCATATTCTAGGCACACAGAATAAATTCTCTTTAGAGAACTCCTAATTTTTTTTTTAATAAATGACCTATAAAAATACAACCAGCATTAATCAGTAAATCTTCATTCCTTATTTTTAAAATTTTTAGGGCATGCTATTTTTTTTTAAATCAAATGAGGAGGTATTTGCAAGCCAATGGACAACGGAATTACATAAGAAGACAGTATAAAGCAGCAAGAGCAACTAGCACTTTTACAAGCATTCTGCCTGAGAGTCACTCGTACCATCTCATTTTGACCTAGCCACTTGGAAGTGAGCTCCATCAGCCCATTTAACACATGAAGAAACTGAGGCTCTGGGTGGTCATATTTCCAGTACTTAGGGGAGCCAGTATCCAAACCCGGATCACTGTCTATAGAGCCTGTGCCTTTACCAGATCACACTTACATTTCTCACACTTCAAATGCACTCAGTCCCCGAGGTAACACACCTTCCTTGCGTTTCTAAGAGTTTTAAGAAGTACTGAAATACAAAGACTTATCAGGCATTTGTGTGGGCTAATTTTTTATATTCTGATTTTCCTGAATCAGTTCAGGCTGAATTCATACTATTTATGAGGAGAAGTCCTGAGGCAGAGGAGAGAGGGGAAGATAATCCAGACATAAACAATTTCAAGAGATCCACTTCATCAAGGAAGCAAATTATTAAATAAACCACTTCAACAACAGGCTTGTCAATAAACCTTGGTGTCTCTGTCTCAGCCTGGAGGGTAAGCCATCCAGCCCATCTGCCTTCCAGCCACATACCCTGGACGATCTTGGTTCCCTCACCTGTGACACTTGTGTTCTCCAGGGAATCTTTGTAGAGATTAAACGATAAAACTATATGCATAGGGGATATTTATCTGTTAGGCAGCAGGCACTAAACAAATAATAAAATTATTTTATTTCATGAAAATTGGAGGTAGGTCTCCCAATTAAACATTCCTGACAGAATCCCAACAAACACTTTAATTTATCTGCCAGAAATTGTAAAATAACATTTCTTTTTAAAGGCTGTATCCATTCTCCCTACTTTTTACCAATCCTGGCTGTTATCCTGAAAATCTATTCCCAGAACTTGGCATCCATCTCCCATATTTAAATCATTTAAGTTTGAAATTTTGATGAAGCTTGGGCACATAAAGATTCACACCATAATTCACAGAAAAAACAAAGACCACAGGAACAGGGCCACTTCCAGACCCCATGTGCTCAGGACAGGCTCCAAACTTCATAAAATCAGATGCATGCTGTTTGAAGAGAAAGAAAATTGAATGTGATCAAGGAGGCTGACATAGAGCACTGGCTGGTTCAAGAGACGACTCCTTCAACCCCTCGTCTGAATTAAGTCATCTAACAGTTATCAGGTGATCTCTAACTAAGAGTAAAACAGGGGTAGGGTTGAAAAGTAAATTATTTCCTACAATATATACATATTGTCAACTAAAAATTGGCACGTGCCATCTGCCTCTGATTTGATTAAGTCATGAGCCACTGCAGCTGCTGACCTTCAACACCCTCTGAAAGTAGATCTGTGTGGAGATCAGGAATGGGGCGCTCTGTGCTCTGGGAAAATGGGCAGAAAACCTTCAGATAGACATTTTCAGGAAACTTTAAGAGCCCAAGTTCTTGCATTTCCTCCTATCTAGAAAAGCACTAAAATCATTAACAGAGACACCTGTTCCTCGACTAGCAGCAGCCTCTGACTTAATGTATAGATGACGGAACGTCCTCTTCAATGAAATCTCATACTATGCTGAGCTCCCCATCATCTTCAGAGCAGTTCCTCCGAGCTCTCTGAGATGCTGTCACCTGGGTTCTGGTCCTCATTTTGCCCCAGATAAAACTTAACCCAGAACTCTCACATTGTGTGGTTTATTGACAGTACCACAAAAATTAAGCTTACATACTTGAACTCATAGTAAACATTCAGTATCAAACATTTCTTGACTTAAATTACTTTTTAAAAGTAAATAATTATTCCATTTCTTAAATATAGCATCTTTAAATATAAATTAACAGATATTTGTGAACCTTCGAAAAATATATTCTGGAAAAATTTTTACCTAATTAATAAAAAAGCTATTGTGTGGAGTTTTAGAAATTCAGAAGTGGAAAAGAATAGTATTGTAACTCAAGTTCTTGTTTTAATTGCAGAGATCCTGAGGCCTCAAAAGACATATAAAGTTTCCTGATTTTATACACTGTCCTTTAACAGAAAGCCTAGAACTAAGACCCTGGTCTTTGAGAAACCAAGGCTTGCTCGGCTGGTGCAGGGCTGAACTTTATGAAAATGGGTCATGAGAAAGAACCAGAATGCTGGGGCCTGGGCAAGGCAGCGGAAGTAAGGAGGGTCTCACCTGGTCGTGGGTGAGAAATAGGCTCCCGCAGTGCTGGTGTGATGGGCATCCCTCAAGGGCCTGAAAACTACTATTTAGCACACCTGCCACCGAAATGCACACATGCTGTTTAACTAGAAGCCTGACCAGGAGGCTTTCTCAGTTACACAAGAAGCTATTTTCATGTTAACTCTACAACTACAGGAAGAGAAAGAATAGAAAGCTGATATTAATTACTAATAATTTACAACAAGTACCAAGGAATTTCCAGGAGAAATATAAAGAATTGTTGGAAGTTTCATTATGTGAACTTACTGCCAATTCAGTTGTCTTAAAAATTGTTCTATAAAATATATTGTCTTTTGCTGTTCCAAATCACATTTGAAAGAATAATGTTTCTTAAGGGTGTTTCTGGAATTTTCTTCTATTTCCTAACACCAAATCTCAGAGCTTTAAAGAAATGGAGGGTTGGAATTTCGTCCACCCTTTTCTAGGCAAATTATTGTTCCTGCAAAGAACAAGGGGGTAATCACACAGAAAAGCATTTGTGCATCAGGCTGCTTACATTTCCTCTGGAAGTCTTGGAAAATAACGTGGAAATGAACAGCAGGACAGAAACCTGGCGGGAGGGTCACTGGCTAGAAGGTGAGAACAAATGTGTTCTCCAACGTGCTCTGGTCGCCACTAGTTTAAATGAACCGAGCAATTGTTCCAGCATACACGCACCTCTACGTGAAAATCTCAACCTTTACCAACTGCTCAGTGCAGCCCGAAGCAATGGACGGACTGCAGAGGCCCCCGGCGGCTCATCGTGGTGTCTTACACCATGTGCAGGATGATCGGTTCCTTCCCGCCCACTCCCTCCACTCCTCTCAAGGGAGATGGCTGGTCCTGAGTTGAGCTTACCTCATAGAAAGCTGTCTCTCAGCCCTCTGTCTAAAGCAAAATAAAAGCAGGAAAGCTACAAGGGACTTTACAGAACCATCCCAAAAGGGAACTGAAGCACATTTCTTCCCTCCTTTCTGCTCCTGGAATGTGGACCTGATGGTTGACCCTCAGGCAGCCACTTTGAGCCATCAGGTTGATGGGCTGAAGATAACAGGCATCTTGTTCTCTGACCCAGGAGCCATCATGCAAACCAGCCCTGGGCTACAGATTGCTTGACTTCTTTATGTAAGAGGGAAATACAATTTTAGCATGTTTAAGCCACTGCTGTTATCTGGGGAACTAGGTGTTGTACATTGCCATGGTAAGACCTAGTAATAAAGTTCAATATTCACCAAAAACTATTTACCAAATAGTTAATAAATTATAAAGAGATCATGATTTTTGTTTTAATGCTATGAAATGTAAATCGTTTCAGCATATGCCAATAAAACAAGACACTGCGGAGATGAAGCAAAACAGAGTTTGTAGAAAAGAGACCCAAACATCCTCCTCTCCAAGGCACAGGAGTACAGCCGTGACTATACATGTCAAGGCTGCAGTCACATGGGCTCCCTGTTATCCATGTCTTGGGTTGTGTTCTGTTTCCAGCCTTGGGAAAAATGGATAAGACTGCTGGTCAAATCATTTCAGAAGCAGCTTCCATCGTGTAGAACCCATGTCTCTTCCTTTCCTCTGCCTCCTGGAATTTTCTGACACAATTAATCATTCCAGCCTTCTAAATTGAGCAAATGGAGCTCAATCAATCTGCTTTTAGACAGAGCTAAAAATAGACATTAAAAAGCATAACTAGGAAATCTTACCTTCCAGAGGTCATTGCACAGATGAAATAGGAGAATATCTGTGAATAACTCTGTAAACACTAAGTACAATACAAACAATATTAGTACTGATTCTATGTTACACTCATCAATAAAGGAACACAGAACCCTTCCTTACCAGAAGGAAAAGTGCTTTGTAATTTTCTGTCACTTTAATTCTTCAAAAGTTTCTATAAAATTGATGTCCTTAAAAAAATCAGAATTTGGGACTAATTTTAATTCCTTCATCTCCCCTGGTTTAACACATATCAAGAATGTTACCATTTCTAGATTTTTATTTAGGAAAGCCTTTGGTATTCATGAGGCACAGAGCACGGCAAATTGTCAGTATCACTCAGGATAGGAAAAGCATTTTTGATACCCGAACTTGAAGACATGAAGAAGATGCCTGACATGTCCCACTGACCTTTCAAGCTATTCTTTTTCAAACACTTGCTTCTTCTTGGTCCAGAACAGACACGCATTTGTTGATGTGAGTCTCTTTAAGTGAAAATGTCAACCCATCATTACCACTTTAGAGACTGAAATCTTACCCTCCACATCCATATGGACATAGCATTCTTACTGATTCCTAACATGAAAAATGACCATCGATGACATCTCAGGAAGCTCCAATGCAGAGGTTCTCTGCTGCAGTGAGGAGGAAAGAGCCGTGTGCTTCAAGACTCACTTCCTGTCTGTAGCTCACTTGGCAAAACGCTACAAATTGTCTAAGCTAAAACTTAAAAGTGGAGAATACAGACAGCATCCATGGCAAAGGGCAATCGGAGGCTAATTCCTTGGCCCCAATTCATCGCTTCCCAAGAGCCTTGGGCAATACCTTGAGAAAGGCAGCAACATTGTACCCAATTCATCAAAACCTGCACCTCCTACTAGTTGACAGTAAAGCAAGTGTCATCTGGCTCAACAGATTTCCCTGTGTCTCTACAGTGTATGGCTACATTTTCTTTATTTTCTCGGTTGGGGGACATTCCATTTCTGAAAATCCCCCTCCCTGCAGTAGAAGTTCTTAGTTTCCCAATCACAATGCAGGATTGAAGGGGGGATAAAAGATCTGACAAAACATAGATCACTATTTATTACTTGATATATTTTTGGCACATGGACTAAAATTCTTTGGGTCACTTGGACATCAAGATCATATCTAATTTACACAATTGTCAACTGTCATTTTACAACCAGCTCCTGAAACAGTCACGTGGTCACTAGTTTTTTTTTTATCTTTTCTTACCTTGACCCATGGATTTGATGATTTCTAAACAGACACAATAGATTTTTGAAAAGAAATCTGGTTCACCTTTTGCTTTTAAACCTAATTTGTGTACCTGACCCTGACTTCACTCTAACATTCACAAAAAGCTATCCAAAGACACCCCCTTTTGACATCATATCTAGATGTCTTGAATACACAGCTGAGCTGAATCTTCCAGATCATTAAAATATATATGCACATTATGCTGTGGTCCTCTTCAATTTGTGGTGTTTTCAGTAATCATTTCCTCTTTGGATACTTTATTACACATTTTGCATTTCTTTATCCAATTCAGTTACATTAGTATATAAGATTTCAAAAGAACTCGTTTCCCAAAATGATGATATTTAACATCTATAGCCTTTTCTTAATCAAGTAAATCTATAAGGCTGTCAAGGGCAGCAGTGAACTTTGTGTGTGGTGATTGCTGCTTCACAGTCTCCGGTGCCGCCACAAGATCTTGCAGGTGTTTATGCATCCTTGTGAATGTCAACACATCAATCTATTAGGAGCTGAAATTAAACTACATGGATGCTAATTTTTCTTTTTAAAAACAATAAACTCAATTTCCCTTACTCATTCTTTATTGTTTCTTATACTGAATCTCAACACTTTTCCTAATATATATGTTTGGTGGGGAGGGGGGCACAGCCCTGAATGCCTGCAGACAGCACCAACTCTATAAGATTATCCAGAGGAGGCCGTGGATGTTGTGTGACTTCAGCCACTGAGCACGAGCACCTGCTGTCCCTCCAACTGTTCTGCCTCCATTGCTGACAGCCCTGAAAGTCACTGACTCTTGTAAAATTCTACATTACAGTTCATATATTTTTAAAAGGTATCAATTTGTGAAAGTCATCTGTGTAAAATGGGGGGTACTTGCCTTTGCTCATTTCAGGCTAAACTAAGTCCAGACGGACACACACACACACACACACACACACACTCAGTTCTGGGTGCCCCCAAAGAAAATTATAAAAGGCTTCGGGACAGTGGTGGCACTCAAACCTTTGGAATTTTGAGCTCTATGAAAGTATCACTTATTCAGAAATTAAGCATTATAATTCTAGGCCAAGAGAATCAGAATCCCCCACAAGTTACTTTCCAGAATTTTTTTAAAGAAACTATCTTCCCTAAAATCCAATGATAAATCAAATATCCATGGAAAGAATATAGATCAGTAATATCAAGCAACAATTTCTACACTAATGCTGATTAGCCATCAGCCCAAACCAAAGGACATAGAAATAAGACACCTAGAGATAAAGAGATGGAAGAGAGGTATTAAAAAGCAAGAATATAAAAGAACTAATGGCCCTATGGAAACCTGCTCATTTTTTTTGGAATAATTACTTGGTTAAAGGAACTCAATCTTGAGAATTTGAAATGCACCAAGGGGAAATCTAGCAGGGAAAAGAAGCAGAAGCAGGTCTCAGTTTTCTCCGAGAACGATCCTAAATGAAAAAAAAATCCTTGGCTTCCACAATACACAACCTGCATTGATGTATAAGCAGAAGGGTGAGGAGGAGAGAAAACCGAAAGTGTGTGGAAGCCATCCTTCACCAACACTACTGGAAACACAGAATTGTGGTGTTGGGGCACTGCCCGACCGATATATATAACAGCAGGAATAAGCTCTAATTAGGTTTCTGAGCGAAAAATGCTTTTAGCTTTAAATCTACTCAAGTAAACATGCAGAGAAATCATGGTAAGTGCTTGAGATTTAGCCTTGCTGTTTAGGTGAGATAAAGGTATTCTTCTACACTTGTTCCATTTTTGAAACATATGTGAGTGGAAGCCTACCTTCACCTAGGTTTTTGAGAACCCAGAGTTTCTGGCCTCGGGGGATTACGGTACTTACATATACAAGGGGAGGCACAATCTCCAGGAGGCTTTTCCATTCCAAAGAGCTTTCACTTGAAACCGGCTTTCAGAATCATGCTGAGAAATCAGAGTTAGTGTTTCTATATGTCACTTCACCTTTTATGCTGTATGAAAGAACTCCACACCACATGCTCTATTTTTAGATATGTATGAGTTTCGAAGCCATCCTTCAACTAGCTAATTGGGGCCCCACAGTTTCTGGGATAGAGAAACTACGCTACATACATATCTATAGTACCAAAACGGTTTTACACTGCAAACCGCGATTACTTGCAACCGGCTCTGAAAAACATACTGAGAAATCAGAGTAAGTGTTTCTGTATGTCACTTAACCTTCAATGCTGGATGAAAGAACGCCTCTCCACAAGATCACTTCTGACATTTGAATTTGTGTTGGAGACGTCCTTCTCCTAACATGTTGGAAACCCAGAGTTTCTGGTCTAGGGGAACTACGCTACTTACATATCTAACCGGAGGCACTCGCTCCAACGTGGTTTTCCTAAGCAAACCACTTTTACTTTGAAACCAGCGTTAGTAAACAAGCTGAGAAATCAGAGAATGTGTTTCTACATGTCACTCTGCCTTTTATGATGGATGAAAGAACGCCACTCCACATGCTCTATTTTCAAATCTGTACATGTATGGAAGCCGTCTTTCACCTAAATTGTTGGGAACCATAGTTTCAGGACTAGGGGAACTACGCTGCTTTCTTATATTTGGGGACGTCCTAGCACCAACTCACATTTCCACTGCAAAACGTTTTTACTTGAAACGGATTTCAGAAACATGCTAAGAAATCAAAGTGAGTGTTTCAGTATGTCAATTAACCCTCAATGGTGGAAGAAGGAACGCCTCCCAACATGCTCACTTCTGACATCTAAATGTGAGTTGGAGCCATTCTTCACATTACTTCTTCGAGAACAAGGGTTTCTGGTCTAGGGGAACTACGCTGCTTACATATCTAAGCAGAGGCTCTCGCTCCAAAGCGGTTTTCCACAGCAAACCACTCTTCCTTAGAAACTGGCATTAGGAAACATGCTGAGAATTCAGAATAAGTATTTCTGTATGTCACTTAACCTTCAATGCTGGATGAAAGAACGCCTCTCCACAAGATCACTTCTGACATTTGAATTTGTGTTGGAGACGTCCTTCTCCTAACATGTTGGAAAACCAGAGTTTCTGGAATACGGGAACTACCCAATTTACATATCAAAGCAGAGGAACACGATTCAAAACAGTTTACCAAAGCAAAGTAATTTTTTTGAAACCATCATTTCACAGTAAACATAAAAGGCAGAGTGAGATGTACAAACACGTTCTCTGATTTCTCAGTATGTTTCTTAAACCCGGTTTCAAGTAAAAGCGGTTTGCAGTGAAAAACTGAGTTCGTGCTAGTACATCCCCATATATATGAAAGCAACGAAGTTTACATTGGACAGAAAATCTGGGTTTCCAACAAGCTAGGTGAAATGCGGCTTCCACACTCCTACATTCCTGAAAATTGAGCATGTGGAGAGGCGTTCCTTCAGCATAAATGGCAGAGGGACTTCTAGACACACATTCTCTGATTTCTGACCGTGTTTTTACGCCGGTTTCAATGTAAAAGTGGTTTGATCTGGAAAACGAAGTTTGAGCGAGAGCCCCCCCTTACATATTTAAGTAGCATAGTTCCTCTATACAAGAAACTCAGGGGTTCCAACAAGTTAGGTGAAGGACGGCTCCACTAGAAATTCAGATGTCAAAAGTGAGCTTGTGGAGAGGCTTCTTTCATCAAGCCTTGAAGGTTAAGTTACATACAGAAACAAGTACTCTGATTTCTCAGCATGTTTCTCAAAGCCGTTTTCAAGTAAAAGCGGTTTGCAGTGAAAAAATCTAGTTCGTGCTAGTACATCCCCATATATTGGAAAGCAGCGTAGTTTACCTTGGACTGAAACACTGGGTTTCCAAAAAGCTAGGTGAAGAACGGCTTTCACACTCATACAGATCTGATAATTGTTTATGTTGAGAGGCGTTCCTTCATGCAGCATTAAAGGCAGAGGTATTCTAGACACAAATTCTCTGTATTTCTAAACATGTTTCCTAACGCCTTTTTCAATGTAAATCCAGTTTGCTGTGGAAAACCGCGTTGGAGCGAGTGCCTCCCCTTAGATATGTAAGTAGCGTAGTTCCCCTATAACAGAAACTCTGGGTTTCCAACAAGTTAGCTGAAGGACGGCTCCAACACAAACTCAGATGTCAGAAGTGAGCTTGTGGGGAGGCGTTCTTTCATCCAGCATTGAAGGTTAAGTGACAGAAATAATTACTCTGATTTCTCAGCATGTTCCTCAAAGTCGGTTTGAAATAAAACTGGTTTACAGTGAAAAACCTTGTTGGTGCCAGTACGTCCCCATATATATGAAAGCAGCGTAGTTTACCTTGGACTGAAACTCTGGGTTTCCAACAAGTTAGCTGAAGGACGGCTTCCATACTCATACATTTCTGAAAACAGAGCATGTTGAGAGGCGTTCCTTCATGCAGCATAAAAGGCAGAGATAGTCTACACACACAATCTGTGATGTCTCACCATGTTTCCTAACACCGTTTTCAATGTAAAAGCGGTTTGCTGTGGAAAACCGCTTTAGAGCGAGTGCATCCCCTTCCATATGTAAGAATCGTAGTTCCCCTATACAAGAAACTTTGGGTTTCCAACTACTTAGGTGAAGGACGGCTCCAACACAAATACAGATGTCAGAAGTGATCTTGTGAAGAGGCGTTCTTTTATCCAGCATTAAAAGTTACGTGACATACATAAACATTTACTCTGATTTCTCAGCATGCTTCTCAAGGCCGGTTTCATCTAAAAGCCGTTTGCTGTGTAAAACCGAGTTCGTGCTTGTTCGTCCCTATATATATGAAAGCAGCTTAGTTTACCTTAACTGTAACTCAGGATTTCCAACAACCTAGGTGAAGTATGGCTTCCAAAATCATACAGCTCTGAAAATTGAGCATGTGGAGAGACGTTCTTTCATGCAGCATAAAATGCAGAGGTATTCTTCACACACACTCTCTGATATCTCAGCAGGTTTCCTACCGCCGTTTTCAATGTAAAACCGGTTTGCTGTGGAAAACCAAGTTGGAGCAAGTGCCTCCCCTTAGATATGTAAGCAGCTTAATTCCTCTGTACCACAAACTCTGCCTTTCCAACAAGTTAGTTGAAGAATGGCTCCAAGACACATTCAGATATCCGAAGTGAGCTTGTGGAGTGGCGTTCCTTCATCCAGCATTGAAGGTTAAGGGATATACAGAAAGAAATACTCTGATTTCTATGCATGTTTCTCATAGCCGGTTTCAATTAAAGGCGGTTTGCACTGTAAAATCGAGTTCGTACTAGTACGTCCCGATATATATGGAAGGAGCGTAGTTTACCTTGGACTGGAACTCTGGGTTTCCAACAAGCTGGGTGAAATACGGCTTCCACACTCATACAGTTATTAAAATTGAGCATGTTGAGAGGAGTTCCTTCATGCAGCATAAAATGCAGAGGTATTATAGACACACATTCTCTAAAATTTCAGCAAGTTTCCTAATGCCGTTTTCAATGTAAAAGCGATTTAGTGTGGAAAACCACGTTGGAGCGAGTGCCTCCCCTTAGATATGTAAGTAGCGTAGTTCCCCTATACCAGAAACTCTGGTTTTCCAACAAGATAGTTGAAGGACGTCTCCAAAACAAATTCAGATGTCAGAAGTAAGCCTGTGGAGAGGCATTTTTTCATCCAGCATTGAAGGTTAAATGGTATACAGAAACACATTTTCTGACTTGTCAGCATGTTTCTCAAAGCCGGTTTCAAATAAAAGCTGTTTGCAGTGTAAAACCGAGTCCGTGCTAGAAAGTCCCCATATATATGAAAGAAGCGTAGTTTCCACTGGACTGAAACTCTGGGTTTCCCACAAGGTAGGTGAAGTATGGCTTCAACACTCATTCAGTTCTGAATATTGAGAATGTGGAGAGACATTCGTTTGTCTATAATAAAGGGAATGGTTTGCAGTAGAAACACCTACACTGGATTCTCAGTAAGCTTCCTAGTGCTGGTTTGAATTTCATGCAGTTTTCATTGTAAATCCCATTTGGAACTAGTACCTTCGCATTTACACAAATGTAGTGAATTTACCCACTCATAAGAAACTGTGTGTTCCCAACAAGCTAGCTGATTGAAGACTTTCACACAACTTAACTCTCAGAATTGTGCAAGTAAAGAGACGTTCATTCATCTAGCATGAAGGGAATGGGTTGCAGTAGAAACACTTGCTCTGGTTTCTCAGTATGTTTTCCTAGTGCCGGTTGGAGATTCATGCAGTTCTCACTGAAAAACCGAGTTGGAGCTTGTACCTCCCAAAATATATTTATTTAACTTAGTTTTCCACACAAAAGAAACTGTGTGTTCCCAACAAGCTACGTGATTGACGGCATTCATACTCACTTAAGTGTCAGAATTGAAAATGTGAAGAGACGTTCTATAATCTAGCATAAAGGGAATGGGTGTGTAGAAACACGTACTCGGGTTTCTCAGTATGTTTTCTACTGCCAGTTTGAAGTTCATGCAGTTTTCACGGTAAAACCGAGTTTGAGCTACTACATCCATATACATATATAAGTAGTGTAGTCCCAAAATAAAAGAAACTGTGTGTTTCCAACACGCAAGGAGATTGATGAATTCACAATTAAATCTCATAAATGAGAATGTGGAGAGACGTTCGTTCATCTAGCTTAAATGGAATGGTTTCTACTAGAAAGACTTCTACTGGGTTTTCAGTATGTTTTCCTCGTGCCAGATTGAAGTTCATGAAGTTTTCACTGTAACACCGAATTGGAGATAGTACCTCCCATTATATATGTAAGCAGTGAATTTCCCGGCTCTAACGAAACTGTGTGATCTCAACAAGTTAGTTGATTGAAGGTTTCCCACACACTTAACTCTCAGAATTGAGCAAGTGGAGAGACATTCGTTCATCTACACAAAGGTAAAGGGTTGAAATAGAAACACTTACCCTGGACTCACATTATGTTTCCTAGTGCCGCTTGGAAATTAATGCAGTTTCCCTGTAAAACCGAGTTGGAGCTATACCTCCCCACATGTATGCATGTAGTGTAGATACCCAAGGAAAACAAAATGTGTTCCAAACAAGTAAGGTTTTTGATGGCTTGCAAAATCATTTATGTCTCAGAATAGAGCATGTGGTGAGACGATGTTTCATCTAGCAATAATGGAATGGATTGTAGCAGAAAAAATTATACTGGTTTCTCAGAATCTTTCCCTAATGCCCTTTAGAAATTCATGAAGTTTACTCTGTAAAGCCGAGTTGGAGATAGTAATTCCACATATATTTTTATGCAGTGCATTTACCCACTGAAAAGAAAATGTGTTCAAAAAAAGAGCTAGAAGATAGAAGACTTCCCACACACTTAACACTCAGTATTAAACATATAGACAGACGTTTGTTCATTTAGCTTAAAGGGAGTGGTTTCTAGAAGAAATAAATATTCTGGTTTCTCAGTCTGTCTCCTAGTGCCTGTTTGAAGTTCATGCTGTTTTCAATGTAAAACAGAGTTGGAGCTAGTACCTCCCCATATATATGTATGGAGAATAGATTGCAACTGTAAAGAATTTTGTGTTTCCAACAAGCTAGGGGAAGGACGGCTTTACACACCATTATCTGAGAAATGAGCATGTGGAGAGAAGTTCTTTCATTTAGAACAAAGGGGACGGATTGCAGAACAAACAACTACTCTGGTTTCTCAGACTGTTTTGTAGTGCCGGAATGAAATTCCTGCAGATTTCACTGTAAAACTGAGTTTGAGCTATTAACTCCCCATATATATGTATGTAGTGTAGTTTCCAACTAAAAAGAACCTTTGTTTTACCGACAAGCTAGGTGAAGGACGGCTTTCCCATACACTTATCTCTCAGAAATGAGCATTTGGAGAGACATTCGTTCATCTAGCACAAAGGGAAGTGGATGCAGGAGGAACACTTACTCTGCTTTCTCAGTCTGTTTCCTAGTTCCGGTTTGATGTTCCTGCAGTTTTCACTGTAAATCCAAGTTTGAGCTATTACATCCCCATATATATGTATGTAGTGTATTCTCCAACTGAAAAGAATATTTGTCTTCCCAACAAGCTAGGTGAAGGATGGATTACACACACAAATATCTCTCAGAAATGAGCATGTCGAGAGACCTTATTTCATATAGTACAAACAGGACAGGTGCACAAGAAAGACCCACAGTGGATTGTCAGTCAGTTTCCTAGTGCCGGTTTGAGGTTCCTGCAGTATTCACTGTAAAACCGAGTTGGAGCTAGTGCCTCAACATATATATGCATATAGTGTATTTTCCGAATGAAAGGAAACTTTAAGTTCCCAACAGGTTATGTGAAGGACGGCTTCCACACACAATTATCTCTCACAACTGAGCATGTGGAGAGATGTTCTTTCACCGAGAACAAAGGGAAAGGTTTGCAGGTGAAACACTTTCTCTGGTTTCTCAGTTTCCTAGTGCATGTTTCAAGTTCCTGCAGTTTTCACTGAAAAGAGAGTTGAAGCTAGTACCTCCACAAATATAAATATATGTAGTGTAATTTCTAACTGTAAAGAACCTTTGTCTTCCCAACAACTTAGGTAAAGTGCGCATTTCACACATACTTATCTCACAGAACTGAGCATTTTGAGAGACTTTCGTTCATCTAGCACGAAGGGAACGTGTTATAGGAGAAACACTTTTCTTTCTAAGTTTTTTCATTCTGTCAGTTTGAAATTCCTGCAGTTTTCACTGTAAAACCGAGTTGGAACTACTACCTCCCCATATATGTGTAAGTAGTGTAGTTTTCAAATGAAAAGAAACATTGTGTTGCCAACAAGTTATGTGAAGGGCGGCTTTCACATGCACTTATCTCTACGAAAAGACCATGTGGAGAGACGTTCGTTCATCTAGCACAAAGGGAAACATTTACAGAAGAAATAATTACTCTGGTATCCCAGTCTGTTTCATATTGCCGGTTTAAAATCCCTGCAGTTTTCACTTTAAAACTGAGTTGGGGTAGTACTTCCTCATATATATGTGTATAGTGTATTTAGCAACTGAAAAGAAACTTTGTGTTCCCAACAAGATAGATGAAGGACGGCTTTCACACACAGTTATTTTTCAGAACTGAGCATGTGGAGAGACGTTCGCTCATGTAGTAGAAAGGAACTTTTTTCAGTATAAACACTTACTCTGTTTTCTCAGTCTGTTTCCTACTGCCGGTTTGATGTTCCTGCAGTTTTCACTGTAAAACCGTGTTGGAGCTAATACAACATATTTATGTATATAATGTAGTTTCTTACTGAAATAAACTTTATGTTCCCAACAAGATAGTTGAAGGACGGCTTTCACCCACAATTATCTCTCAGAACTGATTATGTTGAGAGACTTTCTTTCATGTAGCACAATGCGAACGGTTTGCAGGAGAAGGAAATACTCTGGTTTCTCAGGCTGTTTCCTAGTGCCGGTTTGAATTTCCTGCAGTTTTCACTGTAAAACAGAGATCTAGCTAGTACCTCCCCATATATATGTATGGATTGGAATTTGCAACTGAAAAGAATCTGTGTGTTCCCACCAAGCTAGGTGAAGTTCGGCTTTCACACACACTTAACTCTTACAAGTGAGCATGTGTAGAAACGTTCGTTCATCTAGCACAGAGGGAACGGTTTGATTGACAAACACTTACTCTGGTTACTCAGTCTGTTTCCTATTTCCGGTTTGAACTTTAAATTTTTCACTGTAATACCGTGTTGGAGGTAGAAACACCCCATATATAGGTATGGAGTGTAATTTCCAACTGAAATGGAGCTGTATGTTCCTTATTGTCTAGGTGAAGGACGGCTTTCACACAAATTTACCTTTCGAAACTGAGCTTGTGGAGTGACGTTCGATAATTTAGCTGAAATGGAAGTGGTTGCCATAGAAACACTTACTCTGTTTCTCAGTATGTTTCCTAGTGCTGGTTTGACATTAATGCAGTTTTCACCTTAAAACCCTGTTGGATCTTGTACCTCCGCACATATATATATTTTGTTTTTTCCAACTGAAAAGGAACTTTTTTTTTCCATCCAACTATGTGAATGTCGTCTTTCACACATACTTATCTCTTAGAAGTGATCATGTGGCGAGACGTTCGTTCATCTAGCTCAAAGGAAATGGGTTGCTGTAAAATCCCTTACTGTGGTTTCTCAGTATTTTTCCTAGTGCCGTTTTGAAGTTCATGCAGTTTTCAGTGTAAAACCGAGTTGGAGCTTGCACCTCCCCACATATATCTCTGTCGTGTAGCTTCCAAATTAAAGAAAAATTATGTTCCCAACAAGCTAGATGTTGGAAGGCGACACACACAATTATACCTGAGAACTGAGCATTTGTAGAGATGTTCTTTCATGTAGCACAAACGGAATTGGATGCTGTAGGATCACTTACTCGGTTTTCTCATTCTGTTTCCACATTCCGTTTTTTAATTCATGCAATTTTCACTGTAAACCCGAGTTCGAGGTAGTAACGATAAATATATGTTTATGTAGTGTAGAATCCAACTGAAAAGAAATTTGTGTTCCTAACGAGCTAAGTGAATATCGGCTTTCACACACACTTATATCTCAGACCATAGCATGTGGAGAGACATTCGTTCATCTAGCTGAAATGAAGTGAGATTCAGTAGAATCACTTACACTGGTTTCAGTATGTTTCCTAGTGCCTGTTGGAAGTTCATGCAGTTTTTACTGTAAAACAGATTTCCAGCTAGAACTTCCTCATATATATGTATATAGTGTATTTTCCCACTGAAAAGAAGCTGTGTTCCCAACAAGCTACGTGATTGACTTTTTTCACACACACTTAAATCTCAGAATTGATCATGTGGAAAGACGTTCGTTCATCTAGCCTAAGGGAGTGGGTTGCAGTTAAAACACTTACTCTGGATTCTCAGTATGTTTCCTCTGCCGATTTTAAGTTCCTGCAGTTTTCACTGTAATTCCCAGTTGGAACTTGTTCCTCCCTATATGTATGTATGTAGTGTTGTTTCCCACTTAAATGAAACTGTGTTTTCCCAATAAGGTAGGTGACTGACGGCTTTCACACACACTTAACTCTCAGAATTGAGCATGTGGGGAGACGTTCGTTCATCTAGCATAAATGGAATTTGAAAGTGATGATCATGACCTGTGCTTGAAAAAAACAATTAAGGGAGCATTAATTTGGAGCCTTTATAGTTATGGCCATGAGACATTACAGAATTTCGTTTTCAGCAGTTGATTTCTTTTTTTTTAAACCTCAGAAAACTTGTCTTTCCTGTAACTGGATATAGATATTGAATATCTTAAAATCTTTAGTGACCGCTTCAAAGTAGACTAGTTACTTTGCTTTTGGTCTTTAACCTAAAGGAATATCCAGAAGTCCAGTGGCAGTTCGTAAGCAAGGGCATTATCCTTGCCTTTTCATTTTTTATGTGGAATAGGTATAACTGTATACTAGGGTACAGTGTTTATCTCAAGAGCTGCTTGGATATGTATATGTAAGTTATATTTTCAAAAATTATAATATTATGAAAATCAATTAACCTTGGAGATATATTGCATATATTTTATTCTTTAATAATATAGATTTAGATAGCCCCATTTTATGTAACACTTATGAAAATAAGTTGGCTTTATATAACTCCTTTTTCGATAAATCATTTAAAAATTGGGTATTTTTTATCATTTGCTTCTTAAAAATAAGATATTAATTGCACAATATGTATTTTCCTTCAAGTTCATACTTTTTCTCTATACTATCTTGAGTTGCTTAGATAATTTTTCCCATAGTATTATTTATTTTAAACACTCAGTATGTGCTTCTGTCTGTTGCTTTATTAGAGAGCAAGAATTCTTTATTATTTTTAATAAAATATTCTTTCAGGAAACTATACTGGGATTCTTTCATTCACAGTGTTGAGCAATGATACCTGTTCTGTTATATCAATTGTCTAAGCCTCTCAACTTCCAAAAGATTACATGGACACAGTATAAAACGTCATAAATGATCGACTAAAAAAGTTTATTGTGTTCCTTGATTAAAAGTACAAGTATGGGTCAGTCTTAAATTCGGAAGTAAACGTCTTATAAATTACATGAGTCTTCTCCAAAATTCTTTAATTTGGGCTTTAAACCCTCCAGTAAAAAACTGGTTTGAAGAAGAAGGAAGTCGAGAATAGATTCAATCCAAATTCTATGGGAATAAACAAAGCTAAATGTTTCAGTCATCTTTTGAAGCAGAATAGATATGTTTTCTGCACCATATGATTTTAATAGTACTCATCTTAACATACGGTTTTGACACCATGAGACCACAAGCCAACAAACAAGATCTCAGGCAAAGCAAGAAAAACAACTGAGGGGATATTCTGCTGCAAAATTTCCCCTAACTAAAACTGTAATTGAGAACAAATCTGATGCCATATTGGATCTGTTCCTTCAGTTTGAAGCCCTGTGACCTGTTTTTCAGGCTTAATCTTGCTGGCTCTGAACCTGTTGTAAAACAACGTTTCTTTTAGCCTAAAACCTACAGGAAAGCCTATTCTCGGGGCTCTGACTTTTAAGGATGTTAGCACTTCTGCACTTATGCAGAGATGGCAAGTTGCAAAATAGAGAATAACCTTTGTTTTGTTGCAGGCTTACAGGGACACAATAGCCTGAGCCACATGGATGGCTGCAAGAACAAAGAATGCCGGCAGCAAGAAGTTTGCACAACCAACCACACCCCTTCCCCTTTTTAGTTCAAAAGGAGCCTTAATTCTGACTTTGGAAAGATGATTCTCCAGGATATTAGTCCCCCATCTTCTTGGTCTGCCAGTTTTCTGAATAAAGTTACTATTCCTTGCCCCAAAACCTTGTCTCCTGATTTATTTATTTATCACTGTTGTGCAGTGAGCAGAACAAGTTTGGCCTCGGTAACAGAACCAGCTTTGTCATTCCCTCTGATGTGAAATCTCTCTGGGTGTACAAGTGCTTGCCTGGTGGTGGTGGTTGTGGTGGTGGTGGTAGGCAAAAACATTTCACTTCTCCTGATTTCAATAGGCTAAAATTTCCTGCTATTTAATTCAACTCTAGACTTTTACAGAATCACCTGCTGATGTGCTTCTGGAAGCTACAATAATTCCAAAAATGAAAATAATTCGATTGTCTCCAGAAAAGATAATTTTCCTCAAAATTGAGCAGCTCTGAAACACACTTCAGGAGTACAGATAGATGCAGTGTTCTTCATTTCCCATGCTGTTCTGACACAATTTTCCACTTATATCAAAGTAAATTAAAATTGGTCTTCAATTTCAGATGCTCTGCCATGATACAACAATGTCAATTCCACTTATTTATTGAGCCAGAGCAGCTTTAGAATAAATGACTTTACACCAAACTCCTGCTTGATATCCTGTCTTCTCCATGGTGGCTAATTCCTTCTTCTTACTTCCTAAAAGTTCTCCTGTTATGGGAAGTTAGCCTTTACTGTGCACATTCAATTGGGAAGGCACAAATTAAATATGTGAGGGGATGACATACATATTTAATTCTTACTTATACATATATACAAACACATAGGACCTGTGTCTTGGAAGATGTCAATTCCTAATGTGGGCAAGAGGATGGTCTATAGTTCAATCAATGATCTAAAAGCAGTTTTCTAGGATATAATAAAGCAATGCTTGAGTTATAAGACAGAACAACTCCTGGATATGAATCAGTGGCACCATTCAGTGGGTGCACATGTGTGCACTCACACGCCCATGCACACGGAGCAGCCTTGGAGACACTCCATCTGTGCTGATGGAGCCAAATCATGCTGGGGAGATGAGGAAAAAGTGCCTAATACAATCAAACCAGGACATCTGAGTAATGGGTAATAGGAGTCAATTGAATATTCTGGTTAGCTGAAGGTCAAACAAAAACACTTTTAGTTTCAAACGTCATCGTTAAAAACTTTCTTAAAGCACAGGAGCCTGTTTTCCTTCCTTGCTTAGTGTCACATGGCATATTAAACATGACAGATTCGTAGTTCTCTGACTGTGGAACGGGAAAGGCCTTGCTGTCATATTTCTGAACATTAGTCTATGTTTTGCAGCACAGTGGATACTGAAAATGGGGCAATTTGAGTGAATGGGAATGGACATAACCTAGCAGCCATTGACTGTGATTTGACAACTTTCTCCAAAAAGTAGGGGTAGCAAGCAAATCAGATAAATTGAGGGATCCTGGGGTGGGGAGTCGGGTGGGCTGACAGCTGGGTGGTCCCAGGTAGCTTGTTTTACTGTGTAAAATTGTGACTATGATCCAGACAGTAAAACATTGTCAAATTCCTGTGCCTGTAGCTTTGATACCTGGCCGAGTCTGTGAGCCAATTTTATCGATGGTGCATAATGAAGATAACTAACATTTCCTGAGGACCAGGTTATGTGACTTCCATGCATTGACTCACTGAATTCCCTAAGCACCCTTTGTGGTACATAACAGTCTTAAAATATGCAGCAGGGAATTATTCTGTTTGCAGATGATAAAATGAAACTCTGAACTGTTGAAGCCTGGCCCGAAATAATGCAGATGGGAAGACGCCGTGCTGGGAGCTCAGCTCGGGCCAGGCTACAGAACCAAGTCCCCTCACCCAGGAACCTGGCCCACAGCCACTGCCAGGCCCTGTTCTATTTCTATGAGTGCTCATGTGAAAATGCCAGGTACTCAGGGTCAATGCGACTTGATTAAGTAATTCAAACTGGGATAGCCTTTTGTTGGGACTGTAACTTGGGAGTGAAACTGGCAGTGAAGTAAGGGAGGAAACAGCCCTGGTTGTAAGAATATTTCTAGGGAAGAAGGTTCCCTGATGGGCTGGCATGGGAATCGCTGTGGTTGTGAGCCCCGTGTTGCACTGTGGGGTTGTGGGCAGGGAAGGAGAGAGGCTGTTCAGACTAGTTATAGTCAATAGAGTTTGTAAACAGCTGAGTTCTGTTCCCTCACAGCTCAGACACATGCAGAACATGAGGATGCTTAGCTAATGACCAACAGTGGGTAGCAAAGGCCAAGAGTGGGGTGGGGAGGAGAGATGGGGCCACCTTATGGAAGAAACTCTGCCCCAGGGGACAGGAAGGTAATGAACGATTGGGGAGGCACAAAGGGTTTCTATGGCCTCATCAGGTAGTTCCTACTTTAAACTGATAGTCTGGAATATATGGTCAAATGCGGTGGAATGACTGCTCTTATTTTAGGTTCTACAAACAATTAAACGGATAGATTTCTATCTCCATTATACAAGCACTGCTGGGTGACTTTTAGAGTCATGTGAGGATCAAAAGAGTGAGTACTTATTAATGCTATTACCATGCTTCTACTGAATTAACATTTCAGCAAGAGTATAACGGCCACGCTCCTTAACAACTGCCTCTGTAAGGGTCTTGTAAGTCACAAATAATAATTATAAAGAAAATATATTAAAAATAATAACAATTACAGTTACAACAACTATGTTGTTTATAACGATGATAGTGTTAGCATCTCCCTCTCATATTAAACAGTACCCAACACTGGATTCGGTAGGAAGCAACGCCAATGCATTTTTCGACTTTTCTAAGTCTTCACCCAATGAAGCCATTTTATTCACATTGGTCCACCACAGCCAGAATTGCTGTTCCTTGCATGGTTGGCTGCCATGCTGAGATGTTCTGGGCTTTTTCTGGCACCATACGTCTATACTGGGTAGTCAAGGTTCCACGTACCCACTCTGATTTCCAATATATTGTTCTCCAGAGCCAACAGAGGGGCCACTGGAAAGAGGCCACATATACTGTGGTGAACCCAAACTGAATACCTGTTGAAGGAATGGACACACAACATGGAGTGGTGGAAGGATGGAAGGACAACATAACTTCTTTTACTCCTGTAAAGAGAGAGGGGGAAATGGTGAACTAAATCCCAAAGGGAAAAGACATTCATGGTAATAATAATGTTCAACAGTGAAAGAATCCAAACAAAAGGCAAATATAAAATCTCTGGGAAGAAGACACATTACAACCTGTTTCTTTCACATATATACCCTTAGTAGGAATAACATGCTTAAAAATCTTCAACCAACCATAGTTATTTGCTCATAATAAACTTGGGAATCTTGAAGCATATTATTCACTCTCAGTGTTGAAATAATACAATCTTGGAAGATGATTTGTATTTGAGGATTAAAAAAAGAATATTGTGGATGTATCTAACAATTTAAATAGAAGTAAGAAATGTACCTTTGGGAAAGGTATGCATAGAGAACGTTGGAAGAAATACACTGAATATAGGCAAGTGAGCAAGCTCCCTTGAGTCTGGGAAGGTGAGTGCAGCACATTCAGAGGGTCTATGAAGTTATTACAAGTCACAGAAAGGTATGCAATTAAAGTGTCTTCCTAAGCAAAATATTCTTCTTCAGGAATTTTTATCTTGATATTTCTATGGTCTGTGAGGTCACAGGAAGTCAAAGTTATGGTGGTGGCTTAGAAGTTCTTTTCTCTCTGTGTGTAATTTACAGGGCAATGCTACAGATGGGGCAGCAGAGATCTGTGGTAAGCTGTTCCATAGGGTGGTGGAGCAGTTAGAAATGATAAGGTCAGAGATCTAAAAGACTTTTAGACCCTCCCCTCCTAACTGGCAGACCTTTAAAGCAAACTAGCACAGGTATGTAACTAAGAGAGTGGATGAGAGGCAAATTTATAGTCCCTTTAGTGTCACTGCTCAGTCAAGGGGTAGGGACCACTCTGGCCAGGAACGGCAAGACCGTGGATGTTGTGGATGGGTAGGAGAAGCTGACATTTGCTTCTGACCTGAGAGGCAGGGTTGTGTTGCAGAAAAGCCGATAGTGCTGGAAAGATGCAGCAGGTCCACAGCCCAAAAGGAGCTGTCATATTCAGGGAGGTCAGAGAGCAAGAACCAGAGTTACTGACGCCACAGTGTCAGTAGCGTGGCAGCTGTGATGTCAGTATCTGCATCCCATAACCCACCTAACCCTACATGAGCTCATCTGCCTAAGGGGGCAGGTAAGTAGCAGAAATGTGTGGAGTGGGTGCAGCCACTGGCAAATTGGCAAGTGGGCATCCTAAGGAAACGCAATGCTCACCGTCACCATATTGGAAATAGGGCCTCATGGTGTCAGATCTCCTTCTTATTCAAGAGAAACCAGAAATTAAGAGTTTATTAGCAATCAACCCAGATCAAAACCCAGAAAAGATATCATTTTATAATGACAAAGAAGGCACAGACTATTCAGAAATAAATTAATGAAAATATTAAGAAGATTCTGATAAATGATTTAAAAAAAGAAAAAAAAATGAACAGTAGAATGCACCACCCTCTTCAGTGGGCAGACTCAAATTTGGGGGACATAGAACATTTTTTCTCCAAAATAAATTTAGTATCTGAATGCAAATTTAGTTAATAATCCCAAATGGATTTAAGAAAAAAATCTGAAAGGTGATCCTAAATGTATTCCAGAAATATACCCATATATACAAATAAAATAATGAGGAGGGATGTTTGAATTTGTAGTATTAGAGACATTCTGGAAAAGGATAAAACAGGACCAACTCTAGGAGGTATTAATCTATGTTCATGGAAACATTATAGAAATAGTGCACTGAGAGTATGAATGAAATAGATTACATTTCAAGAATAGACGTGGATATTTGTGAGATTTTAGTAATATTATAAAACTGACACTTCAAATCAGTGGATTCAAGTACTGCAGTAATTAGCTAAATCATTGGAAGACCTGGTACAGTGTCCTCATTTATGACATTAAAATAAATTCCAGATAATTTTTTAATTAAAAAATAAAACACCAGAAATAACCCAACATGATTTAATCTGTTCAGATTTTCAAGCGAGAAGAACTTTCTAAAAAGCTTTTGGAACAAAGACCAAAAAGAGCAAAGGCCCAGCAACTCAGCAAGGCCAGAAACGCCCACTGTAAAACAAAACTAACCCTCGCCCAACCCTCTCTCACGGTCCTGTGTTGCTCTCTGATACTTTCTACACTTTCTTCTTCCCTTTAAAGTCCAGTTTCTTGGAGAAGTACGTGCGCCGAAGACTCCTCAGGGCTCAGAGCCCTGCATCCCCCACGGCCCTCATCGCAGCACTGAGACAGGAGTTGCACTGCCGGTGGCTGCGTGTTTCAAACTAGTCGGCACTTTCAGCTCCTATTTGATTACCAGTTAGCTTTTGCCGTGGACAAATATTTTCCTCTCAGTGGAATATTTTCCCCCCTTAATTTTTGATTTACTTAAATAAATTTAAAAAGCCCAGACAGAAAATTGTGTGTGCACATATGCACACACACAGATACACACAGATCTGTTTTTTAAAGTCTACCTAAGTATAGTCCTCCTCTGCCTTTTCCCCAGTCTTGGCAATTAAAGCTGGGTTTTAGCTCTTGCTTTTTTGCCCCACACACACACCCTTTCTCACTATGCTCCTTTTAGTCAGTGTTCAAATCCCTCTGAAGCCAAGTTACAGCCTTCTCTGTGTTGCCTCAACTAGTTTCTCCCAACTGCTCTGATATTATTCTTTCTCTTGCTGGATTTCTCTTCTCCCATGTGCCATGTACATGGCCTTTTCCCCAGGGCCTCTTCCTCAATCCATCACTTGGCAGGAATGAATCGCCCCCACGGCCTCACCCGCAGCTCCTCTGAGCTCCTGACTGTTGAATCCAGCTTAACAACGGGCATCACTCCTCAGATGTCCCATAGATACTTTGCAATCAAAATGCCACACACAGAACAATCTCCTTGAAACCATCTCCTCCCCTTACACTCCCCTGCAGATCCGCTCTCCAGATGGGTCACTGGAAAGTCACCTCAGCAGCTCTGCGGCCCGCCGCCGCGGCCCTGCAGTCCCCTCTGCAGCAGTCACCACTTCTGCCGCCCACGTCTCTATCCCTCTGCCCAGGGCCTCTCTGCAGGCATGTGCCACTTGTCTGGATAACCTGGAGTGGCCCCCGAAATATCCTTTCCCACCAAACTATGGGCCTCCCCCCAAAAATATTATTTTCCATTCTGCTGCCAGTATAACCAGATCTTCTTTAACATAATCATTATGCAATTCTCTTGCTTACATATATTCCAATATAGCGCTGTTTTTTAAGGATACATTCAAGTCTAAGCACACAAGACCCATCATGACAGAGGCCTTGTGCACCTGATATTCCCACCTGTGGATACTTTGTTCTAACCCTACTTGTTGTTCTTCAGTCTGGCCAAGCCGCTTCATGCCGTGTACTCTTATATGTCTCTACCTCTCTGCATGAAGTGTCCACTCCCTCTACCACACATTAGAGAGCTAACTTCCTTTCACCTTTCAAAATTCAGTTCAAATATTTCCAGCTCTATGAAGTCCAATGTGTGTTCACCTGCTTAGCAATCCATCAACTACTCGCCAAGTCTCGCCTGCCCTGCAGAGTGCAGACACCATGTCTTACCTGTCTTGGTCTCCCCAGCAGTTGATACAGTGTTTGGCATAGCAGGTGCTCAGTGTTTGTTGGATAGATAAACGAATGAATCAGTAAAGAGATGAGAGGTCTACAATCCCCCCCCAGTAACTCAGCTGCCATTTTGGAAAGTTCATTCTGCGGAATTAAGGAAATGTCAGTGCAGGTGGTGAGCAGACAGAACAGAGGTGAGGGCGTGGGGGAGAAAGGCGGTCCTGGAGAGCGCAGGAGAGGCGTGGGTGGGAGAGCACTGGAGAGAGAGGGAATGGAGGGGGCGGGTGCAAGGAGATGTTGAAGAACAACTGATATTAAATGCAGTAAATTAAATAGAGAACATAATAAATGAAGGGAAGTTCAAGTTAACACAGCAAGGATGGAAAAGGCAGTACCAGAGACGAAGAGCTCTCACTTCATCACTCACTGCATTTCACTTACGGCACCCGCCCTCTGGGAAGGCAGTGCCAAGTTCTTGAGAGACTGGTGTTTGTGCTGTGGGTGCTCTAAGTACAAAATGGTATCTTATGGCTTCCAGATTTTAAGACTGATAGATTATTTCTCTTATGTCCCGTGTCTGAGTTCTCAAACAGCAGGATCTTTTGCTTCTGGGGGTGAGCTATTGTGGTTAATAACTCAGGGTTACTCTAATAATCTAAAAGGACAGTGGGAAAATCACTAAAACAAATAAAAGAGAAATTTCACTCAGAAAAAAACATATGCCCTATAGAACCTTGTGGGGGCCTTGGGGGTAATGTTACCGCCAACTCATCTAACAGTTGTATGTGAGTGTGTTGAAACTCCATGCTCAAGTCACTTAAACACGTATGACAAACAGGGTCCAGGCTGTGGTGCTCCAGACATGCACGGGAAGATGAAAAGCCTGACTACTGCCTCCGACAGGATCAGTCCAGCCGGGGAGCGCAATGGACACGGACACGATCACGCACCATCAAGGCAAGAATCAACTGCAATTCATGTTTAGAGAGGAGAGCAGAAAATCTCTAAAAAGTGGAGGGTTTCCTGCCAAGGCTTGGCAAGATTCCTTCCAGGCAGAAAAGCAGAGAAAGATACTTCTGGCGAAGGAGACTAGGGATGGTGGCTGGGTGTGAGGCCTAAAGAAGCAAGGGTGGAGGGCTCCAGGGTCATCTGTCAGAAGCTGTTCCCCTTCAGCAGCTAAGAGGCATAACTAAAAAGGCAGGTGGGGTGTCATTAATGATCATGGGGAAAACTGGGAGGAGGAAACTGAGGTCAGGAGATCACCATCAAAGGCACTTTATTTGAGAGGAACAAAAATAATTCAAAAAGCACTTGGAAATTCTATCTCCCATGAATGAAAAGAACACAAAATAAGTTTCACTCCAGCGTTGAATACAGAATAACAGACTGCCTACTCTCAGAAATGGATTGAATTTTCTAATTCGTTAGGGATTATTTAGAGAATAGGAAAACGAATAAATCTGAACAATCTCTCTACAATAGCTGTTACTCCATCCTGTTATGTAGGGTAGAGTTAGGCTGAATTATTTAATTAGTATTTTAATGAGACTATAAAGTTCTAAAAGTCCTATCCATTTCTCCCAAAAGCGTACAACTTTTCCTTTCAATGACCTTTATTTGACTTAACTAGAACAATAACTATTTTCCAAGGCATTTTTCGTGTGTGTTAAAATAGCAAATCATATGCTGCCCTCAGAATGTTGTTGTTATTATTAATGCTGATAATAGCCCCAATAAGAAATATTTACAATTATGACTCATTTTGGAATAACAGGTCATTGGCTTAAAGTCCTTCTGAAAATAAGCAGAAAAAACGAACATAATTTCTACACCAGCTGCACCCTTAATCGAACCTGGTCACTAAGCACAATAAAAGCAAAGATGAAACTCAAATCAGACACCAGACCACAAAGCATAACTGACTGAAGATGCCACAAAATGACCTTTCATTCACCGAGGGAATCAGATGCTTTTCCATGTATATTATATGTTTTAAAACAATTATTATATATATAGAATGTAATTTAGGAAAAAGAAAACTCCCTCTTTCTGTAGACTTATAAACAGGAAGCACAAAGGGGTGTCTTGCAGACATGAACCCGCATGCATAAATGCAAAGCCTATTGACCAAACTCCTTTCCTGTCTCCTAAGCTTAAAAAAAAAAAAAAAAAGTAATTCAAGGCAGTGGTGAGCTGAAAGGGCTCAGATACAAAACGTGCACATCAGCCTTCTAGTAGATAAAAGGGCGCCATACATAATAGAAAAGATGATGTTTCCTATGGAAATCTATTTTGAGATGCAACAATTTAAAGGCAACCGAGAGCTCAAAACCAAGTTCAAACAAAGAGAAACAAAGGCCAAGCAAATTTACAGAAATGGACAAAGACATTGGAGAAGGAGGGGATCTGTGTTCTACCAATATCCAGATCAGCAAATTCATCCTGAATTCAAGCCAGTGATGTGCCATGAGGTCACTCAAGGAACCAGGCAGAAACCATCGGCTAGAAGAAATAGGAAAAATGTCAAAGGCAGGTATGAGGTGTGGAAGGGATGACACTGTGACCCTTGCTGCCATGAGGCAGGATGCTCTTGCGGGCTTTCTGCACAGGCTGGCGGGCTCACATGACTCTGTTTAGAAGGATATCAGCCAACAGCTGTGCCACACTGGCTGCAGCCCGAGCTGAGTCACATCTAGTAACGGTTCTGAGTTCATCCTTAGACGACATGACCAGTAGGATCTGAGAATCAATGGTGGAGACGTACCTGAATGAATATTCCATTTCATTCCTTGGCAGTAAATCTTCAGCTTTGTACAACATAAATATTGACAGAGATACACACAGGCACCCTAGTTGAAAGCCTGACTGCATAATTGCATCTAATTGAAAAAAGCGGGTTCCGTTTCGGTATGCTAGGTCTTTGTTTGGCTCAGTAACCGATGCTTCTGAGACCCAAAGCATATTCTAGTATAACCGACAGTACAGAAATCTCCACTGATGACTTACTCATATCAAGGTATTCATAAAATAGCACCAGTTTGCCCATGGGATACAGATGGTTGTCCCATTCCCATCGTGGGGTGGTCTGTTTTGTTCCCGAAACTGTGGCGCCATTAGATTCATGACCCAGCTGCCAAACAGATCAAATTATAAGGCAGGATATTATCAGACCAAGGTCATAAAAGTATTACTGACATTTCAAGCTGAACACATCATCTTCCCAAGAAATTAGTTTCTTGTTTTCAGGATAAATTTCTTTTTATTGCTGCATCCCTACCCTCAAGTATTGTGAAAACTAGTCCTGACTACGTACCTTGGGTTTACCAAAATTGTAACGACTACTACTACTTTATCTCCTACCTCCTTTTCAGGTAGGCATTTTAGCTTTTAGAAAATACCTACCCTCATTTGTTTTTTCCCCCCATTTCTCTGCTATTATTCACCATGGCCTTTCCAGTCTGTAAATTGTCAGAGAAAATAAGTAAAAGAAAGAATTACAGGGTCTGTGAGCTGGTGATAAGTGCTGCAGAGGAAAATAAAGGAGGGCGAGGAATGTGTGGTATGGAGGAGTGTGGATGTGGAAGTGACCTTTGAATAAGGCAAAGACGGAGGCAAAGGGGTGGGCAGAGGGAACAGTGATCACAGGCCTGGAGGCCCTCACGCTGGACAGACAGCATGGAGACTGGTGTGGGCCAGAGAGAATAGGAAATAAGTGGTGGTTTTGGGGGTGGAGCCTTAGAGGCTGCCTTGAGGATGTGGGCATTTTTCCCTCTGAAGGAATTGCGGAGCCATGGAGGGTCACCAAGCAGAAAAGTGATACTCTAATGTTGGATCAAACAGGTCCAAGACCCTAATTAAAGCTGAACAAATCATGGGCCAAAGAAGTGACATGCTGCCTCAAATTCAGTGCAGAGCTTGAAAGAAACACAGCCTCGACTCGCAGCCCACTGCTCTGCCCCCTCCTGGATGCTGTCCCACAGAGCTGTCCCTAAGGTTATGTTTTTTCCTCACTCAGAGGCTTGTGGGACAACTGAATGCTTCCCCCTATTTCAAATGGCAATTTGTCCTGAAAGGAATTCGGAGTTGGCAGTGAAACAAGGCATGGATCTGTAGCCTACAGAGCTGTTGTCCCTGAAAGCAACAGCTGGCACGTGGTTTACTCGTGGAGCTCAGCAGAAGAGACAGAGCAACAACAGACAACTTAGCGTCTGGCTGAGGTTCGGCTGACTACACTGCACGTTTGGATGGATTTCAAATTTGGACAGTGAGGCGGCTTCACACGAAATGCAGGTGTATACATCATACATGCCCACACGTCTGTATGCACACACACGTGGACACACACAGAGTATATGATGTGACTTGTAAAGAGCTTCCCCTGCTAGGTTTCCCACTGCCTCTGATCTCAGCGTTAACATTTCCCTGGCCATGCTCCCAGGTTTGCTACAAGATTTCTTTGCAATGGAACATGCCCTTCGCTTCACAAACTTTCCCCACTTCTTTCAATGACATTAGGGGAACAGCAGGGAGCTCTGGGAAGGGGTGGGGATATGGACTCGAGATACTCCTGAATCTGAATCCACACTTCATGGCTTATTTGTTATTTAACTTTATTTACATTCAAAATGCAATTGTTGCAGATCTCAGAAGTTGATTTACACTCACTGCTGTGGCAGAATGTTGCGGTCAGTAGACCCACCACTGGATCCTCTTATTCAACACGTCCTTCCAATAATTCAGATAATACTGTATCACAAATGCCCATTTCTATATTTTGATACCTGCTTTTCAGTATAATTATCTTCCTTCTTTATTCTCTAAATCTTATGATTTTTAAACATTTTTCTGAGAAGTGTTCCACAGGCACTATACATATGATAAGTTGATAAAGAGATCCTGGAGATCAAAACCACATTTAAATCCTGAGATAAACTCAACTGTGCCGTATACATGGCTAGGTTTAGTCTGCTTCCTTTGTTACTTTGTTTAGTAATTTTTGTTTCAAACAACAAGATTCTACTGTATAGCACAGGGAACTACATTCAATAAATTTTAATAGCCTATAGTGGAAAAGTATATGACAAGGAATATATATATATATGTATGTATATGTGAATCACTATGCTGTATACCAAGAATTAACACAATATTGTACACCAACTATACTTTCAACAAAAAATGTTGAAATAAAATTGGGAGGTGAAACTTCGACTGTCCAGGCTGCTGTCAAGATGAAACGATTCAAAGCAGGCCAGGTATTAGCAAACCCCCTAACACATCAAAACCCCATATGGGATCTTCTTTTTGAGCAGCACAGGCTAACCAGCTGTGGTCACCTGTAAATAAGGTTGAAGTCACTTAGACCCTTGGCTTGGGAACGCCGTGGCCACCGGGGTGGGGGTCACTGCAGCACCTACGAGAATGACGGGGACAGCCTGCTCCTGACGCCGCTCCCCAGGCCGCAGCCCGGAGCACTGCAGTCAGGTCTGAGGTCCGGCCGGGAGCGCACAGCTCCACAGCCACTCGGAGCCCTGCGGTGCGGGTGGAGCTGGGACCGCGCTCATCCATCACCCTTCCAGGCACCCAGACTCGGGAGTCCCCTGGGGGAATTTTTCTCTGCCTCATAATTCCTGTCTCAGCCTCTTGTGGAATGCGGTCCATGCCCAACGGAAGCAGGGCTTTAACCCTCCGGGACCCAAATCCATCACGGTTTGGATCCAGGATGTAACTTCCATGTTAACTCACCTGGTGCTCCCTTTTGTGCTGAACTGCCCTCCCCCGTCGATGACATTAGGTCGTATTAGAAGTCCCGACTTGCTTGTCCTTAGCTAAGACTCAGCCTCTTGCTCAGTCTTCCTGACTGGAACCACTCTTCTGTGGCAGAAAAGCTTGGGCTGTCGGCAACCCATCATTGTCCTCGGTCTTTTGGGTTTTCTGTTGGTTTATGGTTCTCATGCAGGGATACCAATTTGCACATGAGAAACACCTGTAGACATTTTAAATAATACAGACACTGGATCCTCCCCACTCTCCAGCCAAGGCTGGAAGCTTTCTCCCTCTAGCAGGGGTTACACAATAATTTGCTTGGGAATTGACCACACATATTGGCATAATCATGGTAAATTGCCCTTTACTCAGTGCTTCCCACGTGGCATTTTCTACTTCATGTTGTCTTTGTACGTTCATTATCACATTTAATCCCTGAATTATAGATAATCACCATTTCTTTTGAGGACACTCCTACTTGCTAATCTTGAATACAAGTATCTTTGATTCTCTTAATCTATTTCATTCCTGAGTTTCCTGTTCCTGGATTTAAAGAGTGAATTATGGACACATGTATTTAAGATTCTCTTAATATATCTATCTGACTCATCCTCTAACCAAATCATATCTGGAGAAGAGAGATTTTCTCTTTTAAATATTTGCATTTTCTTACTATATAGTAGTGCGTACACACGGTGGAAAATGTAGAAAGCATATAAAGTAAGAAAATTACAGCCATACATTATCTAAACACCAAAGGACTGTGCTATGTCATGTTTGGCATTTAACCATTTTTCTTAATATTTTATCATAAAATTTCCCTAGGGCAAGTTACTTAACCCTGGAATTGTACTAGACTTTTGTCAAGTACAGAATAACATTCCCAGAAATGACCCCAACATCAAAATAGTACGTGAGGCTGGGAAGGCCATAGGGCACTAAGCTTATTCTCTGAGTCCTACAAAGAATGCTGTTAATTCACTGATGTTACTCATTCGATGCCTGTGAGTCACTCACTCACTCAGCTGGCTCGGACTGAGACCTAATTTATACCAAGTGCCGATCCAAGTGCTGGGGAGACCCCAGAGAGAGCCTGGATCACGGCATCACTGTCCTTCTTCATTTGCTCCCAGAATCCTACTCAACAAACCCACATGGGATTGGGGGGTGGAGGCAGGTGATATATGGTAAAATTCATTTCATTATGTTCCTTTAGACATATTTAAATAGCATGAAAATAGTCACTAACTTTGATAAGTTTTCTTTTCCCTTCCTATGTATTTTTGAGGATGGGTATAGTTTTGGGGCAGCAAGAGTAATTGATAGATCTTTAGTATGTTAGGATTTTATATGAAAAATTAAGAAGGAAACTGGCACCTTATACAAAGAGAAGAGGCAGTGAGGAAAACATAAGCCACCCTCGAACTTGGCTACCATTCAGAATTTCTGATATTCAAAAAAGGGAAACATAATTCAAAATATTTTCCCTAAATATTTTAGCCCAGAGTAGAAATACATGTAGGCAAAGTTCAGCTCACTGGAACCTACAACAATGTGCTTACTTAAGCGAAGGTATAAACAGACCACAGATACTATAATGCATCCTTTACTTTAAACTAGTTAATGTGAGCAAGTTTCATTTCACATGAATTGCTCAGTACCAATTTAGGAAATATATCCTTCTTGATTGGTAAAAATAGCTCACTGATAACCAGATTCAACAAAATTTAGTGTTAAATAATTAACCTATTTCCTTCAGGAAATGCTTTTGAGTAATCTGAGTTAAGTATTTCCTCTATCTGATCTATTTCTTTTCACAGAGAAAAGTAGTATTATTTGCACATGAGCTACTTTTACTCCTCTGGAGAAATCTGACTGTGAGCTCAGGGTAAGAGTTGTCTACTGCACAGTAGGGAAAAAAAAGATTCATTTCACAGCAAAGATCAGAATCTTTTTTTTGAGGGGCATGGTGAGCTGGGGGACAAGGGAAATGCCTTTGTTTAGAGACAGACCACAGTAATCCATCCTGAAGCTGAAAGATGAAGACCTTGTGAAGAAATGTGGAAGGACACACTGACACACAAATGTGTTCACTCTGCAAAAACAGAAAGAAGGAAAGAAAAAATAATTTAACTGCCCTATAAAGAGAATGGACAGAAAATTGGTAATAAGGGAGAGTGAAGGAAAGTTAGGGAAGGGAGGAGAAACAGTGAAAGGGAACTTGGATGCGGTGGGCAGAATAGCAGTTTTCTAGAGCTTACAATGAAGGATGATAAGAAAAAAAGTAAAGTTTAAAAAAAGTTACAAAGTTTAAAATAGTTTAAAAATTAAAAAATGAAGTTAAAAAATAATTTTTTTATAGTGACATGGAAGATTGTAAAATGATGGAGGATTTTATTTCAAAATTCAAGTTGTTTGAGTTTCTCCTCCATGCTCCAAACAACAGTAAGATCTGCTTGTGTAATTGGTTTTGGGGGACACCACAGAGAGGGGTGAGCAATGCAGTTCGGTTGGCCAGGAGCAGAATGCTTTTGTGGAAGGCAAGACAGAAGAGAGATCAACAGTTTCATGAGGACAGAAACTCAAAGCCAGAAATTATCTTAAAAAGCTTAGTGTGGTGGGCAGAAAAAGTCCCCCCCCAATATGTCTATGTCCTTATCCCCAGAACATAGGAAGAGGTAATATTCCCTGGCAAAGGGGGCCTATGGTTGCAGTTGTGGTTAACGTTGCTAACCAGCCTACTCTAAGAGAGATGAGCTGGATTATAGAGGTGGGCCCATTGTAATCACCAGGGTAGTTAAATGAGGAAGAGGGAGACAGAAGAGGGGAGAGAGGAGAGGAGATTTGACCACAGGATCAGAGTCAGAGGCACACAACCATGCTGACCTTGAGAGAAGGAAAAGAGGTCACAGGCCAAGAGACGTAGGTGGCCTCTGGAAGCCAGAAAAGTCAAAGATACAGTTTCCCCTGAGGCCTTCAGAAACAGCCGTGCCAATATTTTGACTTCAGCAGGCTCCTGCGTTCAAGAACCCTACAAGGTTAAATTTGTGTTGTTTAGTGGAGACTATTTCTTTTTTCTTCCTACTACCATGTCATTTGGGGATACTTGTTACAACAGAAAGCGAATACACTAAGCTCCTTGAAATGTTCAGAAATTGCAGATAACACTGGACTGTCCACTTTGATATGGGATTGGGCTTATGTGAAAATCCAAAGGACAGTGTGACCTTTGCTAACATTTGCTTTTCTCATTTTTAGGAAGAGAACAGTAAGTCAAAACCTCTGTAGTTATTATTTTAGACAAGTGTCTCTTAAAACATTATGTAACCCTTTGCCTTAGGACCGCAAGAGAGTCTCTGTTCTTAGAAGAACATGGATTCCGTGAGATAGGGTCTTACATCTGAGTCCCACAGTGGTCTCTTATTGGCAATGAGAACTTGGGCAAATCATTTACCTTCTTTAAGCCACAGGATCTTCATTTGAAAAGGAAGATAAGAATAAGGATTGTTTGGGTGATTAAATTCTACTCACAAACACACACACTCACACATATATGTACAACATTTAATACAGTGACTAACACATACTAGGCACTCAACAAATTCCTGTTATGGATTTTTAAATGCATGTATAAAAGGAGGAGAAAGTTGCGGGAAGTTGTGGGAAAATTAGTTCACGGCCCCAAAAAGGGCCATCTCTCAACGGGCTCTGATCAGTCAGTCCCCAGTGATGGGCTAAGAAGCAGAAACTATAGCACTTGAGGATTTAATTTAAACATAAAAAGGGAGGAATTTAAACATAATTATTAAACAGGAGGTATGTTTACACTGTTGGCTGGATCATCTTATCTGGAGAGCTTTAATAAGCAGAGAGTCTCCCCTGTTTTAGAGATGGGCATGCAGGAAAATTACTTGGATGGGTGGGCCGTTCTCACCCCAAGATCACATGAATTATTACTCACGGAAGTAACACCTCTTGTATGTTATTCCAGATGGACTGTCCTCCCATGATTATTGTCAGCTGCATCATCAGTTCAAGGAGACAGCCACCTGGGTCACACTGGAATATTAGACAGAAAATCTCATTTAAATTTTAGATAGCTCTAACATGAAATAAAGTCATTATTTTATGCCTAAAATAATCTAAGGAACAGAGAGTAAAGACACTCTTCATTGGGCAACTAAGAGAAAACATGAAACAGGTTAGACTGTCAGAACACAAAGCTGTATTCACACGTCTTCATTTCTGTATTTTCACAGCCAATACACCAGATCTCCAGGATAAGTCACAAATCTGCCATTAAAGAATGTGATGTAGAAACACGAGGAGTAGTAGTTGACAAACTGGAAGAAGAACACCTTCATGGCTAGGTTGTTCTCATAGTCAGTCTGGTCCTTGGGATCTCTGCAGCTAGAATAAAGAAAAGTTAAGTCTGTAAAACTGTGAACAGCCTTGAGACCCTAATCAAAGCCACGGACACATGAGTTAACACGCTAAATATGTATATATATATATATACACAATTCACACTTTTTTCCATATAAGCTGTTTTGAATTCCTTAACATATCTACTATATTAATTCCAACTGTACACACTGTTGTAAGAGTTTCTCCCACTATGAATGCAATATCACACAAGGCAAAAAAAAAAAGTCACCCGTTCCTTAAAATTTATAAGCACAACAGTATCCAATGGGCAAGAACTGTCCTCTGTCAGGTGTAAGTTGAAAGAAAGCTACTTCTAAACATCCTGCTAAATGAAATTCTCTTGTCTCCCTAAACAGCAGGAAGGTAGGACTATTGAAGAAAACAAACAAAACACGGGGCAACTTGCTAGAAGCATTTGGGGAACATAAAACATCCTCCTAGTTCAAAATTTGAATTGGTCTTAGTGTTTTCAGAAGATGACCACTGAGCTGACAACTGGGAGAATGACCCAGCCACATGCAGTGTGTGGGAAGCAGTTAACTTGGGCCGCTAAGCTGCTGGCTGGGATACAAGCCAGAGAGAAGAAACATTTGTTATAGAAGCCACAGCTGATGAGAATGGAGCTACACTAACAGGAACAGCATGGGGGGAGGACACAAAACAGTGTGATTACTTGTCCTCTCCGTAACGCACAAGCAAATTTGCCACTGGAACCACGAACCTCTTCCACTTATTTGCAATAGAGAGACTATTTACTTTCAAAAATAGGGTACATGATCTAATGTAATTGAAATTATTATTAAGCACTGACATATTTACACAGAGCTTGGACATTCTAAAGTTTTCTTTATCCCTTTTACTAATGCAAAGCTTCAGCTAATTCACTTCTCATATAGGCTAGAGAAAATACGTTTACACTTGAAGTTTTCTAAAGACTGTAATGTACTGGAATTGAAGTGCCTAAAAGATAAAGTCTCTGTTTTGACCTGGTTCTAAAACTGGTGTAGAAATGACCTCAGCTGCAGAAGGAGCTTAACAGACTCAGTCATCTTGATTGCCACTTTCTCATATATGGCGTTCAGGGTCACGATGATGATAAAACTGATGAGGGAAGCAGTGATGGGCGTGGCCCACCTGCACAGTCAGGTACTTCTGGATTGGGTCTCTTCCATTCAGGTTCTTGGGAAGTTCTGCTGAAAATACAATGAACACTGAAAGTCCGTAGACAATGATCCCAATAACTGAAGCAATGGTCAACAAGACCTGACAACCCAAAAACCTAGCAGCATAAGGCTCACTAATGATCGTATTTTTACACAGAAAACTTGCCCCCATTCCACGCTTAAACAGAAAACATGCACGTGCTGTAAACCTCACATAAACGTGAAAAGTGATGTAAATCGCATGTAAATGCCACAAGAGACGTGAATATCAGGCATGTTAAATTTTAGGGGAGGAGGAATGAAGGATGTCAAAAAGAATGAGTGCATCCACTAATATAACATGCTGACAGCAGGAGCAGCTGTGTGCAGGGCATAGGGAATATATGGGAACTCCACTTTCTGTGAATTTTTCTGTAAACCTAAAACTGCACTAAAGAAGGAAGCCTGTTAAGTATATCATTAAATGGCTGAAAATGGAGTAACTGGTGGCATGTTCTTTTGGAGACAATTCTGTGATAGCAGAACCAATGAAAGTATCCCTTCTACATCTATAGAATTACTTAGGTTATGAACTAGTTGTAACCCATGAAGGGGATATGCTTCCTTTCAAGGGAGAACCTATCACTGATTCAGGGGTCAGCAGTTGCTAGCTGTCATCTTCATTCTTAATAGGACAAGTGAAGCTGTGGACATGCCCTGAGGGAAATAGTGGAAGTGACAGCAGGTCTCTGCTGATGAAAGCTTCACATGCTTTTCATACTCCTTGAGATCTTAAAATGGCAGGTACTCCTACTCCCTGCATTTGCACAAGATTCATGTCCCTGATCCATTGTAGTTCTGACTGTGTGGACCCAAGGACAACGGGAGTGTCTGAAGCATAATTTGCACGTGGCTGGTAGGGCTTCAGTTCCTCACTAGGCAGGTATTTTTCTGCCCACTGAAGAATGCACATTAAAGGTCCCATTTTTAAACTGTTTTCCTTCCATTTACCTTCTTGGTCATAGTCCAGAAGCATGTACTCAGGGTCCCTGGCTGCTCCTGATGGCTGCCCCAGAGAGAAAGCTACAAAGAATGTGAATTTCAAGACTAAGTTAACCACATCATGTTATTTACAGTAACAGCGGGAGGCTGGCTTACACCTGCAAGGGAGAGCAGATGGAGTGTTTACAAGCCCCTCCTGGAGCCACACTCCTGCATCTAGATCCCAGCTCCGATGCTAGCTGTGGGGCCTTGTGCAAATTTCTTATCTTCTAGGGGCTTCAATCTCCTCACCCATATAATGGGGGGATAATAATAGCAATTTATAGGACTATTGTGATGAGTCAATGATTTACTAATTGTGAAAACAATTAGAACATTAACCACAGGCATGTGAAAAACTCTACCTAAGTATTAGCTATGAATATGGTGACCAAAGTCTTAAAAAGGTGTTTTTCTTAGTTTTTAAGCCATCAGTTTGTAGAGAAAGCATTTTATTTTCTCCTCTACTCTCTTTCATCATCCTTTTCTTCACAGAAAGTCTTCATGATTGTGAAAGGAATAACTTTTTGGTGTGTGTGTGATTAAATGTGAAAATTAGTTAAGGCTGAGAAAAATGTATTATAGAAGGTATATAAAGCCTTTCCCACTTGTACAGCACATATAGGCCATTTAAATGCTATGCATTTTTAAAAAGTCTGCATAATAATTTTTTAATTATTTATTAAGTAATCTTAATAGTTAAGACTCTTTAAATGCTTACTATTGCTTCAGCACACGTCTGTTTTTCTAAATCCTCACAATCACCCTGTTGGGAAGGTAATATTATATCTCTTTTACAGATGAGGAAATAGAGCCACGTGGAAATGATGCAATTTCCCCAAATGAAGCAACTATTAAGTGAAAGATTTGAAATACTCAAAGAGCCCAAAGACACACTAACTGTATAGCACTGTCTCCAACATGGTCTGTGAAATTAATTGTAATTCATTTCAGAACTTTTACAAACTTGACACATTTCCATTTTTCTTCCAAGCACTTAATGGGTTCAATATTTCTTATGAAACAGGAAAGCTTTCCATTCTCCTTCCTCAAGTTTCTTCGTATTTATCATATTTTCTGATCATAACTTTAACATTTGCTCATTAAAGAAAATTTGAAAGTACTCAGTAGTGGACAGAACTGTTGTCCTGGATCTGTCCCCAGTCTTAGAAGGGGACCCAGATTTTGCTTTAGGATAAATAACCTCCCTTTTGTTTTTTGTCCTGTGATTTAAGCTCGATTAACCCACTCTTTCTGAAGCACCAGAGGTAGATCTCAGTTGGTTTAAGACAAATAATACCCGTCATTGTATTGGCCTTGCACATGATTGGAGAATTGGCAAATAACCCAGTAAGAGCCACTATTATGTGAGGAGATACGTGCTTGTGCCCATGTGAATGATAAGCTTCCTCTATCAAGAGAGGAAGCTGCCAAAAGAGACCTCTCTTGGTTTGGATGGATGATCTGGGATGCTGAGTGCCTAGAAGCAGCATGCTGAGACATCATTGGACACCGAATGAAGACAGGACAAGACCAGCCCTTGACATCATCTGGGCTACAGTATCTCTCCTTGACTGAAGCCAGACCTCAGATCTGAGGTTTTCATTTACAGGAACCAATAAATCCCATGCATCCCCATTTTTTGGGTGTTGTTTAAACACATTGGAAATTGATTTTGTCACCTACAATGAAAAGACTCCAACTCTGAAAATGAATAAAAAATAAATTAAGAAAAATGCTTCTACCTATAGACATAATTCCTTCAGAAGTGTTCATTGTTTGTATATTACAAATCATTTTATATATTAATTTTATTCTCAAGCTTATCGTAAGCATAACATTTTGACATGTCATAAAAAATTTTCATGGACACACTTTTTCATGGCTGGGTATTGTTCTACTTTGTGAAGGGTTGGAAGAATATTTTGGCTGAGATTTTATATATATATATATACATATAAAAGTATGTCTGTGACTTGCATCCATACTGACTTTTCCCTGCCATTTTGAAATACTTCCTGATTAAAAGTTTTTCAAAGCTGAATTAGTGGATTAAAGCATAGGAATATTTTTGACTCTTGATATCAACTGCCAGACTGCTTTCTAAGAAGGCTTGAGGAGTACACTAGAAATTAACACAGCATTGTAAATCAACCATACTTCACAAAAAATATCCAGTAACCTAGGCATGGGATTGGTAATCACTGGCATTTCATCCTCATAAACAGAGCTGTGTCACTTGAGAGGTGGAAAACTACTTCATTTTCATGTGCACTGAATTACCATTGGAGTGTGACATCTATTTTTCTTTGTGAATGTGTGTTCCTTTTCTCTGCCTTCTATGCTCCTGAGATTTTTTGATGTTACCTTTGAAGTGATCTGAACTCTCTATGTATTGAAGGAATAAGCCCCTTGTTGGATTTGTAAACAAATAACATCCTCTGGTGTTTTGTTTAAAATTAGGATGCTTCTGATGCATGGAAATCTTTGTATACTTTCCTCAGAAACTTACTGCTCATCTAGAGTTTGTGTAAACATCCATATTTATTTCTAGTTTTTTTCTAATTGTGTTACTTTTTAAATGTTTCTGGAATTTATCACAATATATGGTTCACTGTATGATTTCAATCTTTTCTTTTCCCCCCAATTAGCTAACTAGTGTTCCATTCACTGAATAACCTTTATTTATCTCCCTGATTTGTAATGCTTTCCATCTCTTATATTAAATTATTATTGATATCAGAGCCCATATCTGGACTTCCTGTCCTATTTTCTAATCTGGCTATTCTTGAACTACTAAAAGTCTCATTATCTTATTAATTATTATATTACTAATATGATTTTATTCACAATAAACCCCAAATCAATTTTATAACTTCTGATATTTTGGAGATATGATCTTTTAATCTAGAATCATGTGATTAAAGCTTCTTTTATATCTTTCAGTAGTTTTTACTTTTATTTTATGATAGTTCCTACTATCCTTTTCTTAGGTTATTCTTAGATATTTTACCTTGGTTGTTACACTTGGAAAATTTTAGAAATCTTAATGCCTCCATCTGGTCTCTTAATCAGACCCTGGAGAATCCTAAACCACTGATCTGATTTGAACAAATGAGGTGAAAAGAATTGGGGGAAGCACTGTGAGCAGAAGAGACTGTGGAACCTCAAGAGTGGCGCCCTGCATTGGCTCAGATGTTCTCTGGAAAATCTTTTCTCTATGAGACTTCATAGTTCCCAGCTTGATTTTCAGTTTTCTCAGGATTTCACATTAGATTTTAAAAAGTCTGTGGCAGGTTCTTACCCAGAAAAAGAGCACTTGCACAAAGGGTTATATGTATACACTTTCCCCAGGTGGTAAATGGAACACGCTCTTCTTCCTAATTAAAAAAACAAGTTAAGTCAATTAAGGGATTACACCTATGAAATGACTTTTCTCCTAACTGGTCAATAAATCCTAAACATAATTTAAAAAATAATAATTTTCAGACATAGCCTCATTATTTCTAATTGCATGGGTTTTTTTCCTGTTTTTTTTTTTTCTTTTCTTTTCTGTTAACGATTTCAAACAAACAACAAAATACGTACAGTGTTCATTTTAATACTATTTTTTGAAAATGCATATGTGAACAGTAAACTGTTTCCCTGCCATTGTCTGAGCTTGGGGATCTGGGTACCTGACGAGGCCAAGCTGTAAAGCTCTACTCCTGAGCTGGCCTTAGGTTTCAGAAGTGACGCTAGTGACAGCAGAGTCCGTGCAGGACAGAATGTTTCACAGGTGTCGGCAGCTAACTGGTCTCCACTGTGTGTTCCTTTGTTGAGCTTTATTTGTTTATTAGCAACAACTATGAAGTTTTAGAGTTTCCATTTTAGAGTTTATATTTATATTTCATTTTTAGAGATGAAATCAGTAAGACTCAAGTTTTACCTGGATAATGAAAGCAGATAAAGTATAATAATAGCTGTCACTAAGTACATGGCCTTTCCTCTGTGCCAGGAAGTCTTCCAAGTAGATTCTGCACATAAATTCAACCCGTCCTTACCATAGTCATGAGGAAGCAACTCTCTTATTCTGATTTTATAGGAAACTATGGTACAGAGAAGTTAAGTTGTCCAAGATCACTCAGGAAGCAAGCTGCTGTGTTCAAATATGAATTTAGGCAACTTCATTTCCAAGCTCTCACTACCACAACGCTGGCCTCTCTAAACAATGGAGCATACTTTCGCAAGTAAAGTAAAATGCTTCAATTAAAAAACTAAACAAAATATTAGGCAATTTTTTAAATAAGGAAGAACAATAAAGTGAAATGAGTTTTCATCTTCAATTTTTCAACAAGCATGTTCTAATGAAAATTTAAACTTATTAGCTGGCAATTTTAAATTTAAAATTGGCAGTTTAAATGACCAAAAAACTTTTATTCAGTATTTTTTTGTATACTGCCAATATGATACGTTTTTGTTTTTCAGGACTCAAAAGCATTATGAACATCTAATTTTGTCTAAGTTTCAGCTTTCAACTCTGAATGTACAGTCTTTTACCAACATATGCTTTGACTCACATCTTCAGTTGTAAACAATGGGAAATATTCATAATGGGGATTATTAGAAGCTTATTACATTGTAAAAGACAAATGTCACTTTCTATTGGTAGCTGAACCTCATTTCTTTCCATTTATAAAAAGAAGAGTTTGACCTGCTCCCTCCAGAACTTTTCAGTGCCAACATTCTGTAGATCTGTGATTCAATTTATTAAATCTATAGTTGGAGACATTTTCAGATGCTCCTAGTAAAAGCATTTTCTTTCCAAGAGTTATTCATGCTCACAACCTACTGTCCTGCTGCTGCTGCTGACTGCAAGTACCATTAGCTCTAAATTATCTCAGCTGATGGAAAGAAGCAATAATACAGATGACTCAAAAAATCATCTTTTCATAGCTCTGGAATGTTGATACAAAGATATATAGTTTTATTTTTTTAATTTTGCAGCAGGAGAGGCAGCAATAAATTTACATTTTGTTATGTAACATGCCTAGCTCAAACAATGCTCAAACACTGATGGCACCTCAACAAATGTTTCCCTGCTTGTTCTACCCTTTCTCTGACTTTAGGATGAGAGCCATGCTGCTTTGTGCACATCCCAACCGGAAGGGGGAGCAGTGACCGCGACTTAGTTAAAGACAAATGGGCACCTAGTCTACGATGAAAAGGAGGCGGCAATAATGAAGGCACATGTGAAAAAATGGGAGTCAACTATAAAAACCAATGTGTCTTTCCTCCTACATCTATGTCATAGCAGCTAATTTATATTTTGCATTTATTTATTGGTGTTATGAAAGGATACAAGTCAATGACTCTTTTCTCATACACTTATACCAGACCTTTTCTTTTCCCCATTTTTACTGTTAATATGAATGAAGGACCTCAGTTCTCTTCTGTGTCCACCATTCCAGGGAGTGCTCCTTCACCTTGGCTGCACATTATAATAACAAGAGGAACTTTAAAAACTTCCCTATGCCAGAATGTACCCCAGGCCACTAAGTACCATCAGAGTTAGCAGTGATGGAATCCAGGCACCAACATTTTTTAAGGTCCCCTGGTGATTCCAACATGCAGCCAAGGCTGACAAGCCCAGAAGTAAACAGACTAAAGTGAATCTAAACAGCGCCCGCTTTTCCTGGGTAATCTCATCTGTCTCCACGTGGGGACACCGCTCCTCCTATTCTGACCGGACTTGTTCTTCCTGCTCAACCGTGTCCCATTTGTACTCAAGTTATGCCTGGTGCCGCTTCCAGAACTCCAGAAGTAAGGTGACTAACAGAGAGAGAGAACAGCAGAATGTGGATCTTCAGTGATGACTGATGCTTCAGAAATCTGTACTTAATATTTATTACCCTTAACACTTTCGTAAACGGTTAATAAAATCACATTTTATTTATAGGCGATACTAAAGAGAAACATGAGTTAATGCCTTTTTTTAAGAAAAAAGAAAATGTAGATTATTTATTGAACTTTTGGAAACAGACTAGCTCTCTAGCTCATGGGAAAGGTATTAACGTGATGGTCAGACACAGGTGACTGTGTCTGATGTTAAGTATCTGCTACCAGCACATTATGCCCGCTAAAAACACAAATATCGGGGGGATGGGTATAGCTCAGTGGTAGAGCACGTGCTAAGCATGTACAAGTTCCTGGGTTCAAGCCCTAGTACCTCCATTAAAAAAGAAAATTAAAAAAAGTAAAAGTAACTGTCACAATTTAAAAGCAGTGCACGGTCCACCCGCCAAGGAGGAGGTCCTTTTCCTCACATACCTCTGTCTCTTCTGTCCAATGGACCTGAGGGTGGGGAAGGGGATTAGAATGCTTTAGTAACCCCTCCATTTCTATTTTCCACCACCCCAGTCACACAAAATTAAAATAATATTCTTAAATATGGAAAACTGCCATTTTCCTCAATCTTCGGTAAAGTAATTTTTAGAAATCGCCATTCTGTTTTTAGACTTGTCAATTCAAATAGACAAAAACAACATGAAATGTTTATTGAAAAATGTGGCTTCAGGGTAAATCCCCTAAGCCCTTCTTCCAACCAGACTGTTAACCCTAGGCCCTAACTCTAGAGAAATTCCAGAATAACCACTGTTCCCTCCACCATTATACCTGAGTCTCTACCATGCTCTGAGAATAAAGAGAAAAAAGACACAGTCCCTGCTTCCGGGAGCTCCTAGGTGCACAGGACTCATCATGAAATGATGGCTGAGGAGGCGTGTTAAGACGGCTTGGGTAACAGTCAGCAGTGGGTGCTCGGAGCAGAGAGCCGGAACTGTAGCCAACGCTCTCCCAGAGGAGGGAACCACTGTGGTGAGTTCTGAGATGCCCTAGAAGTGATCAGGTGAAGTTATAATGTTAAGGCCATTTCTCCCTGGGGAGCTGCACATGCAAAGGAGGGAGGCCAAAGAGAGCCAGTTCACTTCCAGGAACTGCAAATAGTCTAGAAGTGAGAACAGGGTGTGGGAGGCAGGTGAGGCAACCAGGTGGAGAGATCACAGGTGCACATCACACAGGACTCTGTGTGCCTCCAAGGTAAAGGAGATATGCAAAGTGATCTAGAAAGAAAAAAGATAGAGGCAGGGAGACCTATTGGCAGGTTCATGTGAAGGCCTGCTGAGGCCCCGCTAGGAGGAGAGAGAAGAAAACATTTCAGCAGGTGGACGGATTGGCCACAGATGTGATGGAAGGGCAGGAAGAGGTCAAAGATGCCGGCCAGCTTTCTGGCTTTGGCAGTGTCCTAAATTATAGTGCCATTTCCTAAAACAAGAAGGGCAGGAAGAGAAGCAAGTCATGAGAGGAGACAACTGATTCATTTCTGGCTGGGTGCCTGTGGGCTCCAAGAGAGATGTCCAATAAGCAAATAAAAGTCTAGAAATAGGGAGAAAGTTCTAGGCTGAGCCAAGTAGTTTTCCTGCTTCAAGAGGCTAATGGTTGTGAGTGGACAAGCTCACGAGAAGAGATGTAGAGGGGTAGCTCTCACCGTCCTGCACATGGGAAGCATCTGGGAGCCTTTAAAATATAGTGCGCCCCAGCCTGGTGTGGGGCCTTTGTACTGTTTATTGTTTTTTAAATACTTTCCTTTTTTGGGGGGGTAGTAAGATTTATTTATTTTAATGGAGGTACTTGGAATTGAACCCAGGACCTCTTGCATGCTAAGCAAGTGCTCAGCCACTGAGCCATACCCTCCCCACCATTTTTTTGTTTTTAGACATTAGCTCTACTGAGCAGTCAGGGTTGAGAATCAACCTGTAGAGAGCAGAGAGCCTTGGGGTAGAGATCAAGGAGAAGCTTCCCAGAGCCCTGCAGACCCCAGCAAGGGCAGCCAGAGATGCAGGGAGCCTCGGATGGGCTGTGAGGAACGTGAACTCAACACTCCCCAATGACAAACATGTTTCAAGCACCCACTTCCCAGCAGTGTTTCTTCTGAGTTTACTACTTTTCCAGTAATACTGGGTGAGAATAGAAATAATCTGGACAAAGGGATCAAATTCAAATGCACGTTCTGACCATTCTTAGCTGCATGATTACTGATTAAAAGGTTACCGGTCTGCCACGTGTAAACTGGGGGACCTAGAACCGTGCTCGTGGGCTGCTGTGAGCGTAATGAAATGACAACTATAAAGGCACTCCTGACTCTCAGAGGTAATTGCTACTATTGTCCCCATTTGGGACACCAAGAAACAGAGTCACAGAAAGCTTCAAACATTTGCCCAAGATGAAGGTTAGTGTCTGGAATCAAGCCAATGACTTCGTGGATCCAGAGCCCAGGATCTTCTTACGAATAACACGGCACTGCCCAGGTTCCCTGCTCCAAAACCCGCCTCCCTTTGGCTCAGTTCCATGGGCCCTGCGCTGCACAGATGTCGTCACTGCCTGCCTGCCCGCCCGGTGTCTGACCCCGGCATTGCTCCCTCCATCTCACACACCGCTTCCTTGGGCACACCAACCCTCACGAGGCCATTGCTGTGGGTACTCGGATGTTTACACGGAAACGCAGGTGGCAGCCCAGCTTTTTGCTATAGATGCTGCTGTCAGTGGAGGCAAAGAGCTCACAGTTGGTGGCGGAGGCCACTTCTGGTATCCTCCTTGGCTGGAGAGCTGGATGGAATCCAGTTTCCCTCTGCAACTTAGACATCAAGCATGAGAGTTATGTAAGGCCATCTGGCCTCTCAACATAGAAATGATGCCCCCGCAGTCGTACTTAATATTGTAATCTCCTGGCTCCACCAGGGAGCAGAGGCCATGGTCTGTTGTCCAACAAGTTTTGTTTCCTTACACGACAGCTACAATGGGGTGAGTAAACACCGGACCAGAAAATCTACAAAGCCCTCGTGTACTATTTCCTGACACTTGCAGGTCACCCAAATACCCCAGATCCTCCAAGTAAACAACTAGTAAGAGGAACTGAGCTGGCTCTTCTGTCAGATCCCTGATGGCAGGACGGATTTGTCCTCTCCTGCTCTCGGGATCATCCGTTCTCCTTCTGTGTGCCCTTCCCCGATTGAAGGAGACTGTTCTTTGTTTATGGGCTATGGAGTATTTGTGGCTATCTGACGAGAACCTTCGAAACTAGAGCTCTTGGTGAGAATGGAAGCATGGCACCCACGTCTCATGAGCTCAGCTACCGAACAGCCTCATCTAGCCAAGACTGTGGCCAACACCAGGGGTCCACGCTGTTGAGGGTTGGGTCTGGAGAGCAATGCCTCCACCACTGAGAAGCTGCCCCACCACTTGTGCCCTTGTCCCCATCCAGGGGGAGGTGACGCATCCATGGGGTGAAAGCCTTGAGGGCACTAGGTGACTGTGGACCAAGCTGTGACTGGCTGGTCCTGCCCCCCAAGTGACCCATGTTACCCTCACATGCAGAAAATCCCCAAAGAGACCCCTGCTTGTGGGAATGGGTCACCTATAAGCCAACTGTCCTCGGGCCACTTAAGAAGCAACACAGTATACACAGTGAGCCACCCACTCACTACAGTATCCAAGGCTCACAGTTCCCTCATGTGACACCATGTACCCCCAGCAAAAAGAAGACCGTTACTTTGTAATTGACTTGAGAATTCTACTGAAAACACTGCCTTCCACCTTCCACTTATGAAGTTCTTTCCACTGTGTCCCCTGCTCTGCAATTGTGCAATCAGTCCAGAGCTCCCTCATGAGAAAGGAAGGAAGGGGCTGGGCAAATCCAATAAAGGAATGGCACAGCCTTTAGCACCAAGATGGTGGAAAAGTCAACTCCCAGTAGATCTTGAGCTTCAATACACACTCACCGAAATACAGCAGGATGTTAAATGGCACTCCCACAGGTCCCAGGACAGGTTCAAGGCTGACCATAAAATGTCAAAGGGTGAGTGGTGGCCCAATTTCTGGGAATCCCAACACCTATCCCAAAGCAGTTGGAATATTCCTCCCACTTATTAGCATATGAAGATACTGAGTGCATAAAATCTAACAATCCCACACCTCGTGGTTGCTCTCTCTGCTGAGATAGACAGCCCACACACTGTCTGTGGTGTGTGTATCTACTTTTACTTTAAACTGGAGCACCCAACCCCCATGCCTCATGGCCTTTCTGTTGCCTTCTGAAACAGCCCACTCTGTCTATGGTGTATATATCTCTCTGAATAAATCTACTTTTACTGAACTGTGGCTCTCGAATTCGTTGCTGGGCAAACCAAGGACCCACACTTGGTGAGGTGCATCCCAGGGACCCAAATACGACCTGGGATATGGCCATCCTCTCCCCCACATTTTCCTGTATCATACATTCCTTCCCAAAGGATCTCACCTTGTGCACTCCAAAATAGACAGCACTCATGTGTCCTGACCAGGATCTGCTCCTGTGTGTATCATTTCTTATTTCCACTAGAACATCAACTTCAGGAGGACAAGGATTTGGTTCTGTTCACAAAGGAAGCACCAGCACATCACAGGTGCTGGAGAAGTATTAGCTGAATGAATGAGCTGTGGGAAGTCCTGGGATTTCCACCTGGAACTCCTAGCCTCTTGGGTCCCAGCTGACTACAGGTGCTCCCTGCTACTCATGGCTGACCTCTTGCCACCACTCTCTGCTCTGCCATCACCTGAGCTGGGATGAGCTGAGATGGGCACACACCCCGGAGAGCATGGCGCATGGTTCATGCCGTTACAACACACTCGCCCCTTGACTGTTAGAGGTTACTTAGGGTGGACAAACTGAAGGCGGCACCATGTGCACCGCCCTACCCCACAACTCACTTGAAGCACCAGGACTGCACACAGGGGAAACGCTGGCCCTTTGCAACCTAAGGAGAGGGACTATGGGTGAGAAGAGGGTCTCCGTCAACTAACAGTCTCTTTACAAGCCCAGTCTTAGGAAAGCTCTTTAAAGATACTTTTTGTATCTTCCTTGTGTTTCTGTAATCCCTCTAGATTTTGTCATTTTATTCTACACATCAGAAATACAGATATTCTTGAAATCTCTAATGATTTTCAATGAAGAAAATCCTCAATTTCCTACACTGCTAAGAAAATTACTGCACTTTATTTAAAAAAAGCAGCTTCTTTCATGACTTCCTATCTTCAAACACCTAATTTCACAAGAATCAGTGAAGCAGGACATGAAAATCATGCTATGCTTTATCACCTACAGGTGGGCAGGGATGAAATGAATGAGTACTGATCTCATGAGATGGGAAGGCTGGGTCTGTATTATTCCAGCTACAGATGGAAGGGTCCGTATCTGTGAGGGTGAGGAAGGACCAAGGATGAGAAACCAACATTTTCTAACCCATTTCTCTTTTTCAGAGTCCCAGACAAAACAGTGTGATTGTATCAACTAAAACAAGAATATCTGCACCCTTCTAATTGCACACTACAACTTTACTACTACACATGGCACTCTGTCACTGACCTAAAGGCTGATGACAGCCAAGAAATTTGCAGGGATCTTATTCTGTGCTCATCCCTTTTTGTCTTTGGAACCTCAGGATATTTGCCTCCTCTCCCTGATTGTCATTTTCCTCATCCTTCAAATGGGAGTGTAACAGTCATTCATTTGCTCAGGGTCTATTCGACAACTGGAGACGGCTTATGAAAACAACAACAACAAAAAAAGCAAAACAGCAATTCTGATCTGTGCTGTCTTCCTTCTCCTCCTTGAACATGAATGGAATCTTTCACTGAATCCTGAACTTAAGGAGTAGTTCTAATGGGGAAGTCACAGGACTGCTGTGTAACAGAGAAATGACCTGGTGAAAAAGAATGAGTTGCCAGCAAATCCTCAAAACCCATAAGGGTGCAAACCCTGGGAGCTACAGGCATGGGTGGGAGTTCCTTGGTTCCCCATTTCACAAATAGGGAGAACTTTGCAGGGTCCATGAAAGACACAGATAGCCCAGTAAAACCACACCATGTTTTGGAGTACACCAGGGCCATGTCGCTGCTGACCTGTACTTCTTTGTGTCCCAGAGCAAGAGCCCTGGGCAGGGGTTACTGTGTTTGAGAATGGACAAGAAATTTCTGTTCTGTCTCTATTGCTTTATCTCTTCCTGCAATAAAACAACTGGTAGGACTCTGGTGGGGAGCAATATACCCACATTCTCTGGCAAACCACACACCAGGCAGCTCTAGCTGATCTGAGAGAGGACTCTTCAATGAACATATATACACCAAAGTCAGGCAGAAGGCTGCCTGTGACCTTGGGAATCCAAACCAGCTTGTCCTCTTAATCAGGATATTCGACATCTAAAGAAAGTGTGCACCAGATGAAGACAATGACTTAGACAGCGTTGGTGGTTATGGCCAGCAGTATCTAAGGACAAGTCATGCTCTGGCAGATGGGAGCATTTTGGTTGCTTTAAGAGTTTGCTACTGAAGGGCTGGGACATTTCATTGGGCCTTGAAACTCCAGACCTCTTTACTCACAAAGGCAGACAAGTTAGGTGAGCCAGCTCAGCCTTTATTCCAACTTCCTAACCAAAATGCTATGAGGTTGAAAATATATTTCTCAGACTCTTCTGCAGCAAGGGTTCCAGATGTGGCTTTAAAAATGCCCATCAGAGATTGAAATTTGCAAATATTAACTACTATATATAAAAATAGCTAAAAAATCTAAATTTCTTCTGTATAGCACAGGGAACTATATTTAATATCTTGTAATAACTTTTAATGAAAAATAATATGGAAAGGAATTCATACATATATATGTGTATATGAATGACCGGAACATTGTGCTGTACATCAGAAAATGACACATTTTAACTGACTATACTTCAATTAAATTATATATATATATATAATGCCCATCAGCAGCATCTGAGTGTCACTGAAAGCAGAAACCCAGATGAGTAGAGGCAGAGGTGGTTGGAGGAGCTACGTTATTTTGCTGGGATGGATGCTGCTGGCATGGCAGAGATCTAGAAGGAATGCTCACAACAGCCACTTACTGATCTGCAAGTGTGTTAGGGTAATAGCTTCCTGAAATCCTCCCCACCCCTCCTGATGAGCCAGGTGTCTGGCGTTTCTCTGGAAATCACTAGGCACAGCCTGGGACTCAAAGGTAAAAATTAAAAACTGCAGTCAGGCAGTGAAGAGACTGGCAGGACGTGTTGGACAAAAGTAGGTCAGAATCAACAAAGAATGAGGAGGGGATACAACGTGTGCTGAGGACCCTGACTACAGTGGTGGATTGTCTGTGTTAAGGACTCTGAGTCAGTATGAGTAGATGGATTGGTGTGGACTAAAATGGTGGCCATTGTTCAGATAAATATGTGATTTGGACTATATTTATTAGAGGAGGGCTTTTTTTCCCCCTTCAACGTTGATCATTTCTAGGGAGCAGAAAAATACTCTGCCACACAACATCTAAGTGCAAAAGAGATGCTACGGGATGGTGGTGGTGTGAAAAATTTCAGTTCTGCAGTTCCATGGTTTCCTTAATGAGGTTCACAGCAGTTGGTACTTAAAATAAAATAAGGTACTTATAATAAAGACATCATCATATGTACATATCCTTAAAGATACACATACGGTGCTATACGTGGGCCTGAAATGTGTTCTGCATTCTAAAATCCGATGAAATAAAATCAGTAGCTCAATATGCCTGTTGGCTCTATAAACATGATGTAGCTAATGATCACAGAAAACAAGATCAGCTAGTAAATTTGAAATTTGTCTTTTCCAGTGTCAAAGATAATATTTTTTGCTTTATTTAAAAAGCATTTTTTTAATTAGGACTGTCAGTGTCCATTGGTATATGGGGTTCACTAGATGTGTTCAGATATTCTAGACAGTGAATCAGAGCAAAGACTGAGGTTTAGACAGTAGTTAAATGCCTCACCCTTGTAATCAGCATCCACATATTGCTATACTGAATATCCTTAAAACTGAGAACTTCATTAAAGCAACTAAAAGAAAGGGAAAAATTAGCCACAGACTATTGGAAGATTTGTAACGTGTAAAAATGACAAAGGGATATTCATGAGCATATTCTTAAAAACCCCTACAATTTAATAAGTAAAACAACAAACGGACAACAGGTTGCACACTGATCACTTTAGGAGAAGCCATGCAGATGAACTCTTATGTGAATGGGGCTGGAGCTGTAGAATTAGTTACTCTTGCAAGTAACTCAGTTAAAAACAAATGCAAATGGGATATACTTCTACAATATCTGAGTAAAAATCTTGGAAAACTTACTCCTCTGTTAAGCAATGACAATGGCAAAATTTGTCAAAATTAACCTCTGCAGAACTCTGGAAATTTAACCAAGGCTTCCAGCAATCTGGGGAGTGTTTATTTGAGAAAAAATAACAGCTAAATCTCCATAAAGATAATCAGTTTTGTCATATTGTAACTTGATCTACCCCATCCGAGAATCCTCACCTAAATGGTGGCCTTTAAAAGCAACAGTCTCACAATCAAGGAAGGGGCAGAAGTGATTTGAAGTTACCCAAAAAATCCGCCCCCAGACAACTGTCACTATTTCACCTATCTCAAACTCATGCTGTGCAAACAGCCTGTCCCCAGAGTGTTTGTGGAAAACAATCAGCAGTGAGTAACATTAAAACTGCCTGAGGCAGTGGTACCAGTACAGGCTAACTAGATGCTGACTAGGAAACTTAGAAGGCAAAATTGAGTATTGAGACTTTCTGGGGGTGGAGGTAGGGTTAAATAGCTCCAAAAAATTCTGAGAATTGTAGAAGTGCGTACACATGTGTGGCATATGGCAAGGAAAGATCTGAGAAAATCTTAAGCCTTCAACTCTGGCTGAACTTGAGGTTCTGCATAAGCAAGAACTAAAGGCTACAAAATAGCTGCAGACTGCCTGCCGGTGCTGAGGGCATCCGTCAGCATGCAGGCACACAGCCACCTGGCAACAGCTCAAACGATTGGCTCCAGGCATTGAAAGAAATCACTGTCCAATCATTATTACACTGACGACAACTAGGCTTTCTGCACACATACAGATCTCATGGCCATGCATGATAAAAAATACAGACTTTACAGAATTTGTTCAGGAAAGTAACTACATAAATAGCTGCAGCAGCAATGACAATGGAAGCAACGATAAACCCTGGAGATGAGGAAAATCTGGCTTTCAGTTCTGCCATATTGTAATATTTTAAATGTCCAATTTTCAACAGAAAATTACAAGATGTACAAAGAAACAGAAAAGTTTGGCCATAACACAGGGGAGAAAGTAGTCAATAGAAACTCCCTGAGGAAACCCAGACACTGGACTTACTAGACAAAGACTGAAATAAGGAATTACACATATGATCAAAGAGCTAAACGAAACCATGCCTAAAGAATTTAAGTATGTCAACATCTCATTGTACAGAGAATAACAATAGATAAAATTTATATTAAAAACCAACTGGACATTCTAGAGATACAAACATAATGACTAAAATGAAAAATTCAATAAGAGATTTCTCTGTAGATATGAAATTGTTGAAGAAAAAGTCAGTTACCTTAAAACTACTGAGATTATCCAGTCTGTGGAACAGAAAGAAAAAGGAATGAAAAAAAATGAACACTGTGTCAGAGATAGGTTGGACACCATCAACAATACCAATACACACATAATTTGAGAGCCAGAAAGGAGAGAAAAGAAGGGGTAGAAAAAATATATAAAGAAATAATGGCTGAAAACTTCCCAAATTTGATGAAAACATTAATTTGTACATCCCAGCAGCTCAACAAACTCCACGTGGTATAAATGTAGAGACATCGAAAATAGGCACATCAGACTCAGTGTGTCAAAAGAGAAGAACAAATAATCTTGACAGCAGAAAGAGAAAAGAGGCTCAACATATTCAAAGGCTCCTCAGTAAGACAGTTGATTTCTCATCAAAAACCATGGAGACCAGAAGGCAGTGGGAAGGTATCGTCAAAGTGATAAAAGGAAAATACTGTCACCAAGTATTTTATAGCCAGCAAAATGATTCTTCAAAAAAATTAAAGGAGAAATTAAGACACTCCTATAAAAACAAAATCTGAAAGAATCCATTGCTAGCAGGCCTGTTTTACAAGAAATATTAAGGATAGTCCAGCAGCTGTAAATGAAAGGACACTCAACTGAAAAATAAAGAGCACTGGTAGAGGTAACTACATGAGTAAAAAAATAAAACAGTATAAATACAGTATTACATGTAAGTGTTTTCTTCTAATTGATGTAAAGGACAACTGCATAAAACAATAATTATGAAACTGTGTAGATGCACTTATAAATGCATAAAGGTGTAATATGTATGACAGTGACAGCATGAGGAGGGGGAGGGAAAAGATTGATACCAAAGCAAAGTTTTTGTGTACTATTGAAATTAAGTTGGCATTCATGTGAACTAGATTGCTTTAAAACAAGATGTTAATAGTAATCTCCGGGGCAATGGAGGAGAATGAGGAGGAGGAAGAGGAGGAGGAGAAGAAAAAGATAAAATAAACAACAAATTAAAATGCCACACTTGAAAATGCCTACTTTGTACAAAAAAGTGTAGTAATAGAGCATTGGGGAAATAAAAAGACATATAGAAAGCAGATAGCAGATGTAACTTCAACCTGATAAGAAATTACATTAATGTAAATGAATTAAATATTCTAATCAAAATAGTAAAGGCAGAAATAAATGGAATAGAGAATAGATGAAGAACAGAGAATAATCAACAAATAGAAAAGTTGGTTCTTTGAAAAGATCAAGAAATCTGACAAATTTTTAGCTAGTACTGAAGAAAAAAAGAGAGAAGATTCAAATTACTAAGATGAGAAATGAAAGGAAGGATGTCACTACTGCCCTTACAAAAATAACAAGGAATATAAGGGAATACCATGAATACTTGTATAGCCAATAAATGAGATAATCTAGATGAAATGGATAAATTCCTTGAAGGATATAAGTGACTAAATCTAATTCAAGGAGAGATAGAAAACTCAAATAATCCTACAATAAGTAGTGACTGAAACAGTAATCCAAAACATTCCCACAAGGAAATGCTAGGCCAGTATGGCTTTGCTGGTGAATTCCATCAACTACTTAAAGAAAAAACAAAAACAAAAAACAAACAAACAAAAAAATGCTTCACAAACTCATCTAAAAATAAAGAGGTGGGCACACTTCCCAATTCATTCAATGACACAAGTATCACACTGATACCAAAACCAGACAAAGGCATCACAAGAAAACTAAAGACTCTCTCTTATGGATATAAGTGTAAAAGTCCTCAACAGAATACAAGCAAATCCAATCCAGTAACATATAAAATAGACCACAATTCAGTGGAATGTATCCAGGTATGCAAAGGCATTTCAACATACAAAAGTCAATTCATGTAATATGCCATATTAATAGAATAATGGATAAAAACTAGGAATAGAAGACAACTTCCTCAACTTGACAGAGAACATCTATGGAAAACCTGGAGCAAAGATCATACATAATGGTGAAAGACTGAATTATTTCCTCCCAAAATCAACATTGTACTAGAGGTTCTAGTCAAAGCAAACAGACAAAGAAAATAAAGCCTCTAGATTAGAAAGAAAGAAATAAAACTATTTCAATTCCAGATGACATGATATTATACATTGAATTCACAAGGAATCCACAAAGAAAAAAAAGAGAGAGAGAGAAAAAAAAACTATTAGAATTAACAACATAGTTTGACCAAAATTGTAAGACACAAATCAATATATAAAAAAGTAATTATATTTCTATACAACAGCAGTGAATAATCTAAAAATAAAATGAAGGAAACATTTTCATTTACAATAGCATCAAAAAGAATAAAATACTTAGGAATATTAAGAAAAATATGTGGAATACTGAGAAAAATGTCTGAAAATGGTAAATTGAAAACTAAAATACTACTGATAGAAGTTAAAAATGACCTAAAATAAATGGAAAGCTCTTCTGTGTTCATGGATCAGAAGCCTTATTATTGTTAGGAAGGCATTTGTCCTCAAAATGACATATAGATTCAGTGCAACTCTGGCTTTTTGGGAGAAATGAACAAGCTGATCCTAAAACTAATATGGAAATGCAAGATACCCAGAATAGTCAAAACAATCTTGAAAAAGAACAAAGTTTTGAAGTTTCCAAATTCAAAACTCAGTAACAAAATTGTAATCCATACAGTGTGGTACTTGCATAAAGGACAAACAAATAGATTGAGAGAAAAGAACTGAGAGTCCATAAACAAACTCTTACACATAGCCAGTTAATTTTTCATAAAGGTTCCATGACAATACAATGGGGAAAAATTAATCTTTACAAAAATGATGCTGGGACACCTGAACATACACCTGGAAAGAAAGAAAACTGAACTTTTAACTTAACACCATTTATTAAATTTAACTCAAAATAAATCACAGACCTGAAACTATAAATCTTTTAGATAATGAACAATGAGAAAATCTTCAGGATTTTGAAGTACAAATACTTCTAAGGTATGACAGCAAAAGCACAAACAACAAAAGAAAAAAAATCAAGTAAACTGGACTTCAGTAAAATTAAACACTTCTGTGCTTCAAAGGGCTTCATCAAGAAAGTAAGAAGACAATCCACAGAATGGGTGAAAATATTTCCAATATTTTCCCTGATAAGGGACTTTTTATCCAGAATAGACAAAGGAGACTTAAAACATGACAATACAAAGACAAATACAATTAAAATTGGCAAAGAATTTGAATAGATGTTTCTCCAAAGAAGACATACGAATGGGAAATAAGCACATAAAAAGATGTTCAACATCAGTAGGCATTGGGGAAACAGAAATCAAAAGCACAATGACATGCCACTTCATACCAACTAGGATGACAAATATATATGATATATGATATATAAATATGTATCTATAAACCCGGTAATAAAAAGTGTTGATGAGGATGTGGAGAAACTGGACTCCTCATACATTACTACTGGAAATATAAAATGGTGCAGTCACTTTAAAAACTACTTTAGCAATTCCTCAAAATGTTAAAAGTAGAATACATCCCAGCAATTCCATTTTTTGATATATCCTGAGGAGAACTGAAAATATGTGTTCACACAAAAACTTGTCCATGAGCATTTACAGCAGAATTATTCATCATCAACTGATGGATGGATAAGCAAAGTGGTGTATTTATAACAATGGCATATTATTTGAACACAAAAAGGACTTTGGGTACTGATATATGCTACACCATGGATGAGTCTTGACAACGTCACACTAAATGAAAGACGGCAATCAAAAAAGGCAGCATACTGTATGGTTCTACTTATATGAAATGCCCAGAACAGGCAAATCCGTAGAGACAGAAAGTAGAGTGGTGGCTGCTGGGGTCTAAGGGAAAGGAAGTTTAGGGAGTGACTTACTAAAGAGTACTGGTTCCTTTTGGGAGTGATGGCTACAAAACCCTGAAATGTACTTAAAAATCTAATGCACAATTTCAAAGGCTGCATTTTATGGTATGTGAATTATATCTCCATAAAGCTGTTACTCTTGAAGCTGAGCCCACATATGGAGCAACTGGCCCAGCACTGACTGCAGCATCTGGATGGGGAGTGACCCACCGACCCACCACAAAGGAAAGGATCACCTGACCCAGTGTTGGAGGGGTGCAATCTTCTTGCCGACAGACACTGTGAGCAGCACAGACAAGGGGGCCAACAGAGCAAGGTGAGTTCGTGAAACAGGGCGAAGACACAAAGGCCTCTCAATAAAACCATTAAGAGCACACAGTCTCTAGGAGAACACATCTTTGTTTTTAAAATCTTTTTATATCTGTTTTATACCTATTACATTTTTAATCTTTATTTTTAAACAGTTCTATATGTTTACAATTCTCATTTCATTTTTAATTCTCTTGGTTTTGATCTGTTATTTATTAGTCACAGGTTTCAAATATTGTATTTTGAATTTTCTCTTCTTTTTATTAAGATTCTTAAAAGATATCTCAACTCGATTCCTATTCTGCTTCAACTTGCTCTTCTATTATTGATTATACACTTTTTTCAAACCTTCTTTTCCTCCATTCTTTTAAAATTCTCTCTCTCTCTCTTTTAAGTTTTATTCCCACATAGGCTTTATATAAATAAATAAATAAACTCCTTTAAGGACCACAATAGATAACTGATACTCCTTAAGCCACAGTGCCAGAGAGATATGAGCAGAATGAAGAAGCAGAGGAAGTCCTGCCAATTAAAAGAGCAAGAGAAATCCCCTCAAAGAACGATCAATAAAATAGTCATTGATGGCCTACTAGATCAAGATTTCAAAAAAGAAGTGATCAAATTACTGAAGGAACTAAAAGAGATAGTCTTTAGAGACATAAAATATATCAAAAACAAAATAGAAGCTATAAAGAAGAGCCAAGTAGAATTGGTAAATTCATTGGCTGAAATGAGATCTGACCTAAAGGCTGTACAAAGCAGGCTAGATAATGCAGCAGAACGAATAAGTGACCTAGAAGACAGGACAACAGAAGCACACAATCAGAACAGCTGAGAGAAAAACAAATATAAAACAATGAAAACAATATAAGGAACCTATGGGATAATATAAAGCATGCCAATCTATGCATAATAGGGGTTCCAGAAGGGGAAGAAAGAACAAAGGGGATGGAAAAGGTAATTAAAGGAATCATGACTGAAAACTTCCCAAACTTAAAGAAGGAATCAGACACCCAAGCACAGGAGAATCAGAGGGTCCCAAACACGAAGAGCCCAAAGAGAAACATGCCAAGATATATCATAAATCAAGATGGCTAGACTGAAGGATAAAGAAATGATCCTAAAGGCAGCAAGAGGAAAACAAAGAGTGAGTTACAAGAGAAGGCTCTCAACTGATTTCTCTACAGAAACACTACAGGCCAGAAGGGAGTGGCAAGATATATTCAAAGTCCTGAATGAAAAAAAAAGATGCAGCCTAGGATACTGTCTCCAGCAAGGCTATCCTTTAGAATAGAAGGAGAGATAAAGAATTTTACAGAGAAGCAAAACTAAAAGAATTTAGCAACACTAAACCCATGCTAAAAGAAATATTGAAAGGTCTACTCTAAATAGAAAAGAAGCAGGATGCTACAGAAATGAGAATTCATGAATGTGAGAGTATTTTTTCTTTCTTCTTTTGTTTTTAAATCTTTTGTTCTCAGTAGGATGGGTTTGAGATTACATTAATATCTCTTTAGTATACACAGTTACAGTAATTGGTTAACAGACTTACAAAAAAGTGTAATCACAAGCCAAAAACTTACAAGTGAGTCACAAAAACTAAATACAATACAAAGGAAAATTACCATACCACAAAAGGAAGAAGAAAGGAACCAAGAAGAAATACCAAATCAACTGCAAAAATAAGTTCAAAATAACAATAAACTCTCATCTATCATTAATTACTGTAAATGTTAATGGTCTAAATGCTCCAGTCAAAAGACAGAGTAGCAGACTGGATAATAAAGCAAGAAACTTCAATTCACTGCATATAAGAGACACATTTTAGGGAGAAGGACACATAGATTGAGAGTGAATGGACGGAAAAGGATATTCCATGCAAATGGAAATGCCAAAAAAGCAGGTGTAGCAGTACTGATTTCAGACAAAATAGACTTTAAAACAAGGGCCATAAAGAAAGATAAATAAAGACATTTTATAATGATTAAAGGAGTGATACAAGATGAAGATATTACAATCATTAATATATAAGCACCCAACATGAGCACCTAAGTACATTAAACAACTACTAACAGAGATAAAGGGGGAAATTGATGGGAATACAATCATTGTCAGAAATTTTAACACCACATTAACATCACTAGACAGATCTTCCAGACAGAAAATAAATAAGGCAACAGAGAAATTAAATGATACAAGAGAATAATTGGATTTAGTGGATATTTTCAGAGCATTACAATCCTCCATAATAGAATACACATTCTTTTCAAATCTGTGTGGAACACTTTCTAGGATTGATCATGTACTTAGTCACAAAAGAAGCCTCAACAATTTTAAGAAGATAGAAATTATCTCAAGCATCTTTACTGACCACAATGCCATTGAAACTAGAAATCAACTTCAGAGAAACCAAGGAGAAATAAAGGAAAGCATTGAGATTAAACAACATGCTATTAGAAAACAAATGGGTCGATGATGTAATCAAAGTTGAAAATAAAGAATACCTTGAGACAAATGAAAATGAAAACACAACCACACAAAACATACGGTACACAGCAAAAGCAGTACTAAGAGGAAAGTTTAGGGTAATGCAGGCCTTCCTCAAAAAAGAAGAACAATACCAAATAAACAATCTAACCCACCAGCTGAAAGAACTAGAAACAGAAGAGCAAAAACACACAAAAGTCAGCAGAAGGAAGGAAATAATAAAGATCATGGAGGAAATAAATAAAATAAAGATTAAAAAAATAGAGAAAATAATCAATCAAACCAAAAGCTAGTTTTTTGAAAGAGTAAATAAAATCGACAAACCTCTGGCCAAACTCACAAAGAAGAAGAAAGAGCACAAATTTGCAAAATAAGAAAGGAAAATGGAGAAATTACAACAAATAACATAGAAATACAGAATATCATATGAGAATATCATGAAAAACTACATGGAAAAGTGGATTACCTAGAGGAGATGGACAAGTTTCTGGAAACATACAGTCCACTAAGACTGAATCAAGAAGAAACTACCCACTTGAACAAATGGACCACTAGGAATGAAATTGAATTAACAATAAAAAACTTCCCTACAAATAAAAGTCCAGGACTGGACAGCTTCACCAGGGAGTTCTACCACACATACAAAGAAGAACTCATACCAGTCCTTCTCAAACTCTTCCAGAAGATTGAAAAGAAGGAATAATCCCAAACTCATTCTATGAAGCCACCATTACCCTGATACCAAAACCAGGCAAAGACACCACCAAAAAAGAGAATTACAGACCAATATCACTGATGAACACAGATGAAAAAATCCTTACCAAAATACTAGTAAATAAAATCCAACAGCACATAAAAAAATAATACATCATGCTCAAGTGGGGTTCATCTCAGGGACACAAGGGTGGTTCAACATATGAAAATCAATCAATGTAATACTTCACATCAACAAGAGAAAGGACAAAAACCACATGATCATCTCAATAGATGCAGAAAACTTTTGATAAAATTCAACACCCATTTATGATAAAAATTCTCACCAAAGTGGGTATTGAGGGAACATATCTCAACATCATAAAAGCTATAGATGACAAACCTACAGCCAGCATAGCACTCAACGGTGAAAACCTCAAAAGATTCCCACTAAAATCTGGGACAAGTCAAAGATGCCCACTATCACCACTCTTATTCAACATAGACTTGGAAGTCCTGGCCACAGCATTCAGGCAAGTAACAGAAGTAAAAGGGGTCTAAATTGGAAAAGAAGAGGTAAAAGTGTCACTATATGCAGATGACATGACAATATATATAGAAAACCATAAAAGGTCCACACAAAAACTACCAGAGCTGATCGAAGAATATAGCAAAGTAGCAGGTTACAAGATTAATGTTCAAAAATCAGTTGCATTTCTTTACACAAATGATGAATCAACAGAAAAAGAAAGTAAAGAAACAATCCCCTTTAAAATAGCACCCAAAGTAATAAAATATCTAGGAATAAATCTAACCACAGACGTGACAGAATTATACACAGAAAACTATAAAGCATTGGTGAAGGAAATTAAAGAAGACTTTAAAAAATGGAAAGGTATCCCATGCTCTTTGATTGCAAGAAGCAATATTGTTAAAATGGTCACACTGCCCAAGGCAATCTACAGATTTAATGCAATCCCTACCAAATTAACCTGGACATATTCCATAGAACTAGAACAAATCACAATAAAATTTATATGGAACCATCAAAGACATAGAATTTCCAGGGCATTACTGAAGAAAAAAAGAAAGAGGCTGGAAGAGTAACTCTCCCAGACTTGAGACAATACTATAGACATACAGTCGTCAAGACAGCATGGTATTAGTACAAAAACAGACATATAGCCAAATGGAACAGAATAGAGAGCCCAGAAATGAACCCAAATATTAAGGTCAACTAATATTCAACAAAGGAGGCAAGAATATACAATGGAATAAAGACAGTCTCTTCAGCAAGATAAACATAAGACAAGATACAATAAAATTCCTAGGAGAAAATACAGGCAAAATATCTGACATACATCTCAGAAATCTTCCCCTAGGGCAGTCTACCCAAGCAATAGAAATAAAAGCAAGAATAAACAAATGGGACCTAATGAAACTTACAAGCTTCTGCACAGCAAAGGACACCTTAAGTAAAACAAAAAGACAACCTACAGAATGGGAGAACATTTTTGCAAATGAAACTAACAAAGGCTTGATCTCCAGAATATATAAGAAGCTCATATGACTTACAGAGAAACAACCAAATAACCCAATCCAAACATGGGCAGAAGACCAAAACAAGCAATTCTCCAAGGAAGATATACAAATGATCAATGGGCACATGAAAAATGCTCAATATCACTAATTATCAGAGAAATGCAAATCAAAAGTACAATGAGGTATCACCTCAAACCAGTCAGAATGGCCATCATTCAAAAATCCACAAATGACATATGCTAGAGAGGCTGTGGACAAAGGGAAACCTCCGACACTTCTGGTGGGAATGCAGTTTGGTGCAGCCACTGTGGAATAGGTATTGAGTTTCCTCAAAAGACTAGGAATAGAATTGCCATATGACACAGGAATCCCACTCCTGTGCATATATCCTGAAGGAACCCTACTTCAGGATGACAGCTGCACCCCAATATACATAGCAGCACTATTTACAATAGCCAAGACATGGAGATAGCCTAAACGTCCATCAACGGATGACTGGCTACAGAAGTGGTATATTTATACAATGGAAAACTACTCGGCTATAAAAACTGACAATATAGGGCCATTTGCAGCAACGTGGATGCTCCTGGAGAATGTCATTCTAAGTTAAGTAAGCACCGTAACAAGGAATAAAGAGAAGTTACCTCTAAGTACAGTTATTTTGATTAAAATTTACATACAGAAAGCAAGTCACCCCCACTACTGCTGCCAGGAGGAGCATCTGAATGTAATAGCCCAGCCCAAGCAAAGTAGATTCCGACCTTCTCTCCGTAGAATTTCCTGCAGAAAGACAGAAGGTAGTTTCAGAAGAAACACATATTCACTCTGTAGCTTCATCCTCATATTAATTTCTTTTTTCTTTGTTTTTTGGTGGGGCATAATTAGGTTTATTTATTTGTTTTTTAATGGAGGCATTGGGGATTGAACCCAGTACCTCATGCATGCTAGGCATTCACTCTACCACTGAGTTATACCCTCCTTCCATCATACTAATTTCTGATTCTAAATCAAGGGGGCTTTAAGTTTAAACCTCTGACTCAATTCACACTTAAAACATATGCGTTTTCACAGCAGCCCCCAAATTCTACCGTGAAATAAGTATTTTACGTATCATAGAAATACAGATCACTGGTTCACCTGCTGAAGAGAGATAAATGAGAACAGAGCAAAGGAGGGGACGAGGCCGACTCCGGAGCAGATGCAGGGGATCATCACCACTCACTGGACAGTCTGGCACATTCAACAAATCCCACCAAAGATCATTCTTAACAGGCTTGACACAAGTGGACTTCAACTACTGGCTCAGTCATCTGCGTCTGCCTTATCTCGGGAACTTCCCTGGAGCAAATGCAACGTAAACCACAGATAATAAGGAAATGGCTGATAATGATAACAACTGGGAGTGCAATGTCTCTCTGACAAAATATTTATAAAACTCATGTGGGAATGGGAGAGGGCAGGAGGGATGTGGCTGAGTAAGGAACTGCCCTGTATTCTTTGTATCTAGCACGTCGGCTGTTCCTAGGTTTCAAAAACCCTTCAATGTTACTCAGTTAATCTGGAGTAGACGGAACAGGCCAGGGAGACAAGATTAGAAGAAAGGAGGCAGGGCACGAAGTGGTGCCAGGCTGGTCCTGAAAGGGAGACAGACACAGACAGGCAGACACAGAGGGCTTAGGGATGAGGCGGAACAATGAGGCGGCGGCTCAGGTGTGTTTGCTGCTGCTGATACTTCCCTCAGCTGGAGCACTGCTGACGCAGCAGTGCTGGGTAAAACCTGTGACTTTCCTCAGCTCTGAGTTCTCTCGGAAGCTTCTGGCTCAGTCTGGAGCTGAGATGAGCTCCGAGGGCCTAGCCTAGGGGGGACTCAGCTCTGAGAACAGCCTGGAGTCCTGAGAAACTTCACGCAGGAACCCCTAGGGCTGGACCAGCGCTCACAGGCTGCTGTGAGACCAGCTCCATCGTCAGAGACCTGGGCGTGGACCATTCCATGGGGAAAATGGCTGAGCCCGATGCCAAATCAGATAGGAGGGACAAAGTGTGTTCATTCTCATGTGACTGGTCTTTGTGGCCTGGCTCACAGATGGCAGGCTCAGGATGGTGTCTGGCAGAGAAAACCCTGGCAATGGGTTTGAGATGTCTTGGACTCTTTCTTGTTAAGCTTTTTGTAATACATTCTTATCAACTATCCATCCTGAAAATGCCACATTCAAAACTGAAAGAATGTTAGAAGTTGCTTGCTCCAACTGGCCAATGGTAAACACACCCTGCTACAGTTAGAGAGCTGGTCAGGCAGCCTCTGCCTGCATATTTACAATGACGGAGTGTTCATTACTTCCAAAGGTTACATGTCGGCAAGAATGTCAGAAAGAATTTTTGAACCTTAAACAGATGTCTGCCCCCTAGTCCTTGCTGAAAGGCTAGAAATAATGAGGATCCCTTCAAATGTAGTTTTGTCTGATTGTTATCTCTCTCTGTCAAAAACACCCCAATTCTTAACATCAATTTTTCAAAATTCAGCTTTGATTTCTTTTTATCAAACTTATACCATACATTCATTAAAGAGTCAAACAGTTCTCGAACACCGATTGTAAAAAGGAGCAGTTCCCAACAACCACCCCATTTCCTGGTCAGAAGCAACAATGTTCAGCTCCTACTGCTGACTCTTGGAATAAAAACTCCCTATTTCTGACTAATATCCTTGTAACACAGCCTACTGACTTTTTCAGCTTTATGTATCACCTATTTAACTTTCTATTTTGGAAAATGAATATTAAGCTCTCTTTCAAACCACATCTCCTCTACACACCCAAACCTTCATTCTTCCAACCTTTTGATACAAATACATTATAATTTTGATCAGCTCAGTATCCTTGCTTTACATTATTAGGACTCTGTACAGACTGTTCACAGCTGTAGCAATTTGTCTGCTAGGCTTACTTTCTTATTCCCTACTTTGTTTTTCCTGGAGTTAATAATTGTCTTGGTGGTTCATAGCTTAGATTTGTCTGCGCTTAACAATTCAACCCCATACATTCTCCTAATGAATAACTTTCTCAATACTTTCCAATTCATTGTCTACAAAATTTCATCTCCTTGAATAAATCTCTTCAGATCTCCTTCAACCTGGATTAACGACATGCTAGTCTTGTCACAGAGCTCAAGGGGCAACTAGTGGGAAGCAACAAGGGAATACATGGACCAGGAGAAGGGAACAGATCAACATAATTTCCTTCACAAAACATACTTAAAATAGTGGGAAAATTGTTTTCTTTACAAACACAAACACACACACCAACCCCAAAATCCCATAAAGAATGATTAAATAGCCATCAAACCCATTGCCCTGCCATCAAATTCTGTATAACATAAAACAAAAATAACAGAAGGAATATATCATATAAATATGAATCTCAAGGGGGATGGGGTACACTCAGTGGCAGAGTGTGTGCTCAGCAAGCATAAGGTCCTAGATTCAATCTTCAGTACCTCTATTAGAAAAAAAACATTAGAAACAATAGAAAAATGTATCAACTTTAAATATTTACAAATATATAAACTTCCTCTTTTAAAACTGTTCTACAGGATAATCCGGGTTAATGAGAAAGTGCCTCTTCATGACTGTGATCCTGCTGATAATTGTGGGAGGAAATTAGAGTATGACCACATGAAATAAAATCCCTTATGAAATAATGATCCCGGGTGACAATCATTATTGGCTGCTGTCATCACAAAAAAGAGAGTCAACTGGTCATTATGTACCTTATGACAGGAGTACAAAACTTCATATAACAAATATTCTTGCACAAATTTGAACCTCGTTCAGATCAAGCTTTTAGGGGAGGATCAAATCACTTAGCTAAAGCCAATACATAGGATGGAGAAATAAGTCTAACCACAGGGGAGAATGAAATCAACCAAACAGGAAATAGAGAAATCCCTCAGCAATTTCAAGGAAAATGAGAAACAGGAAAATTATAGATTAGAACCCACTTGAGAGATATGCTAGCTGCAATGTGTGAACTTAGTCTGGATCCTGATTTCAACCCCAAAACTGCTTAAAAGTGTATTTTTGTGACAATCAGGGAATTATTTTGTAACCCTAAAAAAAATGAATATTCCAATTGTATTTGAAAGAGACCTTGTCATTTCACTAATGAAAGGTTAAGCTACGTAGGATTGCCTTCAAAATGATCCCGAAGTGGGGGAGGGGAAGAGGTGGAGATGAAAGTTGCAACAACAGTGACTCTGAGTTGATAATTCTGGAGATGGGTGACTGATACAGACAGGCTGGCTGTGCTGTTCTCTCTACTTCTGTACGTGTTTGAATCTTTCCATAAAATGTGAAACAAACAAAAAGACTTCAGTGATTTAAAACCCTCACTTGGAAGGTTAAGAGGTTTGCCCAAGTAGGTGGGCATCTGAATGGGGCACTGAGATTAGGAAGATCAGGCACCTGGCTCCAGGCCGACCTGGGGCTACCTTGACCCTTCTCTTCTCCTCACCATCCACAGCCAGCCCATAACTGCATCCTGTCAGCTCCACTCCCCAAACGCATTCTCCCTGGCTCCCACCATCTCTCATCTGGCCCACTCCAAGAGCCTCCGACCAGGCCTCCCTGCTTCCTGGGTCCCTGCAATTCATTCTCCACATTATCTTTGCAAATTGTGAGAGAAAATTACCTTAGTGCTTAAACTATCATGACTGCTTCTCACTGCACTTAAGAGTCTACACTACTTTCCGTGCTCCTGATGCCCTACTAAACCTCGCATCTCATCACTCTCACCAGCGTTGGCTCCAGTATCTCCTCAAACCTGCTGAGCACATTTGTGCCTCGGGGCAATGGACAAGCTGCCTCTATTCCTGGGGTGACTTATCCCAGATCCTCAAAGACCAGCCTCCTTATCACCATCTCAGCTCACATGTAACCTTCTCAAAGATAGCTTTCTTGACTCCATTTCCCCCAAGTCTCCCATCTCAACACTGTATTATTTCCTTCATTTCAATCTGAAATTGTTTCCTTATTAGCCCGATTATTTTTGTTTGCTCAGTTGTCCTTGGCCTCCCTCCTCCCAGCAGCCTTGCACAAACAGCATAAGCTCCCGGGGAGCAGCCGGCGCTGATGCTCTGAGAATACACATGCTGAGCGCGACATTACAGTCACGTGGTGTAGTGAAACGGTGTCGAACAGCAGATAGAGCTAAGCAGTGAGAATACTTCTCTTATTTTATAATTTAAGTGAAACCTAACATTTACTCCTGTTTAATGAAGAATTTGGTAGGTCTTTGTTCCCAGTTCCTGGACGGCAACCCCTAAAGCCTTGAAATTTCCCAAGATAGGAGTGTCTTTACTATTCATGGTGGACCCTTGGATGGCTTGTGTTCATGAGATAACTCAGGATGGGGACTGGCCAGCCAGAGACACCAACCATGTGATTAGAGGAGTGGGGCTTTGAGCTTTGTGACAAGTGACTGACCATCAGGAGAGGTAGGGGCTCAAATGTTAGGGCTTTGACTTACAGTTAGTGTTTGGGGTAGCCATGTCAGTAGTGACCCAATAAATCATGTCTTTGTAATAAAGTCTCCAGTAAAAACTTGGGGCAACAAAGCTCAGAGCTCCTGTGAGCTTCCTGGTTGGTAACACTCTTGGAGGACTGTCACACTCAGAAGCCATGAGGGCAACCCTGAGCCCTTCCCACTGGAGTGCTCTCCACAACAGCTCACCTGATGAGATCTAAGGGCTGCTTCTTGTCTATGCTTCGAGGAGGAGCACATTCCCTGTACAGAAGGCCCTGTTCGCTGGGGCAGCTGAGGTCCTCTGATGGAGGCTGAAGTTGCACTGGGAAGCAGAAGCAAACAGGTGAGCGTCACTGTCACCACGTGTTCACATGTTCTGCTAATAAAATGTGGTGCTAACACTTTGTGGTCATTTGTAAATAAGGGGCCCTCCTTTGCCAGAAGGGATGGAGGTACCATATAATTTTTCATAATTCTCACCGAGGATTAATACTAACCCCTTGAGGGTCATTTGCAAACGTGGCTGGAAAGGAACACTTGGATGTTACAGTCCTGGGACCACCGTGGGTACCTGGTGAGGGCCTTGCAGATGCTTAATGTCCTACAACCGGGCCAGTCTTCCACAGCAAAAAAAACTACGCCACCCAAGTGCCCAAACTGCTTCAGTGGAGGCAACAGCCCCCTCCTTGGACACCCAGAGGAACCTGGAATCTGGCTGTTTAGGGGCAGGGTCAATTCTAAAACCCAGGCTTTTTTGTCCCCACAATTCAGTAGTTATTCGGTGACAGCACATGGAATATAAACAATAAAGAAACTTGACATGATGTTATATATTTAGCTTACTCAAGAAACAAAATTTAAATCCAGTCATTCTCCTTCCCACCTGACCTACTTTCCTTTCTCCTGTACTAGAACCAGATTATTACCACCCAGCCTTAGCATGGGTCCTGACTCCACTTACCTCCCTCCCAAACACCACATGAGATGATTCCTCAGCCTGGATGTGGAACCAGCAATTACAACAGGCTTTAGTGGAAAAGAAATGGTTGTGTGCAGATGCCAACTAAACACTGTAGAATCCTGGTGTCCCACATTAGTAATCATGACAGCTGTTTGCAAGTGTCCCCAAAGTTCATTTCAGACTCTCACTGCTAATTTTGCTGGGATATAAATATGAAACATGTGGACTGCTGGGCTGGACTGCTATGCTGAGTCTCTGATCCAGGAAGCTCAGTGTCTGCTCCCTGCAACCAGCTCCCTGTTCTGTTCATGCATGTGCATCAAGCAGCTGTTTAGTGTCCATTTTAGTATCTTAGACAGTGCATTTCAGTATGGTCTTCATCCACAAATACGTGTACCACACAGTAGTAATGATCAATCTCAGTCTTTGCTTTCTTTTGTCTTAGAGAGTCAGATAAACGGATAGCAAGGTAACAAAGTCATAGAGCGCTATAATATAGTATTTCCTTTATTTCAATGACAGGATTTATTTAAAGAGCTTAGATATAACATCTTTGCATTTATGGCATCATTTAGCGTCTGAAGCTCTTACATTTTACAAACTTCATTTCATGCGAGATGTTGTCAGTTAGAGAAGTGCTTCTGAATTTGAGGGGTTGCTTTCATCTCAGATGGAGTCCCTAAAAAATGTCAAAACTCTGCAGTATTGTCATCATGACAAGAACTCAGACAGATGAAATTTGGAAAGCCCTGTGATTTACTAGTGCACAGACAGAAAATGGTATTTCAGAGGGAAAAAGCCTGAATTACAGAAAATGATAAATGAAATGGTCTAACATGCATTTCCCTTACAAAGAACTAATACTTCTTTGGTTGATAATAACATCTGTCAGTAATTATGAAAAGAGCTGGCAAATGCATAGTACTTACTATTAGCCAGGGCTGTTCTAAAATTCAAGCAGATTCATTAATCCCCATAGCATCTCTACGAGGTGGGTACTATTATTATCCCCATTTTATTGATGAGGAACTTGATAAACACAGAGGCTAAATGACTTTTACAAGGTAGACAGCGAGAAACCAGCACAAGTGTTCCAGCCTGAGTCTATGCTCTTGGCCACTTCTACCTTTTTTTTTTTTTTTTTTTTTGGTGGCAGGGAGATAATAAGGTAATTCTGGTGGGGGGTGGGGAGGTAATTAGGGTTATTTGTCTATTTTAGAGGAGGTGTTGGGGGCTGAACCCAGGACTTTATGCGTGCTAAGCATGGGCCCCATCACTTGAGCTGTACCCTCACCTCTCGAGTCTATGCTCTTAGATGCTAATCCACACTGCCCCACATGGTAACTCTGGGGGAACTACAGTTCATTCATTCACCCACTTGTTAAACTCAGCCTTCCTGGTGCCTGGGATTCAGCAGTGAACAAGACAACATGGTTCCTGCCCTAAATGTGCTTGTCGACTCCTGACATATTATCTTCATTTTACCCAGGAAGTAACAAGGTCAAGAAGACTCACCTTTTCCTGTTAACACCGGAGGATACATGAAGTGCTTTATTTCATTTCTGCCATTTGACTTACACCATGGGAAGGGAAAGCTGCCTTGCAGATCCTGGAGCTCACAAGCCAGTTAATCCTGAATTTTTTTTTAAAACTGTCCCTTACTTGATACTTGATCTGAGAAAGGATGAAGTAAACCTAAATAGATTCTAAGAGAGCGTGTGGTTTATACAGGGTAAATAACCAGCCACTGTTTACTATCCTAACAGGAATCTGTAGGCATATTTCTTTTCTTTCTCTTTTTTCATTTTTATGGGCAGCTTTTAAAAACCAAACCAAACCAACAAAACCAAATCACTTATAATTCAACAGCAGGTTCTAAATCACCCCCAAGACAGCAGCTAAACTCGGTTTAGACTTACAGTGAGGCTCCTGGTGGTTGGATTGATGAATGTATCTCTATCCTGAATATAAAAGTCGTTCACGCAGCTCTTCTCAAATAGGGCAATGAAAAACTCTTGTTCCGGTTGTTGATACTTTCATCCACTTGGAGGACTTTCATAAAACAGCTGAAGGTATCAAAGGCTGAGGACACGGTTTTCAGATGATTGGGATTCAGAGGCAATTTTATGTACAGTATCTCAGCGTATGTACAGAGCACCTCTCACAGGGTGTGTACATTTGCAAATACAAGCTTGTCATCCAAAACCTATATTGGGAGAATGAAAACACAAACCAGGAAACTATTTTCACATTTTTAGTACACAGATTTTTCTTACATTCCTGGTAGTTAAAGCACTTGTGCAAACACACACAGATATGACACTGGTAAAAGTGAAGATATAATGAAAATAGATTTGCAAACCATCATACATTTTTGCCTTAAAGTTAATTTCTTTGTTGAAATTACTGAAAAGTTATTTAAAATCCTTACAATTCATTCATAAAATAACCAATGTTTTAGATGAAGAAAAGTAAACTTGTTAACTTTTAGTCCAAATTAGTAACTAAAAATAGAAACACGAAAAAATTCTTTGCAGGGGCATTGTAATGACAATTTTTTAAATTTCTTAAACCTAGGACTATTTACATATCTGTTCAATATAATGTTAAACAGCCATTAAAAGGGATTTAAAAGAATTATATTTATTAATATGGAATATATAATAAAAGGAAAAAGAAAAAAATGTGAAATAATAATTTTCATTTTTGGAAGGGAAAAATATCTACATTTGAACAAAAAAATGTTTAGAAGGATTTTAAGATTCTTTATGTATAACTAAGGTACAGATGATTTTTAATTCCACTGTTTTTAATTCCATTGGATTTTAATTCCAATGTTCTTTCATTTTCAATTTTGGGGGAAATTTTTATAATAAAAAAACTTTAAAATTGTTCTTGCATAAATACATTAATAGATATATTTATGACTACATTCTCTGGCTATTAAAAAAGATCTCCTAACTTTGGATCTGAAACATACATTCCATAATGCAGATTCTGACTGACTCGCCTCCCAGTCCAGAGCGAAGGCACGGCTAGGGTGACATGTTTCAAATATCATTCCAGGGAACATGCAGGTTCCCAGCCAACGGCTGCAAAGGGACTGACACTGATCTGCTTGCTCCCAGCTGCAGACCATCACAGATGAGTTTAGATTCATAGGCTCAAGTTTTCTCTGTCAAAAGAAATCAGAAAATGTTAGGCTTTTACTTTCACCAAGGGAACAAGAAGTTGTTTGATTTTCTTTTATTAAAAAAAAAACAACAAACCAATTTGAACCTGAAGAAAAGATATTTGCTCAAAATACCACAGTAGCAATGAAGGTGTTCTGGCTGGCAGGGACTTGTTGGATTCCTGTGAGTGCTGGACTCCTCACATGGAATTCCCTTGGCACTCCAGAAGGCCTGTGGTTGTCCCCATGGGTTTGTGGCCATATGTGGTGCACAAAAGTCTCTGGCTTTGCCACAATTTCAAAGCCTTTTTTGGCTTATGAAAGGCTTTGCACTCAAATGGAGTTTTCTTGAGTCCACTCACTGATGTCATTCACCAGAGTTATAGTCCAGATCTGACATTCTAGACTCTTAAAATCTTGCAGACATTCAAATGTTTCAGGTTTGGATGTGTATTCACCTCTGCAGGCCTGGACCAAATTCCATAAAGCCACCCGGACAAGTTCAGCAAAATGCAAAGACATTTTTCTTTCTGCAAGACTGAAATGTCTGTGAAGCTATAAAAACTTCTGCATCTACAAAAATAGGGAACCAACTCATCAATAACATATCTATCCATAATGCATGGACATTTGAAAAAATACTGTATTTACTCCTATTAAATTCTATCTGGCTTTTGCCAAATTGTGTCCTAAACTGTAAGGAAAGTATATAAATGTAGAGAATTTTTGACCTTTTAAGAGAAAAAGGAACCCTCCTACTCGGTTGGTGGGAATGTAAATGTTGCAGCCACCATGGAGGACAGTATAGAGTTTCCTTAAAAAACTGGAAATATACTTCCGTGTGATCCAGCAATCCCATTCATGGGTATATGTCTGGAGAAAAATATAATTCAAAAAGACACATGCACCCCAGTGTTCACAGCAGCACTATTTACAATAGCCAACACACTGAAACAACCCAAATGTTCACTGGCAGATGATTGGATAAAGAAGTTGTGGTATATTATATATATATGTATATTTACATATATACAGGCATATACACACACATATATACACATGAACACACACACACAATGGAATACTGCTCAGCCATTAAAAAATTAAATAATGTCTTTTGCAATAACATGGATGGACCTACAGGGTATTATGCTAAGTGAAATATGTCAGAGAAAGAAAAACAAATATTCTATTTATTAACTTATATGTATATCTAAAAAATAAAACAAATTAATTACTATAATAAAACAGAAATAGACTCACAGGTACACAGAACAGACTGGTGGTTACCAATGGGGAGAAGGAGGAGAGGGAGGCAGGAAGGGGGTAAGGGATTGAGAGGTAAAAAGTACTATGTATAAAATGGATAGGTTATAGGGCTGTATAGGAAAATATACACAGGGAAATATAGCCATTATTTTATGGTGACATTAAATGGAATATAATATATAAAGACATATATATTAATATATAAAGATGTTGAGCCTCTGTGTTGTACACCTGAAAATATTATGATGGAAATCAACTACTCAATTATAAAATACTTAATCAAAGTTTTTTTCATATTATTTGCAATAAGTTAGAAGCCAGCACTGTCAATAGAAACATAGTGCAAGTCACAATTTTCCAGTAATCCCATTTAGACAATAAAAAGGAACAAGTGTACTTAATTCCAGGAATAATTATATTTATCCCAAAATATCCAATATACTATCATTTCAAAAGTGTGATTAACAATTTTAAAACTTATTAATAAATATTTTACATTATTTTTGTTGTACAAAGTCTTGAAAATCTATTATGTATTTTCCACTTATAGAACATCTCAATTCACAATAGCCACATGTGGCTGGTGGCTACCATACTAGACAGAGCAGATTACACCATTCACACTTCTGATAAATTACCTGCTCTTATTTATTTAAAAAACTTCCAGAAGAGGCTTTAGATATTCCCTATATCTAAGAAAGCAACCTTGACGGGTGAGGAATATCTTCATTATAAAGTGAAAAATAAAGGTAAGAGAGCCATGGTTACATGTAAGTTAATGTAACAATTCCTTCTTAATTCATTCAGGACTTTACAATCTTTCTTCATATTCCAAGGATTCACTGTCATTGTGCAATGTTTTTCACTATAATCATCTTTGGAATTGAGAGGCTTCTGATGACCCTGCTTTGTGCATCTGTACATAAAAGAAAATAACAAAACAGAGAAAAAGACCTTATTAAAGATAATTTAGGGGGGTATAGCTCAAGTGAAAGATCATAGTCTTAGCATGCACAAGGGCCTGGGTTCAATCCCCAGAACTTCTTATAAAAATAAAATAAATAAAAACCTAATTACCACCCCCTGCAAAAAATTAATTAATTATTTTAATTAAAATTTAAAAAAAGATAATTTAGAGAAGCCTTATCAGGCTACAAGAGCTACAATGAATGCCCCTCCCCCATTAATTTAGAAGAAGTTTCACAATATTTCCCAACATAAAGGCTAAAATATAATTCGGAACACTTCCTGATGGTCAGCATCATTTTAACAAAAATGTAGATAATTACTTCCCTGGTGTCAAAGCTCTGTCAGAGATGGGCACAGAAAATTTAGTAAAAATTATTTTGCAACTACCTTTGAAAGAAATGCTGAGAAATGATCTTTTCTGTTGGAAATTAGCCTGCTTTTATATTCTGCAGTAGGCATATGTGTTTACAAACCAGGCAGGAACTGGATCATATTTTACACATACTTTAGAAACTGATTTGAATTTTGCTCTCTACCTGCAAGGCTATTTCTTAGGTAATAACATAAGCTGGCCACAATACTAAATTTTGTTTCCCTGTTTGCTTAATCCTCACAACAATTCTGTAAGCTGCTATTATTACCCCCATATAACAGATAAAGAGCTTGAGGCAGAAAATAATTTGGGTAACTTGGTAAATGGTGGAGCTGGGTAATATCGCAGCCAGTCTGACACTCAAGTCCATTCTTCTCACCGATGTCTGATACTGCTGCCTACATTCAGCAATGACTCCTGATTTCATATTTAAGTGTGTCATTTCTAAAAGTGCAAAGCTATATTAGTACTGCTGTGTAAATTATTCTTTTAAGATGTGATTGCCAAAAAAAACAAAAACAAATAAAATCAGGGTGCCACAGAGGGGAGGGCGAACTGCATATGGACGGACACAAGGGGACTTTTTGAGGACACAGTTGCACAACTCTAGAAATAGCTAAAATGACTGACTTGTACAATTATAATATGTGAATTGTATGGCCTGTAAATTACACCTTAATACAGCTATTAAATTAAGAAACTGAGATACCAAATTAAGATTAAAACACATATATATATATCACACATAGTACAACAGGCAAATATCATTATTTACTGCACCATTTTCCTTCATGCAGCTTCCTTTCCTCACCTGTTCCTGAAAGGATGATTCATTTTTAAAATAGTCTTTTAATTTATTCAGCAAATAATTTTTGACAGCCTGCAATGTACCCAGGACTACTCTAGGCACTAGGAAAAGATCAATAAACAAAACAAAAGTCCTATCCTCACGGAGCTTGGTTGGAGTCTAGCTGGGGTGGGGGGTGGAGATGACAATTCACACAACAGAGCAGCAGAGGAGGTGGCATGCTAGGAAAGAGGAACCATGGAAAAAAGTAAAAAGGGCAAAGTAAAGAGAGTTGAGGGTATAGGATGAGGGTGATGTTGTATTAAATACCAGAGCAGGGCACACTGTTAACTGAGGTTAGAATTAAGACTAGGAGGTGAGAAGTCCCAGGTGGACAGAATAACCATCACCAAAGCCAGCGTGACATCTCATGTTCCAGAATGGGGGCACAGCTGGAGCTGCGGAGAAGGGTCAATGCAGATCCTGTATGGCCTTGGAGGACATTGTAAGGACTGTGGCTTTTACCCGGAGTGAAATGGGGAGGCACTGCAGAAGGACGACACAATCTAACTTAGGTTTTCAAGGCTCACTTGACTGCCGGGTGAGAATAGTGCAAACGGGTCAGAGATGAAAGGTGGGAAGCTACTGAGAAGGGCTTTGGAGGAGGAGAGGACAGTGGCTCAGGGAAGGGAAGCAGCAGTGGAGGCAGGAGCCATGGTGAGAAGTGGCTTGGTTCTGGATATGTTTTAAAGGCAGTGTTAAACCAGATCTATTGACAGAATTCATGTGGTATGTCAGTGAAAGTCAGAATAACTCCAAGTTTTTTGACCCAAGCAGCTGGAAGGATTAAGTTTCCACTAACTGAATGGGGGAGGCTGCATAAAGAACCAGTTTGGGGGGTAGGAGGACCAAAAGCTCAGTTTTTACACACGTTGGTTTTAAGATATTAGAGTTCCAAGTGAAGATGTCAAATCAGCAGAATATTATAAGAGTCCAGAGTTGGAGAGAAAAAGTCTAACGGGAGACAGAACTGTGCGAATCATGGGTCACACAGGTGGTACAGGAAGCCATGAAACCCAGGTACTCAAACATTAAGATAACCTTGCATTAACCATAGGAGTTATCCTTGAGGGCCTGCCTACTAGGTGAGGATATCAGTCCTATTTCCCGACCACTCGAGTTTTAAAAAGGAACTTACAAATGAATTCGTGCAAGACACTGCCTCCAGTGGGTGGGATCAGAGCTGGAGTCGGAGAATGGGATGGTGCACGCTACTCCCTACGGCAGATTGTGTGTGTGTGTGTGTACGCATGTTTGTGTGAGAAGGGGGAAGAGTTACACCTGTCTTAAGAAAAAGAGCTAGAAATTCTAGAAGCCGAAAGATGAAAGAACATCCAGATCTGGTAGAGGGAACAGGGGAAACACTGTGTACTGTAAGACATATCCCTATAATGCCATTTCCCACCATTCTTTTATCAGGAACACAGTTGGAACCTGGGGAATTATGTAGATACGTGTGATGTACACAATCTTTCTGACTATGTAACACTAAATATCTACATATGTAGCAAGTTAATGATATTTATATCTGCTTCAAGTTTAATAACAAGTTCACAACAGAAGGAAAATAAAATATTGAGGACTGGTAGAATTATCCTTGAAGGCCTTTCAATGCTCAGAATGGAAGCAAAAGCGGCTTCACCCCACAAAGTATGTCATTAAGTGTCAAGAATGTTTTTTATTTGCTTAAGAAATTGAGAGTTACAACTTCCTGCTTTAAAGAGTTAACTTTAAGACAGATACCATACTATAAACAACATCTATACTGGTGCTTTCTTAAAGCTATTTTTAGTTCCTGCTTGTTCTGATGTACTCCAGAAACTCTGCAAAGAAAACCTTCTATTCAAAGGCTTAAAGGAATAAAAAAAGAAATAACACCGCATTCTTTTAAGTGTTCTCTGTACTGAAAGTCATTTGCAAATGCAGCACTCTGCCACATATCTACATTTTTAACAATAAAGACTTTTGTGCAATTTTTCAATTGCTATGTGACTTTGCGTCAGTCTCTCACTCAGAAGCAGAATGGAGTACCACAAAATGACACATCATGTCTAAAACTACAGATGTGGAATATGAACTTACACCAGGAAACAGCTAAGTGGGAGGGTAAGGTTTACCTTTTAAGTTACCGTAAGTGCAGTTACACCTTCTCCCTGCTTCCCCTGTGAAGTGAAGAACTAGTCTTTTCCAGGAAAGCTCTCATTCTGAGTACTGTTTTCTTTAAAATATTTGGAGATTCTTTTTTAAGGTTCTTTCACTTTTAAGTCTTTCCCCAACTCTACATCCCATAACAAGTGTTAAAATTATCCAATAGCCTATTGTTACAGAACATACTCTACAAAAGCTGAGGTTTCCCAGGGCTTGGATCCCACAACTCTGCTACCAGATAATCCTAAAGCCTTCCTTCCATAACTGACTCTTCTGCCAATTCCCAGCTGAGGGCAAATTTGGCTTCTCAGCACAGTTAAATTTCTAACTCTGCCTACAAACACTCTACTGCCAGTAAGGGAACTCTAAGGGAGCCAACAAAGCCCCTAGTGAGTGTTGCCTCCTTCAAACAATCAAGATGCCATCAACAAGCAAATATTTAAACCTACTGCAAAACTTCTGAAGACATCTTACAAACAATATAGTTTATATAGATTCATACTATTTGCTCTGGAATAGTGATTTCCAATGGAGGGAACAAAGGACCACATGACCCAAGCAATTATTTAAAATTTCACATAACTATCCCTATTCACCTGAGGATTCAGGCAAGCCCGTCTTATAGGTCTAGGTGTAACAGAATGGCAGCACCTCTTCAGTAGGGTGAAAAACAGCGAGGTAGACTTTTAGTGAAAGGGAGTGATGTAATAGGACCCACCGCCCACTTACCTCCCAACACAGGACAATCATCTCAGATCGAGAACAAACACTTTGGGAAACAGAGGTTGTTTATGTTTTTATGGTTTTCTGGTGGAAATAATGCCCTGAGTCACGTGAAGTTGTGGCTGCAAAATTGAACAGGAGACCAGACATTTTCACATTCAGGACACAAATAATCAGCCCCCGAGTGGTCACAATAACTGTTCTCCCCTTTGCCTGTTCACCCCAAAAGCTGCAGGACTCTCCTGCTTGCAGTGACACCCACCATTTCTCACAAATTCCTGCCAAGTTCACGTCAGCAGCTGGTGGTGTCAAAGTCAACATTTGTACTGCTCTGAAGTCTCTCCATTACTTTATATCCTTCTATTTTCTCTGTTGTCTTCCTAGCTACCCTTGCATTCAGAAGCTGGTTAACGCACTAACATTGACTCTGTAATCAGTCCAGGATATAGGAAGCAGAGATTCAACTGTAACCAGTCCCAGAATACTTGTCATGCCACTCTAGTGTCCCAACAAAATACTCTGGCATCCCTCATCTCACCCAAAGAACCACCGCATTACTTAGAGGTTGTAAAATTAGAGGGTTTCTCTACTGGGAAACACTGGCTTGTGGTAGAGTCTTGATTTCAGTTTTTGCAACTAGTTACAGGCAAAAAGACATGGTCCGCAAATTTTCTTCAAGCGTTTGGAATTTAAACTTTTATTAGATACAGAGCCGGCGGACTAACCGTAATCTATGAACATATGGTCATATTATAAAATAATGTCCATGTCTGCCTTACAGCCATGTAAGAACTTGAATTACACCTGCATCCTGTAGGCCTTTAGAATTGGATGTGAAGCATCCTGTGTTAAAAACCTCCTATCCAGTCCCAGAACACCTTAAAGACAACATCACATTAATGCCACTGAATACATTAGTATAGAACTTGTATGGTTAAGTTACATCTCCAATTTCCCAGAGCTGGAAAGCAGATGCCTAGAAAGGCTGGAAAAGCCCAACTACCAAAACAGCTCAAAAGTTGAAGCAGACTCCTGCACCTCCCAGGGCGGAAGGCGGAGGGTGGAGGGGGCATTGCCAACCACACTCTCCTCCCCCAGGACGTGGCATGTGGGGAAGCAGGCAGAAGTGGGTGGCTGGGAATCACAGGTGGAGAGGTGATGAAAGCAGGAGTGGAACTGCTCTGGTCCTAGAACAACAGAGCTGTAAAAAGCTCGGCTTCAGTTCAACCCGCTTACTCTCCCACTTCCCCTCCCACCTACGTGACAAACAGAGCACAGTCAGGCACTTTCTGCCCATGACGGTGACTACTAGCAGGAAAGGGACCAGGATAAAAGCATGTCCTACAAAAGATCAGTCTGATTTTAAAGACTGTGTTATAATCAATGAACAGCAGTGTCAGAGTGGGACACTTGTGAGGCGCTCAAATAAGGAGGAAGAGGCTGAGGATCCGTTTCCAGCACTTCCATGTCTTTTATCACTCCTATTTCTGACCTTTCCTTTGCCACGTTTTGTAGCACTGCCATCACTGGCAGGTAAAGGGGCAGCAATGAGACTTGGCCGTTTGGCTGATGGGGCTACATTTCCCAGCACTGGAATGAAAAGGCACTGGAAGAGGAGCAGCTGGAAGATGTGAACCGCGGTCCTGGCCTGTGCCAAACACTAAACAGGTGACCCTGGGTTAGGCTGTTAGTCTCTCTGGGCTTCCGGCTGTTTACTTATAAAAGAAGGTTTTGTCATTGCACAAATATATCCAATATGAAATGTAACGTGAAAGTCAAACATAATGACAACTCACCTGCTTGCCTCAGGGAACTGTAAAAGCACTGAACACTATGTGAATGTAAACACAGAGTTAAGAAAACTGTTGAGGTAAAGCGCTAAACTGAACATGGAGATAAAGTTTTATGGATTTTCTTGGCTTTCTTTTTTAATTGCAACACTGAATTAATAGTTATTAGCTATACTCCACACCACCACCCCTGCGAATAACTAAAGTAGTTTAGCACTGCCTGGATGCCTGCTATTGCCCGATGCTAAGCAGGGTGAGGGTATAAAGGAGGCTGAACAATGGAGTCTTCTCCAGTTACCAGCTCAGTGAGGAGACACTTTGGAAACCACCCAGGAATGGTACCAAGTCAGTACTCAAAGCCAAGATAACAGGCTACCGATCATAAACAGTGCAGGAATACAAAGAGGAGCTAGAAGTATTTGGAGTAAATAGGGAAGATTCTATGAAGGGGATAGGGATTCAACTAGTTCTCAGGGCAATTCTAAGCTGTTTTAACTGAGGACTGGAGAGGAAAAGACTGGTGACTCCTGGTTTTTAATAAGGCACAGGTTACCCTCGGAGGCTAAGTCACATAATGATTGGAACACATAAGGTAAGGCCAAAGTGATGAAGGTTCAAGCCTACCTGTCTGAGAACTGGTTGTGGTAAGTCTTTGACTTGACTCTAGATGTTGGAAGGTCAAAATGGTAGGTTGACTGAAAAGGGGAAGTGAGAGAATATCCAAGAATTCTACAGAAGGAAAAATTCATGTATCAGGGATGAAAGCTCTTCATCAGAGTATCAGCAATCAGAATAGACACTTGAAACCAAAAACATACAGTTCCAGAAGCTGACAAAATGTGGAGGGTAGTGAGAGAAAGATGAATCAAAGTCCATTCCAAGCCTTTGGCTATTCAAGACCAGAAGTATGATGATCCCACTGAATAAGTGGAGACGCTGCAAGAAAAAAGATTATGAAATCAGCTTTAGACATGTTGAATCTGACATATGAGCTAAGAGTAGGTGTTCTCTAAGAAGCTCAAAATTCAAAACTGAAGCACAGATCTAGAGTACAGGCTTAAGCTGCAGATGGACAAGACTTGATAAATCTCCTAAAAGAAAACATAGGCAAAACATTATCTGACATAAATCTTAGCAACGTTCTCCTAGGGCAATCTACCCAGGCAATGGAAATAAGAGAAAAAAACAAACAAATGGGACGTAATTAAACTTATAATTTCCTTCACAGCAAAGGCAACCATAAGTAAAAGGAAACATAAACCTATGAATGGGAGAAAATATTTGCAAATGATACGACTAACAAAGGCTTAATTTTCAGAATATATAAACAGCTCATACAACTTAACAACAACAACAACAAAAAAAACTCAATCCAAAAATAGGCAGAAGACCTAAACCAGCATTTCTCCAATGAAGACACAAATGTCCAATTGATACATGAAAAAATGCTCAGTATCACTAATAAACTGAGAAGTGCAAATCAAAACTACAATGAGGTATCAGCCCACACCAGTCAGAATGGCCATCACTCAGAATTTCATGAATGATAAATGCTAGAGAGGCAGAAGAGTGTAGGGTACCCTCTTACACTGCTGGTGGGAATCCAGTTTGGTGTACTCATTATGGAAAGCATGGAAATCCCTCAAAAAACTAAAAGTAGACTTACCCTATGACCCAGCAATCCCACTTCTGGGTATATAACTGGAAGGAACTCCAATGTGAAAAGATACCTGCACCCCAGTATTCATAGCACCACTGTATACAATAGCTGAGACATGGAGGCAAGCTAAATGTAGCAACAGATGACTGGATAAAGAAGTTGTGGTATATTTATATACTGGAATACTACTCTACCATGAAAAGGACAAAATAAAACCATTTGCAGCAACATGGATGTATCTAGAGATCGTCATTCTAAGTGAAAGCAACCAGAAACAGAAAAATACCAAATGATACCACTCAGATGTGCAATCTAAAAAAAGAGAGAAAAAGACACTGTGAACATATTTACAAAACAGAAACAGACTTGCAGACTTAGTAAACAATCTTAAGGTTACCAGGGAAAGGGGATGGGAAGGGATAAATCTGGGAGATTTACAAATGTTAGCCACTATATATAAAAATAGATTTTAAATAAAGTTTCTTCTGTATAGCACAGAAAACTATGTTCATTATCCAGCAATAACCTATAATGAAAAAGCCGATACAGCCACCAACTGAGGAAGCAAGAGAAGAAAGGATTTAGTTATGCTGGGCTAGAGCCCACTTCTAAAATCCTTCTCAGCCACTGAGGCTGCCCCGAGTAACCTGAACCCTCCTCCCAGGGACAGGCTGACATGACATATGTCCTGCAAACCTGAGGCAGCAGAGGCCGTATCCAGGTCTGGCCCTGGGGGAGATGGGAGCAAGTCCACCTGCTCCCCCTCGGGCAGCACCCCTCCCCGCAGACCCTGCCTCCTGAATGCACCGCTCCTGTATCTCAGGAACCCACTGACTTTAAAACAAGTGGTCCACGAACCTGGGGTAGCGGCAGGGAGATGGGCAGCGACCTGGCAAGCTGGTCGATTTGCCCCCATATCCCCCACGGCCTGTCCAGGGCTCGGCCTCTGCTGCTCCAGGCACGGACCCCAGGTCAGCCTGCTCCCAGGAGGAGGGCGCGGTGTGGTCAAAGGCAGTGGCTGGTTATGGGTTCCGCCCATGTGTGCCAGTGGATTTGCTTCAAACTCCCCAGCACATGGCCTGAGCTTGGCCTCTGCTGCCCCAGGTTCGTGGAACTCAGGTTACAGGTCAGCCTGCTGCTGGAAGGCGGGTGCTGTGCTGTCAGGGAAAGGAGGCGGCTGCGATGGCGGGATTGGGGCTGCCTTGTGAGAGCGCAGGGGTTGCAACCACTTCCCGCTGCTGCTGCAGCCATTCCAGCACACTGATCGCACCGCGCCCACCTCCCAGGAGCAGCCTGACCTGTAACCTGAGTCACAAGATCCTGGGGATTTAGAGGCCGCCCCCAAGGTCAGGCCGCGGGGAAGATGGGAGCAAATCCGGGGGCTCTCATGGGGCAGACCCCATTCCATCCGAGGCCCCGCGACCGCACCGCACCCGCCTTCCAGGAGCAGGCCATTGTCTGAGGGCCAGTCGGAGATGCTCCAGAGGAGTCCGGTGCCCTCCCACCTCCCGGGGCTGTGCCTGCTCTCCTAAACCCGGACATAAGCGGCGGCAAAAACGCGGGGTTCAGGAACTACTAATAGCGGGATTACCACGAATTACAGCGGCGGCTGGGACCCGCCTCAGGGTCCTAACGGGACGCGCGGCCTGGACTTCACCTCCGCACCCCTCCCTGTACGCCTCCCCAGCCGCACAGCCCAGGTGTCACCCACCGGCTCCCCGAGCAGCGCGCCCCCACCAGCGCCCCCTTAACTGCCCAGCAGCGGCAGCCGAACCGAGGGCAAGCGGCGGCCCAGACCCCAGGCCGTGTTCCTCTTCCAGGAGCTGGTCCAGGAACAACCGGCTCCCGCCAGCTTCCACGCGTTCTGGGCGGGTTCCGGCGTCCGCGCATCTGTGCGTCTGCACGTGCGCGCGCCTCCTCCTCCCGCCTGCAGCGCAAACTGCTCGGGTGGGTCTCCTGCTTTACCGGACCAGGCCACTGGGGCCGGGAGGAGCCAGGTGGGGCCCCTCCTGCTCGTCCCGCCGGGTCTCCATCCCCAGAGCCTTCACCCCGCCACCGACTGGGTCCTGGCACTGAAATAGAACCACGACTGCCCTGAGCCAGGCCACACCCCGCCAGCCCCACTTCCCCTGCTCACCTTCCCCTCCCTGTTACTACCCTCCCACCCCTGGCCAGGCCCAGTCTCCCACCAGAACTTGAAGACAGGGCTCCTTCTCCTCACACCGAGGTCCCTGCCCTGACACTCCAACCTGCTAGGTCCTAACCTATGGCCCCTACACCCACAAGCTTACCCCTCATGCCTCACCACAGGAGGCCCAACATCCTGAAATTGTCACCCTCACCTCTCAGCCAGGTCAGTTCCATTCTAAGTGGGCCCCACACCCCACAACCTGTACCCCCTCACCATGGGATCCCCTTCACTCTGAGCGCACCCCTAACCTGAGCTCATTCCCTCACCCCTCACCCTGTGGTTGGGGTGGGGAAATCCGGGCTCCAGGAATGATGACTACTGCCACCAGTGGGGGATCCAGCCTAGTGTGCACCTTCATATTTAATGTCTGAGGCTACAGGGTGAGGCAGGCTGGGCTGAAGGCGGTTCCAAATCCTGCCCTGGCACCCTGATCCCCGCACTCTGTGTCTCATCTGACCCGATGGGTCAAGGTGATCCCAGGCTGCCAGCCACTGGCCTGTGGGCCTTGGGTGGCTGATGGTCCTGATGGTGGTCTGGACCCCTAGGGCGGAGGCACGGGGCAGGCGGACCTTTGGGGTGGGGGAGTTCAGAGGGTGCACTTGAGCCCAGGGGTAGACAGCAGATGGTGGGCTGTGTGCATGGGGCTGTGTGTGTGGCCTGGCCTCAGCCCAGGTGGGTGCAGGGATATTGTTCATTCACACCAGGCCAGAGGGAAGAGGGACGGGAGATTTTAAAGCGTCAAAGTTAGGAAGCTAAGGCTGGAGAGAAAAGTAGGAAGGTGCACTTGCCTGGCCACCATGGACCCCGCCGGCGACGCTGGTCCCTTGCATCAGGGGAGACTGGCAGTTGACTGGCCAATGGGACATCCCCTGCTGTGGTATAGTTTACAGGCAATTGAAGGGATTTTGACAGGTAATTTTAATCCAATAGTTGTCACTTTCTCTGCGGGAGATCAGGTCCAAAGTCATGGTGAATCTGGCAGGGTTCCTGCCTGAACTCCATCCTGGGACAATAGAGGACCCACCCAGGAATCATACTCTTAGCTCTCACCCAAAGGCACTGTAATAAAGAAGAACAAATCTGACTCCATATTGGATGTGTGCCTTTTCCTTTAACCCTCTGCCGTGTTTTCTAGGCTTACTCTTGCTAGCTCTGCACCTTTTGTAAAACAATGTTGCCTTTAGCCTGAAATAAACAGAAGATCCTATTCTCAAAACTCTGACCTTTAAGGATATTAACACTTTTGCACTCCTATAAAGATAACAAGTTGCAGAATAGAAAAAGTTTGTTTTGTTGCAGGTTTTACAGGAACACCATGATCTGACCCACGTGGACAGCTGCAAAGGATTCCAAAGAACAAAGTAATCCTACACCAACAAGTTTGCAAGAACCAACCACAGCCTCTCCCCTATTTACTAGAAAAGGAGCCTAAAGTGTGACTTGGGGAAGATGGTTCTCCAAGATATTAGTCTGCCATTATCTTGGTCTGAAGCTGTCTACGTAGACCAGGTCATAGTGCCTCTGTAAAACCTCTAATAAAACAAAAGTTATTTCCTATTCTGCAACTTGTCATCTTTATATAAGTGCAAAAGTGTTAATATCCTTAAAGATCAGAGCCTTGAAAACAGGCTCTCCTGTATATTTCAGGCTAAAGGCAACATTGTTTTACAAAAGGTGCAGAGCTAGTAAGATTAAGCCTAGAAAAGAGGGCACAGGGTTAAAGCCAAAATGACCGATCTTCTATGGAGTCAGATTTTTTTCTTTTTTATTATACTATATTCTATTTTTGTTTTAAGTTTATAAGAATAAAGTTTAGCCTTTCCCATTTTAAATTGTGCAATTTTAAGGAGCATTAAGTGCATTCACAATGCTGTGAGACCAATACCACTGGTTTAGACAATTGCCTTCTCAAACTAAAAGCTTGTATACAAAGCGCACCCCACATCCTACCTCCCCCAGTCCATGAGAAGCAATAATCCCCTTTCTCTCTCTATTTCTTTACCTATCCTGGAGGTTCCCTATCAATGAAATCATATAAAATGTGGCTTTTTTTTCTCGCTGCCCATATATCTTAAGTAGGGACGGGTGAATTTTTTGTTTATTTGTTTTCATGTTAATTAGCATTTTTGTATTTTGAGAGGAAAATCCAGATGGATTAAAGATGAGACGTACCAAATGACGCCCTTTTGGTAACTCTGTGCATAATCTCGTGGTAGGCACTGCTGTTCTAAGTGTGAAACCAGAGCCAGAAGGGAGATGCTTAGCTCTTCTTGTGGCAAAATAAAACCAAACTAAAGCAGAAAACAAAGGCCAAGAAAGACAGCTGGAAAGAAAAAACACAACCTGGAAAAAGCTTTCCTCAAGACCTAAGGTCGGAGTAAAGCTTCACATCGCTGTGGTGTAAAAACCTCTTGAAGCCCAGTGTTCTGAAAAGAAACAAAACACACACAGGCAGTTCCAAAGAGAGGCAGTGCAGGTGGCCAGTGTGTGCTAGAGATGCTCGACCTGTAAGTTGAGGACATAGGCAGATGGACAGACTGCAGAGATAGCATTGGCCACCATCACACTGGCAGGTCTTTAGCCCGGTGACAACCAGCCCTGGTGACAACGTGAGCAGGCAGAGGCCCCAGGAGGTCCCCTGGAGGGAAGAGCAAATGGACGCTCCTCTCCGGCAGAACAAGGTACAGGATACATCAAAGTGCCACAGGAACATCACTTCCCTAGCAGTGCTGGTCCTTAGAGAAGATCCCACCAAAGTGCACAATTTTCAAAGATAATTTTTCTTTAGTAACATGAATTCAAAATAATCAATATGTCATCAAGGGATTTTCAGAAGTGACCTGCCCTGGGCCCGAAAAATACACACACATAAATACACACATATACACATAAATATATACACACATACATACAGGAAAAGAGACAGACAGACTGAAACACAGAGAAGCAGGGGGACAGAGAAACAGAGAGAGAGACAAAACAGAGAGAGAGGCACTGAGAAACAGAGACAGAGAGAAGGAACACTGGAGCTGTGAAGGAGTGGAACTCACGCACATTTTCACAAGTCAGTCTGCATGTCAGAACCTGGTCTCAAATTCCATCCACCCTCCAGAGGAGGGTGTGGGGATCACACAAGGGCGTGGGAACAGAAGGCAAAAAATATGAAGCCATTGTGGGGCAGCCCACCACAGAGGCCGAGATGGGACACTGGGCCTGTATGTCAACATGACAGAATGACCTAGGAGGTTGTATGCCAGAGAGGACTATGTCAGAGTTGTATTCAAATTTAGTCGCACGACTGAGAGCTGGGAAGCAAGCAATAAGGAAAGAGACTTTCTCCAGACCTCAGGGCAGACCCAGGCCTGTGTGGCATTTGCTCTGTGCTCCGCCAGGCCTCTGTGGGGTCCTTCATTTGCTGAGTCTGTTCATGAGCTCCCTGTGATGCCAGCCCGTGTGGGTGACAGATGCAGTAGGTGTTTCTAGGTCTAGAGACAGGATGGCGTCTCTAGGAAACAGGGGCCAGAATGATCCCCAGTGTGCTGATGGGAGATTGGGGAGACCCTGAGAGGAACATGGCTTTTCCATGTTGATAGCACTGCTGAGTGGGGGGAGCCATGTCTGAACCCAGCTGTGTCTTCAGAGCTGCAGCCTTGGCTGCATCCAGGCCTCTCCAGGGCTATGAGGGCGGCTGAGTTGGTGTCACTGTGTGTGGACATGGCATGGAGTGAGAAATGAGAGATTGGCAGCCCAGAAAGGCCCTTGGGGAGCTATGTGTCAGGAGGAAGCTTGGGTAAGTGGACCCCAGGAAGTGACCTCACTTCCCTGGCAATAGAGCCCAACAGAACTTGGAACCAAAGTCACCAGGCACAAACTCTGTAGAGAAGTCCCTACTCAGCTCACTTGATTGGAGACAGAGGCATGTTCTGCTGCATCCCATTATCCCGAGGCCGCAGCTCCCGGAAAGCCCGCAGCGAGGGGCTGTACCAACGCTGCCGGCGCTGGGTCATGTCTCACCCAAGATTCCTCTGGACTTTTGGCCAGAGAGACCTAAAGGTAACACAGGGAGGCCCAGAGCAGGCCCGCCCAGGCCGGGCCACCACTCAGATCCCACCCAGGTATCCCCACGGCCCCGTCCTGGCTGGTGGAGGTGGAGCAGTCATGCTGGGGATGGGTTTCTTCCTCAAGCAAGAGCAGTTCAGAGGCCTGGTGGGCCGGTCACATCCACAGCCCAGGGCAAAGCTGGCTGGCTGGGATGTGGAGTGCCAGGGAAGGGTCCTGCTGCCCAAGGTGGAGCCCATGCATTCTGGGTATGTCTTTTCCCTCCCGGGTGTCTGAGCTGAACAAAGTCTCGGTCTGATCTGGCAGCAGAGGGTCGAGTGGACAGAAGCAGGAGTGTTCCTGGCCGGGCAGGGCTCTGAGACTTCCAGGCCGGGTCAGCTGCTGGTCACTGTCATTGCAGAACTAGATACCATATATTGAACAGCAGCTGATGAATAAGAATACCAACGCCCCCTCCCCAAATGAAGGGCTGATGTGCCACTCTTCTGAGGGCCAGCGCAGTATCCAGGTGGGTCTGAATAATGAGGGGTCCCCACCACCATTGCCCAGGAATCAGTGGGGCAGGCCTCCGACCCAGACAACACCCAGGGCTCCCCCCAGGGACCTGTCCGGGGCAGACGGGTTACTCAGCACACCCGGCTCTGACCTGGAGCACCGTGCCCACCTCGCTGCAAGTAAGGTGGAGGACCAGGAGCCCCCGAAGCAGAGCCCAAAGGTCAGAAAGGCAGGGCTGGTGCATGTGTGCAGGTGGGGGAGGGGAGAGGGCTGGGCCACACAGGGAGGTGTCCCCAGAGGCTACCGTTGGGACCAGAGCAAAAAATGGCCTCAGACCACCTGTCTGGAAGAATTCAATCACAGAACACATCGTGTGGGCACTTTCTGGGTGGGAGCTGTCTGGAAAGCTCTGGGAAGGTTTCTGTCTTTAAAGAGGCATATGGAAAAGGAGTCAGGTGGATAAATTTTTCCTCTCACAGCATAAGCTCTTCCACAAGACTTAAAACCCTCTCCACATCCAATAGTTACAGAGGAGGCAGGTGCAGGGGAAGATGTCAGAGACCAAAAAAAGGACGATCTGGATCCAGCAGGAGACCCCGAGCTCCCTCCTGCCACTCCTGCAGCTCATCCTGAACTTGCATCTGCACCTGGACTGCTGGGCAACGGAGAACCAGTTCAGACATCACCACCCCCTGGGGCAGAGCCCCCTCTGCACCCACCCACACCTTCTTCTCCAAAATGTACTCCAAAATCCCACCGTCAGTCCCCCCCCCAAACTTGCTGTTCCTTCCGCTGGAGATGTTTTTGTTTGGTTTTCTTTAGTTTCCTTTCTTTGTTTCACATCATTTATGGCATCCTTTATTTTTCTTTTTAGAGTTTCATGTAATAAAATATAGACTTTTCCCCTTTTAAATTGTGCAATTCATGAGCATTATGGGCATTGACAATGTTGTGAGACCATCACTAACATCTAGTTTCACACTATTTCTTTCCTCAAAGTGAAACCATGGATCCAGAGAGCGCACTACCCTCCCTCCTCGCCCAGCCCCTGACAACCCCAAGTCCTCTTTCCTTCTGCGTGTCTTTACCTCTGCTGGGTGTTCCCTTTCAATGAAACTTTATGATAGTTGGCTTTTTGTGCCTTCCCACATGTTTTCAGCAGGGGCTGCTGGTTTTTCAGTTTTCACTTGAAACAGCATTTTTATTATTTTAAGGGGGTATACAGGGGGATTAAAGATGTGATGTACAAAATGAAGCCCTTTTAGTAACTCTGTGCATAATCTCAGGGTAGACACTGCTGTTCCCCCTGTGACACCACAGCCAGAAAACATAAGGGAGATGCTTAGCTCTTCCTGTGGCAAAAACAAAACGAAACAAATCAAAAAAATTAGCAAAAGCCCAGAAAAACTGCTTGAAAGACAAACCACAACCTGGAAAAAGCATTGCTCATAACTCAAGTTTGGAGAAAGTTTTCCCATCCCTGTAGTCCAAAAATCTTTCAAAACGCAGTGTTCTAAACAGAAACAGAAAAGACATGGTCAGTTCCAATGAGAGGCAATGAAGGTGGCCAGTGTGTGTTAGAGATGCTTGACCTCTCAGGTGAGAACACAGGCAGACGGAAACACTGCAGAGACAACACCGGTCACCATAACACTGGCGGGTCTTTAGTCAGGTGACAACCAGCACTGGTGACAATGTAAGCAGGCAGAGGCTCCAGCAGATCCCCTGGAGGGAAGAGTGAAGGGACGCTCCTCTTCAGGAGAACAGGGTGCAGGACGCATCAAAGGGCCACAGACGCATCTCTTCCCCAGAAGTTCTGATCCTTACAGTTCATCCCACTAAAATCCTTACACACCTATTCAAAGATGCCTTTTCAAGGGTGTTCATCACAGCACTGGTTGCAACAGTCGGAATTAAAGCAACACTAATGTTGATGGAGAGGGGATTGGGTCCACTCGTTCTGGTTCATGTGGATGAATGAATGCTGTGCAGTTGGAAAAGTGGGTGTCTGGTCTCAACCCAATGTCAAGGGAGGCCTCAGGGTGGAAGTATGCAGACCCACTGTCTGCATCCAGGGTCCCATCTGCATGACCACATATGTGTGAAATCAGTATAGATGTAAACTGATCTGATTGTGAGTGTGCGAGAGACAGAGATGGAGAAAGACATACTGAGAGACACAGAGACTGAGACATAAGCACCAAATCATTCATGACAGTCACCTCTGTGGGTGGGAATTACAAATCTCTTCTCTTTTAGGCAGTATTTCAATTTTTCATACTGTGTCTTTATTACTCTACTAATCCTAAAAGGATTAAAATCCTATGTTAATGTGACACATTCATTGCTCATCTATGGAGTAATTAAAGTACATTAATCCTATTTTTAAAAGAATATAAAGCCTTCTCAGGACTCAGTTCCATGTCAGCTCCGTGGCAGTAGAGGTTCTCCAGGAGGTCGTGTCTCTTCTGAATCAGCATCCAATAGAGGTGAGGAAGAAGTACCAGACATGGACACTGAAGATTACAATAGATGAGAGATTCTGTCAAGAGAAATTAAGACCTACATTCACAGAGAATAATCCCATATTCATGGAGCAGAAGGCTTCATTCTACTAAGATGACAGTAGTCCATGAATAGATGTAAGGATTCAAAGTATGCCTACCCAAATCCCAGGTGGTGTTTTCCAGGAATTGACAATCAATATAAAATTCACGTGGAAAAGCCAGGGGCTCAGAATACATGAGTGAATCTTAAAAAAGAAGAACAAAGTTCGAGGAATGGAAATTCAGATGGAACCCACGGTTAATACAAAAGCACTTTAGCTGAAAATACCTGAGATTCAATAGATGTAGAAGAAAACCTGTCATGGAAACCAATTTTCTCCTCTCCCTTTGCCCTATTAAGTTAGGTTGATAAAAAAAAGCCTTCAAATTTCACCATTTAACATGGTAGTTACTTTTCTGGTTGGCTCCTACGTGTGTATAAATAAACCGTTTCTCTCGTTCATCTCCTCTTTACTTCTGTGGGCTCTTTGGGAGGGACCCTGGATGTTGGGGACCTGCTCTTTTCTAAACTTCTTTAGTGATATCTTTTGTCCATGGTGAAGTGATTAAAAAAAAAAGAAAAGCTCATTGCTTTTGGGCCAGATTTGGAACATGTATACCTTTGGAGACCCCCTGGAGGAACAATGGGGTTCAATACTGCTGGGAAAATTTACTGGTTGTCTTGTCCAAATGCCTAACAAGACGCTATTTGCAAGTTTTTTTTTTTTTTAAAGATTCTTACCCTAAAACAAATACCCTATCTAAACCTCTTGGATGATCAAATAGAAAGAAAAAAGGAGAATCATGTCTGGCCTAAGAACACTTCCTTAATAAAATGGAAGGACAGAATCAGATTCAGAGCAAAAATTAAAATCCATTTATACCATCAACCCTCCCACTCTTTTGTACACTGTCCTCATGTAATCTGCCAGATGGCGCCCTGGAGAAGGCCCTTTGCCCGGAACTCGTGCTCATTTTCAGAGCTCGGCCAAGAGGGAGGTTGGTCCCCAGGGCCTGAGAGGGGCTACTTGTGAAATCTTCTCTGCTGAGACCCCGTGGACTGAAGGGAACTGTGTGCTCTGAGTGAGAGAGAGCACACCGAGCCTCTGTGTAGGCATCTCTGAGATCATTCCAAAGGCACACAGCTCTAACTGTGGACACGAGAATTTTTGATAGGCATCTTAGTTGGAAATCTCCTCCTGGATAGAAAGAAGCAGATTCAAGATGTTGCAATTGGATGGGCAGGTCGGCCTCTCGAATTTGTCGATGAGGGAGACACGCAATTCTCTGCAGAAGTAGGAACACCCATCCCTGCTCTGCTGACTTCATCTACAGAGAAACAGAGACGCGGCTCTAGGGGGAATTAAACACCCACCAACCCTTCTTACCAACGTCAACGTCCCCACTTTATTCTCCTGTCAGGTCTCTGTACAAAAACTGTGGCTCAGCCCCAAATATCACATACCCATCACCCTGAACCACTCTGTGTCTGTGTCCAACTCGAGCATTAAGGCCTGTGACCGTTACTGTCAAATCGTGTCCCCATTTCAGCCCTTCTCCCACCATCATCCCAGCCCAACCTCGGTGTCTCTCTCCAGGTCAGCAGCACTCTTCCCAGTGCCTTCCCATCAGCTTACCTTGCCCTGCTTCCATTGCTTATTCCCCATATGTTACCCACAGCGGTCTTATTAAAGTATGAATCAGATCAAGTTGTTCTGCTTTGCAAAATACTCTCGTGATTTTCTGTTGTATTCAGAAGGATATCCGGAGTCCCTACCAAGGCCCTGTGTGATCCGGTCCCTCACCCGTCTCTGCAGCCTCAGGTCTCACAGTTCTGCTCCAGCCCATCTTCACCGCCCAGATGGTCCCCACTGGGACAGCTGTGTTTGTAACTCCAAGTCTCGTACCTACACTTCTCCCGGCCTGGGAGGCTTTTCTTGTCTGTTACATACGTGGCTTATTCTTTTGCTTCATTCAGGACTTTGTTCAAATTATTTTACCCACAGAAAGGACTTATCTGACCACATTATTTAAAATAGCACACACATATTTCTTATTCAATCATTTTCTCTCCTAATAAGTTTTATGTTTCTTTGTGGCAATTATAAGCACCTGGCAGTTCATAATATATTTATTTGCTTACTGGCTTATTGTCTATCTTTCTTACTAGACTTATATTCATGGAACCACAAATAACTGTTTTAACCAGTAACTTTCATGCCACCTTTAAATGAATTCTTTATAAGGTGAGAATTTCAGAGGTTTCCACGGGTTGCTTAGGGGGAAAAAGAGAAAGAATTCAGGTTGAACTAGGTTATTAAGGACGTGGGAGTTGGTTATTTATTTTATTCATTGTAGTGTGTATCTGTTAATCCCAAACTCCTAATCTAGCAAAAGACTGAGCTGATTACTATGTAAAAAATGTTTTTTTCTTTTAAAGTTGGATTGTTTGAGATCTCTTTTCTTCTTTGTTCTTTTTCTTTTGTTAAAACAGAATTTTCCTTATTATTTTTTTACATTGAGGTACTGAGAATTGAACCCAGCACGTACTCTACCCCTTGAACTATACCCTCCCCTCCAAAGACAATTATTTTTATACTTTGACAATACCATACTGAATTAAGAATTTTTTACTCCATTTTCCCTTCAGAGAGTTTATAACTGAGGGAGAGAGTCAGAGGAAGCCCTGGGCCATCCCTTCATTCTCAGTGGGGTACTACACAGCACAGAAGCTAGGCTGTCGCCAGGCCCAGCTCACCTTTCTGCTCTGAGGGTAGACTCAGGCCACTTCTCTAAACAGAGACGTGTTAGAAGCAGCAGAAAGCCAACTAGCGAGCAACAATGACAAAACTGACCCACCTGCAGTTGGACATCATCTGATCTGAAATGACCCTCTTAAAGCTCTTCTTCCTATTAGTGGATGGTTTTCAAAAATATTCCCAAGGAGATGACTCTCACTCTATTTTTCTGGATTTCTTGGGCATTCTATGACTTTGACTGCAGGCTTTATTTTCTGCACAACTTCTGCAGGGAAGCCAGGCAGAAAACGTGAACAGACCCTGCAGGCCACAGCTGAGGCCTCCGGTCAAAGCATCCTTGTTGTGCAGAGCCTACGTTCATGGGACCATTTTCATTACTGCTGTAATTAGTTCTCATCCAATTGTCCCACTGAAAATGTTTATAGATGGAAGGTGGTCTGACGCAGGTGAGCAGTGGGGATGTGGGATGAAGATGGCAGACAGACTGGAAGGAGAGACGGGAAATATTTCCTCAGGCTTCAGTTTGGAAGATTTCTGATTTTCATATGGACATTAAACTGGGTCAGGATGAAGCGCCGTTTACTCTATGACGGGGTGATGTACACGTATCCCTACAACTTCTAAAAAATATGTTGAAGTTGGACGTGACAGCCTAGGGGACAGACAACTTAGAGTGACACCTCCGTTCCAGGCTGCCTATGATCTTGGGCTCACAGAGAGAAAAAGAATACACATATTTTTCCTGTGTAGCTCTATGTGAAATTATTTTGACCCTTGCCGAATGGTGTAAGATCAGAGATCATGTAGTCTGTCTTACGTCGCAAAGGCAACAATTCTTCTTGATGAGTCAGCAGACTGTTTCCGATGGCCCGGGGTCTGTGCCAGACATTAGCTGTCTAGACAAATACCACACAGCCCCCATCCCTCAAGGAGATCACAGTGTGTCATGGAAGAGACAAATTTAAATAGGTTTTCAAAACAATGTGTTAAGATTCACTTGGCATCATGTTTACTGTATGTTCAGAGGGGCTTTTGCACTGCCTGGGGCAGGGTTCTAGAAGGTAGGGAAGGTGTCAGAGAGGAAATACTTTCTGCACTGACATCTGAAAGATTCCAGCAAATCTGTAGACCAGGAGAGTGCGTGGTGGGGACGGGATTCTCAGCAGCTTGCGTGTCTCGTGCAGAGGTCTGGTCGTGTCTAACAGCACTTTGCAATTAGGGAAGGAAGGTCAGTGAGGCTAGAGGCTGTGAGGAACTAACGGAAGCTGAGGCTGAAAAAAAGCAGCAACTAGGTTATGAGAAGGTGTGACGTTAAATCAGGGAGCTTGGACTTCCTCACTTATGCAGCGGGGAATTCTTTGGGGTTTTACGGAGGAGAGTGACACAGATTAGCCATTAAAAGTGAGCATAGTGGATTGTTCACTCTAAAGAACAGCACTGGGGAGACTAGCAAGGGGTGGGAATTAATGCACTGGGGAGTGAGGGGCGTGGACTTAGTTGGGGGATATTAAGGAATAGAATTGTAGTACTGACGGGGGTGAGGGAGTGGAAAAGTAAAGGAAAACTCCCAGATGTATGGCACGGAAAACAGATGGGATAGTGATGCCATTGTTTGAAGAAGTAAACCTACTACTGAGCGAGTGTAAATTCAAACACACAGAGCTTGAGATTTTTATGGGCTAATCAATTGGGAATGTCTACTTGTCAATTATAAGTATATTTCTGGGACTGAACTGAGATGTCCTTGCTGGAAAAGATTTGACAGTTAATCAGTGGACAAAGAGGAGTTGAAGCCACGGGAATAAATGCCACCCACTGACATTTTATCAAAGAAAAGGGAAGGAGGGCACTTCTGGTTCAGAAAATATGGCAGACCGGAAACTTGAAGACCCACTCACTAAAGACACATAAAAACGTAGGACACAATGCCGCCAATCTTTTATTTATTTATTTATTTTTTTACAGGCACCTTTATTGTGGTATGATTCCTGTAAAGTAAATTACACATATTTCACATGTACTATTTGATGAATTTGGTAGATGTCTACACCCAGAAAACCATCACCACAATCAAGATAGCTAACATTTCCGTAACTCCCCAAGAGGGACACTTTTCCAATTCCCATAATTATCCCTTCCCATCCACTTCTCTCCCTGGTAACCGTAAGTTTGTTTCTCTATGTCTGTGGGTCTGTTTCTCTTTTGTAGTTAAGTTCATTTGTGTCTTTTTTGATTCCACATATAATTGAAATCATATGGCATTTTTCTCTTTTTCTGGCTTACTTCACTTAGAATGACTATCTCTACGTCCATCCATGTTGCTGCAAATGGCATTATTTTGTTCTTTTTAATGGCTGAGCAGTATACCTTTGTATAAATATACTACTATATCTTTATCCAGTCAGCTGTCGATGGACATTTGGGTTGTTGCCATGTCCTGGCTATTATAAATAGTGCTGCAGTAAGCATTGAGGTGCATGTGACTTTTTGAATTAGAGTTTTCTTCTGACATATGCCCGGGAGTGGGAAGGCTGGATCATGAGTTAAGTCTATTTTCAGCTTTTAAAGGAAATTCCACACTGTCTTCTCTAGTGAAAATGCAGCCCATTTTGTGAAAGCAGACCATGCTCAGAAAGTAACTGGTATTTCTAGGGGCCAGACATGAAGCGCAGTGAGTGTGGCCTGTTCAAGAATAAGAGGGCAGTCTGCCAGGTCTGGAGGAGAGTGACAAGGGAAGTGTGGTACAGGTAAGATTCAGACCACGTGGGGACATGACAGGCTGGGATAAGGAGCCTGGACTTCCAGTCATCCCTTGGTAATCATGGGGCACTGTTTCCAGGACTCCCCCGATGTCAACATCCATGGATGCTGACGCCTCTTGTATAAAATGGCATAGGACTTGCATGGAACTTATGTGCACCCTCCCATGTACATATATATATATATATATATATATATATATATATATATATATATATATATATATATATACACACAAATATTTTTTATTGAGTTATAGTCATTTAACAATTTTGCATCAAATTCCAGCTTAGAGTACAATTTTTCAGTTATACATGAATATACATGTACATTCGTTGTCACATTCTCTTTTGCTGTGTCCTCCTGTGCACTTTAAATCATCTCTAGATTACTCACGGTATCTAATACAACATGAAAGCTATGTAAGTAGTTGTCAGTGTATGGCAAATTCAAGTGATGCTATTGAAACTTTCTGTTTTTCCACGAATATTTTCAAACCACTGTTAATTGAATCTGCTGGATAGGGAGCCCCTAGATATGGAGAACCCCCAAGCTCTTCCTTTCCACCCCCTAAATTTCCACTGCAAGCACTTAAGTGGTCCAAACATAGAAGAGCACCATCTACCTGCTGGAAACCCTGAGGAATTCCTTCAGCTTATGTAGCACAGGAGAGAATGTATAGGGACAACTAGTCGGAAAGGACGGCCTGCCTGGAGAGGAAGGAGGAAAGACCGCAGTGGAAGCCAGCTCGCACCCTTACTGGAGCTAGCTGATAGCAGTGAGGGACGCCGAGGAACTGGAGGCACGTCACATGGGGGGCGATCCTGGCCACCATGTGCAGGGTTCGCATAGCTGGGACCCAGTTTGCAAGATTAAAATAACAAGGGGGGAGAGGGGCTGCCTCAGCCCCGGGATCCTGACAACGGCCACAGCGCCGTGACCCCAGCTAATGCAGCTCCCTTAGTAAGCCAGAAAAAGGAAACTCTGAGCCAAGATATTGCAGATTCCACCGCAGCCACACGGATAACTAGATCTCTAAGCTGACAAAATGTAACCAATGGAAACAGGAATCTTTCCTTTTCTCTTCATTTGGACCTTTGGACAGGGAGCCACAAATCTCGGATGGGAACCATCTTTAATCCAATAGAGAGCTCACTTTTTCAGGAATAAGCATGGAGAAAAAGAGTGGGGTGATGGTTTAAAGCGGAAGTCAAAGTGGAAGCCCATCTGAGAAATGGTAAAAACATGCATCTCAATGAATCCGAGTTATGGCGAAAAGAAGGAGGAAGGTTAAGGAAATCTCTATCCAGCAGACAAGACTAGCCAGTCATAAAAAGACAGCACTTTAAATCAAGAAAACTGTTTTTGTTTTTTGGTGATGAAAAACAATGCCATAATTTAAAACAAGGCTTGGGCCATCAACAACACCCTGAGAGTTGTTGAGGAGGAGAACATAAAGCTGCATATAGACATGAATGGTTTCCAAGTCCACCGCTCGGAAAAACTTAGCCAATCATGTGTCCAGTTGATTTGAAAATCCCGATAAGTAAATAACTCAAAAGTGGGAAAGACATGGTATTAAATAGTGATAGTGAGCAATGAAATCCAAGAAGTTTATACCTATATTTTCATTGTTAATATAACAAACTGAAAGCAACTCTCAAAAAGTAGTAACTGGAGGACACTTACACACACACACACACACACACAAACCCACACACACACAATCTGGAACAGCAGAGAGATAAAATATGCTAAATTTATCATTATTGTGGAACAGGATCTAATAATTATTTCATTTTTGATAGTGTTATAGGAATACTGGTCCAATTACATAGAAAGTTATGAACTTAGAGATATTTATAAAAATTTAGAGAGAATTTTCATTAAAAGGCAATATAGCTTCCAAATCATTGAAGAGAAAATTAACAATAAAAAAATTAATCAATCCAGCTAATATGGAGTAACAGAGACCATATTTACCATCCTAAATTAAACCACAAAATGGATACAATATATGAAGCAATGATTTTAAAGAGAGGTGAAACGATCATCCACTAGGACCCTGTCCTGCCACCCCCATAACAAGGCTGCTAGGCCTCCTACTGCCATCACCAATAATGTCCACCAAGAAACGGCATTTCCTTCCTCTGCTCCTACTGCAGAGCCAGTCCTGAGCAGTCCTTTTCCAGATTTTGACAGACAGCTCCCAGAAGTGCTCTCTTGGGTCTTGGTCCCTTTTGGCCACCAGCAAAGGGATCAAGGATGAGCAGTAAGCCTCCTTACTCATCCAAGACCTAGGAACCTATCTGATTTCTGAGCAGGGCTTCACTCTTGTCTGCTGTCTGGTACTCTCTGCCCGGCTTCCCGAGTCCCCGGATTGGGCAGCCTGCACTCTGGCCACAGCCCATCAAAATCTGTTCCCCCTCCATGAGGACACGCGTGATCGTGAGCAGGGCTCCAGGCCTCTGGAGCAGCGTGGCTTGGACTGCGTCCTGGCCCTTGGCGCGTGAGTTCCATGCCCTTGGTTGAGTCAGTTAACATCTCTAAGCTAAGTTTCCTCATCAGTAAAATGAAAACATATCAATATGGTAAAAAAAAAAAATCAGAATCAGGGCGGAATAAATTTCTGATGACTGAAGATTTTTTAAATTTTGAATTATACAGCAAAAGACATCATACAAATTTTACTACTTCAGAATTCTAAAGGACAGCTTCTACTGTTAAAACTAATGCATGAACGTACACACAAACACACGTGCAGACACACTGACTCTGATCCACATACATCCCTACACACACACGTACATGGACTCATGTACCACACACACACATAGCATGCACACAACCACATATATCCCCAGGGGCGCCTGTGCACAGCCACACACACACTCACAGTCATGTACCACAAAATTCCCCAGGTGCGTTCGTGCACACACACACGTCATAACCACCTTTGGCATTATTCTAAATCAATTTACAATTGAGGGTCTCAGTGTCCATTGTTTTATCCTCTCAGAAGATCCTGACTTCGGAGTGTGAAGCAGAAGCCCTTCGTCGCTGGAGACGGTCTTTGCCACTTACAGTCTCAGTAGAGCCAACATAAATGCTCTGGACCTTTGGAAGTGCAGTTCCAGAGCATACCTGGGAGCTCACATCCTATATATCTAAACATTTTAAGTGCAGTAGGTTCTAAAGTCCTGCCTTTACAAATATATATTTATTATAAGCAGGAAGGCCAGGTTCAAAATTAGAATTCCCAGACACAGGGGAGTCCTGCAAAGAAAGTGAGCGTGTGGGGAGAGCTGATTCCCAGACTCTGATCACTAGCCTGACCCTTTTCTTCCCAATGCTGGGTCCATCCCTTGCCATAAGGGGCCTTGGATGTGCACAGGGGGACACTTAGATTTCACGTCCGGGCTCTGCCTATAACCTCCATGCAAACAGCTGCCCTTTAGTCTCTCTGTGAGTCCTGGGTATCTGAAATCCGGGGAGAGCCAGTGCAGGCACTAGAAATGGGTCAGGGGCTGCTGAGGCAGGGCATTCGGGGTCCTGGGTTTCTAGAGCACGGGGTGGAGCCAACGACCATGTCCCCTTGGTCCTGCTGACGCCACCCGATGGAGGGGGTGGCCAGAGGAAGTGTCAAGGCCAGGGGGACAGTCTACAGTGCAGGACCGAGGGCAGCGTGTCCCCTTGCAGGGGTCTAAGGCGAGAAGCCCTAAGGAAAGTTCTGAGGAGGCTGTAATGTATCATCATTCCCATTAATTAAAAAAAAACAAAAGCTTACCACAGGCGTGCGTGGGAAGGGTTTTGTTCTAACAAGGGAATGCACTTGCCAACGTCTGGCCATAGAGGGCTGGTGGGCTTGCCAGGTTGACGAGGAACCGAGAGGCCGTTATTCTCCACTGGGTCTAAACACTGCCTGAATTCCTCCAGGTGACACTTAAATGCAGTGAGACATGGAACCCTCTCAAGTTGTTAAAATATTCATGGTGAGCCATGCAACTCTCTCCTCATTCTTGGCTACGAAAGCACGATAAACACAGGTGGGAATATCATCAGCCTGTTGGTTGGTTCACTGTCCATCTGGTGCCCCCTCTTGTAGGAGGCTTTATCACATCACCCAGGGCTGATCCATCTCACGATCACAGCTGATTTTCTGCAGGTGGCATCACTTGCTGGTGACACGAAGGAGACATGTTAGCCACCTCCCAAACACTGAGGCTTCTCCTGGGAGGAGCCTGCAGACCACCAGTCCAGCCTCTGCAAAATGATGCTCCTCAGTGTCACTTCCGGCTTGCTGCCCTGGCCTCTAACTCTGGCCAGAACCTCGCTGGATTGTCGATAAATGTCACCCATGCACCACGTCTAAGCTTCGCGTCCAGATGTGACCATGGTTCTTCTTTTCTTCCCATCGATGGATTGTTTGATCTTTGTGTAATCGTGTCGGCAGGAAGGCCAGTACCGCCCTCTTGAGGTCTCCCAGAACCGCCTCTCTCTGTAACTGTCCTAGCGCCCCAGGGGATCGGGTCTGAAGCCTGGCACTCAGACACGAGGATGACAGCTGGAGAGATAGGAATCCACTCCTGCTGTGGTTTCTACTGAGGCTCGATGTGGCCATAGAAACGGATCCCACAGGCCCTGACTTCACTTGACTCACTGCAGGGATGCTCCCAAACTGCCCCATTCCCCCCAGAGACCAAGGGCTTTCGGCTTGTTCCCGAAAGCCCCACCCCCGAGGGGGCACTGGGTCCAGTGGAGCGTCCAGCCTGGTTCCCCGCCAGCCCTTAGGGCTTTTGTGGGGCCTGGAACATCAACTACCCTCCCCTTAGGGGCCCGTTTGTCCTTTCCAGCCAACAGACCTAGGTCATAAGCACTTTAACTCACCTGAGGGTGTTTTCCTCACTTCAGGGGCAGTGAAGACGGGGCTTCTTCACACTCCAAGTGCCCCCGGTCTGGATGCAGACAGTCTGGCTCTCCACCCAGTCCTGCAGTTCCCGGCCACACCTGCTGCTGGTCACTGAGTCTGTGCTGTGTTCTCTTCCAGGACAAGAGGTGCACTCTGCCCCCAACCCCGCCCCCACCAGCGGTGGCAGAGGCGTCGGACAGGCAGGTGAGATGGGGCCTGAGACAGTGCCCACAAATCAGTGACCCAGAGGCCGCTGGTGACTAGAGGGACCACGCGGCAGAAGCCAGCATGGGAAGGGAGGAGGAAGAAGGTTCAGGATAAGGAGATGAAAGGGGGAATGGATAGCACCGTGAGTACCTCGACCATGAAAGGGAAGAGAAAAGACAGTGACAGCTGGAGCGGTGTTGGTGTTAAAAGCTGAGGGCTTTTTTTTAAAATTTTATTAATTACCAATATATATTGACAGATTTCTTATTTTATTAAAGATTATGTGCCATGTCATATAACAAGATATAGTATGTTATTATTTATTAAATAATACATAATAGAAGATATACTAGCATATTATGTTCTGTTTATTTATTAGCAGATAGTATACAATATATATGTAGGTGTTTATATACATAACATATAATTCATGCATCTATGTAATATATAACCCATAACAAATAATGTAAGATTATCATTAATATATAATATAACAAGATTACATAACAATAATGATGTAATATTACCCATTGTATGTCTTGGTTCATGACACATTCTCATCATAGATGCGTGTCAGAGGTATTTATGTATTAAAATTAATATTAAAAGACACAGTTATGAACATATCACCCAGCATCATAACAGGAATATTGACAGAGACATACTGTGTCCTCTTTCCCTATCCTGTTCTTGGCCTCTTCTCATAGGAAATAACCATCATCCTGACTCCTGGCTTACCCTTCCCTTGTGTTATTTTCACACACACAATATTTAAGATCAGTTAAAACAAATGAACTGCAGGTACATGCAATGAAATGGATGAATCATACACTCTATGTTAAATTGAAAAAGTAAGCCCTAGAAGGTGGCCTATAGTGTGCTATGCTTTTAACTGTGTATATATATGACAACTAAACTCACTAAATTAAGAACAACTACAGCTAGAGTCCAGGTGGGAGAGAGACAGATAAAATTTGAGGTGAGCAGGTTTGCTGCAGGTGAGCGAGATCCTTTCCAGTAACATGTCATTCTCTCTGAAGCAGGAGGCAAGGCCATCTGCTGGGAGTCAGGGAAGAGACAGAGGGAAGCTTCAAGGTGTGCAGAGAGCAGAGAACGTTAACACCACTGAGTGATAAGTGGGGAAATGTGCTCACTAGAGAAATCCTGGAGGATTGCCTGACAACGGCAACATGGTGGGAATTGATTTGTAGTCTTAGAAACCTGTGCTGGGAGAGCCTGCTGCCTGCAGGCTCAGAACAAGTAGAGCTGGGTGAACCGAGATGGAAGTCGGCCTGGTGAGGAACTGAAAAAGTCAAGGCTCAAGGGGGTTTTGTCTCTCATAAAGAGAGTGCTGACTGTGGATGCAGAGCTGGAAGGTGGGGAAGTGGAAGTAAGAGGAACGAGGACAGGCAGGAAAGCAGAGTCAGTGCATGATGCCCCAGTGAGGGTGAAGGAGTGCCAGGGAGGCTGGTGGAGAAGCAGCTTGACAGCTAGAGGTGGGCACTTAAAGGAGAGGGCATGGAACTTGGGTGGAGACACGCCCGGGTATGAGCCCGGGGGTAGGGTGAATGGGGGGTGGCTGGCTCAGGCTGACGGAGAAGAAGACCCTAAAATGACCACACTGGGTGGAGGAGGGAGAATGAATTTTGACGTCTTGATGGTAGGAGGGGAGGCAATACAGAGCTGGTGGTCCAGGTGTTCCTGACTGAGGCAGATGAGCAGGGAGGCCAGGGTGGCAGGCACTGATAGGAAAGGATCCGTGTTTTCCAGGTGCTCCCACGAGGGGAGGAGCAATCATCTGAAGGTGGAAAGTGAGCACAAGGAGGCCAACCCAGGCTCCTGGTCAAACTGGGGTTGTGAGGGGGCAAAGTGTCAACTCCAGAGATGGTTACCCAGGAAGCAGGGACCACGGGTGAAGTGAGGGGACACTCAGAGAAGAGAGGGAGAAGAGTCTTCTGGGTGTAGGGGGAAGAGAGGCCCCAGGACAAAGGAGCACAGGGGCACAGTGATGAGGATGGACTGGCTCTATGGTGACACTGAAGGGATGGCTGGATCTTTGTCCTGAGGGCTTAGGTTGGGGGGACTACTGGCCTCATGAGGATCCCCTCTCAGCAGCCTGGAAAGACGCTCCCGCTCCTGAGGTCTGTGTGGCCACCACTGTTCCCGGAGGGGCCCTGCCTCCATCTTTTCTTATCAGACTTTCCTGCCCAGCCCCCGACTGCCAGCGAGGGAGCCTGGGCCTCGAAGCTGCTTCCCGTGGAGGGACACAGGCTCCTCGGAGAAGCAGGCTGATCTTAATTTTCTCCGTAACCCAGAGCCTAGCAAAGCGCCAGCCCATGTGTGGGCCATGTAGGGGCTCGGATACTTACCAAACTAACTCAAAGCAGTAGAATAGCAGAGCCAGAGGAAGTGATCACTGAGCCCACAGATTTCACTGCCCACACCCCCATTCTACAGATGAGGAATCCGAGACCAAGCGGTGAAGCAGCCTTGGCCAAGGTCACGCTGCTCTTAAATGCTGGCCTGTGTCGGGCATGCCAAGTGATGTGCTGCAGTGAAGGGGCTGAGAGGGGGCTCTGGGGCCAGACATCTTGGGTTCAATTCCCAGCTCTGCCATTTATTAGCCGTGTGATTAATTAATGTCCTTACCTTTAAAGTGGAACTCATAGTGGTGCGAACTCATTGGGTTGTCATGAACACAGCGTTCATGGAACAGCAGGACAGAGTTCTGTAAGGGTTTGCTATTCCTTTGGTTACTATTATTATCACCAATTGAACCCTGAAATGAAGAACAAAGGCAGCAAGAATTTTTATTTTAAAGGATTTTAAAATCCTCTGATGAATGCTTCATTTCATCTATTCAAGTTTGCATTTGACACTTATTAACAACTACACAATGGATGACTTTTGAGGCTCTCTTGCTTCATGTCTTTAATTCTCACTAATGACACAGGCTATTTAACAGGCAGCAGTTTCTTTTCCAGGAAGAGGGACAAAAGGTTAAAATGTCTCAGTGCCTCTCGGTCCCCAGTGAGTTGGTTGTGACCTGTCAACCCAGCTTTGGGGAAGTGCCCGCTCCCCCTGGGCTCGCTGAGCTGCCCCGCAGCCTCCGGGGGCGCCGTACCCCCACACGAATCCAGTCTCTTTGTTCCTATCTTTGTTTCATATCCCTCAAGGACTGCCCATGCCCCAGGGCCCCATCTGCCCCGCCAGCCTCGCCTGCTGGAATCCAGGACACTATCCTGGGTCTCAACCATCCTCTGTTCATATGACCGCCCCACTACTCTACATTTTGTCCTACAAGTGTGGGCTCCTGTGGCTCGCCACACAGCAGGGGTCTCCCAGTCCTCCACCTTGGGTAACTGCATTGTCCTGCACAGTGCCTAGCGAACCCGTGTGGAGGCAGGAAGAATACAGAACAACAGGTGCTCAATGGGGCTGCCTTTCCCACTGCAGGGGCCCTAGAGAGCTTCCTCCCGGCAGGTTATTCACAGGCGCTGAAGCTGTGGAATCTCGATCTCACCAATTTAAAGGGCACCATCACTAATTACACAAGCAATCATTTCTTCAGTAGCAAAAGGAGAAAAGACTTTGTTCCCCACCTCCAACTTTTTTCCTCCACCTTCAGATGTTTCTCATCTCTGGACTAGGGTAGAAAGCAACTCACAGAATATTATTTTTCAATGTTTTTTCCCACTCTGAAGATTGCTTTCCCAGAACAGATGAAGGCTAGAATGGACTTAGCTTTCCTGGACTGAGTATTCATAGGCCTGGGGTGGGAAGGGGAGGGGAGAGGGGAGAAAACTCAGCAATATTGAACCTAACAGAGACATTACAATGTTCTATTCTAAACAGAAAGGAAGCAGGGTGCTGTAGAAACAGGAAAACCATAGTTGGAAATGCAATAACGAGTTACAAGAGAATAAACATAAAGATGTAAAAATGAAAAAGGACATCAAAATAAAAAAAGGTGGGAATGGGAGAGGGGAACAAGAAAATATAGATTTTTTTCTTTCTTTTTTTTCTTCATTATTCTTAGGATGTGTTGGAGCCTAAGCGATTATCAGTCTAAAGAAAATAGATATAGTAATGGGTTGATATATTTGAAGAATAAGGTAACCACAAATCAAAAGCATACAATACAGTCACAGAAAAACCAAAAAGAAACAAACTCAAAATGGCTTAAAGACTTAAATATTAGACAAGACACTACAAACTTCTCTCAAGAAAACATAGGCAAAACATTATTTGACATACATCTCAGCAATGGTTTCCTAGGGCAATCTAAGCAACCCAAGCAACAGAAATAAAAGCCAAAATAAATAAATGAGACCTAATTAAACTTATAAACTTTTGCACAGCAATAGAAACCATAAGTAAAACAAAAAGACAACTTATGGAATGGGAGAAAATATTTGCAAAAGATGAGACTGACATTGGTTTAATTTCTAGACTATAAAAATTTTTCATACAACTTAATAAGAAAAAAATAAACAACCAAATCCAAAAATGGGCAGAACAGCTAAACAAGCAATTCTCCAATGAAGACACACAAATGGCCAATAGGCATATAAAAAAATGCTCAGTATCGCTCAATTATCAGAGAATTGCAGCTCAAAACTACAATGTTATCATCTCACACCAGTCAGAATGGCCATCATTCAAAAGTCCACAAACCATAAATGCCGGAGAGGCTGTGGAGAAAAGGAAACCCTCCTACATTGTTGGTGGGAATGTAGTTTGGAGCAGCCACTGTGGAAAACAGTATGGAGATTCCTCAAAAGACAAAAAAAAAAAAAAAAAAAAGACTTATCACCTAGTCCAGCAATCCTGCTCCTGGGCATATATCCAGAGGGAACCTTCATTCCAAAAGATACCTTCACCCCAATGTTCACAGGAGCACTCTTTACAATGGCCAAGACATAGAAGCAAACTAAACGTCCACTGACAGATGACTGGATAAAGATGTGGTATTTAGATATAACAGAATATTACTCAGTCATAACAAAGAAGGAAATAAAGCCATTTACAGCAACTTGGATGGAACTGGAGATTATCTCACTAAGTGAAATAAGTCAGACAAAGTCAAATATCATATGATATCATTTATATGTGGAATTTTAAAAAAATGATACAAATGAACTTATTTATAAAACAAAAACAGACTCACAGACTTGTAAAACAAACTTAGGAATTTGGGATTAACAGATACAAATTACTATATGTAAAACAGACAAACGACAAGGATTCACTGTAGAACACAGGGAACAGTATTCAGTATCTTGCAACCTATAATGGAAAAGAACCTGAAAAAGAATAGACTATGTATATTTACAACTTAATCACTATGCTGTATACCTGAAACTAACAAAACAGCACAGGGAGTGAGTCCTTCTGGGACAAGGCCTCTGTGGCAGTGGCCTCCTTGTCACCGCTCCATCTCACCAGGAGGCCAGGTTTTCCAGAGGTGAGCGGACATAGAGCTCATACACTTCAAATTGATTTCCCGAAAAAACTATGGAAAAACCAAATTCACCTGCAGTTTGGGAAACATGAGCAGGGCCCCTAAGCAGACCGACAAACCCAAAGTAAGATGGCCCGTTGTTCAGATCGGAACCAGAAAAACGACCATCTGGCCCCAGTTAAATTACCACCTCACCTGCAATGAACTGCTCGTACTCAATGTCAGGGATGTTTCTGTTGAGACTTGGGAGGTCAAAGGAGTCGGACCAGGGATCGGGGCTCTGCCAGTGGTAGAGGTGGCCCCAAGGGAATAGCACCAGTACCGGCTCCTCCATCTTCAGCAGGGTCTTCAGGAGGAAGGCAATGTGGATGCAGACGTTCCTACGGAGGCTGAATCCCTCTGGAGGGTTGACGTCACACAGAAGGTACCTGGCTGGGAGCAAAGGAGAGCGGGTCATCAGGGCCAGGCCTCTGCACAGGAATCCCGGCTTAGATAGAACAGATACAACGGGAATCCCTGCACAGCCCATGGCCTACAATCCAGACACATTCAGCAGCTTCTGGTTTGTAAAGTGGAGGCACTGCCCACCCATCTCCATGTGGCCAATTACTTCAAGTCCGGGAGCAGTTGTGGAAGACATCTTGGCATCCGTCTAACACCAAGCACCTGACTAGCACCTGAGCACCCGTTCTCCAGGGGCTCTCAAACTTCTTGTTCTACAGAACCCTATACACTCTTAACAATTACTGAGAACTCCAAAAGGCTGCTATTTATGTGAGTTAAATCTATCAATATTTCCTGTGTTAGAAGTTAAATAAGAAGTTAGAAAAAGTGTATGAATTCACTTAAAAATATTAACAATCTACTGTATGTTACCATTAATACTCTTAAACAAAATATAATTCTATTTTTCAAAAGAAAAATCATTAGTGAGAAGAATAGCAGTGATTTTAATTTCTGCAAATCTCTTTTGGACTGGTGAGAGCTGAATTCTCCTATCTGCCTCTGCGTTCCCTGTTTTGTGATATCACAGGCCAGGTTTTCCCTGGAAAACCCCACAGGAACTCGGGAGAGCAAGAGTGTGCAAAAGGCAGGTGACATCCCGGCGTTTCTATGAAAATGGTTTTGCACCTCAGGGGCCTTGGATACACTTTGATAACTGCTGCCCTATCCAAGGCGAGACTCTTCTACACAAGAGCAAGGCAAGGGTCCTGGATTCTGTAATGAGTTACCGCCACCACACCCCTCCCTTTTCTGTGTGTTTCTCACAAACTCCATTACTGCAGATGAGGATGTAATCCTCAGCTGGGGCCTCTAATCCCAGAAGTCTGCTAACTTCAAGAGAGAGGGTCCCATCTACCATCCCTACACCCCGCATAGTTTATTTTGAGTCAAGCCCTAGATAACTACTTATCGGCACAGACCCTTGTGTCTTATTCCTGAGGTTGACTGAAGGAACCAACATCTGGATGGAACTGAAATTTCCCTGCAGATAAACAAGGCTGATAAACCACATCATTCCAACATCTGACTCTGGGGCTCTTCAAAACCCGGGTAAGGACCCGCTTCATCTAAGAGGGGTCCTCCGCCTGCCCGTCCCGGTGGGTTCTGGGAGGCCGCGGCCACCAAGGGCTACCCAGACTCGCGGCCCCAGCCCCAGGGCCTGAGGGGGAGGAAAGCTTGAGTCTGTGCCCAAGCCCTGCCCCGCCCCGCCCCAACACACTCCCCGGCACCACAGCCCTCCCCGGCCACCACCCCAACACCGATCCCACCCTGGTTCATGTCCACCGGCCCCGCCGACGGCGCGGATGTACGTTTACCATCTGTGAGACGCCGCCCCAGACAAGATGTCGGCCGCCTACTGACCAGGCCAGAACTAGTCGCCTGGCCGAGCAAGCCGCCATCCCCAGCAGCAAGCACCGCCATGGTCCCGGGCAGCTGCACACTTCCGGAGCCCGCTGCCCGCCCCAGAAGCTCAGGCCGGCCCGCGGGGAGCGCGGCGCCTGTAACCATGGCAACGCCGCAGGGCCATCCTCTATCGCTTTCGTCGAGTGTCTTCCCGAGTCTAGATGTGCTAGGGCAGAACTTGCGGAGCCAATGGTAGCCAGGGCGCGGCCAGGACGGAGGTAGGGGAGGCTTATGGGGCAGCCGGGCGGGGCCGCTCGGAAGTCCTGACCTGCAGGTGGCGCCGGGCGGAGGCTGGGGCGGTGCTGCCACCAGTGGGCGGGGCAGTGGGGCAGCGGGGCAGCGAGATGGGGACACCCTCACCTGTCCGTGTGTGGGGATCAGCCTGGGCTCCGTGGCCTCCGCTTGCACCGGACGTGGACCCAGGCTAACAGTGGGCAAGATAGAGGACTGAGCCCAGGCACGCACGGCTGGCCAGGTAGGGCACCTGAAGTGCAGATCCGCCAGGCCCACTGCCGGCCTTGAATACTCGCTGCTAGGCAGTTTCCAAGAAGACGGGATCTGTCATAAGAGGGGAGGTAGGGCTGGGGTGCCAGATGCCGGGTTAGGTGCAGTCTGACAGGAGAGCCATGGTGAGAGGACTCAGAGCGGCCCCTGTGTAGGCGGGGCTAAGAGTTTGGGGTATAGGGTGGGGGTGGTGTGTGCCTTTCTCTGTGGTCTCCTCACTCCAGAGCAAGGGGCTCTGCTCCCCCCACCCCTCACTGCACTCCCTGCCTTCCCCAGCACCATCTGGGGTGTGGTCATGTCGGGGCAGGGAAGGCCCAGGCAAGGGGCTCATTCAGGGGCAGGGGCCACTCTGCAGGGATGCTGGACCTGACAGCGATGTGGTGCTTCGGAACTCCCCTGGGCTGGGTTTCTAACCAGTGGGATGGAAGGGCCTTTCCTTCCTGGGGTGCAGTTGGGGGAAATAGATCCATCATGAATGTCAGCCCTGAAAATGGAGGCTGCGCTACATCCATTCCTGGAAAGAAAAATCAGGCCCCTCCAGTCCAGGTGACTCAGAAAGTCATTCAGCAATGTTTGGGGTCCCCAGTTTACGTTTTCAACTAGAGCTGAGCTGCTCAGGAGGCCAGATCTCTGTCCGTGGCTCCAGGAGTAGGCTTTCTGTTGGGCGACAGGATCCTCACAAACACGTGTGTCTTTGTGGGTCACTCCCCTCTGACAAGCTGGGAGGCAGGGTGCAGTTGTGGGAAATCGTGTTTCCATGAGGAGAGGGCCACCAAGTGGTGGGGGCACAGGAGACAGTGAGAAAGAGTCCCGCAGCCTTTCTGGAATCAAAAAACTGGCAAATGTGAAGAAGTGCATAATTTGTTTTATTGAACAGGCTGCTTATGTACGTTTGGAGGGCCAGGTTCAAGGACTCTGCATCCCTCCAGGACAATAGCCTCAAGAGAAGAACAGAGCAGGAGGAGATATGGGGTTTCTCCCAGGAATGAGGCAGAACAGGGATTTCTGCAGATTTGCAAGGAGACCCCGACCACTGAGCACGGGGTTACAACCCCACATGACCCCTGTCGTGTTTGGCTTGGGCTCTGGGTCTGGCCTGATCATGTATTCTTCCAGCTGAGTTCCAGAAACTCAGAGGGTAGATTTAGAGAGGCTGCGTTTGGAACCCGGTGTGGAGACGGAGGGTCGTTTATCCTGAGTCCCTTCAGCCTAATCACTGTAGCTCAGTTCCAACACCACCCAGGCCCCCAGGGTGGCCGTGGAGGGAGAGCAAGCCTGGCAGGTGACCCAGGGGTCCCACTGCTGTTCCCCTCATTTATCTTTGTTCCCTTTCATCCCGGAAGGTGTGATTGTCTCATGTCATGGTGACAAGGCATCTCTCCTCTGTCAGGTGAGGTCCCCACCCCCACTCAGCCTTCTCTCTGCATGGATGATGAAGGACCAGGCTCACTTGAAGTTCTGAGCTTGAGCAGTAAGGTGGAACCAAAGAAACCAATGGAAACAAAGAAACAAATCATTGTGGCAAATCTCCCCACCACAGAGAAGCTGCCCTGAGTGGAAGGGTGGGTGTGGGCATGCCCATTTGTTTCCTGTCTCCCAGTGCTCTTCGCTTTCTTATTGCAGACCTGCATGGTTACAACAAAATGATCTGCAAAACTGAAAATATTTACTCTCTGGCTTTTACAGAAAAGGCTGACCAGCCTCTGGTTCCCGTACCGGTCAAGTGATAGGAGTACCTTTCCAGTTTGGAAACATCTGGGCAGGCCCAGGTTTGCAAAATTCTTTAAGAGTAGTTATGGAGTTTTGCTTCTAAACATTTTTACGGCTGTATACTTAACTGTGGTTGTGCTGTGTAATTCTGAGCCAGGATTTTCTCAAACTGTTTCTCATTTCTTATACTAGACACCCCTAAATTCCAAGGGGAATGGGATGTTAATGAAGCCATGGAGTTTAGGAAAAAGATACAGATTTCATTTCCATTTAAGCATCGATGTATCTCCATCCTAGGCAGTATCGGTTCTGTGGTATTGATAGGGGAACTAAATAGCAACCAAATTTATAGAAAATAGTGGGTCATTGGGTACACAAGTTCTTCTTTTCAACATTTTTGTAATGTTTGCAGTTTAAGATGACCATTCCTGAGAAACAGGCAGCCTCTTAGAATGAAATAGCATTTTCCCTGAACCATACTAAATTTTTATTTCGTAGACAGCAGGAAGGACAATCACACATTCAACAATTGGGGACCTCAAAGATAAATGTAACTTTCTGAGAGCACACTCCCCCCGTCTCCCTCTGTTCTTTTCACTGTCCCATTGTCCCTGAAGGCTCTTTCGTATCTTCTGCTCATGACTCCAGTAACTCTTCCTCCTCTTTCCTCACCTGGTAAGTTTACTTTTCTACTTTAACCAAGCAAACTGAAGCCAAAGAAGAGAACATTCACCAGCAACTCCTAGCACATCCGCTCACCTTCTGATGTCTGTGACCTCACTCTCGCTTCCCCACCTCTTATTACAGGTGACATCAAAAGCCATATCATCCAAAAGTCGCCAGGGGGCCCATACATCCAATCTTCTCCAAGCTGTCTCTCCCACATCCATCCTCTCTGTCACTACCTCATCTATTTTGTTCTCCTGCTAGTTGGCTCCCATCAGTATATAAAAGTCCATCCTCTTAAAAGAAACAAACAGCACTCCTTGACCCTAATTCGCCCCCACCAATTGCCACCCCATATCTTTGCAGCAAATCTTTAATGAGTAGTTTAAACTCACTGTCTAAATATTTTCTTGAGCCATCCGCTTTTGCACCCACTCTGGCTTTTCCCCTGATCCCTCGCTCTATGGAAACTGCACTGTCAAGGCCATCAGTGACCCCACGTTGCTAAATATAGTGGTCAGTTTTTAGTCTTCGTCATGCTTGGCCCTTTGGCAGCATTTGACCCAGCTCTTCCATCCCTCCTCCCCCGTGTTCCTGCTTTACTTGACCTCCAGCCTATCGCTCCGCTTTCGATCTTCTGGCTGGTTTTTGCCAACGTCTCCTCTTTTTTCCAAACATTTACTGCGAATGTGCCCCGGAGTTGGGTCCTGGGTCTCTCCTCAATCTCTCTGCTATAACTTTGGTGGAAGCAACCAGACTTGGAAATTGACATGCCATCAATTTCTCGATTTGTCCAAACTCCCTGATTTGCCCTTTCCATTTGGAACTCTCTCCCTGATACTCATATTCTTTTTCTTTCACTCATCTTGCTTTCACATTCATACATATGTTCTACTGTGTAAATTACTTTTCCAAATTTTGAATCAGTCCATATATATCATGTAAAATGCTCAGATCTCTATTATTTCCACTAAGATGCTTATTCTACCTTAGAACCTTTCTGCATTTCTGTATTTATGTCAATAAAGTGAATAGTATTTCTACAAGCCTCATAGTTAAACAGTGTGTTTGTTTGGGGCTATTATGTAACATGAAATAATGATACATCAACATAGTCCTTTTTCATTTAATTTTATGTAACACCAAGATGAGGTTTTTGCATGAAGACTGGTTTTATTGAAATTTTACCTACGTTATGGACAGTCAGTTTATGTGAAAGCCCTCATTTCTCCTCTTTTCTGATATATTTTCCATTTGGCTATTATAACATATACATTGGCATGAAATAAAATTCCAAAATCATTCACATAATAAAATCAATACATTTAAATTATATTTTTTAATGTTAATAAGAAAGAAAAAGAAACCCAAACTCCTCTACTTATTAGGCATTTCTGTGGCAATATCTAATAGACTCCTTAACCATGACATTGAAGAACTGAGCTGATTCCTACCCCTTTCCACCTGCTCAGCCCCATCTTGTCCCATCCCCTGTGGATGGAGAGGACATCCATCCCATTTTCCAGGTCCAGATATTGGAACCATGTTCTTTCTCTCTCTTTCACTTACACACACACACACACACACACACAGCAAATACAGCTTGTTAGAAAATCCTGGCTACTCTGAATTCATTAACCACCTACTCCCTGTTCCCCACCCTCCTAGGAGCCACCTTCAACCCCTTGTTGGACACCAAATAGCCTCCTTCTTCCATCTTTGCTTTTCTACAATCTCATCCACACAGAGTCAGAGGGAGCCTATAAAAGCATACATTGAGGGGGTGGGTGTAGCTCAGTGATACAGTGCATGCTTTGCATGCATGAGATCCTGGGTTCAAACCACAGAACCTTCACTAAAATAAATAAATTAACCTCCTCCCAAGAAAACCCAAAACAAAAGCATAAATTGGACATCACCCATCCCATCAAAACTCACTAAAAGGGTCACCATTCCATTAGGAGCCAAAGTCGTCCCAAAGTCTTCCAGGACCCGGCCTGCTCTGCCTCTCCGCCCACACTCTCCCCATCACTCTGGGGGCCTCTGGCTCCGGCTCTTCCTTCTTCCTCCGGATCTATTCTGCTTCAAGTTCATTACTCCGTGAGATCTGCCAGGATTGCCTTATTCCCTCCTGCCTGCCTCCCACCCCACCACCATCACCTGAGTTTGCTCATATCACTCTTATTTTTCCCCAAGCTCTTGCTACCCCCATCATGTTGCCTGTTTTCTCTGCTAAAACTCTGAGCCCCCAGTGATGGGGAGTCGTGTCTATTTTGTTGACTAATAAAGCCCAAGAGCCTTGGGAACGGGTATAGTTACTAGATTCCCATAAGTAGTAGGAGCTTATACAGATTTGCTGAATGAATGCAGAGGTCCTGGTCCAATTCGATGGAGCACTTCTGTGTCCTGCTCAAAGATTAACTCTCCTTTCCTCCTGAGAGAGGGTGACCACTTCCTTGGTGATCAAAGGCAAGATCTATTTTCTTTATGCTGTTAACCTTAGGCGGGGAGACTGGGGGATCTTCATTTATATTTTAAAATTTGATTCACTCTGCAGTTTGTCTCCTGTCTATGTATCCTTTTGAGAAACCGTTTATGAGTGATCATTCTTCCATCAGATTGAACAGGATCCAGGGGGAAGTACCAAGCCTGTCCCATCGGCCATCCTGTGTGTCATGTCCTGTGACCCAGTGGATGCTCAGCATGTATGTGAACCAAAAGGAGTGAGTGAAGAGATGGGAACATCTCATTATTGTGGTGGCTGCACTCTGTCCGATGCCTTGAGATATGGGGAAGGGTTTACAACTGCGGAGGCGAGATGTCAGGTCCTCTGTGCTCTTCCTGAGTGCCCTGGCCTTACCCATTCCCCCAGCCCCCTCTGGGCAGCCAAGCCCAGGAGCTGGGCCACCGGCAAATGTGCTGATCAATAATCCACCTCACCCAAAGTCCGGGGGTAAGAGCGGCCAGCACAAATGGTTGTAGACTCTGAAGTCAGGTCCTTGGAGGAATTCCTCACTGAACAATGTTTTGGACCTTTTATTTTTCTCTATAGCCTCCAGCTGAAGAAACAGATTGCCTTAGGTACATGAAAGTGAGGACACCTACTATCCCCATGGAGCCCAGTTGGGCCTGGGAGTCTGCTGTTTGTACAGCCGGTGGGCTCGTGTTGCTTTGGGCATCCCTGTGCCTGAATTCCTGCAGTACACTCGGTGGTAAGAACGGGGGTGCCTGTCAGGGAGGGAAGCGGGTCGGGAGTCTACACAGCTGGGGAGACGTTAACCTGGGGTGAGCGGGAGCCGGCTGATGCAAGGAAACTCGGTGCAAGGAACTCTCCAAACTCAGAGAGGTTCCCACTCCCGCAGGGTCCCTTTGATCAGGGTGCTAGGCTGTCAGCACTGCAGGGTCCCTGTGAGGATCACGGTGCCTTCAGGCAGTGGGAATTAAGGGGTCCAGTGGCAATTAAATTGACTGTGCACCCAAAGCCAACCCCTGTCTGTTTCAGCCTGTTTCCTAATCTGCAAAACTGGAATGATGTTAACCATCCCGCAGGTTTGTTGATGGGCTGGGACACACTAGACAGCCAGGAGCTGGAATTCCTCTGTGCCCTGATTGTTATCCTTCCTTCACACTATTTACTCTCACAAGTTCAGTCTCTCTGTCTCTCTCTCATTCACTTGTAACTTTCTCTCCTGCTCTGGTTTCATTTGATTCCCACCCTCCTCCCAATCCCCAGATGAGTGAAATTAATTTCTGTGTGTCAGTTCCAACTTCCTGGGAAAGATGCTCTGTCCTCTCTGGATTGGTTGTCCAACCCATCAGTTGCAGTCAGAGGAGTGAGTCCCTCTGTGACCAGAGGAGGGGCTCTGCCCAGCCACCCAGCCACCACTGTGGGAGCACATAGCTCTCCGAGGAGGAGGTACTGGCTGTGACTTGGTGTCACTAAGTGTGAATTTATCTCTCCTCTTGCCCCACCTTCATCCTCCTAAACAAAGATGAAAATTATACACTCCCGAGATTTGTGTCATGGAACACTCAGGGTGGGGGCTAAGAGGGCTGGATTCCCTGCTGAATGTAAGGGGCTACAGTGATTCCTCAACGAGAGCTTGTAAAGGAAACAGCACCAGCCCCACTGGACACTTAGGGTGCTGAGTCTGCGTGACATTGAGCCAGGCTTCTGACCACAGCTCAGGGGTCTGGTCCGACCGGTTAGTCTTTGAAACCAACCAGCTTTGGATTCCTCAATCCCTCCCTGAGGTTTTACCTGAACCACGAGCTTCTGTATCTCTGAAGACAGATGATGAGGACCCTTCACGTAAGACATTTGCACAGCCCTGTGCGGAAATTTGTGCTGCACGGTCTGCCCTGCGAGCTGACCAAAGTTCGTATTTTACTGATCTTAGAAATAGTCTGGTTTCCTGATGCACTGTTTCACTGAACAAGCAACAGAAGCCACCTCTGGCTGATAAAAATCAAAAAGGGACTTAATGAAAAGATACTGGGAGTGTGCATGAAGTGGCCCAGACCAGAGCCGACCCTGGGGCCGTAGGAGATGTTGGGGAGCCCCAGGCACCAGGCTGCGCAGGGTGCTACCGGGCCCCCTGCTGCCCCAGCAGGGACCCCCCCTCCTCCTGACACTCCACCTCACTGCAGGTTCATGTCCCGGCAGGGCCAGGTCACACTGAAGCCACCAGCACACACCTCAATGGGGGAGTTGGCCCCTTCTCAGCTGAGGGCGTGCCTGGTGTGGGGAGAGGCCCAGTTAGAGGAAGACGGTTCCCCTACTGTTCCGAGTTAATGCGCAAGTCAGTGCCCATCACTCAGGAGAGCCGGGCTGGCCTGACCTCATTGTGGTGACTAGGCCGTCTGAGTTCACGTATTACTTTTTAGGTTGGAAGGCCCAAGAGGGAGAAAAAGTGGAGGTTCTAGTACTTATTTTATATTTCCCATGTACCAGGTGCGGTATGCAAGCCACTTCAGACAAGGCCCATAACAACCACATTAATAGGCCACGGAGAAAGTCGTGCATTCAGGCCTCTGCAGCCCCGAAACGCGTGTCCTCATCAGTTCCGTAGTTACCAGTGGAAGTTGTAGGGATTTATGGGACTGTGTGCTCCTGTGGGGCTGGGATGTGTGTGTTTAAATCCACATCTTCAGAAATTCGGCCAGAACCACAGCCACTGATTGTCTGCATGGAGGCAGAGGAGGGGAGGCTTCCAGCCTCTGGTCCAGCTCGTGTGGAGCTCAGAAATTGCTCCTTCTGTCCTGAAAACAACACCAGAGCTGAGGGAGCTGAAAACCCACTGCTGTTCTTAGACCCACAAGAAAACTGAGGGGGAAAGCTGCTCCCAACCCAGAGAGGCAGCCGGGCAGGCTTGGAGAGTCACAGCTCCCAGGGCAGAACCCGCTATTGTAAGAAACTAGGGGGCAGGCAGATTTAACAGGTCCCTGAGGCCAGCTGGAAACAGCGTGGGGAAGTCTGAGTGTGACAACTTCAGGGGGCCAGTCAGAGGGGCCCCCTGCTCTTTTTCATGCATTTTACTTCGAGGACAGTACCCTGTTCTCAGAGTGAAAATCATAGGAAAACTCCTCATGGTTCCTGCCAGGAAAGGATAAAATAACTCTAATGAAATACACCCAGAACATTCTCTTCCATTGTGGGGGGTTGTGTTTTTTTTTTAAATGAGAAATTATTTTACCAGAGCCTAACCAGCCTGGGGGAAGGGAAATCCCTTCTGTCTCACCCAAATTGGGGTGAAGGGAAAGAGACACACTTGTGCAGGTCACAGCTCAGGGCACAGGCTCAATGAGAACTAATCACAGGAGTATAGATGCCCTGCTCTGTTCCACTACCCCAACACCTTACCTCCATGTCAGTAGGGCCTCTGTGTAATAACAGGAATAAAATTAAAAGAAGTTAATGTCTCAGGAGTGTCTAGGGAAAACCCAAAGACAGCGGGCGGATGAAAACAAGGACACACTGGCAGCTTTAGCCTCTCACACCAATGGCTGTAGCAAACTACACACAGCCCATCCCAGTAGATAAACAGAAAACCTCACAGAAAAAACTATTTATTTTGGTTCTCTTACCCAGTGCATTCCATGGTGCATCCTCACCTAGAATTGAGTGGAAGCAAGTCCATTTCAGAAGGGACATAACTGAAGAGGAATGGCTTTCCAGACTCTGAAGGGCAGAGAAACACCAGCCTGGGTTAGAGAAAGGTGAGGGGTGGGGTAAGGGGTGGGCTGCCTTCCCCAAATAAGGAACCTTCCTGAGGCCAGCACAGTGGGAGGGAGGGCCATGGGGTGGAAGCAGATAGACTTCTTCCTGAGAACTGATGGGATGCCTCAAAGGGACCATTCAGGTGCCCATTCAGGTGTCTTGACGGTGGGAGCCAGTTGGTCTGCCTCAGAGCCCAGGACTGAGGTGGGTGCATAGCAGGCAGGTCTTACTTAGCCGGATCCATTTCACTTCTCCGAAGCCCTGTGTAAAACATGAAGCGTGAACGGCCTGGTGAGCACAGCTCTGCCCTCAAGACCGGTTTCTACTCCTCTCTTCCCAGAGAACAGCATCTCTGAGCCCGTCCTGGGTGACCTCACAGAGATCACTCTAGTGGCCCAGGCTAGTGACCGGGAACATGTACCTTCCTGCAGCCAACCCCAGACGTCCACTGATGCATCATATACTGGCAAATATGTGAGTTCATGTGCATTGGTCTAACAGCAGAGACTCTGCCACAGGCCCAAGAGGTGGTGTGTGGGACATACAGGGGTGCAGGACTGTAAGCAGTGCAAAGGTGTAAGTGGTGGCAGGGGTGCAGGGGCTGTGGAGGGTGAAGGCAGTTCAGGGGTTGTGGGGGTGCAGGCAGTGCAGGGAGTGTCAGGGGTGCAGAGGTACAGGGAGTGTAGGGGTGCAGGGAGGTGCTCAGGCAAGTGCACATCCTCGCAGTCAGCCTGACCACGGGAGGCTAGTGCAATGGTTTGGGGCGGCGGAAGCGGAGGCGGCGGCGGGTGGGAGGCTGCCCGGGCAAGCCGGTCGATTTCTTCTCTTCCCTGCAGCCTGGCCTGGGGGTGCCTTGGCCGCCGGAGATTCGCCAGATGTTGGACTCCAAGTAAGCTTGCTCCTGGGAGGTGGGGCGGTTAGGTCAGCAGGCGGCGGCAGCGGTAGGGGGGCGGAGCGGGGCTGCCCCTGGCGAACTGGTGGAATAGCTGCCTTCTCCCGGCTGCCGGGCCTGGGAGCAGCCTCTGCTGCCCCAGGTCGCCGGACACACCTGTCCCACTCAGCTTGCTGAGTGGGGAGTGGAGGCGGTGCCGTTAATGTGCGGGGACCACGGGGGTAGGGGGGCTGCCGCGGGGGAGCCGGTCAATTCTCTCCGCACTCCCCCGCGGCGGAGCCTGGGGGCGGCCTCCGCTGCCCTAGAGGCGGGACGCCGGTCTCCAGGTGAGCTTGGTCCTGGGAGGTGGGAGCAGCGGCGCCAGGGGGAGGGGGTCCTTTCCAGGGAGCTGCTCCATTTCTTCTCTCCCCCGCGGCCTGGCCTGTGGGCGACCTCTGCCGCCGGAGATTTCCCTGAGTCCGACTCCAGGTAAGCTTGCTCCTGGGAGATGGGTGCGGTGCGGTCAGGGAGCTGGTAAGGTGGTGGCTGCGGGGATAGGGTGGCTGCCCCGGGGTAGCTTGTGTATTAGCTCCATGTCTGCACCGCATGGCCTGCAAACGGCCTCTTCTGCCCCAGGTCCCGGGACACCCCTGTCCCACTTAGCTAACTGGGGGCGGGAGGCAGGGTAGTCATGGTGCAGGGGTGGCGGGGTTCGGGGGCCTGCAGCTGGGAAGCTGGCCCATTTGCTCCCATCTTCCCCGCGGCTTGTCCTGGGGGCGGTCTCTGTTGCCCTGGGTTACGGGACACGTGTATCCTAGTCGGCCTGACCCCGGGAGGCTGGCGTGGTACGTTGGGTGTGGTGGCAGCAGCGGTGGGTTTTCCCATGAAGCTGGTCCATTTGCTCCCATTTCCCCTCATGGTTTGCTCTGGGGGCGGTCACTGTTGCCCCAAGTTCACCGGACGTCCATCTCCAGGTCAGCCTGCTCCCTAGAGGCGGCCACCGAGAGGTCAGGGGGCAGGAGCGGTGGCTGATGCGGGGGGATGGGGATGCCTTGGGGAGTTGGTGGATTGGCTTCTGTCTCCCTGATGGCCTGGTGTGGGAGCCGTCTCTCCTGCCCTAGATCACCAGACACACCTGTCCCATTCAGCCTGTTGGGAAGGGTCGCCCTGGGCGGTGCCTTTAAGGTGCGAGGGTGGCAAAGGCGGAGGTAGAGGACCTGCAGCGCGGAGCTTGTCAATTTGCTCCCCTCTTCCCCGCGGCCAATCCTGGTGGTGTCCTCTGCTGCCCAAGAAGCTGGATGCCCGTCTCCAGGTCAGCTTGCTCCTGGGAGGCGGACGCGATGAGGTCGAGGGGCAGGGGCAGCCGGCCGTCGCAGCTTCCTAATGGGGCCACTTCTTCTCCTTTCCCCTGACCTGGCCTGGGGACGGCCTCTCCCGCCCAAGATTCGTCTGACACACCACACCAGGTCAGGTTGCTCCTGGGAGGTGGGCGCGGTGAGATCAGGGGGTGGGGAGGAGAGGGGTGCTGCCTATTGTGAGCTGGAGGATAACCTCCCATCTCTCTGGAGGCCTGACATGGGGGCAGCCTCTGCCGCCCCTCGTTCCCAGGTCACACTTCTCAGGGTCATATTGCCCCGGGGGTGCGTTAAGGTGCGGGGGTGGCGGGGTGATGTCGAAGGTATGGAGCCTGCCGCTTGGGAGCTGGTGGTTTAGCTCCCATCTCCCCAGCAGCTTGGCCTGGGGGTAGCCTCTGTTGCCCCAGGTTGCAAAGCACAGTTTCCCTGACAGCTTAGCCACCTGAGGTGGGCAGGATGTGCTGAGGGGGCAGAGGCAGCTGCCAAGGCAGCGACGGAGGGGGCTGTCCCAGGCCAGCTGGTCTATTTGTTCCCATCTCTACCTTTGCTGCCCTAGTTTTGCAGGACGTCCTTCTCCAGTATTTCCTTCTCCTGGGAGGTGGGCGAAGTGCATGCAGCCCAAGGTCTGGGCTCTCCCCTGGGGAGGGGCAGAACTCTATTGTTCTCATTTGTCTTTATTCTTCAGCGAAGGGGTTACTGGACCCAATTCTTAATTCTGAGAATGTGTAGCCTATGTTAAGGAAGAGCTGCTGGACAGTGTGGTTTCTAGGTGAGTTTTCACATCAGCTGATGCCCAAGGCAGGCAGGAAAGCTATTACTCAGAGCTCCTTAGTGTGGAGTTGGGGGGTGGCCCTGCTGTCCTCACCATACTTTTTAAAAATGTGTCACTCCCCTTTTTTTCCTAGGTGACATTTTAGGTTATTGGGTCCCAGATTGCTGGCACAATCATCCCTGTTCTCAAACATCTTTTAAACTTGGATGAAGTGATAAGTAGGGGAAGAAGATGATTTGCTGAAAGGTAAGAATACTTAAATTTGCATTAAAGCTACATTCTGTCAATCTTTCTCAAATGATTTTTCTCGGATTCAAAATCCACGACCTAATGAATGTTGTACTCCTGTGTAAATCATTGATCTTCAGATCAAATTTGTTAAATGGTCAATGAGATTTGTTAAGTAGATTATTCCTGAAAGGAAAAGCTCAGGCTTTTGAGAATTCCTTGTCTGATGTCACCCAGGCAGTCACAGTAGAAGACAGAACTGATATAAAAATCCCTCAGCTGCCTGAACTGCAAAGCTTCTGGGATTACTGATCCCTGAAATGCAGGTGACTCTTGATGATATTCTGGGGCTTGGTTTACATGATCAGATTCTTCCAGTCCTGTAAATGGGTTCCGTGGCCCCAGCCCCGGGAGAGCTGGTCATAAGGTCCATATCGTGAGGGGTGGGATGGGAAGGCAAGGTCTAAGAGCTGGAATCACTGAGATTCCACACTCGCTAAACACAGACTCCAGAGCCTAATTGTTGTCAGGTTCTGTTCTGGATTTGAGAGTGTGTTCAGACATGATTCTTGCCCTTCAGGGGTCACTGCCTGGGTGGAAGTAACCTTTACACAAATCTGGGAAGGATGGCAATTAAGTAGATGGGCTGTTATGGTCCTCAGTATGCCCAGGCTCACTCTTCCAGGCACTCTTGGGACTAACGAGAGTCATGTTATTCACTCATTCACTGATTTATTACCCTTGAATTGATCATTTGTCCCATAGTAAGTGAAACAAGGGATCAGGAACATGAATTTTGTCCCCTCTCCCATCACTGATTGTATCTGTCAGCCGGGCGCCCTGTGTATGCATTGTGAAATGGTGGTATTTTTTGCCCAATGGGGCAGCACTGACAGTTCTGAGAATCAGGGGAGTCTCGTGGGTAGGACAGAACCGTGACACACAAGGCAACACGCCACCATGTGAGACAGCATTGTCGATGCTCAGGTGACCCGATGTAGACCGCGGTGCTAAACCTGAGCGTGTTCAGTGATCTTGGCTGCTCTAAAAATACAGACTACAGGTCCCAAACTCTGGAGACGCTGAGGGTCTGCACCTCAGAATTCTGCATTTTAAGAAGCACTTTAACTAATTCTGATGAAGATGATCTGAGTGTCCCAATGAGAAACACTGGGGTGCGATTCAGCAATACTGAGGATTCTCAGGGAACGATGTCTTTTCAGGTTGGTCCAAGGTCCCTCACTTGAGACTTTTGCCTTGGGTTTAATTGTATGTGTTCAGAATTGATGTCTCTCATTTCCAGTGCTTGTCAGCATGCTCTGTGCAGGGACTTGCACTCAGTAGATGGCAAAAACTATGATTCTTCAGGTCACCGAGCTAGAGTGTGAGTGATCTTTTATTTTGGTTTTCTTTATAGCAATGCAGAGTCTCCCGAGAAGAGATTCAGTCTGAACAGCTTTGTGTCAGACTTTGGAAGACCGCTGGTGCCCAAGGTGTTCTCTGGCAGGGCAATGACGAATCTAGGTCCCTCTTTCACTGTTACATCAATCATGTGGGCCACTTGGACAAGGCCAAATTTGCTATCACAACCATAGCCCTTGACAGAGATATTCAGCTCCAGGAAGCCATCAGATGCAGCAGGTGGCCAGAGGAGGAGGCGAACGGGCTCATAAAATGTGACATCCCCAACTTCATCAATACGGACCAGTACTCTTCCTTTGGGGAAGATGATCTCCTGATTTTGGAACCACCAATTGTTCTAGAAGATAAGCCAGTTGCTCAGACCTCACACATAGACTTGAATTGAGAAACGTGCTTTGTCAAGTGTCTTTCTGAAGATGTGAAGTTTGTCTTTGTATGGCAGGAATTCCCCTTTCACAAAATTGTATGTGTTTGTGTCTGAGAGAGAGAAATGGAGACAGACAGAAAGACGGAGACAGAAGAGCACCCCCTCAGAAGAGAGCTAGTTAAGGTCAGTTTTGTGCCTTTAAAAACATTTGGGGTTTTGGTGGGAACAAAGTATTTACATTGTCTCATTCTCCTAGTTGGAAACCTTGGCCCCATACTCAGTGTTAGCGGCCTTGAATGGGGATTGGCACGGTGCATTTCATCTGGCGCTGCCACATCCATGCTCTGCCTTTAGCACGTTGCTTTGCCTCTCAGGGCTGCCACCCTTTTAACTGTAAGGAGAGGAGTCTGGAGTAGGTGATCCATCCCAGCTCTGCTGTTTTGCAAATTTCTGATTTTGTATTCGGATGAGGCTGGGATACACCCAGAGCAGTATAAACCAGGCCCTACCTCCTGTCTCTTGCTGGGGCATCCCTTAGGCCTGTGCCTTCTACCCAACCCTTTACTGAGCCCAGCTTTTGTCAGGAGCCCAAGAGCCTACCGAGATGGCAGGGGAAGTCTCTCGTGGTCACGGTGGCCATCATTTCTATTGGTTGTGCTGAAACAGCTCTTCTGAGATCCTCCGGCCACCCTTGCTCCAACCTGAGGACAGCCCTACCGTTTCTTTCCTAGGAGGAGGATCAATCCGTGGTGCATTTTATGACAATCCTGTCCCCAGGAATGCACGGAAGGTTATCAGCTGAGTGAGGTGAGGTGCCTCTGTTTCTCTGCGTCCCTGTATCTCTGTCTGCTCACAGTGCCCTGCCTCCGGCTACTGAGCAAGAAAAGTGCTATTCACCATGATGGGTGTTTTGCAGATGTGTAGGTGATGGTCGTGTAGCTCATGTGTGGGCTTTGAGCTGGGATGGTGAAGAGCTTATAAATACCTCATCAACATTTATTCGAGGTGGCCTGGTGCCACACAGACTTGATTAATGAAGGCATCAAGCCTACATACTGGTTTGGAAACAACTTGGTTTTGATCAGTCACACTGCATGCATGACTCGCTGCTAATCTCTGGGTGGTTTTTTCATTTTAGATTTATTCACCCAGTGTCTTGCTTAAGCTGAAAAATACTTTTATTTCACCAGAATATTCTCTGATTCTTTGTTTTCACTCATCCAGTTTTTTAATTCCTTTAAAAATGTTGTGTTTATAATGCCTCCTTATTTCTATCATCTCTAGGTTCCCAGTGGCCTGAGCCATGCAGCAGACTTTATGTAGGAACTGTACCACCAAAAGAAATCCCCTCGCCATAATGTCTTTTGAGGAAAATATTATTCTTTAAGACTCTAACACTAAATCGTAGAAGAAAGCATGGAACATTTCTTGTAGTTAATACATGTTCATGCAAAAAGAAATTTGATATTTTCATTGAAAAATGTTGACTTTAATAACTTTTACTAATGTGAATATTATTATTCATTATTTAATTAACCAAATAATACCACAGTTATTTATCATTAAGATTGAAAACTATTTACACAGTCTCTCAATTAGAAGACTGAAGTGTATTTAAAAGATGGAAAAATACCCATGATGACACCATCTTTTTTATTAACTAAATATCAAGAACTGTGCAGGGTTAAGATTTGACCCCCTGCAAGCTGCCAGGTTAGCATGAGGTAGTCTGTGGATGCTGCCAGAACACAGGACACTCCCCCAGGATCAGAGACAAAGGACTTCCTGCCGGCACAGCAGGCAGCCTGGGGTTCATGTTCATGTTGCTTCCTGAGCTCTTTTCCTATTGCTGTTGTAACTAAGGACCACAGACTCAGTGCCTTAAAGTAACACACATCCATTGTCTCACTGTTCTAGGGTGCAGAAATGCAAAGTCAATGTCAGTGGGCTAAAACCAACGTGTGGCCAAGGCTACGTTCCACACTGAGGCTCTTGGGAGGGATTCATCTTACTACCTTTCCAAGCTTGCAGAGGTGCTCACACTCCTTGGCCCAGAGCCCTGTGTCACTGTGACTTCTGCTGCCACATCACATCTCTGTCTCTGACCAATCTGCCTCTCTCCTCTAAGGACCTCCGTGATGACGTTTGCTTCCCACAGTGATCTGCCATCCCAAGGTCCTTGACAGTCACACCTGCAGAGTCCCTTTTGCCATGCACAGTGACATTCCTAGGTTCTAGGGATCAGACCGTGGACATATTGGGGGCCATTATTCTACCGAGTTCTTCCCTTGGCCCCACTGATTCTTGTCCATCCCACATGAAAAATGCATCCACCTCATCCCAACACCCACCAGAGTCTCATTTACTACACCATCAACTCAAAGTCCAACATGTAGTCTAACTATTATCAGCTCAAAAGCCTAAGTATTTTCATCCTCAACACCTAAGTCAGGCATGATTGAGACCCTGGGTGTGATCTTCTCTGTTCAAATTCCTGCAATGGCTTCTCATTTCACTCAGTGAAGAAGCGAGTGTCCTTATGGTGACCTTACAGCTTTCCTCCCCCTCCCGAAGCTGAGCTCATCTCCGGTTTTCTCCCTGGCTCACTCCGCTCCAGCCACACTGGCCTCCCTGCTGTCCCTTGGGAATATCAGACATGCACCCACAGGCCTGTTGCCCTGGCTGGTCTCTGTCCAACTCATATGCTGAAGTCCTGAACCCCAGGACTACAGAACATGACCCCACTTGGAAATAGGGTTGTTGCAGATGTCATTGGTTAAGAAGAGGTCATTAAGTTGGGCCCTAATCCAGTATGACTTGTGTCCGGATAAATAGGGGCAATGTGGACAGAGAGACACGTGTACATGGGAGATGACGTGATGAGATGTGGAGAGAAGACGGTCGTCTCCAAGCCAAGGAGAGAGGCCTGGACCAGCCTCTCCCTCCCAGCCCTCAGGAGGAGCCTGCCCTGCTGACACCCTGCCTGCAGACTCCCCGCCCCCAGGGCTGTGAGACAGTGAGCCTCTGTGGTTCATGTCACCCAGTGTGCGGTGCTGTGTTAAGAGGGAGCTCAGCAACTAGCACCGCGTTCTCAAGGTCCTCAGTGAGCCCAGCTCTGGCCATCTCATTTTAACCTGGAAACTGCCTTCCCCTTGTCTCTGCCCCAGAAACCCCCTCTCCCTGATCATATTATTTCTATCACCTTCTAGAATACCATATATTTCACATGACTGTCAAGACTGTAGTTTATGTTCTGCTCCTCCTCAGTCCTACAGGGACAAGGATCCTTATTTGTTCACTGACGGACCTCAGGTGGCTTGACCTGTACCCGTGGCACAGCAGTCAATACAAATTGGCCGGATGGAAGGAGGGATCATTCCTTACATTCACAGGTGAGTGAACGAAGATTCCGGGGGACTGAGAGTTTCGCTCAGGCACAGAGCTGGTAAGTGTCAGGCCAAGGTGGGTTTCAGGTACCTATGAACCTGAGGGAGGCTTGAGTGATTCTCTTTCCATTGATTAGTATTTCTCAGGTGTCTCTTTTTCTGGCTCTAACTTTTGACTTCTTTCTGTTATTCTTCTAAGCTTTCAACCAGTTTTAAGTTTTAATTCTGCTTTGTCTCAGGTAAACAAATAAAATCTGTAAATCTTTCAACTCATTATATATTTCATCTAAATACATTGTGATTAGTGATGATGTTTTATTTCTGGCATCTTGTTTTGTGATTTCTATTTGCTTTGCTCTGCTTTTCTCCTGCCTGTTATATACCTTGCAGTCATGGTTAAGAGCATGGCGTCTAGAGACAGCCTATCCGGGCTTGGTTCCCTCCCTTGCTAACCATGTAACCAGTATATGTAATCCCTTTGAGACTCACTTTCTTCATGTACAAAAAGTGGTACTATCCGCCTCAAAGACTGTGAGCATTAAGTGATAAAATAGATGAAGAACTTAGAATAGTGACCGGCCTATTTTGGGTTCTTCATTTTGACTTCTTTATTTTTATTCTCTTTTTAAACAATTACTTTAGAGATTACTGTTGAATTTTAATGAACACCCTAGATATTGAAGATTAAAATGTTACTTAACCCATTCGTTGAATTTTATATACCAAATGATATCTGTGTTTTATTTCCATAAGTTCTGTTTGGTTCTTTAAAAAATTGATCTGTTTTCTTTTTCATGATGTCCTGATTGTTCATTATGTTATATAAGATTCATTTTATCTTTTAATGATTCAGTCATACTTCTTTTATGCTCTCTCTTAGATTGTTTCATAATTTTAGGCTCTGGAATATTAATCATCTTGTGTTTTACGGTTAGATCTTTCTTCCCAGTGGCACTGATTTCCTCCTGTTTTTAGTTGTGTGTCTGTGTGTGTGTAGAGTTGTGAGAGCTTCTCTATAGTGAGTACATATTTTTTCCTATGATTGTCCCTTACATCTTGGTTTTTAAAGTTTCCCTAGAGAACAATTTTGTGTTGCTTATCCTAAGGCTCCAGGTGATATGATCAACCTTGAATTATTATATTTTTGGTTTGGGAATTCCGGAATCTTCAGTGGAGTATCAATTTGGATTCCACATTCATATAAAGCAGGGGCGTGGAGATTAGATTTTTTAAGGGAGACTTTGTTTTTCCCTAGAGAACCGGTTGTTACACCCCTTTCCTGTGTGCACATGTGGAGAACTTTGAGTCTCCCTTTCAGTGAAGAGGCAAGTCTTCCAATACATCTTATGCAGAGGTTTCTATAAAGGAAGACTCTTCTACATCTGGTATGGACCCTGTTTCCTAAATGGACATTGTATCCCTATTTATGTGCAGATGAAAACCCCTTCCCTCCAGGGTGCGGTGGCATAAGCTCACAAGATTACCATTTTGGCGTTAAGTGTCCTCTTTGTATTGTCACCTGGGAACTTCTCTTTCCATAGTTAGCTCTGTGTTACTTTTGTTGTATTTTATCCGGCATTACTGAAAGTTTTACTTAAAAGGGATCCTAATTAGCTCTGTTTACCTGTTTCCAGAGCTGAAAGCTTCAGTTCTAGAGTATCTGTTTGATGTTTCTTAAAAACACATTCCAGTATATTTCTCTGGTGAAAGTCTTGACCCTGTTATATATTCTCCCATCATTTCCTTATTTTCTTGAATGTGTTAAAAGTATTTTATAGCCTTTATTTTTAACTCTGATGCCTACATCACCTGGGGTTTGCATCCTTTGTCTAATATTTCTTATTCTCATTTTATCCATCATATAGTCTTGACATGTTGCATGTCTAGAAATTCTTTATTACATGGAAGACATTGCAAATGAAAAATCCATATCTTATCTTCCGTAAGAGGTTTTCTACCTTCCCGTTAGGCAGACAGGGTGAGGGACTGATCATCTCACTCCAATCAGGCCCTGAGTTGTGTCAGGACAGAAGTGCCGTTTTTCTTAAGACAGCTTTGAGGTATACTTGGCAAAATAATTTTCACACATTTAAAGTGTACAACTTAATACATTTTGACATGTGTATCCCCAAGAAACCATGACCACATTCAAGAGAGTGAACATACCCATCACCCACAAAACTCTTCTCCTGCATTTTGTTGTCCCTCCCTCCCTCCCCATCTATTCCCCTGGAAACCATTGATCTGCTTTCTATCACAACATACTGGTTTGCATTTTCAAGATCGTTGTATGAATGGATTCATGCAGTATCTACTCTATGTTGTCTGACTTCTTTCATTCAGTGTAATTATTTTCAGAGTCATCTGTGTTCCTGTATTAATAGCTTATTTTTCTTATAGCAGAGTATTGCTTAGTGCTGAGTTTTTCCTGAATAGTTTATTGTGAGCAGTGTTTGGATAGAACATCCTTTGTTTCTTCATTTACTTCTTGATGGATGCATGGGTTGTTTACAACTTGAGCTATTATAAATAATATTGAAGTGAATATTTAGTTACAAGTCTTTGTATGGACATATGCTTTTATTTTCTAAAGCATCAGATGAGGAATATCTGGCTTATATGGCAGATTGGTGTTTACCATTTTTAAAGAAACTGTTAAACAGTTTTCCAAAATGGTTGTGCTATTGTAAATTCCTCGTGGTGTGTATCAGTTCTGGTTGCTCTATTTCCTTGCCAGCACTTTGTAAGGTCGGTCTTTCTAATCGTATACATTCTAGTAGGTATGTGTACTACTATCTCACTGTGGTTTTTAAAAGCATTTCTCTAATGACTAATGGCATCTTTAATCAGCATCTTTTCATATGCTTATTATCCATCTGGATATCTTTACTGAAGTGTGTTTTCTGGCCTCATTCATTCATTCAGGTGTTTGCATTATTATTGAGTTTTGAAAACATTTTATTCTGGATCAGACACAAAGAAAGACCTTTACCAGATATATGATTTGCAAATAGCTTCTGTCTATGGCTTGTCTTTTCATTTGCTTTGCAGTGTTTAGAAGAGCTTTGAAGAGTCTTCATTTTTGTAAAGTTCACTCTATCAGTTACTTTTTTTAAAATAGATTATACTTTTGGTGTCATAGCAAAGAAATATTTGCCAAACCCAAGATCATAAAGCTTAAGCCTATGCTTTTTCTCCTAGCTGTTTTATAGTTTTACATTTCCTATTAAGATCTATTATCCACTTAGAGTTAATTTTTGTATATTTTGTGAAGTGTGGATCAAAGTTCATTTTTTTTTTTGCATATCACTATCTAACAATTCCAGCACTACTTGTAGAAAAGATCCTTTTCTCCACTGCAACCTTTTGAGAATCAATTGTCTATATAAGTGTTCGTTTAGTACTGAACTTTCTATTCTGCTCCATTATTCTACTTCCCTGTTTTACACCAACACCATACTTTCTGATTACTGTAGCTTTATAAAAAAAGTCTGAAAATCAGATAGTGTAAGTCTTCCAAATTTGTTTTTCTTGTTCAAAGTTGTTTTGGATATTTGGGATCCTTTGCATTTTCATGTGAATTTTAGAATCAGTTTTTAAATTCCTTACATCCTCTTCTGCCAAAATTCCACCCATGTCTTTGGCCATCTCCAAAGCCACATTTTCTGAAGAGGTCTCTCTAGATCCTAGGTGAAAGTAATTCCTCTTTCATCTGTGCTCCATTCACATTTCTTAATATTTGATTACATTTATTCATATTTGGCTTTATGCACTTGTCTGATCTTTCCTGCCATATAGTAAACCTCTCAAGATTAGGAATCTTGACTTGGTTCCCTCTGTCTGCTGAGAAAACTAGTTCTATGCTTTGCAGGAGTGAGCCCCGCAGTAAGAGGTATCTGCAGCACACGTCTATCTCATTGTTTGCATATTGTCAAGGAATCCTGCAGATTTGGAATTGTTTATTGATTGTTGTCTCCAAGACGGCTAGGTCTTTTTTATTTCTATTACTACTGCTGCAGTTTCAAAGAACAATGGGCTAATTATTTTCCAAATATGAAAACATACTGTAATTGAGTTGTGATGCAAATTATGTGCTGCTGTGTCTTAAAAACCTGCTTAGTGTTCACAGGCCCCTTCACTCATGGAACTTTTGGGAGAATGACATATCCTTAGAGATAACACTGCTGACTTTGGCGACTTGAGCAGCAGTATCTGAACTCACTCCTGCTGTTTTTCCAGTGTCCCCTCTAGCCCTTCTCCAGCCCTCCATGCCCGAACCTGCAGTTCTGCCCTCGAAATGCCTATTACTTCTCAGGAAGACTTCCCTATGAAACATAATCATATCCTTCTTGTGGGGACATTCAGTCCAGTGACCTGACAGCAGGGGAAAATGTTTAGTCTGCTCTTGGTAGAGCCTAAACTCTTCCATACTTATTAGAAGCAAATCCAATGAGGAAACTGTGTTGGCATCTAACAAATCAGCATAAATGTCTGATGAGGAAGATCAGCTTCCCCATCCCACTCAGGCGTCATGTTGGTGTGACACTCACCATGGCTAACATTTTCTCCTGTGTGCAATGTAAGTTTCAAGACATTATGAATGGCTTTTTGTTTTTCTTCATTGGTCTTTCCACATTTACTGTGTCTGGTGAGATTATATGAATCCTGCTTATTTTCAGCCCAGCACTTACCCTTTTTAAAGGATCACGTGTTTAAAAGGCTAGTGGACAATTTGTTAGAAGATAGAAATCCTTAGATTTTGGTCCTAGAGTTGAATCTTGGTTAGGGGTGAATGAAAATTCCCATTAAAATTTTAAATTCAGTGTTACAAAGTTTTAAAAATAATTAAATATTAGCCAATTCCATTAAACACTTTAGCAGTTATTTACTTTTAATCCTGCTTCTGGGGCAATTTTGCAATGATTCCCTCCCTTTGTTGATTCCCTCTTTGTCAGAATCCTTGAGAGGCCCCTGTCATCACTGTCAGTATCATCATCATCATCATCATGGAACTGATTCCTCTGGAAAGTTCTAGGAAAATAAACAGATGTGTGGGGTTATGTGTAGGTCAATGTGTGCATATACAATAAGAACAGTTATCAGACATTAGATGCAAGATATCCATTTTATTTAGAGAAGAATGTGGTCATGAAATCCTGATGTGGTGAATGAAGGAGCAGTGGGAACAGGATAGTCAGTGGAAAGGAGGAGGAAGTGAGCGAAGCGGGGAGCATAGATCCTTGGTTAGCCGATCATCAAATTGGTGTGAATGAGGGGAGTGTGGTGGCAGAATCATGTTCCTCCCCTGCCACAGGTTAGCCAACAGTGACATGTTTCTGTACATGGCAAAAGGGATGACAGATATATTAGGAGAAATATCTTAGAGGATTTCGGTATTCTAAATTCTCTATTAGCCTTTTAAACCCATGATACATTATTAAAGTTTAGTGGAGGACCACAAATAAAAAGGATTCATATAATCTCACCACACATACTGAAGGTAGAAAGACTAAGGAAGAAAAACAAAAAGTCATTCATAAGTGCCTTGAACCTTAAATTGCTCATGGGAGGAAATGTCACACAAGGTGAGTGTCACAGCCACATACATAATGCCTGAATGGGAGGGGAGGAGGGGATCCTGAGATGAGACAATAGGGTGAGTAGCCTGGATTGTCCAGGTGGGCCCAATGTAATCACAGGGGTCTTTAAAATTGAGGACGTAGCCCAGCTGAGTTTAAAATCAGAGGGAGGTGTAGCCATGGAGCAGTGTTCAGAAAGGCTGCTGGCCATGAAAATGGAGGAAGTCGTGGGACACAAGCTAAGGAAGGTGGGTGACCTCTGGAAACTGGAAAAAAAAAACAAAAACGAGGAAACATTCTCTTCTAGATCCTCTAGAAGGAAGGAACTCTGCTGGCAACTTGAATTTAGCTCAATGAGAACTGTGTTGGATCTCTGACCTCCACAGCCATAAGCTGATAAATCTGTGCTGGTTTAAGCTGTTAAGCTTATGGAAGTTTGTTACAGTGGTAATAGAAAAATATCATAGTGAGCGGTAGTGTAAGGGATTAAAGTTCTAGGCTGGGGTGTGGAGAGGATTCTGACATTTACACCTAAAAAACAACCAGGTGCAGTGGAAAGGTGTTTTAAGGAAGACCTACCTGGCAGGGCTGTTAATAGGACTGTTTGGTGTGAGGAGAGCATTGGAGTAGAGGAATGAAATAAATCTCTACCAGAAAAATAAGGAATAAAATATAACAGTGCTTCAGTGTTAGTGGATGCAGGAATGGAAATGGGCAGAGAGATATAAACATTACTTTGAAATTAGCTACAGGTTTGATGATTGCATGTTGGGGAGAGTTAGCCGATGTGTGGACTGAATGTTTGCATCCCCTCAAAATCCATATGTCAAAACCCCATCTCCCAGGGTGATGGTATTGGGAGGCGGGGCCTTTGGGAAGTGATTACTAGGATAAAATAAGGTCATGAGAGTAGAGCCCTCATGAATGGGATTAGTGCCCTTATAAAGGGCCCCAGATTGCTTGCTTCTCTCTGCCCCATGAAGATAGTGGGAAGACAGCCATCTTCGAGTCATGAAGGCTATCATCTCCCAGATGCATTGACCTCAGCCTCCAAAACTTAAGGAACATGCTGGTTGTTTAAGCCACCTGGCCCATGGTAATTTGTTACAGCATCCCAGACTGACGAAGACAGTGGAGAATGCCTCTGAGTTTGACACTGATTGCCTGGAGAATGCTGAAACCCAGGGAAGTGGGCAGCACAGATGTTTACTCATTTAATCCTGGCAACACGGTACGAGATGGAGTCTACATATTCCTCGCTATTTAAAAGGGAAGGAAAAAGAGGCACAAATAACAACAACAACAACAACAACAACAACAACAACAACAACAACAACAATTTTTCCAAGATTCACACAGAACCCCTGGAGGCAGAGTGAGAATTTATACTCAGGCAGGCTGACCCGAGAGCCCCTGCTCATAACTACTAAGTCAGATCACCTTGCTTATGTGGATCAATTTTTTTCAAGTGTGATATGAGGGTACTGTGTCCAGTAACTTATAATTTCAAAATAACTCACTGTAAGGGAAACATTAGTCGCAGGCATTGCAAACCACAGTAAGCTACACATACAAAAATAACTCGTTAGGGCAAGATAACCAATAATGTTTTTAAATATTATACTTTCTGTACCTTTGCAATAAAATGTGTATTTATAATTCTGTCTGCCTACAGAATAACTTCATAATCCTGAATGTGGCTGGTGGCTCCCATGGTGGACAGCACGGGCCTAGAAAATTTAAGTGACTTGTCCAGCCTCGCCCAGGAAGCTAGTGGTGGGATCAGAGATATAGGTTGTGACTTTTCCTTCCTATCCAACAAGTCCCTCATGGAGGCTTAGAAGCTTCTCCTTTGGTGCCCAGCTGTCTATTCGTACTTATGACATCTTGTCAGGTGTCCCAGCCTGCTCCTGAACATAAGCCAGTAACAACATCTGCTCTTTTCTGGCCAGGTAATACATTCTAGCAGCTTCCATTGACTTCTTGGCATCAGTTCTTACCTGGAAGGGTAGTGGCTAGAGATGCAAATGTGTCCACATGACAGGGTTTTCATAAACATAGCAGGAGTTGTCAAGAGAAGAAAACGTCAGGAAGACGAGTGGAAGCAGGTCATTTAATATACCAAATGGGTACTTTCAATGAATGTTTGTGTTTCCAAGTCCAGACTTGTTCTGCTCGTGCATTACAGGCCAATAAATCGGGAGACCAGGTTTTGGGGGCAAGAAACAGCGACTTTAATTTGGAAACCCAGCTGAGAAGATGGAAGTCTAATGTCCTGGAAAACCATTCCCCAAAGTCAGAATTCAGGCTCTTTTTATATTAAAAAGGGGAAGCAGGAATGCTTGGTTGCTGCAAACTTGGTTTATGAATTCTTTGCTGTTAGAGCCTTTTGTTCTTGCAGCTCTTAGCCTGGGTCAGATCCGTGTAAACCTCCAACAAACAAATGTTATTTTCTATTCTGTAACATGTTACCTTATATGAATGGAAAAGTGTTAATATCCTTTAAAGTCAGAGCCTTGAGAATAGGGTCTCCTGTATATTTCAGGATCTAGGCAACATTGTTTTACAAAAGGTGCAGAACAAACAAGACTAAACCTAGGAAACAGGGCACAGGGTTAAACTCAAAAGAACAGATATAACATGGAGTCAGATTTGTTCTTTCCTATTTCAGTAGTGCCATGGAGAAGGCACTTTGGGCAGCTTGTTGTAGGGTCCTGGAGGCTTTCTCTCTCAGCCTCTGGGCGCCCCTATTGCAAACCCTTCTTAGCTGTTTGGCCTGCTGGAAAACCACTCCGACTGTTTTGCCCGTAAGATGCGTTCTGTTTATAACTCATCTCTACTCCTTGGAAAACAACTCAATAAAAACTCAGTTGGTTTTCCACCAGCCATGGGCAGGGGTGAGGAATAGCACTTTATTATTTTATAAAAAAAAAATAAAAGAAATCTTAAAACAGCACTGGGCACATAGGAGAGAGTCAATAAATGCTTCCTGGCTAAAATCAAAATTGATGGCTCAGTGATTCCATGGCTGCTGTATTTGCTGAGCTTGCTACTCCTTTGCTCCATTACACATTTTTTTTAACTGAAAAAGAAATACATGCATGTGGTTAAAAAAATTCAAACAGAGCACAAAAATACACAAGTGAAAGAAGTTTTCCCTCATCCTCTCTTCTTTCAGCCCTCCCTGGAGATGCCACTGTTTATTATCCTTTGTTTGCTTTTCCAGATAGGCTATGCACATTCCCACATATGTATGTAAATTCCTTTAAACTTTTACTTATTTTTAACTTAAAGGGGTTTAAATCCTCAAGTGGCTTCTGCCTGGGTAATAGAACAGAACAAATCTGACTCCATACTACATCTTTTCCTTTGAATTTAACCCTGTGCTCTGTCTCCTAGGCTTCATCTTGCTTGTGAAACAGTGTTGCCTAGAGCCTGAAATATACAGAAGAGCCTAATCTGAAGGCTCTGACCTTTAAGGATATTTAACACTTTTCCATCCATATAAAGATAACAAGTTGCAGAAAAGAAAATAACGTTTGTTTTGCTGGAGGTTTACAGAGATTTGACTCAGGCAGATAGCTGCAAGAACAAAGGATTCTAACAAAAAAGAATTCCTACACCAAGAAGTTTGCTACAACAAAGCACGTAGGAAAGGAGCCTGAATTCTGACTTGGGGAGATGGTTTTCCAGGACATTTGTTTGCCATCAAGGTCTACAGAAACTTGCTATTCCATGCCCCAACACCTGGTCTCTGAAATTATTGGCCTGTCCTGCAATGAGGAGAATGAATTTGGACTCGGTAACACTCCTATCTACCTAGCAAGCTGGGCACTGGATCTGAGGACAGCTCTCCCACACCCAGGGACCTACTGTGAGCCCTTGATGGTTCCACTAGGGTGGGGTGTGGTTTATTCAGGAGGGATGGGCACTATGCACCAACACTCAGGCAGTCTGCTCTGTCTGGGGCTCTGATCTTGTACCTCCCGCTCCCCACCAGCCCAACACCTGGAACAGTGGAGCTAAGACAGAGATCGTGCCTGCCTGTTTCCCAGCCTGTAAAAGGGGAATATGAACTCTTCCCAAGGTAGTTCTGAGCGACAACACCTTCGGGTGCTTGGTTCCCAGAGCAACAGGGAACCCAGCTCCGCGTGGGATCAACGGGTGTGATCCCGTAGGGGTTCTGCAGAGGCCTCGGCTGGAGGGCTGGACCAGGGAGGGAAAATTTGAGCTGCGGGCCTTGAAGTGTTAGTGAAGGGTACAGAGGCAGGACTGAATTCTGTTTCAGGATGCCACCAGAGGTAAACCTTTTTCTCTACATCTCTGCTACTCCCCTCCCCTGTCCAGATCCCTCCCTTCTCTCTGCACTTCCTGTCCATCTGTCTCCCTCCACTTTTCTCCTCCTCCCCTCCTCCTCCCATCTTCTCCCTCCCTCAATTCCGCAGCTTCTCTCACAGAAACCTGAGGATCGCTGGCCCTCCTGGGCATGCGCAGTCAGTGCCAGGTGGACCGCGGTTTGGAAGCTCCATCTCCGAGCCGGGGATCTGCCCCAAAATCTTCTCAGCTATGTCGCCCGGTAAGCCTTTAGCTCCTGCCCCGGGGCCGGGGCCTCCGGCTGTGGAAGTGCAAGGTTGGGGGCTCACGGGAAAGGTTCAGGCTGCTGCGGGAGGGCGGTCCACGTGTCACAGCCCGCGAGGGCATGATTCAGCGTGTGTTCAGCTATATTGCTCGGGCCAGGCCCCTCTGCCCGCGCCACCTGCCCCGGCGCCCCGGCCACAGCTGCTCAGGGCCAGGTGTGCACCTGCCGCCTCTCGCCCCAGCTGGTCTCCCCTCAGTCTGCTGCTGGAGTCCTCTTCCGCTCTCCCGCCCGCGAGTCCTCTCTTCCCGGGCTTCCTCTCCTCAGCCGCCGGCCCGTCCCCGTCCCAGGGCGGGCTGTGTCCCTGGACGGCGGTGTCTGCGGACCCGGACGGGGCAGCTGGGACTGGGGCTGGCCTCCGATCGGAGCTGCAGCCCGCGTCCCCAATCCCCCGCTTTCCCTGCCCCGTGACCCCTGGGCTGCCCTCCTCTCCCTTTCCCGCTCCCTCAGGACCAGCTCGGTGGCGTGGGCGCTACTCCCCCGGCTGAGAGCCTCCGGCCAGCCGTAAAGCCCAGCTTTTCCTGGTGAAGTCTGCAAAAGGGAGCGTCAGTGCTGAGGGAGCTTCCGTCACCTCCCTCAGTGTTTCTGCCCCAGGTAAGTTCCTTGAACACTTTCAGGTGTCATGATGGCGGTGCTTGATGATGTCACGTGGTTTTATACTGAGAGGGATTACAGTGTTGAAAGCAGGACTTGGTTCAGTTAAAAATGAGCTGAAGGCATGAGTATGTGACATCCTCCAGGCTTCCCTCTCCCAGGCTGAAACGTGTGACCGTTGATTTTAGAAAGATAGTTACAGTCCCTAACTAGCCCAGCCCAGCTTGGGTGTGTTAACAGGAACAGCACCACCAGAGTCGTTGGAGACCTAGGGACATTGCAGTCCTAAAGAGCTCCTGGCACACAGTTTGGTTTGTTTTGGTTTTTTCTTTTGCTTAAATTGTGCGGCAGACTAGTTGTATAGAGGGGAAAATAATTGTCAAGAGATTATTTTTCATATAACAGCTTTATTGTGATATTGTTCACACACCGTGAAGTCCATCCATTTAAATGGTACAATTCAGCAGCTTTTAGCATATTCACAGTGCTGCAACCATTATTATTCCAGAACGTTTTCGTCACTTCAGAAAGAACAGTGGAAATCAATGACCTATTCACCCTTACCCAGTGGTGGTTCTAAAGAAGTTTCTTGGCTGTTCCTGACCATAAATTAACTTGCTATATTCCATGAAATATCTGGTAGTAATTCTAATCAGAATTGCATTGAATCTGTCTATCAAAACAGGAAGAATTAATGTCTTTACGGCATAAACTTCTTCTAACCATGAATATATCTGAGACCCTACATTTTCATCTGTCCAGAGCCTGGCCCATGGGAAGTCCTCACTAATTTTGGGGCTTGTGAATGATGAGATTCTATACATTGTTAGTTGCAAATGTAGCCTTTCACAGAAGAGAAAAGTAACCTCAGTGAAGCCAAGTGACTCTCTGATAGTCAGAAAGGGTGACAGTCAGTGCTGGAGTGATACAGTGGACTTGCTGCTTGCAGCCAGAATTTTCCACCACCTACAGCTACGGGGATTACAGTGTTCTTTTATTTTTTTAAAGACTTGCTTTTATTTTTCTAATAATTTTTTATTGAAGTGTAGTTAACTTACAATGTTAGTTTCAGGTGTACAGCAGAGATTCAGTTATAAACATATTCATATGTATATACATACGTTTTAGATTGTTTTTAGTACAACTCATTACAAGAACTTGAATATAGTTCCCTGTGCTATATAGCAGGTCCTTGTCATTTATTTTATATTTATTAATGTGTATCTGTTAATCCCCCTTTTCCTGCCTGCTAACCACAGTTGGCTTTCTATGCCCATGAGTCCATTTCTAGCAGCACCATTTTTCCTAGTTAATATATGCTGCTTGGCTGCTTTCAGTTTCAGTAATTCCATCTTATCTGTGGGCGTTTTTCTTCTGGTGGACCTGTATGTGGTTTGCACACGTGGTAATAGAGATCTGTATTTTGGAGAACTCCAGGCCTCGTGTAGTCCCTGGTAGAGAGCGCCCACTGAGCTGATGCTTGAACTGGGAAAAAAGCATAGTAAATGTTGGTATTTCCACTATAGTTGAGACTTCCAGGTTTCTATAACCTCTCTAGCCAACCTTAATGTTGGCTGCACCCATACTGGGTAATTTGGTGGTACTCCATGGTATGGTGATGTAGAGACAGGGCTTTGTATGCTCCTTCTCTATCCTTTTTCTAACACTCATTCTCCTGGGCCTCCCAGATCCTCCCACAACAGTGCCCAGGGCTGGCTTGGTGCTGCACTCAGGCAATATTTGTTAATAAGGCCTTTTCCTCATCTCTTCTGAGCCTCCGTTTCCTTCTCTGCACAATGAGACCGTAGACTAGATAAGTCCTTTTCAGTTTCTTTTAAAGCCATGTTTCCTTTGAGAAACAGAAAATGCAAATCTCTCCTCTAATTCCAACCCTTTAGATTTTGATATGTCCTCCAAAGAGTGACATAGTTCTTTGTGGAAAGCTGATGTGATTGTGATTCCAGGTGGCACAGGAAAGACTCTTCAGAGATTTATTGCAGGGAAAGGGCAGGAAAGGAGCAGTATGTCACAATTTCTGGTGTGAGCAATGGAGCAGGGGATTGGGTTTAAATACGGTGTCTGATGTGGCCTCTCTCTAATCTTGCACAATGTGATAAACCTCTCTCCCTCAGTTTTTTGATGTATGAAGTTGGGGTGATAGTATTTTAGGGTTTTTGTGAAACATTATACACATAATCCATTTGTTTCTCGGTAGAAACAAGAGCTGCTAGGGAGTCAGTGATTTCTTTAAAAAAAAAAAAATCTTGTCCATAGCACTCTGTCTGTGTGTATTTTGAAGTTCCTGGAAGGTGAGTGTTGAAACTAAAGTCCATCATGGGACAGGTGGCCCATAGTCTTCTGTGCCCCAGATTGCCCCCTCCTCCCCAGTCCTCTTCCTCTCAGTCCAGAATGACGTTCCCTAGTAGATTTATACAGAGTTCTTGTGGAAATAGCTTTTCATTTTATTGTTTCACCAAGAAGGGCTGCCATCATGATCTCTGTGGTCAGGTTTTGCTGACCTGAAGGCTATGCAATTGGGGGTTTCTATTTAATAAAAAGAAAAAAAATTACAAATACAAACTTAGACCTAGGGTGGTGACAGGGGCTCTTGGAAGTGGGGGCCATTAGCTTTGTTAGCTTCAGGTGCAGTGGCCTTTGGCCACGAGGACCCATCCTCGTGCTCTGAAATTGGAGGGACCAGTGGGTTCAGTGGGAAATTTGAGTGTATCTCATGGTCTAGGGATTGTCCTATTTGTGCTGTGTGTTCCTTATTTGAGACAGTGAGCTCATTTAACCTCAATAGCCTCTTTAAAAATTAGACTTTTAATTTTGTGATGTAACTTAGATTCCCATGTAGTTGTAAGAGATAATATGGAGAGGGCCTATGGACAATTTGCCCAATTTTCCTTAATGGCTCAATCTTGCAAATTTCGGGTACAATTCATTACTGACTCACTAACCCTTTTAGGTTTATGTTATTGCCCTCATTTCTATTCATGATTAAACTGGGGCTTAGAGAATCACACAGGCCTGCCCAGGTCACACACATGGTTAGTGTAGAGTCGGGTGAAAGTGGGCTTGGGATTTCCAGGCAGTACCATTATGATGGTCTGTGGCAGGGAGCAGCATTCACTTTGCTTGTTTATTCATTCAACGAACATTTATTGAATAAACTCTGTGTGTCAGATGCTTTAATAGGGTTATCAGATTCTTCAGCAGTACTGAAAATCAGGTAATGTTTTCTGTTTTTTAATCTGAGAAAATTAGCTCTGAGAGGTTATAAACCCCCGAAAGGTAATATAGCTGATAAAGGAGGGATAGTAAATTTCTACAGTCCCCCCTTTTTATGCAGGTTGTAACCTAGGCATTTAACATTTGCAAACTTCAGTAATCCAGATAATTTCTTCTAAGGCAATGATTTTTTTTTTAATTGAAGTATAGTCAAGTTTACAATGTTGTGTCAATTTCAAGCTGTTTTTTGAATTTTGAATTAAAAAATATTTTTTGAGGAGGGTAATTAGGTTTTTTTATTTGTTTCATTTTTTAAAATGAGGTACTGGGGATTAAACACAGGACCTCATACTTGATAAGCACGTGCTCTACCACTGAACTGTACCCTCCTCCCCAAGGCAAGTTTTCTTATTCATTATTCTGCAGCTTAGGAGTTCAAATAAATTGGATAGAAATCCAGATATTTTGATCCCACTGTGGTTCTTTTCTTTATATTCTGCTTCAAGGGGTGTGGAAAGCAGTTCCTTTGTTCATTACTTTATTCAGCAGTTTTGAGCACTGTCTTTGCATTAGGGTTTGGCTAGGTGCTTGGAACAGAAAACAAGAAATGACCCTGCTCTGCAGGGGCAGGAAGCCTAGACCAAAAGCTGGGTAATGTGATCCGACCTACAGTAGCCATGTGCAGGCACTGAGGACAAACTGTACCCCCGTCTTTGCTTGGGCTTCCCTTGCCTTCTGGCTGATACACACCAGCTCACCGCAATCCAGAGGGGCCCACAGCCCACAGCAGAGTAAGTATATCGATCTCCTCTCCCCTCTCGGCAGGGGCTGCAACATGAGCACCCCTGATTATGTGCAGTGCGCTGAGAACGACCAGATTCTCCCCGTGGTGGTCCAAGCCATTGGGATCATCTCAGAGGGGAATTTCTTTTGCATCTATAAGCGAATCACCTTGGTGAGCCAGATCAGCCTCTGTGGCTCCCATTGGGCACTCTGTATCCACTACAGGCACCACTATGCACCCGAGAATGGGTGGGGAATCTTCCAGACCCACAGCAAGGTAGTGGGCCTTGTCACCATTGCCGACTGCCTCTCGGCCAAGGCCTTCGAGAAGCTCCACGTGCAGAGGAGCTGTATGGCACATCGTTAATGACTCTCAGTTCTTTGTGCTGCATAGGTAGGTAGCCGAGCAGAAGCGCACCGACGTGGCCTTCAATCTACGAGGACTGCAGGCTGGTGGAGAAGAGGATCGAGGACTTCACTGTCTCTCTCTTCATCATGCTCAAGTCCAAGTGGCTGGATAGGGCCCCCAACAAGCCTGGGGATAAGATCCCCCTCCTCTGCACCTTGTTTGAGAAGGAGGACTTCATGGGATTGGACACAGACAGCAGGTAAGTCTACTTGGAGGCCCGGCCACCCTCGATGTGTGCCAGATTGCTTCCCTATATCCAGGAAGGGATCATCAAGGAAGAGGGCTGTCTTGTAGCCAAGAGTGGATAGAGGTGCAGCCCTCTGGTTTACAGACATTTAAAAGTGAATCCGCCTTTGTTTCAGAGAGATCCTTTTAGGGATATTGTGGACACTTACTCCAGCTTTTCAGCCAGGACCCCTGGTGGGACCCCTGGAGTTGCTGTCCAATAGAGTAGCCACAGCCTCTGATGCTAGGAGAGCTGGGGAGGAGGCTGGTCTGAGCTGACATGTGCTGTAGGTCAAATGAACATCAGATGCTGAGACATCTAATAAAAGGAATGTAATCTACCTTGTTCCTTTCTATATTGATTACATGTCAAATTGATAGTATTCTACCTACAGTAGAATAAGTAAGATCTGTTCTTAAAATCACTTTCTAGTATTTGTTTTTTGTTTGTTTCTTTGTTTACTTTTTAAATGTGGCAACTGGGAAACTTTCTTTACATGGATCTCATTTCATTTCTGTTGGGCAGCCTGTTCTGCGACAGTCTCATCCCTTTGCTTAGATAAGAGATTCTGAATCCCGAGATGCAGAACGAGGCTCTGGTTGAGCTGGGGGTGGACCCGGTGTCTCCTGACTCCTAGGCCCAGTACCTGCACTGCTCATGTCCTCTCTTCATGCCCGACAGCCACCATGCCAGGTTAGGTCATCAGAAACACCGCCAGGGATTTACGAATGAACTCCTTACACAGGAAAAGGCGTGTCACGGAGTATGGGACAGAGCAGGGAAAGGTTCATCCTCACTTTGTCCCTGTGATTAGGTCAAAGGCCTCACTTAGCCTCGAAAGTGCAGATGAGCTCTTATGGGCTGCCTACCCACCACCCCCACTTTCTGCTCTGTTTCCCCGTGTGTCCATTGTGCCGTCCCTCGGGCAGAAGAGGTTGAGATGCCTTTGCCGAGAGGTGGTCCCCCTTTGCTGGGGAAAGTGAGGGAAGTTGTGTACCCCCGGCCTACGGCCTCGGGCATTGAGTCTGGAGAGCACTTATGGCGGTCTCACAGGTGACGGTCGGAGAACCTAGCACGTGCAGCCGGGTCCGCTGTGGAGGCGGTGATCTGTGATTCTTGAACTTGCCCAAGATCAGATCCTACTTTCTGGTTGTTTGTCAGTTGGAGAAGAAGGTGCCAGAGAATTGAAAAAAAGAATGTCCAGACCAGCCCTGTGAGTGAGAGGCACAGGGGACCTGAGTCCCACCTGCGTGGGGATGCCTGGCGAACTCTGCATGAATTTTCAGTTCCTCCCCGGATATTCCTCTATGGCTTAAGGAAGGGGCAAGGCATGTCGTGGCAATGATCTGTACTTGTCCTCACACGGCCCTGCGATCTACATGTCCGCACTCCCCTCCTGCTCCTTGGAGATGAGGTGGCAGGTTTAGGAGCCTGGGCACTGCTGAAGGCACAGCTGCCAGCACCGGGCTTCTCCCAGACTGGCTCCGTTCACCTCACCTGTCACCTCCTGCTGAGCCCCCAGGCATTAGTCCAGGTAGGTGCATCAGTGCAACGTAAGAAGGGACCAACTTCTCCCCCTGGACAGACTGTTCGGTGAGCAGTGGATGCCTGGAGCCATGCCCCAGCCCCATGGCCAGTGCTTCCTCTTTTGTCATAGGAGGCACTGGTGACATTTTTGCTCAGCAACTGCTTTGTTCTGAATCTGTAGACCCACCAGAGAATGCCAGCTTGTTTTTGCCTTTACAAGTCTGTCCTTGGGATTTGGCAGAGTAGTTGGATGTGTGCTTAGCCCATAGTGTTTGACACTGTCACCATTGTTTACCCAGAATCTCGTGTACCAGGCATGGTTCTCGGCATCAAAATACAGCAGCGCATTAAACCTCCCTCCTGGTGGGTCTGTCTGTTGTGGTACAAAAAGCACCCAGCCAGCATCTGAACGTCAGTGAGATAACGCGGCCAGGGAGCTCGGGTCAAGCACGTTCTTCTCCAGTCACTTTTACTCCATTGTTCCTTTTACTATTCTACAGCCATTAATTTATAAAACAACGCTTTAGTGCAGGAGCACAGCCTAATCCTCTAATGCTACTCTTGGTGGGAGTGAGCAAAACTGTCCAGCCTGAAATGTGACCACAATTTGTAGCTCAAAAGCTGTCTAGACGCATGTAGGTGGAATTTTGGTTTGGGGCTCTGACCACGTTGGTGTCCCCTGGCAGCGCTGCTCCACACAGGCCCCTGCCTTCCCGGGAGCAGGAGGTGAGGATGGGTCTCACTGTCCCTGCATCCCTGGCCTCACACACTCACGTAAATTCTTGTACAGGCTGTCAAATTCATTTTTGTTCTTGTGTGTTTCTAATTTTCGCTTGTTCCTCTTTTCCTTTTTCTTTATTCCTTTTTCTCTTGTACTGCCCTTTGAGTATGTTGTTGCATCTGAAAAGGTGGGCTTTGCACACCCTGCATTGGAAATAGCTGGATCGCCCTCCATGCTTTCTCCATCGCTTTAAAAACCAAAAACTTAACAGCTGCCTTGATCCATGTATTATCCTAGACAGCTTTTAATTTTCTAATTTTTTGGAATATTTGCTTTGTTAACACATCACCCACTGGTGTTTGATACCTGTTAAAATCCTTGCTTTGAGGAACCTGTTTAGTCCTCCTCATATTTGGTGATGAATGCGCACTTATTAAATTTGTTCGTTTGTTTTGAAGAAGTGAGATGGGAATTGATTTAGGCGGCTGCTGAAGGATTCTTTTCATGGAGTATTTAAACTTCTAAAGTCAAAGTCTGCAGCACCTTGCTCGATATCTGCTTTTACACAAAAGTGCTCAGCACGCGGTTCCTGGCTGTCGCTGTGTGACGTGCGTGATAGCCCTTCTTGGCCGGTGGTCACTGGTGAGGAAGTGGCATGCTCGGGGGTGAGCAGCTGCAGGGTACGCTGTTGGAGGAAGCAGTCACTTTTTTTTTTTTGCATTCAAATTCCCCTATGTCATTTACTTTACTTTGCCTTCATAAAGGGGCAGTATCGGGTCCAAAATCCATGCCACTCTTTTGTTCCCTGTACGAGGCTGGTTTTTCTGTGTATCAGGACAACATGGCCTTCTCCGAAGAGGCTGGCTTACCTGGATCTGGTGGACACAGTGACCTCTAAATGGGACCGTATGTTACACTCTGCTTCATCCAGTGGGCATTCAGAACTGGGTCTGTGGTTTGCCTCAGCAGCCGTGGAGGCCTCCCTGCACTGGCCTTTACTTTTAACCCACGTTGGCAGTAAATGGCTGATTCAGTGTCTCTTGCAGCTGACGTCCACCACTGACGGCCATGTCGTTACTTTTCGGTAGTGAGACCCCAATACCCTAGTCAGCCTTGAAGGAAGATGCTTTGGCCGACCAAACCTTGCATTCTCACCCCTACCATGGTTCATCTCACCCAGGGGAAGGGTTTGGCCACCACCATAATGCTGACCTTGAGGCTTTGTTTCTCCTTTCATGCTCTGGTCCAAATGTCGACACTGCGTTTTTCACTGACTTGGTCTTGCTTGAGACAGGCCAGAATTTATGAAAGAGTCCACCACATTCTGGGTGGGGAACAGAACAGAAATAAATATCGCAAATAGAAGGAGTCTAGGCTGTCCGGGTTGGCAAATGCAGGCTGGGATCTGTGATGGCTGGGCTGTGCCCTGGACACAGGCCTTTCCCGTTGCTCCTGAGAGCCCAGGGGTCAGAGTGAGAACAGCCTTGCCTGGGTTCCTCCATTCTCTTCTGCTCACTGGCAGGTGTGTCTGCTAATTAGGAGCTCCCCCAGACCTCGGGTCCTTCAAAGCTCAGACCATGGACGAACCTTGAGTCCCTTCTCCTGGGCCTCCTGTGTGAGAATACAGTGCCTTCTGAGGTGACCAGCGGCAGGAGATGCCTCCTCCTCCAGGGAGCACCATTTGGAGGACTGTGACTCACTGCACCAAGCTGTGAGCTTATGGGGTGACGGCCATGGTCCCTGCAGAACCAGACTTGAGATGGGCTTAGCAATGGAAATAACAGGACTGATTCCAGGGCAGGGCTGGTGGGAGGGAACAGGGGATATTGAATGTGACCTCAAACACCTAGGTGGGTGATGGTTCTGTTAGTTAAATGGGGAGCCTGGGAGGTACCTGCCAGGAATTGAATTCCAGAGTAAATGGTGGACATGAGGCATTTTTAAGATGCCATTTGTCATCCAAGTTAGGACTTCAAAGAGGCACTCGGGTCTATGAGCCTGGGGCTCAGGTGAAGGTGCCGGACTAGAGACACACGTTGGGATTTGTCCTTCTTAGCTGGAGTTCACAGCCTTACATGTGGGTTAGCTCTTCTCAAGAGGTGCAGACTGAGGCTGAGGGAGGGCAGGGCTGTGCCTCGGTTGGAGGAAAGCCCAGATAATGCAGCTTTGGTGTGTCAGTCAGTGGCATTTGGGATTTTCAGAGCAATGCCATTTATCCTTAAAGGGCCGGGTGGTGGGCAGGGCCAGCCAGGATGAAATATAAAGGGAGGGTCGTGGCCACGTGTGCATCTTGGGAAGATGCAGAGGCTTCAGGGTCCGGGAGGGGAGACTCCTCAGAAGCTGGAGTTGGATTGGGGAGTGGGGAGAAGGTAGTCACACTTACCTGTGACGGTGGGAAAGAGTCCTAGGGAGTCCCGACCCTACCGGACTCTCTTTCCCATGAACAGAAGGCAATTAGACAGAGGATCTGAGATGAAAAGGGATGGGTGCTGTGAGGGGAGCCAACCTGGAGAATGGTGCTTGGACAGTTCTGGAATAGTCTTCCTGCAAAATAGAGTTAAAAAAACACAGACTCTAAAGAATATTGACAGTAACTGAGGAGGACGCAGTTTTTCTGGCCTTCTAAGAGTAAGTCATGTATACGGGGATACACAGAAGAATCGGGCAGTCTCTTGCGGGGGCTTGATCCTTACCAGAGGCAACAGTGCAAGTTTAAAGGGGGAGAAGGGCAGCGGAGGTAAACTAGCCAGGCCTTGTGTCAGGTACCAGTTGGCCGCCCTAATTGCGTGTTCCATTCACATCCATCCCTCCCATGTGGGCGGTGGCAGCCCCCTTTTGCGGATTGGCAAGACTTCTCAGAGGGGTTAAGGTATCGGTCCATTTAGCGGCTAGTAAATGCTGTAGCAGGATTCAAGCTGGGCCTTGTCAGACTTAAAGGGCATGTTTTATCTACTAATTCCGGTACCTCCCTGTTGTACCTGGAATGGTGAAGTGGGTCAGTTTTGGAGCCTTTCAGAAAAAGTGTGATTTATGTGCCTCAGGACTGTTTCACAAAGCTCAGTGTTCTTTGATTGTTCGGAAACAAAGCAGTGCTTTATGCCCCACCGATGTAAGGTCTTACTCCTTTGACGATGACGTGGTTGCAAATGACATACAGGTGCAAAACCAGACTTAGCAGCTTCTGAAGGGAAACTCTCCAGTTCTTCCTTGATCTGCTGTCTTCTGCCGGATGTAACTCTGCTGCAGCGTAAGCCTGAGTTTTCCGTATGGATTGAGGGTTTGATAACCAATGTTAACATAAAACGATCAGATGGAGAAAATCGACGTTGGCAATTTATTTTTGGGTATCATTAGACAAGATGCACTATCGGTTAATGGCCCATATAACGTATGAAATTGAGTACAGAACATTGCATTTCTTACTTTCTACTTAGAACTGTGTTCCATTGTAAGGTTGTCTGCTTTGAAAATTCAGCTCAGCCACTAGGGCGCCTGTCAGTGTGTTGGTGTGATTGCATTTACACAGTGCATGTAATCTGGGCTTCCTCAACCCCAAACACTCCAGTGCAGAATCATGGGCTGTAGCAATCACTTAGTTATACAAATACTTCTGAAACTATGATTCCAAAAAAAAAAAAAAAAAAAAAAGGAGAGAGAGATTGCCTTTATCATAGTTCCTTTGGAATTAAACTGCAAACTGTTGTTGAGCAGTTCTGGCTTGCTTTATATATGAATATATACATTTCTTTGCATGTAACTTGGTTTTTGGACTAGAACACCAAGCTCTTGTTTTCCATGAGCCACAAAAATCGTAGCCAAATGACACACGTATGAAACATTTTATTCCTTTTTTCTGAGAAAGGATACTTAAATTTTGAACTTAGTCTCTGATTTTGGTTTTAGCTCTTCCCTACCCTCTTGTCATCTCACTCCTATTTCCCACGTGGCCTCCAAGATGTCATGGTCTCAAAGGAGTGGGTGGACAAACACCATTTGGTCACCATGCAGTGCTGCTCTAGATGAAGCCCAGCCCAGAACTAAAGGACATTATCAGAGAGGACTTCCTGGAAGAAATGGGCTCTACATACAGTTCTGAGGACAGAGTAAGAGTCAGCCAGGAGAAGGAGTCAAGAAGGTGGCTCAGGTGGCAGGTGAAGCCCGGGCAGAGACATGGAGGCTTGTGGGGTGGGGACCCGGGGAAAGTGCCCTCTGTGGTCCAGGGTGAATGGTGCCCTTACTGGGGAGGACAATGGAGAGGACCTGGGAGGAGGGCTTTGGAGGAGCTTGGGTTTTACTAAAACTGACCAAGGAGGCAGTGAAGGGTGTCAGCAGTAAGTGACTCTCAGGAAAGGTACTTCTGGTTTTGCTTCTGATATTCTACAGAAAGAAGGGCAGGGATGGGCGAGAGCAGGTAAGTCTCTCCCTTTGAGACCCATCCCGTCATTCATTTATTCATAACATGCGCAGTTCTGAGTGTCTAGGGGAGAGTGAGCCCACATTAATAAGCAAAATTTATTAGCTTCTTGGGAGCTTAGAAGTGTCAGAAGTTGACTTAGCCTAGAATGTTCTAGGAACAGAGGAACAAAGTGCCGAGGTTGGAGGGAGGGAAGGCTTCCTTGAGAAATAGTCAAGATGAGCCTGGAGGCAAGTGGAAAGTAGGAGCAATTCAGGGGTCCCCTGAGGTCACTGGGGACCATGGTGCTGAGGTGAGGCTTGGCGAGCAGGGTCAGGGTCAGGGTCAGGGGTGGGGCTAGAACTCTACCAGGGAGCCTCGGAAGTGTTTGAAGTGGGGGTTGATGTAATCAAATTTGTGCTTTGGGAAGGCTGCCCTGGCTATGTGTGTGTGTGTGTGTAACGGGGAAGAGGGGGAGGGTGCCACCAACTGGGGGGGGGCATTAGAAGACCATTCTCAGGCTGGGAGGCGACCAGTGGGAGAGGGACGTCGGGGTTGCTTGGGGAAGTCAGGGGCAGTATGGATGCCGGATTTCCTTTTGGGGAGGGCTTGTTAGCGGGGCCGCCCTAGCGGCACCTTGTGGCTGGAAGGAAACAGATGGAGGTCGCCAGGTGGACTTTCCACTTCTCTCCTTCCCTGCCTTGCCTGATGATCTTAGCTCAGCCAACATTTGGAACAGAAGAGGTAAGTTCTAGGGTAGCCCAGTACTTTGTTCCGCTCGTTCGAGTGAGATCTGATAGGACATAAGTTTGTGTTCAGATCTGCATGTTCACTTAGCTAGAAACGTCCCGTCTTTTGGATTTCCATAGGGGTTTTTATTCTTGATAAAGATTGCTTTCTTGGTGAGAGGAAATTTAATACAGCTGTTGTTTTTCTCAAAAAGAAATCATATCTTTTAAGAAATTTAGCATTCAAAAGAATCAGAATATTTAAAAATGATAAAGTAAGGTTTTGGTGTAGTTTCTTTGGTTTCTGAGTTAATGTGGAGTTAGAGCCTTTGCATTACTTAATAGCACATCCTTGTCAGTATTTAAAGAGCAGTTAGTGAGCGCCACAGGCCCCACCTCTCAAAGCATCGTTAAAGTTTGCTCTGAAATAGTGAAGTCATACAGTTCTTGTTTGCAGAAGCCAAACAGTTGGTTTATAATATGCAGCATAGCTCCCTTTATAAAATAAAAATAGGATCAACATTAAGAAAGTGGAAGATAATTGATTTTTTTTAAAGCTGAAACAAAAACTTTCTTGTTCTAATGTTGCAACTGGAAATTTTGAAAAGAAAAATCCTTCTGTAATATCATCTACTTGGAATACATATATACCTTTCACGTTTGAAAAGTAATTGCGCAGTGGTTTTTGAAGTCAGGAGAATTCCACATCAGATACTGGCAGTGATGGTTGCTGGTTTTCAATGGAAGAGCCCAAATTTGCCTTCTTAGCTTTTTTTCTTTTTTTTTTTTTTTTGTAGTGAGCGGGTTGAGTAGTTCTTTGCCAGCATGATTTTGGGGCAATTTGGGGGCAGATGTCATGCACCAGCAGTGAGATATTTCCATGCATTTTACTTTCTTGACATCAACAGGGTACATGTTGGGTTTATACCTGCAGGCTGGGATGCTGAAGTACTCCCTGATCCATCACCGTTATGTCCTGGAGCTGCTCCGGTCAGTGAATGATTTTCTGTGGCTTGGATGTAAGGTGGTCTGATGCAGATGATCAGATGTGTAGTTAAAGTGCTATTACTTGAAATAAGAGAAACCAAGTAACATGGCTCTAAAAATACAGGATGAGGGATGAGAATTACCTGAGCTGCTTGCAGTAGAGAGTCTTCTCAGATGACACCCTCACCGTGATTCCTGCCAATATCAGCCCCAGCCATGCACGGTAATCCTGCCGAAGCAAGCATGCACTTTGCTCAGAAACGCAGTGAATTTCCTTGTGCCTCCATTGGTTGGGTTTTTTTTTAAGGTACATCTTGCCCTTTGTTTAAATGCCATCCCTGTTTTTCACATTTTTCACTCATTGTTCTGGACCTCTTCCATAAATAGCTGCTGAATGGATGAAAAGAATGTAGTATCTCCATGTAGTGGAATATTATTCAGACGTAAGAGTGACAAAAAAAGAAAAAATAAAAATAAAAGGGCAGATGAAAAAGGGCTCCTGTTCTGGGAAGTCCACCCTGTCTGCTCAACCCGACCTTTTATCTTTGAAACCCAATCCATTATATTCCACTATACTCTTTTTGACAGTACTTACCACCTTCTAATAAACTTTAACATTTTCAAAAAAAAAAAACAGAGGGAGATGCTGATACCACTTCAACATCTACGAGCCTTGATAACAGCATGTTAAGTGAAAGGAACCAGACACAAACGGCCACATATTGTTGATTTCAGTGATCTGAAATGCCCAGAAAAGGCACATGCAGGGGCAGAGAGCAGGTGATGGTTGAAAGGGGCTGGGTGGAGGGGTGTTAGGGAGTGACTGCTAGTGACAGGGGTGCTCTTCTCGGGTGATGAAGTGTTCTGGAGATAGATGGTGGTGAGGGCTGCACAACCGTGAGTGTGCAGAAGACTGCTGAGCGCAGTCTCTGGGAGTGCCTGTTGTTGGGGCGGCTTTATTTTGACCTCATTCTACAATGTGAAGAGTCATCTTCTGCTGTGGCCTTTCTACTCCTGTGAGTGGTGAGGGTCAGACACTTTGCAGAGTCATGTTTCTTTTTTCACACTTGCTAAGTGTAGGCAAAAAAGGTTTAAGCCTGAGAAAGTGCTCCATCTGCAGAAATGTCTTTTAGTTTTGCATGGTGTAAAAATCTTGAGAGCATTTAATCGTTGAGGACAGTCTGTGGGGGGAAAGAGCCCGTGAAGCCTGGGTGAGACCTGGAAGAGCCGTGCTTCCCTTCCAGACACGGGTGGGGACTTCACCCCCGTTCAGGCAGTGAAGGGCCCAGACCCGTGAGCGGAGTTGACACTCGTGAATATTTACGTGTATCCGCTGCTTCATCTTGGATATTAATTTCAAGCTGAGTCAGTTTGTGGCGGCAGCCTCATCCTACATCAGGAATTTATAGTATCTGCTCTTTGAGGTGAAGACCAGACAGACTTGATTATTTAACAGTCTCTCTTGAATTGATATTTTAGATTCCCTTGTCAAAAGCAAAACAGCAGAAATACAGACGTCCTTTAATTCCGATGTGACCTGGAACGGGTTTAGTCTCAGTGCCTCAGTAGCCTTGTCTGCGGGTGGAGAACATGATAACAATGCTTCCCTCAGAGGGGCTGGGGAGGGGGGAGTGAGAAGCACAAATGTAGGACTTACACGTGATGCTCATGAATGACCGAATTTAGTGCTCTCAGCCTGGTGAGGCCTCAGGGGCAGAGATGTCAGAACAGAGCAGTCCTAGCCGGAACTCGATCCGTGTTGGCAGCTGTTACGATCACTATCACCACTGTGGGTTATCAGGTAGTTTTAAGACTTGGTAATGTGAATTCTTGAATAATGTTAAAAGACTAGACATCTCAGACCCAGTTTACATAGTTCTCAAGAATTCCTCTGAGAAATGGATGTTTTTTTCCCCATCTTAAATCTGAGTTGAGTCTCTAAAAAAATTCTGTATTCCTCCATCATTTTGCTTTAATTCTCCATTTCTTAAAAAATTTTTTTAAATGAAGTTACTGGGGACTGAACTGAGGGCCTCGTGCATGCTAAGCACAAACTCTCCCAAATGAGGTATAATCTCCTCCCTTTTTTTTTTAAACTTTAGTTTCTTAATATTCAGAGTTTAGAGGCCTCTAATTCTTTTTCTGGAGACTTGTCCATGAACCTGTAAATCTATAATTAATGGACAAAACTTGTTTTATTAAAAAAATCAATAGAATATTCTGCAATCCATCCAAAAGGAAATGCTCATTGACATAAAATGTTTCTCCTTTATGGTGATTTCTCCTTTTTGGTCTAGCTTAATTTATTAACAGCCATCCTCATCATCATAATGACCAAACTCTCTGTGATTGGACACTTACCTAAGGCTAAAATTTTTTCCTCATGTTTTACTTCATAGCAGGTGTTTGAGGGTAGGTATCAGTGTCTCCTTTTTTGCAGCTGAGTGATTGAGAGATGGGCCAGCTTGTCCCAAATCACACGCAGCTGGTGGTGTCTAGCTCGGTGCTGGAATCCAGGCTGCACAGGATGCAATCTCAATTGCTCCTCTAATCAGCCTCCCATTGAGTGGTTTCCCGAACTCCTCTGAGTCCATAAATGACCGATTTTAGCGATCTCAGCCTGATGAGGTCTTCAAAGGAGAGACACCAGTGAGAATGTGAGACAGACTGGCATAAATTAAAATTGTACATTTTCACAAATGTTTTATTCTCAGGTAATGACTTAAAAAGTTAATTATTTTTTATTTTAGTGCTTTGTAAGCACTAAAAACAAAACATTTAAAATAATTATTGTGCAAAAGAGAAGTGGGCTTTGAAAATCCAACCGGTGCTAATGATGTTACAGTTTTTCTCTAAGGGAGCTTATTGACTGAAAAATTTACACAGACTGAATTGTTTTTATGTAGCCTTAGTATGGAAGAAAAGATTGTCAGTGAGTATTGTAAGTAAAATCCTTACTCTTTTCTTTCCTGATGATGAATATGTTAGTTGTTTTCATGGCTGAAATACATTTCGTTATTTGTGAAATTTGAGTAATATCGTTTACCTTGTCTGACTGTGAGAGTTAGACTCCTTGTATACAAAGCACCGTAGAGGTGCTTAATAAAAACGTGCTGTCACAATGACTGATACTTTAGAAGTATCAACTCTGAATACTAAAAAGTGTAGCTTATTTCCGATGCATATTCAGTATGTATATATATGATATATATGAATATGGCTTAAAATAACGAGGATTCAGTTTTTTTTTTCCTTAGTGCAGTATGAAGTTTTAATGAAATCTGTATCATTCTTGTGAGACAGGGAATACATAAATTGCATTAAGCAGACGACCTAGAAAATTATTTACACAGAATGTGTAGTGTTAAAGCTCAAAATTAATGTTGCCGTGTAAACATCCACTCAGACTTTTAAATTCGTGGGATTGTGACCAGAAACATTAAGTTTAGAAAAATCCGCATTGATCACTTTCAGGGAATAAGCTTCTCTCATTTGTGATTAAAGAAACTTTTGATATTTTTTCTGCACTCTTAACAGGTTTTAAAATATCAACATTTTGATTAGATATGTCACATTTTTAATAGAGAGAATAAAGCTCAGGCTGTTTTAATATGTAAATAAATGTTTTTTTATTTCAACAAACTTGTATGATTTCCTGGCCCTTTGAGAAGTATTTTGCAAGATACTTTGATTACCTGCTGTTGGAAAATTACAGACGTGACTTTTATGAATATAGGCCTAGTACAGATCTGTTGGTTTTTGCTACAGTGCAAGACATGAGGCCTAGGAGAGCTTTGCTGAGGATTGCCAGGAGGACATATCCAAGGTCTCAGTCTCCCCTCCTGTAAAATGAAGTGGCTGGACTGGATTCTTTCCTCTTCTAAGATGAGTTTCCATGAGCCTGTGTCTTTTGTTTATATTCAGGAGTATTAGCAATATCAGATTAAATACTGACTACCCCTCCCTTCCCCCTAAGCAAAGTGCAGTATGTGGTACACAAGCTTTTAGTTACCTGATTCTCTTTTCTGATCTTACAGGCAATTTTTGTGTTGCATGTTTCCCGGGAACCTGGAAGGTATTTTTAGCCGTAGGTGGCGCTGTTGCACCTTCTTAGAGTCTTAATTTTCCTGTTTATAAAAGAAGGTTTAAAAAACATGATTTTATTTTGATTTCTTCGCTTAATGCTTCAGAATAGCACAATGTCCATTGTGTCTGTCTACCTGGAAAAATTATTCTGCTTATAACTTAGTTTTATTCTGTCATCTCGCTGTGAACATTTCAGACTTGCTGTGCAAACAAAGGCAAAATCGGACTTTTCTTCCAGTGTTAGAAATCAGTGGGCCGGGATTTTATAAAAGAGCAAGAAGGGGCCTCTGGAGCAACTTAAAGCTAAAAAGTGTGTTGAGTTCCCTGAGAATTGACCCCGCCGATGTGTGTTAATTGGTGGGAGATGACTTGGTACATATACAAAGGGGTGTAGTTTTTTGACTTGGATTTGTGTGTACGTGCTGCCACTGAACCACGTGAGCCTGAGTCAGTTCGTTCTGAGTTTTTCCCTCGTCTGTGAGATTGGGACGCTCATATCTGCTTTGTAGAATTGTGTGAATTAGAAGTTATGTGAAGTGTTTACCACAGTGGGTATGTCAGGAGGGCTCATAAACTTTAGCTGCTGTTTTGTGTGAAGCATTCATTTGATGGTCATTGGCAATTACTAAGAAACAGGAAAATAAGAAAAGCTGGTTTTATGACGAAAGATATTTGAGGAGGTTCCATAGTTCCTATACCCATAATTTAGCATCAGCAGAGTCAGAACTGTTACACAGTCGCCCTGAAACAATGTTAAGCCTCAGAATTTTTTGTTACTTCATATATGTTGGGGCCTAAGGGGATCCAATAATATACATATGTTGTCTCCAGCACCAACTGAGAGATGACACAAAAGAGTAGACAGGCGATAAATGTCTTATTTTTTACTGATGAAGCCAAGTTCTCCATGAACTTCAGGGCTGTGGGTAAATGAGTGTCGTGATACAGTGTCCCAGAAGTAGAGACTTACCCTGTCCCAGGTATCTCTGGGCCACAGCGAGCCTTCCCTTGAGAGGATCTGCCCCATCATGCACAGGGATGTCCTGCCATGGAGCGGAGCATCCAAAGTGCTTCCCAAGGGTGGCCAACCCTGGAGGGAAAGGAAGGGTTTCACATGCCCTGCTTGACTCCCTGGAATCACACCTCACTCTGTTAGTGTGAGGAGGGCTAGCTGTGTGGAAAGGGGTCAGGGGTGTGAAGGGAGATGCACTCTCCATGGCCCAGAGGAGTGGGGAGGAGGTATCACCTCCCTCAGTTTAAAGACGTGGTGGGATGGAACAGAACGGTGCACCCCAAGATTTTATAAAAGGAGAAATAAGGGTTTTCTTTGGGAACTAGTCTAGACAGGAAACACAGAAGATGATTAGAAGGGAGACTTGTAAACCACTGTAATATTAATTTGACATTTGTTGAGCACCAAAAAAGTGCTACATTCTTTTCTGAGCGTTTTACAGAAATGTATCCTTCAATCTTCTCAACAAGCGAGTAAGAAAAGTTTGATTTTTATCCCAGCTTTACAGTGTGGAAATTGAGGCACACAGAGGGTAAGTTGGCCAAGGTCACAGAGCTAGTAAGTGGTAGAGCTGGGATTTAAACCCTGGCTGTCTGGTTTTGAGGCTCACAGAGACGGGCTTTGGGTGTTTAGATCTATCTGCATCCCTGGATTTCTGTACATCTGTGCATCAGTTAGCCCAGAAAGGACAGAGAAAAGAGTCACACAGTTGCTCACATTCGTGTCTCGGCCACTGTCCACGAAGAGTGCACCGTGATTAGCGTTGTTTTCCTGGCAGTAGATCTGTTGGTATAACAGAAATTCAGTCCATTGAATTAATCTAGAAATCCTTACTGCTCTGCTTCTGTCCACGCTTGCCATGTGACTGCCTGCCCGTGATTGGGCCATGGAGGAGAACATGTACTCATGGTTGAACTCTGATATTGCAGTCTGGTTCATATTTTCACGTCTTCTGTTACATTAATAAGTTAAATTTCTGGTTTTCTTGCATCAGTGTCTCATGAGTTTGGTTAATGTGAAACCAGTCCATGGGAGCCCAGGGGTAAAGACAGTATAATTTCTTAGCACGTTGTGGCACTTCTAGCAGTGCACACCTGACTGGAGGATGTTCGCGTTCCTCAATGATTTCTCCCAACTGCAGGGTCCTCTCCCATCCCTGGATGTGACGCTGGGAGCTCTCTGAGTAGGCCAGTCAGAGGCCATGTCCACCAATCAGAAAATGATGAAGTACCTGGAAGTGGGTTTAATAGAAGAAAAGGGCTTCCAGGTAGTCCGAAGGGCTGTTCGAGTAATTTAGTGAAAAGCTGTCCACTGTCTGTGGTTGAGCTGCTTCTTTGCTGTTGAAAAGTCTGGATTAGATGAAGGGATTTTAAAAAGCAGAAAGGAATGATTTCAGGTGGTATATCCACACCGGGGAGAATTGATGGATGACCGCCTGTGTGAGGCATAGACAGAGTCTTACAAACTTAATAAAACAGCTTTAAAAGCTCTGCCATCTGAGTGCACTTCATAAGGGGTCCAGATCATCACTGGTCTTGCTGAGAGGGCAAGTAACTGATGATGGCAGAAAGGACACGGAGGCATCTAAAAGGTCTCAGTCACGTTCCCTTTTTAAAGAATGTGGCACAGTGTAATATATTTGAGCTGGTATTCCACTGAAAAATTTTTAGTGTTTTCTGGGACTCCCCAGTTCCCCAAGGTTCCATGCAGCTGGGTGTCCCCTCAGTACAGCTCTGTCAGCTCTTGCCCTGGGCTGACGTGTTGTCACGGGGAGCAGGACGGTCAGCGTCCCCGGCTCCTCCGAGCTTCGTCTCCTCATCCTCAGTGCCGGGTTTCTCATCTGTGTCTATTTAGTAGGGTTGCTGAGAATCACACGTGATGGTTGTCAAGGGTGATTTGTGGTTGTCTCTGTGATTGGCATAAAGTCAATATTTGATAGAAACACTTGTTTTTTTATTCCAATTGTGGCTCCTAGATTGAAGTGGTTTTTATTTGAATTTTTTTATAACTTTACTCATTTTTAAATAAGCACTTATTTTTATTTATTTTTTTGGAGGTACTGGTGACTGAAGCCAGGATATTTTGCATGCTAAGCAGGTGGCCTACAACTGAGTAACACCCACCCTCCTTGTCTGCACTTAAAAATAAATATTGCAATACACAAAAGAACTCTTAACACCATCATGGGACATAGTCTCTGTATAGGCATTTGAACATGTATACTATATCAAGAAGAATAAATGTTGTTGGGACAAACCTTTCTGAATCTGTTAATGTGCTTAAAAACGATCATAGCTAGTGATAAACACGAGACTTGGATCCAGTACTTCTTAGGGTCTGTTTTGCCATCATGGGAAATTACATTCTACAGAGAAGGCTAATTGGGTCTCTTTGATAATTGGATGGTTTAGCAGATGATCAAGGCTTTCAAAAGCTGACAGTTTTGTATTTTAAACTAACTACAAATTTATCTTCTAGAAGTTGGAAGTCCTAAGCTTGTGAAGTGCCCAGTAATCCAGGGGGAATATGTCTGTGTCCCTGTGAACGATTGTGTGTGTTATTTCAGGAATGTAGAAAGAAGTTCCATATAGACTTCTGATATATTACTCCTCTAGTTTAAGCTGTAGGCATGTATTTACACAAATAAATTGATATTCTTTTGTCATTTGGCATATTGGTGGGAATAAGTTGTTCTCATACTTGTTTCAGAAGGGTTGGGGAGCATGAGCTTAGAAAACGGGAGGAGAAAGAGGCAGGGAGGCACTTCACACACTGCAGGATGTGAGAAACAGTAGCTTTTGTTTTCTCTTTTATTCTAAAGCAAACTGGCACTGAATCGTAACATACTATTACTCAGAATTTCTTTTCTAATCAGATACAAGTGCCTCAGATTTTTCAAGGCAACATGAATGATGAAATGTGTTTTAGCATTTATCTTTAAAAGTTGTTTTATTTTTCAAGGAAAAGGGTATAGTTTGTTCTTTCTTCCAGCGGTACATGAAGTTCTCATTGATCCAGGTACATGATCTATGTGCTTAGTTTCTTTGGGTTTTTTGTTTTTTTTTTTTAAGTGCTTGTTTCATTGTGGTGTGAATGAATGTTTAAAATTTCTGGATTTTTATCTTTACAACATGCTGATTTATCAGAACTGTTAAAAAACTGATTGTTCTTTGGTCCTTGTTTGGTGGGGCACCCTATTGATTACTGTTGTCTGATAAAGAGAAAAATTCTTCCTCTAGCCTGCAGATCATTAAGTGAATGGTTTTCAGTGTGCCTTTAAATTTCCTTGAATGCATTGAACATGATTGTCCAGTGAATTTTGAATTGACTCATAATAATGACTTTGCTTTGTTTCTGTGGCTTTTGCTCCTCTCCACAAGAGTTTGAATTCTCTGTTGCATTTTGTATATGTGTTCTTAACAGTGGAAGAAATTTTGAATATTTTACAGAGGTGGGTTTTCCTAACCCCTCTGAATGCCTTCTGTAATTGATACAACAAAAATCTGTTATTGCACTGCTTCATTATTTCATACACTAGTTTTTGGCTTAATCAGAAACAATGACAGAGTGATAATAAAAATAGGAAAACCTTGCTTCCTTTGAATAATAGAAATCAGGTCGTCAGGCCCACCCATGCTTTACTCTCATGCCATTGTGTATCATGATTCGGAGATGGAGTTACTTCAGGTTTATAGATTTTTGTTTAAACATTTGTGCTGAATTCTTTCTCCAGGCTGATGTATCCTGTTGGGTATGTTGAAAGTGTAGAAGGGAAACAAATGCTTTTATTTTTTTGGTTTCCGGAGGCCTGAGTTGCTGATGATAAAGAGTTGAGGGTGAGCTGAGGAAAAATTTGACACTCCCTATACTCCCAGCTGAAACTGATGAACAATGAAATCAATTAAGTGTATCGGTATTTGACCAATAGAATTCAGCGAGACCAAACTGGCTAGTTATGCCCAAAGAAAGTACTGAATTCACCTGCAGAATTAGTTGCTTTTCCAAGAAGAAGCAGCTTAGAGCAATCAGAAAAATCAGTCCTATGATGAGATATAAAATGAATATAATACCTTTTATTTCTGAAACTTTTCTACGTTAAGTTGTGTAGAGCTAAAATTAAGTTTCAAGCACCAGGAGTTAAGAGTGTGGGTGGTTCTGTAGGATCGTTATTCAGGGATCTGCCTAGACCCTGCTAGAGAGGCTGAAGCTGGCAGGAAAAGGCCCAGAGCCAGGATTTGTCACCCAAGGGTGTCCTCCATAATGGTTCCATGTGGGAGGCCATGATTGGATTAACAAATTGAAACAGACCCCAGCCGCCTGTCAACTTTAAGGAGAAAAAAAAAAAGCTTAGTAACTGCTTTGCAAGCAAGCGCCTGTGCATCCTCACTCCTGTCTTCTTGCCTTAAAATGCAGAGAAAATGTTTTGCTTGCATAGTTGAGATTTTAGATAGCACTCTGTTCATTGCAAACCAAGGACCCAGGCCCTCAGCTATAAACGCTGGGCTTGTGTGCAGTTAGATAGTCTGTTATCCCCAAAACAAGGACTTAGCTGTTCTGGTGGTCTGCTTTGTAATTCACATATCAAAGAATGTATCTTATTCCCCTCAACCCATGACTTCCCTAAAGATACAGTAAGACTTTGTACTCATGGTGGATTCTACAATCTCTTTCTCATCCCTTCTTTCCCCAAGTTTCTGCTTAGTATCACACAACTGTTAATGACTTTTTCCTTTGATTATACACAATAAATATGGGAGCATTTGATAGGCTCGTGGAGTTGGCTCCCTACTCCCTATCGATTTCTGGGTTTTTTCCACAGAGTCTTGAGTAATCATTTACTGTAGCTAAGACTTCTGCAAGCAAGAAACCACAGTTCCAGGTGAGAAGGATGCAGATTTATCTCTCCTAACCGAGGGAGAGAGAGTAGAGAATTGAGATCTGCTCCTTCATGGTCTCTTCCTGCCCCAGGGCAACTCCAGTTCACCTGCAGCCTTCTGGCCTCTGCTCACAGGGCCTCTGTCCCAGGACTGACTACAGCCTTTTCTTCCCTGGTCAACATTTCCTGTGCCTTTTAGAAGTTGGTCTCTTCTCTGCAATACAACCCTGGCAGATATGATGGTGGTCAGTGGGCTGGTGGGCAGTCACTTGGGGACTGCCAGGAACCATGCTGATTCTCCTGAGTCTCTCATTCGGGGTTACAGAACTGTCGAGCACCAGAGAAAGCCCATTCACGTGAGGCCAGCACAGCATTGCGTCACTTTCATTTTATTTTTGAAATTTCAGTGGAGAAATTATTTGTAGCTAACTGTTCCAGAATTTCGGCCACCTGCTTTCCTCACCACCATTTCCTTGTTGGCTCTGGTGCTTGTTTTAAGAACCAGGTTTCTTCTCTGGTCATTTTTAGCAGCTGGGCTTGCCGAATCCTTGATCTTCATTTGAAGCAGTATGCTTCTTCGTGATGTCAGACTGATTTTCCTATTTCTGAATATTTCGTGTACACTCAGCAAGTGTTTCAAATGAAATGCTCTTGTCCAATTTCAGTTTACCCACATTTGAAGATCTCCTGCTTTCATGCTGAGGGCAGTTTCTTCTTCCTGTAATAAAATTAGCAATTTGCGTTTACTATGGGAAGGTACTGGCCCTAGGTGCTTTTGTCCTTAACAGTTTTAATACAATTCACCCATTAAAATGTACAGCGGTTTTTACTCTATGCCATAATTGTGCATTGCAGTCAATCTTAGAACATTTTCATCCCACAACAGGAAGCCCCGTACGCACAAGCAGTCATTCCCATCTTCCCCATCCTCCCCCAGCCCCAGGCAGCCATTGTTCTCTCTCTGTGGATTTGCCTGTGTTGGACATTTCATGTAAAACGAGTCATTTCATGTAAAAGGAACCGTCTATTATGACTGACTTCTTTCACACTGAGTAATCTTTTAAATGTTTGTCCATGTTGCCTGGGTCAGTACTCTATGCTTTGCTATTGCTGAATAATATTCCACTGCATGGCTGGGCCCCACTGTTTACCCATTCATTAGGTGATAGTCATTTGTGTTGTTTCTGCTTTTTGGCTGTGATGAGTAATGGCGCCGTGAATATTCCTGTAGGAGTTTTTATGTGGACATTGGTTTTCAGTTCTCTTACGTGTGTGCCCAGAGAGCAGAAAGGCTGGGTCATTCATAAACCAAATGTTCAAATCTCTGAGGACCTGCCAGGCTGTTTTCCAAAGTGGCCACACAGCGTTACATCCTCACCAGCAAGGGCTGCGAGTTCCGCTTCCTCTGTGTCCTCATTAGAGCTTGTTACACTTTTTGTTATTATAACCTATTGTAGTGAGTGTGAAGCCGTTTCTCCTAGTGGTTTTGACTTGATTTCCATTACAGCTAATAATATTGAACATCGTTTGATTGTGCTTATTGGCCATTTGTATATTTTCTTTGAAAAATATATTTCCAGATCCTTTATTCACTTTTTAATTGAGTTCCCTTTTTATTGTTGAGTTATAGGAGTTATTTTTTTTTTTTAATTTGAAGATAAAAATTCCTAATCAGATAAATGATTTGAAAAAATTTTCTCCTGTTGCTTTTTCACTTTCTGGATGGTGTCCTTTGAAGAAAAGATTTACATTTTGATGAATTCAAATTTATCATTGTTTCCTTTGTTCCTTGTGTTTTGGGGTAATATTTATAATCTGAGGTATTTTATTTAAACATTTATATATAAAATAACTTAATTCTTAGGACCGTTCTAGGAGACGGGTTCTGTTGTTGTCCTCAGTCTATGGATAGGAGACTGAGATGCAGAAAATTTCACTGACATATCAGTGTCAAAGCTACCAAGTGCTGAGGGAATTCAGACACTCATGTTTGTCCCAAGCATCTGTGCTCTTCACCACCATGCTCCACTCCTTCCTGGAATTGTTATGGAAAAAGTCTTTCCTTTTTTGATTCCTTGTTAGTTTGTTTTCTCATTGGGGACCTCAACTCCTCATTTTCCTTGCAGAGATCAGTGTAGGTTTATTTTAGGTCTCATGTAGGCAGAAGCATTGCTATCAGTTTACTTCTTTATTACTCACTTTCCAGTGATGATTGTTGCTAGTTGAACTAATCAAGTCATGCTTAACTCTTTCCTGCTCATGACACTAAAAAGAGAGTCATTACTTACAGAATGCTCAAAGAAGAAAGTACTTGAGTGATTTTATTTTTCTAACAAATCAAACCAATCAAATAAAAACCCCTATGTTGGAATAGATTATAAGCCCTCCAGAATAGGGTCACTGTCATCCTTGTGTTTCATTTGTTTAGTCACAGTGTCTGGATAGTGCCTTGTTGTCCAGCAGTTTTGTTAGGATACGGTGCTCGTGAATCATTGTAAGGACAGAATTTTGACAACAGACTGTGTTGTTCATTTCACGAGGGAAAAGATCATATAGAAATACTGCTCAGATCTATTTTAAAATTAAGCTTGGAATTTTGAGAAGAGTTCAAGAAAGCATATAAAGATCTTTTTCACTAATTTTAGATCTATCTTACACACATTATGTTTACATAGCAGAGTAACTTATCAACAAGATTTGACAAGAGTAGTGTAATATTGATTATTTGTTTTAGTTGAAATATTCTACCTGGGATAAAGTAATCAGTGCCCATAAATGAACATATATATATGTATTTCTATGCAACATGGGAGCAGACTTCATATATTTCTGTATAATATATATGACTGTGTGTTTTAATGTGTCTGTCAGTGTTTTTAGTTTTTCAGCAATGTTGTAGCCTTAGAATTCTTCTAAGAAAATCACCCCCTATTCTAGTGCAGTTTGTACTGTGTATCCTGTCTTATGCATGGGATTCCACTCTTCCCTCAGTGAGGAATTTCCTCTCCTACTGAGGTAGTAGCAGAGTTAAAGGAACTGTGATTTCTAGGACTTTGCTCTCCATGTGTTTGCAGTTGGCTGTCAATCACGATTTTCCCTTTCTTGAGTTTTCATTCTTCAATTAGAATTTTTGAAAATAACTATTAATATGTTGCATCAGTCTCCCTAGAAACTTGATGTGTTTGTACTTTTCAGTTTTCAATTTATGAAAAATATAAATGCACTCTTGTTTTAAGTAGTCCTTTTTCACTAGATATTTGTTTACCTCTTTATAGTTAAAATATTACTTTCCCAATGAATGAATCTGTGTGCATGTTTTAAAAGATACCTTACTTTTTATTTTTCTTATTGTAACAGTTATATTCATTGTAGAGAATTTAGAAAATAAGGATAAACACAATAATAACTTAAAAATGGCCTCTAGCCTCACCTAGAGATACATTTGTAAGGTTTGAAATTGAGAATTACAAGTCCCCTCACGTTGTTCTTTTTCAAGCACATTTTGGTTACTGAGACCCTCGAATTCCCATATGAATTGTAGCAGCAGCTAGTCAGTTTATGCAGTGGAACCCACTGGGATTGTGATCAAAACCACGTTGCATGTATGGATTGCTCTGGGGAGCACTGCCATTCCAAGAGCGCTGTCTTCTGATCCAGGAATGTGCGTGCTTTGTCTGTCCAGGAATTTAGGTCTTCTTTAATTTTTTTCAAAAATGCTTTGAGTTTAGAGAGAATTATTTTACTTTTTTTTCTTTGCCTTTATACTGAGGACAAGTGTGCCAGTTCCGGGATCAGAAGTGTATTTGAGCCCCGCCACTTGCTGCCACCATGGACGCTGCACTCTTGCTTTGCCCTGTGTAAAATCTTGCACAAAATAGGACCTCAGTAACTCTCTTTTGAATGAATGATAATATGATTGTTGAATGATGCTTGAGAGTCCTTGTAATGATGTATTTTTCCCAGCCTTTCCCCTATTCATAATGAAGCCCTTTCCCTTCCTTTCCTCCAGCCTGGTTTTCAGCCTGCCTGTGGCATTGATTTTCCCTGTCTGTAGACTCTTCTTTTCACTGGTTCACGATAATCTTACATGTGCCCTTTGGAAACTTGCTAAATGACAAGAAAGAGCAAATCCATTGCATGCTAGTATTTTTAGAGTGTGTTATTCTTTTATCGATTGAAATTAAATCAGGCTTACCCCCTGAGCCCTCCCATGAGCTTTTTCTGCCTTCCTACAGGTGATACTGCTCTGGTTGCTGCATGTCCCTGCCCCCAGCCTTGGTTTTGGAGTTGAGTAAGTCACCATCAGTGGAGTACTCTCTTTAAAATTTGAAGACATTTGCTCCTTCTCCCTTGTTGGGGACTTGGATGAGATGAGGTACCAGATAAAGAATGGAGCCCCACCTCATTCTGACCCCTGCTCTTTCCGTTCCTTTCTCCAGGGGAAAAGAGTACAATTCAACAGTATAAAGATTGATTGTGAGCTAATGAGATAGACAAGACAACCGAACATTTATTAAATATACTTTCATGCCAGAAAAAAATGTATTATACACACAAAAAGCACACAGAGCACGTTAGTACCGTGCTTATAAATGTGGGTCCGAGTTCGAGTCCTGCTCTGGAGTGACCAGTCCTGTGAGATGGAGAAATGTTAGGTCAGCTTAGCCTCTCCCGGACTTGTTTCCTGTCCTGCAAAGACGGACTCGCTAGGCGTCCCACCCCCATAGAGGTGCTGTGGGGTGTAAATGACGTGCATGGGCAGACCAAGCACAGCTTCTCGTTCCTCGTAAGTGCAGGATAGAATGGATTTGCGGAGACGGCGTTATGGCCGCACCGTTTAGACTCTCAGTGCTCCAAAGGGAAGACTTGTGGTTTGGAGATGGGATTCTCACTTCGGTAAATACCCAATGTTTGTGTTATTGGGCTCTTCTGATTTGAATCTATTCTTTGGAAAGTACATATTGTAGATATATTTTTTCAAGCATGCGTGCTTTTTTTCTTTTATTATTTACAGTTCTTCTCTCTCATCTCTTGGTGTGACTTTTCATGGAATCCAGGAAACAGCCCTAAGCCACCTGCCTCTTCACACTTCTCCGTGGTGGTTTTCTTCCCTGACTAGAAGAGGGTTTTGCATAGGAAATTTTCTTTGTTCCCCTTTTCTTGCAGTCTCTCTCTCTGTCTGCCCATCTCTCACCTGTCCATCTGTCCATTTATCTACCCACTCATTCTTCTGACATGTTCCAAGAAGCACTTCAGGCAGCTTACAGAAGAATAGATACCAAATAAACAGGTGAGAAAATGGGGCCAAGTTCAGACAGTGAGGCTAGGAAGTGAGCTTGTGTGATGTTTGCAGGCGTGAGACACACGCCTCTGCCCTGTGACTTATCAGATCGACAACAAGAGTGTGCCTGAGGCTCCCAGCAGACACAGGGAAATAGGGTTTGTGGGAGATGCTCACTGGCTGTGAAATAAATAAGTGGATGTGAAGAAGCCCAGCCTTTCCAGCTACTAAGGCTTAGGAGGATATTTTGAGTGTCTTCCAAAATCAGAGTATTTCATCTTTTATATTGTCAGAGTTCTACATATTGTTGGTTACATTCTATACCTGGAAATTTCTCCAAAACTCCTTCCTACATGAGTCCCATGGCTCAGGAATGGGGTGGTCCTGCTCATTGACAGTGTTTGGACAGAAACAGAAAATGACAGCCTCAAAGGAGCCTAGGATTTGTCAGTTATGTTTTGTCAGTGCTGTAGATTTCAGAGAATGTTTTCACAGTTTCTCTCCATCTGAGGCGGCAGTGTGCTCTCTTAGCAGCATCAGGAGCTCAGGGCCACGGGATGGTGAGTGCTGACTGCACTGCCGTCAAGGCATCTAAGGTAGTCACTGCAGGCGTGGTGCTTTTACATACGGCATTTCATGTTCTTTAATAGAAGGTTTCAACAGGGAGTTAATTGAGTTAATTAACATTTAATAAATATGATAATTTTTTGAAAAGGCAGTTATAAGCAGAATATAAGCTGTGAAGATTTTAAGAACGGTTTCATTACTGAAATTTCAGTAGGGAAGATTCAGTTTACCTTATTTATGCCTCTCTTTTAAAGTAACAAAGAAACAAGACAGAAAAAGCAGAGGATGATTTCTGTTCTTCCTCTCGGCTTGCAGGTGCCCTCACCTCCAGTGACATCCATCCAGACACCAGCACTGACACTGGCCGTGCTCAGAACTGCCTCAGCCCTGAAGACACAACTGACAAATAGAAGGGGGACACGCCCTGTTACAGCAGGTGCTCTCACTTAGTGGGTCCTTATGTAACTGTGCGGTGTTAATCAGGATCGCCCGTTCTACATTACATGACTCTGCTGCGGTGTCTCCTAGTTACTTGTTTCTGTATGTACTCGTGTATTTTCTCCAATGTGTAGTACTACACATCTTAAAATTCTTTTTTCAGATGAAAAATAATGTGTATTTAATATAATAAGTCTGAAAAAAGGGGCAAAAGAGGCTATCCTTATCCCACTACTCAGAGATAATAATTAACACTTTAACATCTATTTTCTGTTCTTTTCATCAGTGTGTATCAACTCTCTCATAAAAACCAGTGAGCACTCTGTGCCTGTTTACTGTGTGGAGACCTCCATTTTCCATTTGGCTTTTTATATGTTTTTCTACAATATTCTAATTCCCCTGGCATGATTTTTAATGACCAGTATAGCATTCTGTCTTGTGGAGGCATTGTCCATTTTACTTCGGACTTAAATAAACTTTTAAATTCCAAGTATATTTAACTGAAATACTGAAAAGAGAACTGTGGTGGTACTGAAAGGCCCCTATATCCCTTCCCCTTTTTTCCTGAGGGCAAAACTGTTGACAATGTGGTGTATATATTTCATGACATTTATGCCTATGTATATACACATACATACATAGATACATACACGAATCTGAGAAATCTATGTATATGTGTGTGTATATATGCTTTATTGAAAAATAAGGCCATAATACATGTTTTATGCAGCTCGCTTTATTCACTCAGGGGTATAACATAGACGTCCTCCCACTCCATACTCACCCGGTCCTTTCAGATAGAGTGGAGGGGTCCCCTGATGTGCAGGTGTGTTCTCTTGTGCAAGGACACCTTTGGTGGGAGAGTGCTGTGGACAAGGCCCTGAACCATGCCGAAACGCCGGCCCCATCAGAGCCCACAGCTCGCCGTGATTTACCGCTTCATTGTATTGATGGTGGACACTTAAGTTTTCTCCATTTTCCACTGTCAGAAAAGATGTTTGACTGGCATCCTTCTTCTGTAAATATTCCTGTGATCTCATATGAGTATTCCTTTAGTTAAGGCTTCTGGAAATTTAGTCCCTGGATGTGACATTTACATTTATCACAGGCTCTTTTCAAGTGACTCTAGAAATTCCATCTCCAGTGGGGAATGAAATGATGTAGAATTACTTATGTAACCATTTCTCTATAGCAGGATTTGATTTCACTTCAGCTTTTCATCCCACCATTGTAAACAGTGCTGTGAAAATATCCTGATGAGTACATCTTTTTGAACTGATTTTTTTCTAAACGAAATGATTCCTAGAAGGGGAGTTCAGTCTGTGTGTACATACGTTTTTCAGAGTTTACATATCCATTGACATGTCGTCCTCCAAAATGTCACTCACAGTTTGTTCTCTCACAGATGGACACTAGCTAGAACAACTTTTAAAAATATTTGCCAATATGATGAGCAAAAGTGCTTTTTCATTGTTTTAGTTTGCATTTGATGACCAATGAGGTATTCAGCATTTTTCACTTATTAGCCATCTGACTTTTAAAAAGTGAATGATCCCTTTTGTCCTTCGCACACAGTTAAGTGAGGGAGCTTCTTGTTGCTTTGTGACAGCTCTTTGTATGTTATGAACATTAACCCCTTGACTTCATCAATATGTATCACGCAGTTTTTACTTGTCATTTCTTGCCTTTCATTTTATTCAGTAGGTTTACTTTTGTTGTGGCCCAAAATATACTTAAGATAGTAAATGTCTTCTTTTTGGGTTTTATTTTTGTTATTATTTTAGAAATACTTTCTTATAATGGTACAAATCTCTTCTGTAGGTTTTTTAATCTCTAAGATGGAGATGATAATAGTACTTGTTATAGTGAGGAGAAGTTGAATTAATATGAGCAAAGAGTTGTATTTGCTGTTATTAGTACTTTTTAATATTTACATCACTATCTGTAATTTTTCTTGTGGTCATTATGACAGGAATAGAATTTGTTCTTTCCAGGTGATTCTCTGATTTTCCCAGGACAATTATTGAATTCATACTTTGCTCTTTGATTTGAAATCCCACATGCACAAAATACTTATGTACACTAAAGTCTCTTTTTGAGCTCATGGTTTATTTCTGTCAATCTTACTTTATTACTCCAGCACCATAACTTACATATTGTAAAAATTTATTTAATATCTGACAGTGTGATTTTTTTTTTGATTCTTTTCTTCCATCCCAATTTTTCTTGGCTAGTATTATGACTTTATTATTCCTGAAGAATTCTAAAATACTTTGTTCAAGTTAAAGAATAAAAACAGATAAGGGTTTTCATAGGATTTTTTTAGTAAGTTTTGAATTATCTTTAACAGAGCATTCATTTTACAAAGCTGCTTTCCTCCATGCAATATGTTGATGTCTCTACATTCACATCTCTTACTTTACCCCTCAGTATAGTCCTGTATTTTTCCCCATGTACAACATGGGCATTATTTTTGAGTTTAGCCCAGATTATTGTTTATGTTTTACTTAATTTTGTAAGTGAGAATTTTTTGCAATTATATTTTTTAACTCTTCAAACTGACACCTAGGAAGGCAGATTCGGATTGTCAATACTCACTTTGTAACTTGTCATTTAAAATTGTAAGTATTAAATACTTGTTCCAGAATCCTTTCTTTTCTGTTTTTCAAAATTTGTTTCCAAGATTATCAAAGTGGTCGTAGCTAAGTAGTATATTTGGGGAGACTGATGGAGAGAGGTAGTGTGGCTCATGTACAAACTGTGAGCATTTTCATGGCTGCCTTTAGGCTGGAGAGGCCTCCGAAGAACCCAGGTTAGACCAGGGATGGCTTTTTATGCACTTGAAAGCCAGCATTCCTGCCTTTGTGGAGAAGCCTGTTGGGCGTGACAGGTAGATGATCAAGGTCCGATGGAGGCCATTGGCTGCACAGAGCGCTGTGACTGTGAGAACTGGCGACCATTAACATGGGAAATGCTTGGGGCCAGGAACACTGCAGGGGAGCTGGGGAGCCTGTGTGTTAAGGATTTTCCAGTCCTGGGAGTGAGAAGAGCAGACTCTGCATTCAGATCTGAGTTTGAATTCATCCTCTCTTGTTTAATGGTCCTCTGACTTTTGTCAAGTTATATATCCGCTTTGAACTCCTGTTTTCTTGTGTCTCAAAATAGGAGAATTACGGCCTGCTGCTAGAGTGTTTGATCTTGGTAAATGATTTGTGTCTATAAGATGCCACGTACTGTCACAAGTTCAGTGAGAAATGGGCTGTTGCCTCTTCTGCAACTCAGTGTTCGACAAGACACCTGGGGAAAGCCAGTCCCTAATTTGTGTGTGATGCAAGTAGGAACAAAATTAATGTCTTGCCTTTCGCTAGCAGTATTCTTACTCCTTTGCTTCATTTACTTCTTTCCTCCTTTCATTTCCCCTTTCCCCTCCTCCACCAAAAGAACCTGAGAATGTCTCAAAACACTAGATTCAAATTACTTTAAAGGTTGTCTCATCCTCATGAAATGACAGTAACATAAAAAAATCTGTACACATCCCAGAATTCATTGTATTTGATTTACCCACACACGCGCGCGCACACACACACACACACACACACACACACACACACACACACACAAAATCAGGCTACCTCCCACTTACAGAGGAAGAAGAACCACTTATTCTGAGTTTTCATTCACTGTCCGTGAGAGCAAAGTGTCTTACGCAGACTTTCACCTGGCTTCATGCATGGTGTTTTTAGTTGGATTTCTGCTTTGTGGCCATAGAATTATTCTCCTAACAGAAGAGAGGAAGTGGAGACATAGACATTCTGCTCAGATATTGGTGTCATCATATTTGAGTTGGGAAGGACTTAAGACAGCATAGAGTCGTATCTGTTTATGGGTGAGAATCCATGATAGTGTAACTTGGACAAGAACCTGGATCTTCTGCCATCGTGCCCACGAGGGTGAAGAGGCAACTTGGTGGCGCATGGCAGTGATCCTTCTTGCTTGAGTTCCAGGGTCTTGCTAGTTTTCATTGCTCACCTGCCTTTAGTTAAGGTCCATGTGGCCTCTCATGGGAAGGTCACGCTGTTCTGATAAATAAAGTTACTAATCAGCAAAAAGCTCTGGACCCACTCATATTTCCCAGAGTTTTTTCTGCTGACCTGCTGACACTTTATGTAAATGAGACCTAAGAAACTACTGGATATAAAATCCTTTGTGTTATCCTCGAGTTCCATAGGAATGGGGTGCTGTCTCAGGCTCTCTAAGGCTAGATCTGAATAAAGATAGGGTGATAGGCTTTGCTGCTGGACCCTCCACAATCAAATGTGTTTTCCACCTTAGTGTTTAGAATCAGGCAGATGAGCTCAAATCTTGCCTTTACCAGTTATTAGCTTAGTGACCTTGGGGAAGAAACTGTACTTAATTGTGTTCAATTTTCTTTGTTTGTAAATAAGTTCAGTATTTATTTTAAGGTTTTTGATTTAGAGTTGAATGAGTTAATTTCCTCATTTATACCTAAAATATATATCGCGTGGCTCTATGATGGTGCCTTGGTTGTTGATTACTAAGGCACTCGGCAGGGAGAAAGGGGGTGGGGGACCCCTGGATTCTAGAGCTTATTATATTCCAGGATATGCTTGTAAAAGACTGGATGTGCAGTGGATTTTTAGTAAATATCCATTCCTTTCCTAATCCGCATTGATTGTGTATATATCTTTATATTAATATATGAACAAATTTATAATGCAATTTAAATATTTCTGTAGAATTTAAAATATGTAGTTGTAACAAAAATACGTGAAATAAAATGATTTCACTTTTATTTTCTTTTCAATAAGCAAAACAAAATAAAATAGAAAAGAAAAAAAAAGGTTTGAAGGAGTAGAAATAACTTTCTTTCCGTAGAATCAATTCCCTAACAAAGGTTTTTTGGTTGTGTTGTTAAACAGCACATAAAATTGATAGGTTGTGACATATTGGAAATGAGGAAACAGTGGAGACATACTACCTCCAATGAAGTCATTTAGTTACCACGTCAAAACTAGTTCTGCTTCCTGAATGACAGGCCAGTAAATCGGGAGATGAGGTGTTAGAGCAAGGAATACTGACTTTATTTGAAAAGCTGGCAGACCCAGAAAATGGCATACTGATATCCTGGAGAACCCTCTTCCCCAAGTCAGAATTCAGTCTCCTTTTTTACTAAAAAGGGGCGGGGGTGTTGTTGGTTGTTGCAAACTTCTTGCTGTACGAATTGATTTCCTTGGAATCCTTTGTTCTTGCAGCTGTCCATGTGGGTCAAATCATGGTGCCCCTGTAAAACCTCCAAAAATAAACAAAGTTTATTCTGTTTTACTACTTGCCATCTATATATAAGTGCAGAAGAGCTAACATCCTTAAAGATCAGAGCCCGGAGAATAGTCTCTCCTGGATATTTCAGGCTAAAGGCAACTTTCTTTTACAAAAGCTCCAGAGCTAACAAGTCTGAACCTAGAAAACAGGGCAGAGGTTTAAAGCCAAAGGAACACATCTAATATGGAGTCAAATTTGTTCTTTTCTATTACAATTTCTTTTTCCACCTCATAAATAATTTTATTAAGAAACATGGGCAATTTTTTTTTATTTTTGCTTCTTAATAACGGATAAGTGGTCCAAATACATTTTTGTGAACAGGGATGCTGTGCGTGCCTTGGGGTCACAGCAAATTCTTGTTGGGGGTGGTCGACCCTGCAACATGCCTGCTGCCCCATGACCCTTGGTGAGAGTCCCCCTAACCAGGGGCTATCTTCAGGAACCAGCATATGGGCATTGACCTCTGAAGACCTCTTTTTCAGGTGCAGGAAATTTTTTCAGATTCTGTGATTGAAAAATCACTCCAGCTGGGGAAAATTAGGGAATAAATGAAGAGGAAAGGGGCTTGGAGTAGAGTAGAAGAGAAGGACAGAAGATCATGGAGCCTGGAGGCTTGGCAGCGAGGCCTCCGGAGAGAGAGAAGCAGGGGTGGGGATGGGCCCTGTTCCAGAACCAGCTCCTGCACCTGTCCCCGCGCCCAAGACACACAGCCTTTAATGACCCAGGACTCTCTGCTGTCTGGGCGTCACCCTAGGCAGAACCTTGAGAACAAAATTAAGGGGTGGGCAGTACTCACATAGGGGGTCACAGAGGACTTTGTTCAAGTCCACAGTGCCTTTTCTGGTCATGTGTTTTCAGTTGTCCTTTATCTTAGGATCTGAGGAACAGGAGCAAGGAACTCAGGGAGAGATCCAGGAAGACATCTGAGTGTGTTAGGGAGGACATTCACAGCGAAACGGGGAGCGAGGACACCTGCAGCAAAGTAAAATGACTTTACAACTATTGCATCAGAGCTGCAGGTATGAGAGAGCCTAAGCCTGTTTCAGAGTGCAGGGGACAAGTGGAAAGGAATGGTAAAATTTCCACTGACAATTGAAATTTTGTTAAACAGCCTGCTACTCTTAATTGTATCACTTGAATGTAGGCAGGTGTATGTCTGTGAGCATTTATAGGTTCACACAACCCCACCAGCCCCTCTTGACCCCATCAGGGATGGGCTTTCTCAAGCACAGTGCACCTCCTGCTTGGGTGGGCCATGCTGCATGTCCTCACCTTGGGCCGGGCTGCTGCAGGGCACTGAGTCCCCAGGCACGGGCTGTGAGACACGACAGGAACATCTCTGCTCATAACTGAGAGCATCCGTTTCCCCCTGCAGTGTAAGAATGCCGGTGACTCAGTTAGAAGCATGCTTCAAAGCTGTCCGTGTCTTTGCCATCCAGAAGTGGAGCCTGGGAGCTTCCGAATTTCTCCAGAATGCGGTTTACATTCACATTCGATAGGTGAGTGCATGTCCACTTACAATTGGAGGAATTACTGCAGTTTTTCTGAAACTTACCACTATTCCATCTGATTTTTCTGTGCTAGGATTCAGTATAGCCTGCTAAAAATTCTGGAGTCAGATCTTGAAACCCTGATGAAGAGGACTATTTATCTTATTTCTTTATATGATAGTATTTTACTTTCAAAATTCAGAGTTTTTGGTTTTTTGAGGAAATTTGGGGGGGTTGGAGAATCAACTTTTCTCTTACCATCTATGTGACCTGTTGCTATATGCCTCTCACCTGTCTTCTGTCACTTGTGAGGCAGTTCCATTTGTGACCCTGTCTGGTTTGTTCATGTTATAAAACATAAAGTCTGTAAAAGTACAGTCCCTTTTACTCTGAAGACATTCCACAAGTACTACTTAAATCTGAGTGTGGTTTTTAGAAGAGAGAATCATTAGAACATGTACTTGCAGGTTGCTAGTGCAAAATCCCCAAATCAATACTCTAGCTCAACATCTAAGATCTTTCTAATCTACCTTGGATTTATATGGATAAGTGAAGCAGTTTGCTAAGAACACAAGACCAGGTTTAGAATACAGGCTGGTGTAGCTCAGCAGGTCCTTCCATGCTGATGCTCTGCCAGAGGGCGGGGCCGAGGAGAGAGGGCGTGTCCTGCCCTCCCTGAGCTGACAGTTTCATGGCAAAGACCTTCATCAGGTGAAGAACTGGGAGTTTCTTCTAAGAACAGTGGGATTGAAAAGAGTCCTATAAGCGCGGGACTGACAGAATCCCATTTGACTCAAGTAGGGGAGAGCGGTTGTGGGGCCACTTGGGAGACTCGTGAGTCCAGGAGTGCAGTGTTGGTGGCTTCCACTTGAGCGGTGAGATGGTCAGTGGGTAAAAGCGAACAGATTGAAGACATGTTTAGATGGTAAAAAGAAAGGATGAATGCTGTCTGTGAAGGTAGGATGGAGTAAGGCCCAGCTTTCTGGGTGGATTAATCAGGTAAATGATGGTCCTGCTGTGCTTTTAGGAGGGAAACTTGCAGAGGAATTTCGGGGGGAAAACTGATGAGTTCAGTTGTGGGTAAAGTGAAAGGCTGCTCGATGTGTGGTCTGGGAACTCAGGTGAGAGCCAGTAGTGAGTAGAGGAAGGGGAGAGAGTTTTTCAAATCATTTTGTCTTGTGAACATACAAACAAGAATGAGTAATGACACACAAAACCTCTAAATTCTGGATTTAAAACCCAATAACATTTTGTTATATTGAGTGCAGAGGTTCTTAAATTTTTAATAGAAATTAAACAAATAGAAACAAAATAGTGGAGTTAATCAACATCTTAGAGTTGATGTGTGTCCTTGTATGTATTTTGATACCTCATCTCTTTATAAGCATAATCTACAAAAGCTTGTTTAGCATAAGATTTAAAAAAAGGGACGGGGCACACAATGTTGTGGGTTGAGGCTGATCACCTTGGGCAAATTTTGTAGTCTCTCTGTGCCTTAGTAGCATCTTCTGTGACTGCCCCCGGGCCCCTCATCACAGCTGATTTCCTAAACTAGATTTTGGGAGGGAGGCTGCTGAAGGGATTAAGAAGTGGCAAATGCTAGAGATACTGAAGAGAGACAATAAAACAGATTAAAGCCTATAAACTTTGTACAAATACCCTCAAAAGTGAAAGAATCCCGCAGTGTTTTGAGCCACTTAGCATAAGGGAAACAAAATCACGTGGACCCAATTCTCTTGAGCATGTGAGTATTGTGGGTGGGAGGATGTCATCAGAAAAGTGTTGAGAAGAGGCCTTTTGGTTTCCTTTGACATTTCCAGTAAGGATGGGGCAGAGGAGCGAAAACCCCCTCTTCACAGTGGAAGCTGCTGTTTTGTGCGAAACTGACCAAAGGTTGGAGACCAGTCATCAGCGGTGCTGGCAAATGAAGAGACTTCAGGATTGGGTGGGGCACTTGCTGTGACTTCCAGGTGACCTGCTGACTGGGGGCTGTGAGGAGGGCAGTAGGTTTGCAGGGAGACCCGTGCATAATCCCTGGCTCTGAGGCTGCTGGTCTGATTAGCAGACCTGGGCACCCGCAGTCCTAATGGGGCAGCTCATGATGTAGCCTGGGACACCTGCCATTCTGAGGGCGAGAAGAGGGCTCCTCTGAGGGGGTGTCCCTGCGGAGAGTGGAAACATCCTCCTGCAGGGGAGAAAGTGCCTCTGAGCACGGGGCCGGAAACACAGGCAAGACCAGCCTGAGCACGGAGGGTTTGGGAACCTGGAAGTCATACAGTGGCCTGAGCAGCCTTGTTCCTGAGAGACTGGAGGGACAAGATGCTGAAAAGTCAGGCAATGGTCCGACCCTGTGGTGGGTTATGAGTGACAAGAAAGGACTGGTCAGGCAGGCACGAGAGAACCCTGTGGCCATCCCAGCTGGGGCATCACGCCGGAGGGAGGAGCAGTTATAGACTTTGCCACTTATTAGCTGTGTGACTTTGAGCAATATCACTCCACCTCTCTCTACATATATCTTGATGTGTAAAGTGACAGAGTGACAGGCTCGTGTCATCAGAAGGCTTAGTTTAGCTCTGATCCTCTGTGTCCTGTCCTGTCAGTGCTACCCTGCAAGTTTCTGCAGCGGCTGCTCTTACCCTGAGATGGGAGGGCGCAGAGGGACATTGTAGAGCCTGAGGGCAGGAAGAGGTTGCTTTAAAAGCAGACTTGTAGCCGCCTGCATTTGCAGACCTTCAGGCAGTTTGGTTGAAGTTAGTGGAGAGAACTTTGGAGGCCTTAGTATCCTCATAAAACTTGTTTTCCCTTGGGGACTGGATTTAACTTTGCAGATCCATGTTGAAGATTTGAGCTTCTGGCAAAGCTGTTTTCAGAGATGGGTATATACATAACATATGGTATAAAATAAAATGCTTTTATTTAATGTGTGGGACTTTGCAGGTCTTGGGAACAGCTAAGTTGGCCTGGTCTCCACGGATGACAGTAGGGGTCAGCAGAGCGTGCGGGAGGGCAGGCTGACCGCCTTGCTTCTGCAGGGGGTTCTCCATAGCAAGACACTCTGTTGAGTTGACTCTTCTCTAAGTTTGGTCTGAGCAGACAGCAAAGTAATGAGTTCTGGTGGGATTGTATAATGACAGGAAGAAAGAGGAACCCGTGGTTTTCGGGACTAGGACACGCTTTTGGTTCCTGATCCAGTGTGTTCCATTACATAATTGATAAGTTGTGTCTATTCTGGGACTTGATTGAAAGAAACATTCAGCCTTAAATTTAAGAGTTATGTATTATTTGGAGGGAGGACTCGAGCCGGGATGACAGCCTTTCAGATCACTCTGAGGGACTGCTCCCAAGAGGTAGGGAAGGAGCTGGGATATATAGGAGCTTTACAACAAAGACCAGGTAGTTGGAACAATAAAAGATTGTTATCTAAGAAAGCCAGGTATCTCAAGTTCAAGAATTTAGTGTTTTTCTATGTATGGGAGGATGCGAACATTTTGGTCATTGAATTCAATTCTTTAACGAGCACCTGGCTATCTAGGGCCAGTATCCTGTTGTTTCTTACTGTGAGTCCGCTCAGAGGGCACCACTGTGAGTGGCTGAGAGGCTAGGCTGCAGGCTTGTACTCGCTGAGGAGTGGCAGCAGCTGCTGATGACTTGGTTTCAGCATTCTTTGTTTACTGACATGGATGCAGTATTTTCATTCACATTGTAGTATTTTCATTCACAGTGCTCCCCCTTGGTCCTAAATTCGACCAATATTTTGAGAGACATTTCATGACCAATTTTGTCCCATTGTGCTAGGATGGCTCATTCCTAGTTAAGTTGAAGAATATTCTGAGCTGCCATTCAAGGTGTTAGATTTTTTATCAGGACCTGTTGATACTAAAATTTCTCTGGATCGCCTGTCTTACTAGTCTATTATGATCGAGGAAATGTTTGCCCTTCGTTGCTCATTCCCATACCTAGAATCACACTATTACAATTATTTTATACAGGGTTATAAATTTTATCTATTTCTTCAAGATGTTTAGCCATCATCAATCTTGTAGGCCTAGTTACACATTGGGAAATGTAACAGACAACAATTTTATTATATAGACAGGATATAAGTAATAAAGCTAGTAAAGTTAATAAAGTCACGAATGAGAATTTAATAGTCGAGAAGTTATATTTTTGGGTTAAAATTTTGCTTGTGTTCCTGATTGAGTTTGAGTCATCTTATGAGAAATTTCATATTTATGGTCAGGGTCAGAGCAGGTATTAATTAGCCTGGTGAGGTCTCCCACCTTGTAAGATCAACAGTGGCCTAAACAGAACTATAATTTCCTTTTTAGAATAACGTTTCTGAGGGCTATCTAGTTAGAGCCTTGGAGTAGGGAAACCCACCAAGGTAACACAGAAGTACTAGACATAGGTAATTTACCATAAACTTAACAGTTGGAGTAGTTCATAATCAAAGGTAGGAGAAATTATCAAAGTAATTGGCATACAGGCCTGGTTCGGTGTTTTGGGTCAGCTGTCTTACCTCAGATGTCGTCGTCTTCTCATCCTGGCCTGGGTAGATTTTTCTTCATTTGGGCATTGTTTTAAGGTGACCAGTGCTCTATAGGCCAGTGCACTGCAGGGGCTGTTTCTGATAGGAAATGAATCCAAAAGTCCATTTCCTTCAGCTTTGGTATGTACGGTCTAGTTAAGAGTACCTGATAAAGGATCCTTCCATTCAGGTAGTAGACAGTTCTTTAAGTCATGCCTGTTCCAGTATGTATAATCCCCTGGCTGCAGGTCATGGGGCATTGGAACTTTACCCAAGGATAGATTACTGAACTTCAGAAACAAACCTAGAGTATTCTTTTCATAATTCAATTAACCTTTAGAGCAATGTGACATAACAGCAAGGAATGATCTGGGAAATGTCTTAGTAAATATAGACCTCAATTAACAAAACTAGAATTTAATATCCACTAAAATATAATCTTTTTTCTCTCTAAAGTTACCCTCATTTTTCTCAAATATAGTCAAATCAAGAGTAATTTGTTTACAAGTTAAGTCTGATTATTTGATCATATAGGCTTTTTTAAATTGGCTGTGTTGGAACTTTTAATTAGGAGTCTCAGGGTAGAATGTTAATAAGGTTTTCTAAGGCCAGGAAAGCCACATCAAGGTCTTGTCATGGTTTTCTGCCTTACACATTTAGGTAAATTCTTTTCTTTTTAAAATCCTTAAAATACCTTGAGATTCCTATATCTGTTAGGAGATGATCTTCCTCATTTGTCTGATTGAGCCATTGGGGACCTAAGAGATTTTAGTCTCTTGAGGGATCAGATAGAGAGAAAAGATAACTGTTCCAAGTCTGCTTACATAGGTATAATTTATCAAATTTCTGTGAATCATAACTAGTTAAGGAGAAGAGTTTCTTTATGTCAGGGAAACAGGTTAAAAGCCAGTAGTATGTCAGAGAAAATCAAAAATTATAACCATATTCACCAGTTTACTCAGTCCCATGTAACTAATTTTTTAATCAGTTTTCATTAGACATTTAAAATTTCCTACCGAGTTTAGTTCAGTGTTATAGTTTGAAATTTATTAGAAACCAGTAAATCTCCTTGAAGAGAAAGCATTTTGCAAAATCATCAGAAGAAAGCAATTAACTGTCTATAAATGACAAAAATTTAAAAGCATGTTTAGACACCGTTACACTATAATCGATGAAGAAACCTGGTCACTATAACCAGAAATATGACTGGTAACATTTTAGATATGTCAGATTTTAGTGAGTCCATATAATTTCTAGAGTATCTATATTAATAATATTTTCTCATACAATATAACCTTAGAAGATTTATTATTCATTTGACAATACCATGTATTTAACATGCCAAATAAATTTACTAGTTTAAAATCTCTCTTTGGGATGTTTCAGGGGCCCTCTGTAGCATCCCAAACTTAACTGGAGATTAAAAGAACTTTAATTAGAAATTGATATTTGGGGAGTTTGTTAAAAGATTTCAAAACACTTGGTCACGTAAACATATAGATCACTGTGAAGTAGTACTTATTCATTAAGAAAATACGTCAAAGGTAAAGGCAGAACAGATCAGGTAAGTGGTATAAGAAGCTTTATAATTTGTTACTGAAGGTGGATTAACATTTCAAGACAATTTTGTCCTCTTAACAGAGAGTAAACCAAATCTACTCTTGTACCAGTTTATGTCTAAGATTCATTTACTTTGCCCAAGTTGATTCTAAATTTAGCCAATTCCGACAACGTACAAATCCCTTTCTTCAGGGTTCCTCTTCCACAAGCCTTCCACAGCTTTCTATACTCATATTAGTTTGTTCCTTATTTTCTATTCCATTCAGAAGTAACCAGCTTCAAGACAAAGTCACTATTTTTCATTAACAAAATATAATTCCATTCTTATATCTTCCTTTACACATTTATCTTACTTTCCTAGGATACTGAGATCATTCCCTTAATAATAAAGACTATTTCAAGGTGGCACCAACCATTTATTAATACTTCTAAACACCTTTATTTTCTCTGTAAGAGGAAGTTAAATGTTAAATAATTCATATTTCAATCTTATTTTATCTGAAAATGGCATAGCTATTTAATAAAATCCTATCATTTAACTTAATGTAGCACAACTCTAGAATTTAAAGATATCAAACATTTAGAGATTATCTTAAATATACATTTTAAAAATATATTTTAAAAATTTACCCAAAGCTCTCATCTCATTTGCATTTAATTTATTTAAATTTTACCACACCACATTACTATTATATTTTTTAACAAATCTGCACCAGATATAACAGGATCTTATTTGACTTTCATTAAACCTAGGTTCAGTAAAAGTACTATACTTAATATTGGTGACGTTAAAGATGTCTATATTAATTAGAACATACTTAAACTAAACAATATCAAATATTATCTTAATATTGAATATTTTCCAGTTCACATGAAGCTGAAGGTCAATTTGGTCAGTTTTTATTTTAAAACTACTTAATTTGTAAGCTCTTATTTTTTACGCCAATTAAGCAGAGCTCTTTGACATTGAGTTTTATTTTTTCAGCTGTAGAATTATCTCACATCTACAATGTGTACGCAGGCTTATAAACAGACAAAAGTTAGAGATTTCATAGCTTCACTACAAAACTTACTTATGAGATAAGTATAATAATAGTTGTAGTGAACTGAATTTGCTTGCTCAAATCACTAAGTCTTACCATTTATGAAACAGACATTTAAGATTTCTTGACAAAGACTTAAGGACCCATCAGGGTTCTGAGTTGTAAAATGCCACAAATTTCTTTGGCCCTGAGTTTTATCTCGTTGAGCTAATTAGGCTCAGTCCTAGGTCACTGTTTGCTGTATTTACATTTCTGATCTGCAAGACAAAGACACACGCTTCCAGTTCCCCAGAGAATTTCTCTGTCATGCAGGCCCAATTGTATCTCCTTAATTTGCTTCTTTGTATCAGTGAGAAGAGCTGTAAACAAAGAATTCCATGTTTAAAATTTTAAGGTTTATTTATCTTGCCTTTGAAAGCTTGCATAAGGCATTTAGTAAGGTCTCTTTTCCTTGAGTTATAAGTTAAACCCAGGGTAAACCTCTTATTATATTTTTTATTAGCTACTGAATATTAGTTTTTAGTTTTACGTTATATTGGACAGCTCATGTAACTCTATTGGTTTCCTTTACTGTGTTCAATTAATATTTTCTGAGGGATAGATACGTGCCCAGCCTTGTAATACCAAGAAAAGGAAGCGTTTTTCCATTGAAACATATCTATCCCAAAAGATAATTAAGGAAGATGTTTATACAAAGCCCATTTAATATAACAATTTTACAAACTTTTATCTCAATTTTATTAAATCTTTTACCTTTAATTTTTATATTTATTATGTTTAATCAATAATTCTTATTTCTAGAAGGAGTGCCAAAAGCCTTTTTTTTTTTTCCGTGCATTGTATCTAATTTTATAGAAAAGTCTCTGGGATCCCAAAGTTTGAGCCAAAGAGCTTAGGCCCTTCTCAATTTTAATTTCATTAATTGGTCTGTTGTCCCAATCATTGATCAAGTATTTCAGTCTATATATATTTATATATATATATATATATTTTAGCCCTATAAATACATATATTTAAAACTGTGGTAAATAAAACGGACTTGTTTGAACTTTAATGTTGGAGGTAGTAGGTGATATCTTTGGCTCTTTTTTTTTTAACTTTACGTAGTGTAGTATCAAAACCTTGCATGTAAATGCAAAAATCTCCATTTTATTTATCTCATTCAAAATAACCATATAAAAATATTTATGCATTTGGGATAAGCCCCTTATCTTTTTTTTCCCTACATCTTTACAATTCTTTTTCCAGTTATTCAACCTAATTAACATTAATTATTCTAAGTTTTTATTAGCATGTCTAAAACCATTGATTGGAAAGTAAAAACACAAATGTAGCTTTTGAAACCAGTTTTTTTTTTTAACTGAGTTATTAAGTTAAATATTAGATATATTTTTCGACCTTTAAACTTGATTTTATTAGTTACCAATAAAACAGATGTTTATACAGAGAGCTCTTTCAACTTTCACCAATTTAAAAGTTTTTCCAAATTAAAGGATCCAACATATGGCCATCAATTTATATATATTCATTTATATAAAATAAAATATATATATATTTTTGAAACCAATAAGATGAAGAGGATTTTCCACATGAGAGTGGGTGTGTTGCCTAAATAAAATTCAAAAGTTTACTCTCCAAAAGCTAAAGGCCTTTGTGGTACATGCTGATGAAACAAAGGTTAAGATGGCAAAATATCTGAAAATTGGTACAATCAAAGGATTGTTGAGAATCCCAATTTATTTGCGTGGCCACCATATGTACACAATATTTCTACCTTTTGTATGGCAGATTCCAAGGTTTCCTTTAAAAAAAAATGAAACACATATATATATACGTACACAAAAATAAAATACCCAGAGAAAGATAAAAAGTTTTCATTTCAAGGACATAGGAAAAAACATCCAAGATACCCCTAAAGGGGATTTTGTTTTATAAGTTCAGAATTCCTAAAAATGTTTTTAACACTCCTGGTTAGTTACTTTCAGGGTGAGGTTTTTTTTTTTTTTTTTTTTTTTTGCAATTAATGTTGTAAGATTTTTACGTATATAAACCTGGCTGTGGTATAAGATGGAGGCTGGCAATCTGTCATTTCTTTATCTTTTCTTTTCTTTTCTTTTCTTTTTTTTTTTCTTTTTTTGAAAGTTCTATTCCCCATTCTAAGGTCGGGTTCTCAAAATAAAATTGCTAGTAAGTTTTCCCACAGGGACAACTATATGGCATGAAGTATTTGCCTCTACCAATCCTGCAAGTTTCTCTGTCACTGGAGAAAGCTGTTACCAGCCAGGAGGAGGGTCCCAATTTTGGAGTTGAAAGGTTCCTCATAAGAGTTTTACTTTTATCCTGAAAAATTCAGTAGAGGTAACCAAATTGAGGAAAACATTAGACCAGCCTCTTACCTAACCACTCAGTCCTGAACCCAGTGTCTTTCAACTTGGACCAACTCGGGACGTCTCCACTGGGTGAGTACTTTCCTGGTATGTTTCCACCAGCCCCACTTTGGACGTCTCCTCAAGTTGGGTGTTTCCTGTTATCTTTCAACCAGGCCCCACCCAGCATGTCTCCACTGGGTGGGTAATTTTCCCCCCAGTATCTTTCAACTGGAGGGCCAGGTACCTGGATACACTGCCAAATAAAACTCAGGATCATCAACCAATATGGGAGATCCTAGAACCAGAAGAGACTCACTCAAATTCATCTGGACTCCCCGAGGAGGCAGACGGGCACAAAGGGCCACTGTTGGTACCAAGGCTCCAGTTCCTCGGAGAGTTCAGCTGGAGAGAAGTCTGCTCTGGGTCCTTTCATGGTTTCCAAAACTTTTGACTGAAATACATGTGCAGCCTAAAAGTTAAGAGTTATGATTTATTTGGCAGGAGGACTTGACCTGGGATGACAGCCTCTCAGATCTCTCTGAGGGACTGCTCAGAAGAGGTTCGGGAGGAACTAGGATATATAGGAGCTTTACAACAAAGACCGGGAAGTTGGAACAATAAAAGATTGCTTGTTATCTAAAGAAAGCCAGGTATGTCAAGTTCAAGAATTTAGTGCTTTTCTATGTATGGGAGGAAGCAAACATTTGGACTCACTGAATTCCTTCTTTAGACAAACACCTAGCTATCTAGGGCTAATATCCTGTCCTTTCTTATTCTGAGTCTGCTCAGATGGCACCGTTGTGAGTGGCTGCAGAGGCTGGGCTGCAGGCCTGTACTTGCTGGGGTGTGTTGGCAGCCGCTGATGACTTGGTTTCAGCATTCTTTGTTTACTGACATGGTTGCAGTATTTTCATTCACATTGTAATAATTTCTTTCACAGACTGACTATGGATAATCTGCAACCTTGGAAAGCAACCGAGAGGGAATTACTGCAGGTACCTTCTACTTTAATAAGCTGCGTGCAAACATAAACATGGAGGAAGGATACAAAATGATTTGGTGGTGTAGGGAAGGCTTTCTGCACATTACAGGAGAAGGCAAGGCAGATTTCCTCTCCTTTGTGGACAGGGACGTGATTCCACCTTTCTTTTCTGTAGTGGTTTCTGAGAACAATTTATGGTAATTAACCAACATTGACAAAAGTTGGAACACAATGCATTTAAGAGCTGGCCAGCTGGAAATTGTGTATTGGACAGGTGGATTTCATAGGCAAGTGGTCAGGTGGATGGGAGAGAGGTGGAGCCCACGTCTGGGCCCAGATTCAGGTTTAAATCGCCATTTCTTCACCATAGGGCCTTGGAATAGAATGTAACCTCTCTTAACCTGTTGGTGATTCTGTGAAATGCGCATGATAATACTCTTTTGTTCCTGGGATTGTTGTAAGTTGTAAAGAGTATTAGAGCACACATGAAGCACTTAACACACTGGCACTTAGCAGTGTTCCCTGTGTGCGGCCGCCCCGCTTCGCGTGTGTCAGAGCCGTAAAGACAGCATGTGTCTGTTGAGGGCGCACTGGTGGCCCCTTGAATACGTTGTGAATTTGGTGATTTCTATTAATCCTTGTAACTCTGTGTGCCATGGGCAGTTATTTTCATGGACAGATGAGGAATCTCAGGGTAAAGAAGACTGTGTAATTTGCCCAAAGTCAGACCATAATTTTGGGTGCAGGTGCCTCGATTTGGCATGGGCCCCTGGGCCTTCTACCCTCTTCGTTAAGCACCAGAGCCAGATGTGGGGTCGACTGTCACCCAGCACAGAAAATCCAGCAGGTAGCAAGACACACCTGGCCCTGTGCTCCTTGAGCAAAACTCCGGAGGGGAGGCAGTTACAAAAGTGATAAACATAAAAACAGATGACTGCAAACTGTGATCAGCTCTGAGAAGGAAAGGAACAGGCCTCGCAGTGCAGCGCTGGGATCTTTCTCGTCGGGGCTGCTCTGGGGGCGTTCATCTCAGCTAAACAAGCTCTGCTGCTGCACCAAGGCAGGAAGGCAGGGTGCTTGTGACCAGGTAGACTGGGCCTCGTTGATCATTCTCATTCCCCATTAAGTGGCAGCTGTCACTGTCACTTACCTAGTAAACAGATGTTGGCCATAATCATCATGCATTTTGCTAGGTAGTTTTATTGGCCCCACCTTTGAGATGAGGTCATTGAAGCTGGGAAATTTGCTGCATGCCCATGATCACCATGGAAATAACCCCTCTTGTCTTTCAACTTAGACTGGTGTGGCTCTCATGCCCCAGCCCTGTGAATGGCATCATGTAGCTTCTCCCAAGTGGCCCAAATGACTGACATTGATTTTCTTAATTCATAGGAAATGGTATGTGACAATAGGAGAAAAAGATAGTAAGAAATTTTTTGGAAAAATAGAAAAAAACCATTTCTTCCCCAGCTGGGGAAGCGTACCCTGTGTCACTCACCCCACTCACTGCCTGGCACCTCCTCCCTTCTGACTCCGTGTTCAGAAGCCACTCTGAGCCTTTGAAGAACATTTTGCCTCATGACACTCTTGACTAGGACCTGCGACCTCTCTGTCCCTGGTTAACTCTCTCTTCAAAGCCATTTAAATTTTATGCAGGCTCATCTGCTCAGATGTAAGAATAGCCTCTTTAAAACGTCTTGATGCAGCTCCTTAATGAAGATCTTGAGAAGGAAACCTAGCCAAAAGCAGGGACGTATGCACATAGTGACCGTAAACTCAGCACTTTGTGAAGTTCAGAATCAGTTGGGTGGGAGACTCAGGAAAGACTTTTTTTAAGGTAGCAAGGGTAAAGTGAAAGGACGCAGGCTGTGTGAGACTGAAACATCTCGGTCCCAACCAGCAAGGCACCTGCGTTCACGATGGTGTGTGGGGAGGGCAGAGTTCTCACAAAGAAAGAAGTGGTGGGATCGGAGGGAGGACAGTTAGGTTTTTACTGGGGAAGGAAAATGTGGGCTGAACATTTCCTGGTTGAACAAGAGGACTGTGACATGATGTGCTTGTATTTTGGAGAGAAGGGTTTTGTGGGGATAGGCCTAGGGAGAACTCTCTCTGGCTGGGGAGTCAGCACAACAGAGAACCACAGAGAACTGAGCAGACCCCAGGCCCCTGCTGGGGGAGGGGCTGCCCGCCAATTCGAGCCCTGGGGGCTGCTTCTGTCCCTTAGCTGGGTCCTCAGAGCTCCCTGCAAAATCCAGTTCTGTTGATACAAAAAAAAACATGGGGCATGAGAAGGGCTGTGCCCCAGCCTTTGTTTGAGCCCCTGGAATGTGCCCCGTCCGATGTGGGTCCCTGGTTTCATGCAGGAAAGAATTCAAAGCCAAGCCACTGTTGAGTAAAGGTAGATTTATTCAGATAGATTCATTGAAAGGCAAGAGAAACACCACGAGGTTTTGGGGTTTGATGCTCTGATTAAAAGTAGGTACTGGGATATCAAAATTGTAGAATAGATAAACAAGATTATACTGTACAGCACAGGGAAATTTACACAAAGTGTTATGGTAACTAACAGAGAAAAAAGTGTGACAATGAGTGTTAATATGTGCATGTATGACTGAAAAATTGTGCTGAATACTGGAATTTGATACAACATTGTGAAATGATTATAAATCAATAAAAAATGTAAAAAAAAAAAAAAACAATGTGAGGAAGTTTTCAAGGAATGGTTCCAGATATAAAACCCTTTCTGAGCATTTTCTCTATTTTGTGTGAAATGCATTTTTACTTGAAATTTGACTATAGTTGATCTTAATTCTTTCAAATATGGCAGGGTTTTTTATTTTTTTCAATTTCTTCTTTCTCTTTTTTTTTGTTTTTTTTTGAGCATGAAATCTGTTAGAACTATGGCTAAAGCGTAAACAAAGCGTTGCTGAATTTTAAGTGTCATCTGTTGGCTGTAATGCTTAGAAAACGTCTGTATTTTGAAATAAAAATCTTTAATGCTAACTAAAAAAAAAGTAGGTACACACTCCACAGACAGAGTGTGGGCCTTCTCCAAAGAGGGAGAGGGAGGGGTGCCCGCGAGGTGGTGCTGTGTTGCTGGTTTTCATGGGCTTGGTGGTTTCATATGCTAATAAGTAGAAGGACCTGCCTAGGGGCAAGGGGTTGGAATTCCCAGGGAGTTGGCCATTTCCCACCATTTGACCTTTTTTGGCTAGCCTTGGGACTGCCATGATGCCTGGGGTTGTGTTATTCACCATGTTACTATTACAGTGGGTGTAAAATAATGCTCAAGTTCTGCTAGAAGTTAAATCTCTTCATCCTGAGCCTCAAGGCCTATTGGGGGTTGAATGCTTCACCATTTTGATGTTAATTACTGTGGCCTTCCTTGAATGGCTGTGCTCTGGCCCCTTCCATCCTGTCTCACTGTGGTGACACAGAGAGAGCAAAGGCCAGGCCCTGCTTGTGCTCCTGCATTTAACAGGGGGAGGGGTGGTGTGGGCTGAGGATGACTCTGAGTGGTGAGAAGGATGTTTCAGATTTTCCCACGTGGGACATGGGGACTTGCCAGCAGCCACCGCAGATTTATCTCACGGGCATTATCGCTTGTGTCACATCTTTTTCTATTTTTTTTAAGTATTTAATCGAAATTAAATATCAGATATCTTTCATAAAGAAATTTCTCTTTTCCTTTTCTTTGGGGCTCTTTTTGGGGGTTAGGCAATTAGGTGTATTTATCTGTTAGTGGAGGCCCTGGGGCTTGACCCCAGAACCCCGTGCATGCTAAGCACTCGCTCTACCACTGAGCTCTACCACCACCTCATCATCTTTTTCTTTTTGCTTTAGCTGCCAAGAATCTTACAGCTGAATTTCTAGTCGGCCTTTAACACTTACCCTGACTTCATGGCATCCATTTTTATGACTTTACCTCCCCCTGGTTTCATTTAAGTATTGAATCTCCTTTTTCTCTTCACTGTCACTTTTGTCTTTTTGTTGTTATGGTTGTTAAGCTGTGTTTAAAAAATTGTTTAAATTCTCTTTTAGCAGGAAGTTGAAAATAAATATATATGTAAACAAATTTATCACACTTAAATGCTTTTATACATTCTAAGCTGTTTAGTAGTTACTTAAAAACCGAATGGAATATTAAAGGGAAAACATTTTAAAATCACTTTTTTAATTTTTTATAAAGGTATAGCTGATTTACAATATGATATAAGTATCAGGGTGTTAAATAGATGCACAATTTTTAATGTTATGCTCCTTTTATAGTTTTTGTAAAACATTGGCTATATTCCCTGTGTTGTAAGATACATCCCTGTAGTGTGTTTATGTTACATGGAGAAGTTTGTATAAGAAAGCTGGTTATCGCAGAGTCTGGGGCGTGGCTGTGTCTGACCCAGGTTCACGCTCACCCTGCCTGTCAGAGCCCAGGCCCTCACTCCTGCCTGCAGGGCCGCAAGTGGAGGCAGGTCTCATCAGCGCTGGCACCACCCCCTGAGTGGCAGTGACAGCAGTGACTGTCTGTGGACATGCAAATTGTTGTTCCAGGAGCTTTACATGCATTTCTGCATTTAATAATTAAAGCCCTCCTGTGAGGAATCGTTTTATGTTTTTAATGAATAATACATTTTATTTTGATTTTGATAGAATTCAAACCTCCGGAAAATTTATAGGAATAGTACAATAAACGCTTAGATACAGTTCACCTAAAAGGGCACAATTAGCCCTTTTGTGTCTGGCTTTTTTTAGCATAAAGTTTGAAGGTTCATCCATGTTGTAGCCTGAATCAGTACTTTATTCTTTGGTTTGATAATATCCTTTATCTTTTTGTTCGTTTTTGGTCTATTTAAACATATTTTAATTGAAGTCTAGTCAGTTTATAATGCTGCATCAGTTTCTTGTGTACAACACAACACTTCAGTTATATAGGAACATACCTGTATTCATTTTCACATTCTTTTTAAACATAATTTACTATAAGATACTAAATATATTTTCCTGTGCTATACAGTATAAATTTGCCGTTTATTCTATACATAGTCGGTATCTGCAAATCTTGAACTCCCAATTTATTCCTTCCCATACCCTCTCCCCTCTGGTAACCATAGTTTGGTTTCTATGTTTCTGTGTCTGTTTCTGTTCTGTAGATAACTTTATCTTTTTGTTTGTTGGTTGTTTTATTTTTTTTTAGATTCCACATGTGAGCGATCTCATATGGTATTTTTCTTTCTCTTTCTGGCTTACTTCACTTAGAATGTCATTCTCCAAGTCCATTCATGCTGCTGCAAATGGCATTAATTTATTATTTTTTTATGGATGAATAGTAGTCTAATGTACAAATATACTACAACCTCTTTATCCAGTCATCTGTCAGTGGACATTTAGGTTATTTCCATGTCTTGCTATTGTAAATAGTGCTGCTCTGAACATTGGGGTGTAGGTGTCTTTTTGAATTAGGGTTACTTCTGGATATAAGCCCAGGAGTGGGATTTCTGGGTCATATGAGAGGTCAATTTTTTGTCTTTTGAGGAACATCTATAGTGTTTTCCACAATGGCTCCACCAAACTGCATTCTCACCACACTGTAGGAGCGTTCCCTATTCTCCACAGCCTCTCCAGCATTTATTGTTTGTGAACTTCTGAATGATGGCTATTCTGACTGGTGAGAGGTGATACTTGATTGCAGTTTTGATTTGCATTTCTCTGATAATGATATTGAGCATTTTTTCATGTGCCTATTGGCCATTTGTATGTTTTCATTGGAGAAATGTTTGTTTAGGTCTTCTGCCCATTTCTGGATTGAATTGTTTGTTTTTCTTTCTTTTCAAGTGTAAAAGGTGTTTACATATTCTGGGAATTAGGCCCTTGTCAGTTTAATTCATTGCAAATATTTTCTTCCATTCCATAGGTTGTTTTTTTGTTTTGCTTACTGTTTCCTTTGCTGTTCAAAAGCTTGTAAGTTTAATTAGATCCCACTTATATATATTTGCTTGTATTTCTATTGCTTGAGTAGACTGCTCTAGGAGAACATTGCTGAGATGTATGTCAGATGATTTGCCTATATTTTCGTCTAAGAGGTTTATAGCGTCTTGTCTACATATTTAAGTCTTTAAGCCATTTTGAATTTATTTTTGTGTATGCTGTGAAGGAGTAGTCTAACTTCATTGATTTACATGCAGCTGTCCAGTTTTCCCTACACCATTTGCTGAAGAGGCTATCTTTATTCTATTATATGTTCTCACCTCCTTTGTCAAAGATTCAAAGACCAAAACTTTGTGGGACTATGCTTGGTAATTTTGTTTATACATTCATTGATGGATGGATATTGTTTGTAACTTTTGGCTACTATGAATATTGATGTACAAGTTTTTTGTGAGAATATGTTTTCATTCTTTTGGCTGTAGAGTTGGCCCACCTTATGTGTAGTTTCCACTTCATGGATCCAGATGGCTGATTGTAAAGAGACTCGAACATCCTTGGATAATGGTATCCAGGGTGGGGGTTCCAGAAATCAACCCCCCGAGGATACTGTGGGATGGCTCAATATGTAGGAGGGGAATTGCTGAGCCATATAACTCTAAACTTCTGAGGAAACACCAGACTTCTGCAAAGAAGCTGCACCATTGTCCCTTTCCAATGGCCACATATAAGGTATCTCTTCCTCCTGAACGACACTTGTTATTGTCCATGTTTGATTATAACCATCCTATTGGGTGTAAAATGAGATCGCATTTTGATACTGATTTGGCTAGTGATGCTGAGCATCTTTTCATATGCTTATTGGACATTTGTGTATCTATTTAAATCCTTGGCAAATTTAAAAATTGGGTCGATTTTCTTTGTCTTGTTCAGTTGTAAGCATTTGTTATATATCCTGGATACTAGTCTCTTATTAGATATATGCTTTGCAAAATTTTTCTCCTATTCTGCAGATTCTCATTTCACTTTAGTTTTCTTAAACATTAAAACAATTTCTTTATAGGGGAGGTAATTAGATGTATTGATTTATTTTATTTTTCTTGCTAAGCACGCACTCTCTCCCTTAGAAACAACCTTCCCCTGTAATTTCACTTTCTTGATGATGTCCTTTGTAAGAAAAAGGTTTTAACTTTGATGAAGTCCAGTTTATCTGCCTTTATCTTCTGTCACTTCTGCTCTTGGTATTGTATCTAGGAAACCAAAACCTATCCTAGGACCACAAAGATTTATACTGTGTCTTCTTTTAGAAAGTTTATAGGTTTAGTTATTATGTTTCTGTCTGTGATCCATTTTGAATTAATTTTTATTTGTTATATACATTATGGGGGGTCCAGATTCCATATTCATTCTTTTGCCTGCAGATACCCAGCTGTCCTTGCACCATTTGTTGAATAGACTATTCTTTCAATGGAGTGTTGTTGGCACTCTTGTGGAAAACTGACTGTAAATGTAAGTTTTTCCCCTCTGGGTTTTATTGTGTCTCATTGACTTATTTATCCAAACTTATGCCAGCACTATACTGACTTGAGTACTATAGCTTTTTAGTAAACTTTAAAGTGAGTCCTCCAACTTTGTTCTTCTTTTTCAAGATTGTTTTGTCTGTCCTGGTCCCCTTGCACTTCCATATGAATTTTGGGATCAGTTTTTCAATTTTTGAAAAGAATTCAGCTGGAATTTTGATAGCGATTCTACTGAATTTGTAGATCACTTTGGGGAGTCTTAACATTTTTAACAATATTGTCTACTATTCCATGAACATGGGATGCCTTCCATATATGTAAATCTTTTAAAGTTTTCTTCGGTGATACTTCAAAATGTTCAATGTACAAATCTTGTAAATTTTTGTTAAATGTACCTCTCATTTTATTTTTAATGCTGTTGTAAATGGAAAGGCTATGCTTCTTCAGGCGGACTATATATCAATTTGTTTATTTCTAGGATTCCTACACAACAAATACCCTAGGTTTAAATTTGCTACATAAATCTATCCACATCTCTTCCCAACCCTGTGTTATAAGAAACCAAGACCCAAGTTAGGCTACATGAACACCTATGTGGAAGTGAGAAATGAGAAATGAGACCCTTGGGTGGGGCTTTGTGTAGATGATACTGACAGCTTATTCAGGATGGCTTTATCTTAATTTCTTTTAAACAACTCTTCCAGTGTGTTTAGTCAGATACATTAAGAACATGCCCTTTTGATGTGCAGAGGAGCTAAGATTATCATTTTCAAATAATTTCTAGTGAGAGTGTTGTACTTGAAACCCAATTTGCATCAATCTTTGAAGATTTATGTTTCAGGAGCTTTGACTAAACTACACATGTTTATTCAATAATGACAACTAAATGCTCAAGCAACATGTAAGAGTTTGAGCAAACTGCCCCCGCCCCATAGTGCTGGTTGGCTGCAGCTGTAAATGGAGTCAGCGCTTACCTCTCCCTGTACGCTTGTGCTGATCTGCTCAAAGGGTTTCATCCAACAGTTTGTCTGTAGTCTGTTGGACAAAGCCATAAAACGTTGATTTAAGTTTGCTGGAATGGAATATATTCTTATTAATATTAAGTAAGCACATATTGAGCGCTTACTGTATGGTGGAATTGTCCCTCAGCCTCACATGAATATTATTTCTCTTAAAACCTCACATATTTCCTTGTTATTCTCACTTTACAGATAAGGAGACTGAGAATTAGGTCTTCTCTCTTTTGGGGGGAGCTCATTATCAATGACTGGAAGTTGTGAGGAAAAAGATATTGATTCATCCTGAAAAAACATTTTTTTGAGAGTCAGCAATGAAGAGGGTGACCACTGAAGAAGGTGATCATTGTTCGAGTGAGATGAGCCCCAGGTTGTACGGAGTCAGCATCCTTGTCTTGGTCATGGCCAGTGTAGAGCTGCGTTGTGGGTGAGGTGGCGTGGCCGTGCAGGGAATGAGGATGCCGGGCCATTGGGCTGTTCTCAGGCCCAGTGGGGCTTTCTCTTAAGGGCAGTGGACCGTCATTGACAGATTTTAAATAGGGGAGTAGGGTGCTCTCATAGATCACTTTTGTATTGTAGAATGCTGGGAAACATTTAGAAGGCTCGGCAGGAGGTGATGTGATGAGTCAGAGTAGGGTGGCTGCGAGGTGTAGCAGTGTTCAATTTTCAAGTGGTTTTCAGTCCCATGTTTGTGGCTTAGTAGCCGTTTCACTTTGGATGACGCACTCAAGGAAGTGAAACAATTTATCTAATCAATTAAAGCAGTGACGTACCGACTTCCCAGGACTGCTGTGGAGATCCAGTGAGATAACATGTTCACAGTGTGCAGCATGGACCCCAGCACAAAGTCAGTGCTGAGTGAGTTCCAGTGAGTACCTGGTAGGTCAGGTGTGGGTGGTGGGGCTCGGTGACTGAGGAAATCTGGGCCCTGAAGGATGGGTCCAGTCACATCTGTGAGTGATGGGCCTGAGCTGGGAGAGGCAGAGAGACCTTGCCCCCCAACCAGTGGCCCTGGGCAGGACGGCTATGGGAGGAGATCCGTGAAGTCAGCTCTTTGCAGGTGGAGTTGGAGGTGCCCTTGAGACATCTAAGTGCAATGTCACGAGCTCAAAGAGGAGGTCTGGGCTCAGGCTGTGCATTTTCCTATAATCTCAATCCCTGAGGACGCCGAGGTATTGATCACTGAACGTGAAGACATACTTTACAGGACAAGTGAATAGTAGTATCATCTCTGTCATGAAAGCTCACGTCTCTTTATTCATCACCCACTTTCCTAATTGGGTATTTACAGGGCGGTTCTTCACCGCCCTCCCCTGGGCTCTGGCTCCACATTAAAGAGCTGGTGGGCCTCCCTCTTTTCCAGAAGAAGACACATTTAGCTGGTAGCCTTCTGTACCTTGCCAGACGTAGAATTTCAGTTTGTTGTTTTAATTCTATTTTCTGTTGGCCATCTCCTGACAGGAGAGAAGTTCTACCTCATGGTCATGTTTCAATTAGCTGTTACTGAGAATTGCTGCTCTAATCCATTATGTATGTATTTTATTAACTTTGTAGAATATTTCTCATTTTTCTGTCTTTGCCCTTTAATTTTGTATGCCATTTCAAGGTTCTATCCTATTTGGGGCCTTATTTTTTTAATTAAACAGTATCTGTTAGTTAAGAAAAGAAAAGCAAAGAAAAAATGCACATGATACCTAAATTTAGAAAATATCTAGTGTGTTTCCTGTCTCGGCAACGGAGTGATATAGAAACTCGTTAAAACCTTCATTACATAAGTTCCTTAAAATGCTGATTAAGAAATAAAACCTTCCTTCCTCATCTTTCCAGCTGCACAGCTAATTGCCAAGAAAGTGAGGGGAAATACTCAGAATCCAAGACAAACAAGAAAGGGATTCTGGGAAGTAAGCGAGCATTAGAAGCGCTTGGGGGGCCGTTTGGCTCCTGAGCTGGGTTTCAAATGCCCTGACAGGAGGGCAGGAGTTGAGCCCCAAGCCTCTCACAATGGGAGTTGAGTGGCTGATCTTATGTAAGGCCAAGCAGATCCTGAGAAGCCTGGTTTACTAAAGGGTGAACTAAGAAAAAAAATTCCTCAAGGCAAGAAAGTAAGGAAAGTCAATTTTGTTGGGAGAGGGGAAAATAACAAATCCAAAGTAGGGATATAATTTAAAGCTGTTCTGGCATGAGAGTGACCACAAACTCCTGGTAGAAAAACACAGCTACTCCTGGAATGAGAAATTGTGTTTTGAATGGATCAGTGAACCGCCATTCCGAAAAAGGCCTCCAGAGTCTTGTGGATCAAGATACTGGACCGCAAACACCTCTCTTCCAAGGTCTCATTCAAATAACCAGAAAGGTTTTAAAGGAAAGAAGCCATAATCATAGTTCTATTTATTGACATTACTGTATGCTAGGAATTCAGAGGTGACTATGGAGTCACCTCTTTTATGGACCTCACTTTCTGTTTAGGGAGACAAACTGACATAGTTGGGGAGCTTGGTGGAGGGAGTTGTTAGTCTGTTGCAATTAGCTAGGAAAGGAGATTAAGAAATCAGTGAAGAGTGGGTGAACTTTTTAGCTGAGGAGAGTCTTGTTCAGTTGGCTTTTAATTGCAGGCTCGATGAGTTTTCACTGGAGGGAACAGATCTTATGGAGGATGGACTTAGCTCAAGCCTCTTTAGAATGGACAAGTGAACTTGGACAAAGACAGTCAAATCTGTGCAGACATTGAAGTTCACTTGAATGAGCTCCATCCCTGAGCCAAAAATAGGACAAATATTCAGCACTCCTTGAGGACAGAGGAGTGGTTTTTAAGGTTCTCCAAGAATGAATCCCAGGGAACTCTGATGGCCAGTTGTCAAACTGTGACTTTGTTCTTTGGACGGTGTACCCACCAAGTGTATTGGAATTTTATAGGTTTCCATTTCTCTTTAATTCATGTCAGGTGATGAGGACGTGGTCACAAGCATTTGACACCTTGTCGAGGTGACTTTGGGTACCTGCCTAGAAGCGCAGGCACAGCTGAGGATGCATCATACGTCTTGCCGCCCTTCCCGTTCCCTGGCTCCGTGATCACGGCAGAGTGGTTCCTTGTTGAGCTGTCCGTCTCCTCTGTGACATCATAACCCATGAAAAGACTGGAGCATATTAACTTGGCTTTGTTAAAGTCAAAGGAACAGATCTAATATGGAGTCAGATTTGTTCTTTCCTACTTCAGTAGTACCATGGAGAAGGCACTTTGGGCAGCTTTTTATAGGGTCCTGGAGGCTTTCTCTCTCAGCCTCTGGGCGCCTCTATAACAAACTCTTCATAGATATCTGGCTTGCTGGAAATAACTCCGACTCTTTTGCCCTGAAAATGTGTTCTGTTTATAAACCTTCCCTACACCTTGGAAAAAACTCAATAAAAACTCAGTGGGTTTTACACAAACCAAGGGCAGGGGTGAGGGATAGCATGTTACAATTTTATAAAATTAATAATTAATAATAATAATAAAATAATAATAATAATAATAATAATAATAATAATAATAAAATAATAATAATAATAATAATGGAATACTTAAAACAGCACTGGGCACATAGGAGAGAGTCAATAAATGGTTCCTGGCTTAAATCAAAAGTGATGGTTCAGTGATTCCATGGCTGCTGTATTTGCTGTGCTAGTTACTCCTTTGCTCCATTACAATTTTTTTTACTGAAAAAGAAATACATGCATGTGGTTAAAAAAATTCAAACAGAGCACAAAAATACACAAGTGAAAGAAGTTTTCCCTCATCCTCTGTTCTTTCAGCCCTCCCTGGAGATGCCACTGTTTACTAATCTTTGTGTGATTTTCCAGATATGCTATGCACATTCCCACCTATGTATGTAAATTCCTTTAAAGTTTTAGTTATATTTAACTTAAAGTGATGCAAATACTGAAGTGGCTTCTTCCCCGGTAACAGAAAAGAACAAATCTGTCTCCATATTAGATCTATTCCTTTGATTTTAACACTGTGCTCTGCCTCCTAGGCTTCATCTTGCTTGTATAAAAATGTTGCCTAGAGCCTGAAATATACAGGAGAGCCTATTCTGAAGGCTCTGCCCTTTAAGGATATTTAACACTTTTTCATTCATAAAAAGATTACAAGTTGCAGAATAGAAAATAACGTTTGTTTTGCTGGAGGTTTACAGAGATTTGACCCAGGCAGATAGGTGCAAGAACAAAGGATTCTAAAAACAAAGAATTCCTACACCAAGAAGTTTGCTACAACTAAGCACGTAGGAAAGGAGCCTGAATTCTGACTTGGGGAGATGGTTTTCCAGGACATTAGTTTGCCATCTAGGTCTACAGAAACTTGCTATTCCATGCCCCAACACCTGGTCTCCGAACTTATTGGCCTGTCCTAAACTGAGGAGAATGAATTTGGACTCGGTAACACTCCTATCTACCTAGCAAGCTGGGCACTGGAACTGAGGACATCTTTCCCACACCCAGGGAACTGCTGTGAGCCCTTGATGGTTCCACTAGGGTGGGGTGTGGTTTACCCAGGAGGGATAGGGACTATGCACCAACACTGAGGCAGTCTGCTCTGTCTGGGGCTCTGATCTACCTCCCGCTCCCCACCAGCCCAACAACTGTGACAGTGGAGCCAAGGCAGAGATCGTGCCTGCCTGTTTCCCAGCGTGTAAAAGCTGAATATGTACTCTTCCCAAGGTAGTTCTGAGCGACAACACCTTCGGGCGCTTGGTTCCCAGAGCAACAGAAAACCCAGCTCCACGTGGGGGCAACGGGTGTGATCCCTGTAGGGGTTCTGCAGAGGCCTTGGCTGGAGGGCTGGACCAGGGAGGTAAAACTTGAGCTGCGGGCCTTGAAGTGTTAGAGAAGGGTACAGAGGCAGGACTGCCTCCTCCTTTGTGGTGCCCCCAGAGGTAAAGATTTTTCTCCCCATCTCCGCTACTCCCCTCCCCTCTCCAGATCCCTCCCTTCTCTCTGCACCTCCTGTCCATCTGTTTCACTCCACTTTCCCCTCCTCTCCTCCTTCTCCCATCTTATCCCTCCATTGCTGCCCCAGCTTTTCTCGCAGAACCAAGAGGATCCCTGGTCCTCCTGCGCATGCGAAGTCGGTGCACGCTGGACTGCCGGGTTGGAAGCCCCAGCTCCAAGCCGGGGATCGGCCCCAAAGGCTTCTCAACTCTGTCTCCCTGTAGGCTTTGGCTCCTTCCAGAAGCCTGGGCCTCTTGCTGTGGAAGTGCAAGTTGGGGTCTCCCGGGAAAGGGGTCAGGCGGCTGCGGGAGGGCGGTCTGCGTGTCACAGTATGCGAGGGCGTGAGTCAGCGTGTGTTCAGCTGAATTCCTTGGACCAGGCACCTCTGACCGCACCACCTGCCCCGGCGCCCCGGCCACAGCTGCCCAGGGCCAGGTGTGCACCTGCCGCCTCTCGCCCCTGCCGGGCTCCCCTCAGTCCGCGGCTGGCGTCCCCTTCCCCTCTCCCGCTCGTGAGTCCTCTCCTCCCGGGCTTCCTCTCCTCGGCTGCCGGCCCGTCCCTGCCCCTGGGAGGGCTGTGTCCCGGGCAGGCGGGGTCTGTGGACCCAAACGGGGGCGGGCGGCTGGGGCTGGAGCTGGCCTCCGAGAGGGGCTGCAGCCCGCGTCCACACACCGCCACTTTCCCTGCCCCGCGACCCCGGGGCTCCCCTCCTCTCCCTTTCCCGCTCCCTGAGGACAAGCTCAGCAGCGTGGGTGCTGCTCCCCGGGCTGAGAGTCTCCAGCTGTAAAGCCCAGCTTCTCCTGGTGGAGTCAGGAAAAGGGAGCGCCAGTGCTGAGCGAGCTTCCTTCTCCTCCCTCAGTGTTTCTGCTCCAGGTAAGTACCTTGAACACTTTCAGTTTTTATGATGGCGGTGCTTGTTGATGACACGTGTTTTTGTAGTGAGAGGGATTACAGTGTTGAAAGCAGGGCTTTGTTCAGTTAGAAATGAACTGAAGGCATGAGGCTGCGACATCCTCCTTCCTTCCCTCTCCCAGAGTGAAACATGTGACCGCTGATTTTAGGAATACAGTTACAGTCCCTAAGTAGTCCAGCCCAGCTAGTATGTGTTAACAGGAACAGCACCACCAGAGGCGTTGAAGACCTAGGGACATTGCAGTCCTAAAGAGCTCCTGGCACAGTTTGGTTTGTTTTGGTTTTTTCTTTTTCTTAAATTGTGGGGCAGACTAGTTGTATAGAGTGAAAAATAATTGTCAAGAAATATTTTTTCATATAACAGCTTTATTGTGATATTCTTCACACACTGTGAAGTCCATCCATTTAAATGGTACAATTCAGCAGCGTTTAGCATATTCACAGTGGTGCAACCATTATTATTCTAGAACGTTTTCATCACTTCAGAAAGAACAGTGGAAATGAATGACCTAACTACCCTTCCCCAGTGGTGGTTCTAAAGAAGTTTCTTGGCTGTTCCTGACCCTAAATTAACTTGTTACATTCCATGAAATATATGGTTGGTATTCTAATCAGAATTGCATTGAAACTGTCTATCAAGACAGGAAGAATTAATGTCTTTATGGCTTAAACTTCTTCTACGCATGAATAAATCTGGGATCCTATCTTTTCATCTGTCCAGAGCCTGGCCCATGGGAAGTCCTCACTAATTTTGGGGCTTGTGAATGATGAGATTCTATACATCGTTAGTTGCAACTGTTGCCTTTCACAGGAGAGAAAAGTAACCTCAGTGAAGCCAAGTAACTCTCTGATGGTGAGAAAGATTTCAGTCAGTGCTGGAGTGATCCAGTGGACTTGGTGCTTGCAACCAGAATTCTCCACCACATACTGCTAAGGGGATTAGAGTTTTCTTCTATTTTTTTCTTAATGGCGTTGCTTTTATTTTTACTTATTTTTTAAATTATTTTCATTGAAGTGTAGTCAATTTTCAATGTTAGTTTCAGGTGTACAACAGAGATTCAGTTATAAACATATTCATATGTATATACATGTTTTAGATTGTTCTTAGTACAACTCATTACAAGAAATTGAATATAGTTCTCTGTGCTATATAGTAGGTCCTTGTCATTTATTTTATATTTATTAATGTGTATCTGTTAATCCCCCCTTTCCTGCCTGCTAAACACAGTTTGCTTTCTATGTACATGAATCCATTTCTGGCAGCACCGTTTTTCCTAGTAATATATGCTGGTTGGCTGCTTTCAGTTTCAGTAATTCCATCTTATCTGTGGGCGTTTTTCTTCTGGTGGGCCTCTATGTGCTTTGCACACGTGGTAATAGAGATCTGTATTTGGGAGAACTCCAGGCCTATTGTCGTCCCTGGTATGGAGCGCCCACTGAGCTGATGCTTGAACTGGGAAAAAAGCATATTAAATGTTGGAATTTCCACTATGGTTGAGAATTCCAGGTTTCTATAATCTGTTTAGCCCATCTTAATATTGGCTGCACCCATACTGGGTAATTTGGTGGAAATTCATGGTATTGTGTTGTAGATACAAGGACGTGTATGCTTCTTCTCTTTCCTTTTTCTAACACATATTCTCCTGGGCCTCCCAGATCCTCCCCCAGAAGTGCCGAGGGAAGGTTTGGTGCTATGCTGAGGAAATATCTGTTAATAAGGCCCTTTCCTCATCTCTTCTGAGCCTCCATTTCCTTCTCTGCACAATGAGGGTTTAGACTAGATAAGTCCTTTTCAGTTTCTTTTTAAGCCATGTTTCCTTTGAGAAACAAAAAATGCAAATCTCTCCTCCCATCCCAACACTTTAGATTTTGATAAGTCCTCCAAGGAGTGACATAGCTCTTTGTGGAAAATTGATGTGATTGTGATTCCAGGTGTCATAGAAAAGACTCTTCAGTGATTTATTGCAAGGAGAAAGCAGGAAAGGGTCAGTATGTCACACTTTCTAGTGTGAGCACTGGAGTAGGGGCTTGGGTTTAAATACGGTGACTGACGTGGCCTCTCTCTAATCTTGCACAATGTGATAAACCTCTCTCCCTCAGTTTCCTAATGTGTCAAGTTGGGGTGATAATATTTTAAGGCTTTTGTGAAACATTATACACATAAACCATTTGTGTCTCGGTAGAAACAAGACCTGCTAAGGAGTCAGGGATTTCTTCGAAAAAAAAAAAAAATCTTGTCCATAGCAATCTGTCTGTGTGTATTTTGAAGTTTCTGGGGAGTGAGGATTGAGTCTAAAGTCCATCATGGGACAGGTGGCCCATGGGTCTGTGTGCCTCAGATTGCCCCCTCTCCCCAGTCCTCTTCCTCTCAGTCCAGGATGAAGTTCCCTAGTATATTTACACAAAGGCCTTGTGGAAATGGCTTTTCATTTTATTGTTTCAACAAGAAAGGCTGCCATCATGATCTCTGTGGTCAGTTTTTGGTGACCTGAAGGCTATGCAACTGGGGGTTTCTATTTAATAAAAAGAAAAAAAAATTATGAATACAAAATAAGACCTAGGGTGGTGACAGGGGCTGTTGGAAGTGGGGAACATTAGCTTTGTTAGTTTCAGGTGCAATGTCCTCTGGCCACGAGGACACATCCTCGTGCTCTTAAGTTGGAGGGACAAGTGGGTTCAGTTTGAAATTTAACTGAGTGTATCTCATGGGCTGGGCATTGTTCTATTTGTACTGTGTGTTCCTTATTTGAGACTGTGAGCTCATTTAACCTCAATAGCCTCTTTAAAAAATTAGACTTTTTATTTTAAGATGTAATGTAGATTCCCATGTAGTCGTAAGAGATTATAAGGAGAGGGCCTATGGTCTTTTGCCCAATTTTCCTTAATGGTTCCACCTTGCAAAGTTGGGATACAATTCATTACTGACTCACTAACCCTTTGAGGTTTGTGTTATTGCCCTCATTTCTATTCATGATTAACCTGGGTCTTAGAGAAGCACACAGGCATGCCCAGGTCACCCACATGGTTAATGTAGAGTCAGGTGGAACGTGGGCTTGGAATTTCCAGGCAGTACCATTATGATGGTCTGTGGCAGGCAGCAGCATTCATTTTGCTTGTTTATTCATTCATTCAACAAACTTTTATTGACTAACCTCAGTGGGTCAGATGCTTTCATAGGGTTATCTGATTCTTCAGCAGTACTGATAATCAGGTAATATTTTCTTTTTTAATCTGAGAAAATTAGCTCTGCGAAGTTATAAACCCCCCAAAAGGAAATATAGTTCATAAAGGAGGGATAGTAAATTTGTACAGTTCCCATTTTTTATGCAGGTGGTACCCTAGGCATTTTACATTTTACATATCCATAATCCAGATATATTCTTGTAAGGCAAGGATTTATTTTTAATTGAAGTATACTCAAGTTTACAATGTTGTGTCAATTGCAAGGTGTTTTTTGAATTATGAATTAAAAAATATTTTTTGAGGAGAGTAATTAGATTTATTTATTTGTTTCATTTTTTAAAATGAGGTACTGGGGATTGAACCCAGGACCTTGTACTTGCTAAGCACGTGCTCACCACTGAACTGTACCCTCCTCCCCAAGGCAAGTTTTCTTATCCATTATTCTGCAACTTAGGAGTTCAAATAAATTGGAGTTGAAATCCAGATGTTTTGATCCCACTGTGGTTCTTTTGTTTATATTCTGCTGAAGCGGGTTCGGGAAAGCAGTTCCTTTGTTCATTTCTTTATTCAGCAGTTTTGAGGACTGACTATGCATAAGGGTCTGGCTAGGTGCTTGGTACAGTAAACAATAAATGATCCTTCTCTGCAGGGCCCGGAAGCCTAGACCAAAAGCTGGGTAATGTGATCCGAGCTACGGTAGCCATGTGCAGACTCTGAGGACAAACTGTACCCCCAGCTTTGCTTGGACTTCCCTTGCCTTCTGGCTGGTACACACCAGGTCACCGCAACCCAGAGGGGCCCGCAGCCCGCAGCACAGTATGTACTTCGATCTCCTCTCCCCTCTCTGCAGGGCCTGCAACACGAGCATCCCTGACTACGTTCAGAGTGCTGAGGACTACAAGACTCTCCCCGTGGTGGTCCAAGCCGTTGGGATCATCTCAGAGGAGAATTTCTTTTGCATTTATAAGCAAATCTCCTTGGTGAGCCGGATCATCCCCTGCGGCTCCCAGTGGGCACTCTGTATCTACTATAGGCACCACTATGCGCCCGAGAATGGGTGGAGCGAACTCCAGACCAACCGCAAGGTCGTGGGCCTTGTCACCATTATCGACTGCCTCTTGGCCAAGGCCTTCGATAAGCTCCACATGCAGAGGAGCTGTATGGCACCACGCTTAATGACTCTCAGCTCTTTGTCTTTGTGCTGCATGGGGAGGTAGCCGAGCAGACACGCACCGACGTGGCGTTCAATCTACAAGGACTGCAGTGTGGTGAAGAGGATCGAGGGCTTCACTGAGTCTCTTTTCATCTCGCTCAAGTCTAAGTGGCTGGATGGGGCCCCCGACAACTCTGGGGACAAGATCCCGCTCCTCTGCATCCTCTTTGAGAAGGAGGATTTCATGGGACTGGACACAGACTGAAGGTAATTTACCTGGCGGCCCGCCCGCCCTGGTTCTGTGCCAGGTTGCTTCCCTACATCCAGAAAGGGATCAACAAGGAAGAGGGCTGTCTAGTAGCCAAGGGTGGAGGGAGGTGCAGCCCGCCGGTTTACAGACATTTAAAAGTGAATCCGCCTTTGTTTCAGAGAGATCCTTTTAGGGTTAGTGTGGACACTGCCTCCCACTTTTCAGACAGGAACCCTGGTGGGACACTTGGAGTTGCTGTCCAATAGATTAGCCACAGCCACTGATGCTAGGAGCTCTGGGGAGGAGGCTGGTCTGAGCTGAGAGGTGCTGTAGGTCAAATGCACATCAGATGCTGAGACTTGTCTAGGAAAAAGAATGTAAACTATCTTGTTACTTTCTATATTGATTACATGTCAAAATGATAGTATTTTACATACAGTAGAATAAGTAAGATCTGTTCTTAAAATCAGTTTCTAGTATTTGTTTTTGTTTGTTTGTTTAGTTCTTTGTTTACTTTTTAAATGTGGCAACTGGGAAACTTTCTTTACATGGATCTCATTTCATTACTGATGGGCAGCGTGTCCTGGGATAGTCTCATCCCTTTGCTTATAGATGAGATGCTGAATCCCAAGATGCAGAATGAGGCTCCGGTTGAGGTGGGGGTGGAGCCTGTGTCTCCTGACTCCTAGGCTCAGCACCTGCACGGCTCAGGCCCTCTCTTCATGCCTGACAGTCACCATGCCAGGTTAAGACATCAGAAACACCGCCAGGGACTTCCGAAAGAACTCCTTATGCAGGAAAAGGCTTGTCACGGAGTTTGGGACAGAGCAGGGAAAGGTTCATATTCACTTTGTCCCTGTGATTATGTCAAAGGCCTCACTTTGCCTCGAAAGTGCAGACGAGCTCTTCTGGGCTGCCTACTCCCCACCTTCTGCTCTGTTTCCCCGTGTGTCCAACATGCTGTCCCTCGGGCAGGAGAGGTTGAGATGCCTTTGCAGAGAGGTGGTCTTCCTTTGCTGTGGAGAGTGAGGGAATCTGTGTCTCCCCGGCCTACGGCCTTGGGCCTTGAGTCTGGAGAGCGCTCATGGCGGTCTCACAGGTGACGGTCGGAGCTCCTAGAATGTGCAGCTGGGTCCGCTGTGGAGGCGGTGATCTGTGATTCTTGAACTTACTTAAGATCAGATCCTAATTTCTGGTTGTTGGTCAGTTGGAGGAGAAGGTGCCAGAGAATTGATAAAAAGAAAGTCCAGAACAGCCCTGTGAGTGAGAGGCACGGGGGACCCGAGTCCCACCTGCGTGTGTTGCCTGGCGAACTCTGGATGAATTTTCAGTTCCTCCCCGGAGATTCTTCTATGGCTTAAGGAAGGGGCAAGTAATGTCATGGCCGTGATCTGTACTTGTCCTCACAGGGTCCTGTGATCTACATGTCCGCACTCCCCTTCTGCTCCTTGGAGATGAGGTGGCAGGTTTAGGAGCCTGGGCACTGCTGAAGGCACAGCTGCCAGCACCGGGCTTCTCCCAGACTGGCTCCGTTCACCTCACCTGTCACCTCCTGCTGAGCCCCCAGGCATTAGTCCAGGTAGGTGCATCGGTGCAACGTAAGCAGGGACCAACTTCTCCCCCTGGACAGACTGCTGCGTGAGCAGTGGAAGCCTGGAGCCATGCCCCAGCCCAGTGGCCATTGCCTCCTCTATTGTCATAGGAGGCACTGGTGACATTTTTGTTCAGCAACTGCTTGGCTCTGAGTCTGTAGACCCACCAGAGAATGCCAGCTTGTTTTTGCCTTTTCAAGTCTTTCCTTGGGATTTCGCAGAGTAGTTGGATGTGTGCTTAGCCCATAGTGTTTGACACTGTCAGCATTGTTTACCCAGAACCTCGTGTACCAGGCATGGTTCTCAGCAACAAAATACAGCAGCGCATTAAACCTCCCTCCTGGTGGGTCTGTCTGTTGTGGTACAAAAAGCACCCAGCAAGCATCAGAACGTCAGTGAGATAACGCGGCCTGTGAGCTCGGGTCAAGCACGTTCTTCTCCAGTCACTTTTACTCCATTGTTCCTTTTACTATTCTACAGTCATTAATTTATAAAACAATGCTTTGGCGCAGGAGCAGAGCCTAATCCTCTCCTGCTACTCTTGGTGGGAGTGAGTAAAACTGTCCAGCCTGAAATGTGACCATAATTTGTAGCTCAAAATCTATCTAGACGCATGTAGGTGGAGTTTTGGTTTGGGGCTCTGACCACTTTGGTGTCCCCCGGCAGCACTGCTCCACACAGGCCCCTGCCTTCCCTGGAGCAGGAGGTGAGAATGGGTCTCACTGTCCCTGCGTCCCTGGCCTCACACACTCACGTAAATTCTTGTACAGGCTGTCAAATTCATTTTTGTTCTTGTGTGTTTCTAATTTTCGCTTGTTCCTCTTTTCCTTTTTCTTTTTCCCTTTTTCTCTTGTACTGGCCTTTGAGTATGTTGTTGCATCTGAAAAGGTGGGCTGTGCACACCCTGCATTGGAAATAGCTGGATCGCCCTCCGTGCAGTCTCCATCACTTTAAAAGACAAAAACTTAACAGCTGCCTTGATCCATGTATTATCCTAGTCATCTTTTTATTTTCTTATTTTTGGAATGTTTGCTTTGTTTTCACATCACACACTGGTGTTTGATACCTGTTAAAATCCTTGCTTTGAGGAACCTGTTTGGTCCTCCTTATATTTGGTGACAAATGCGCCCTTATTAAATTTGTTTGATTGTTTTCAAGAAGTGAGATACGAATTGATTTAGGCGGCTGCTGAGGGATTCTTTTCATGGAGTATTTAATCTTGTTAAGTCAAATTCTGCAGCATCTTGCTCAATTCCTGCTTTTCCACAAACGTGCTCGGCACGCGGTTCCTGGCTGTCGCTCTGTGACGTGCGTGATGGTGCTGCCTGGCCGGCGGTCACTGGTGAGGAAGTGGCCGGCTCATGGGTGAGCAGCTGTTGGAGGAAGCAGTCACCGTTTTTTTTTTTTTTTGCATTCAACTTCCCAGTGCCATTTACTTTACTTTGCCTTCATAAAGGGGCAGAAGCGGGTCTAAAATCCATGCCACTCTTTTGTTCCCTTTACGAGGCTGGTTTATCTGAGTATCAGGACAACATTGCCTTCTCCTAAGTAGCTGGCTCACCTGGATCTGGTGGACACAGGGTCCGATAAAGGGGACCGTGGCTTCCTCTCTGCTTCAGCGAGTTGGCATGCAGAGCCAGGTCTGTGGTTTGGCTCAGCAGCCATGCAGTCCTCCCTACACAGGACTTTACTTTTAACACATGTTTTCAGTAAGTAGCTGACTCTGTGTCTGTTGCAGCTGACGTCCACCACTGACGGCCGTGTCGTTAGTTTGCCGAGTGAGTCTCCAACACCTAAATCAGCCGTGTAGGAAGAAGCTTTGACCGACCTAGGACCTTGGATTTTTACCCCCACTCTGGTTCATCTCACCTGGGGGAAGTGTTTGGCCACCACCGTCATGCTGGCCATGAGGCCTTGTTCTCCTTTCATGCTCTGGTCCAAATGTCAACACTTCACCCTTCACTGACTTGGTCTCGCTTGAGACAGGCCAGGCTTTCTGAAAGAGTCCATCACATTCTCGGGGGGAAGAGAACAGATGTAAGTGTCACAAGTAGAAGGAGGCTAGGCTGTCCGGGTTGGCAAATGCAGGCTTGGATCTGTGATGGCTGGGCTGTGCCCTGGACACAGGCCTTTCCCGTGGCTCCTGAGAGCCCAGGGTTCAGAGTGAGAACAGCCTTGCCTGGGTTCCTCCATCCTCATCTGCTCACTGGCAAGTGTGTCTGCTAATTAGGAGCTTCCACAGACCTCGGGCCCTTCAAAGTTCAGACCACGGGAGAACCTTGAGTCCCTTCTCCAGGGCCTCCTTTGTGAGAATCCAGTGCCTACTGAGGTGACCCGTGCCAGGAGATGCCTCCCCATCCAGGGAGCACCCTTCAGAAGATTGTGACTCACTGCACCATGCTATGAGCTTGTGGGGTTCCGGCCGTGGTCCCTGCAGAACCAGACTTGAGATGGGCTTAGCGATGGAAATGACAAGACAGATTCCAGTGCAGGGCTAGGTGGAGGGAACAGGGGAAATTTAATGTGACCTCAAACACATAGGTGGGTGCTGGGGCTGTTACTAATATGGGGAGCATGGGAGGTACCTCCAGAAATCGAATTCCAGAGTAAATGGTGGACATGAGGCATTTTTAAGATGCCATTTGTCATCCAAGTTAGGACTTCAAAGACGCACTCTCGTTTATGAGCCTGGGGCCCAGGTGAAGGTGCCGGTCTAGAGATACACGTTGTGAGTCGTCATTCTTAGCTGGTGTTCACAGCCGTGTAGGTGGATGAGCTCATCTCGAGAGGTGCAGACTGAGGCTGAGGGGGGGCAGGGCTGTGCCTCGGTTAGAGGAAAGCCCAGACAATGCAGGTTTGGTGTGTCAGTCAGAGGCAGCGTTTGCGATTTTCAGAGCAATACCATTTAACCTTAAGGGGCGGGGGGATGGGGAGGGCCACCCAGGAAGAAATCTGAAGGGAAGGTTGTGGCCACGTGTGCGCGTCTTGGGACGATGCAGTGGCTGCAGGGTCCAGGGTCCGGGAGGGGAGTCTCCTCAGAAGCTAGAGTTGGAGTGGGGAGAAGGTAGTCACACCCATCTGTGAGGGAGAGAGGGAGGCCTAGGAAGTCCCCACCCTACTGGACTCGCTTTCCCATGAACAGAAGGCAATCAGACAGAGGATCTGAGGTGAGAAGGGATGGGGGCTGGGAGGGGAGTCAACCTGGAGAATGGTGCTTGGACAGTTTTGGAATAATCTCCCTGCAAAATAGAGTTAAAAATTCTCAGACTCTTAAGAACATTGATGGTGACTGGGGAGGAGACAGTTGTTTTTCTGGCCTCCTAAGGGTAAGTCATGTATCCGGGGACACACAGAAGAATCAGGCAGTCTGTTCCGGGGGCTTGACCCTTACCGGGGGGAACAGAGCAAGTTTGAAGGGGGAGGAGGGCAGCAGAGGGAAACGAGCCAGGCCCCGTGTCAGGTACCAGTTGGCCGCCCTACTTGCGTGTTGCATTCACATCCATGCCTCCCAGGTGGGTGGTGGCAGCCCCCTTTTGCAGATTGGGAAGCCTTCTCAGAGGGGTTAATGAATTGGTCTGTTTTGCGGCTAGTAAATGCTGTAGCAAGATTCAAGCGGGGTCTTGTCAGATTTCAAGAGCATGTTTTCTCTACTAATTCCGGTACCTCCCTGTTGTACGTGGAATGGTGAAGTGGGTCAGTTATGGAGCCTTTCAGAGAAAGTGCAACTTATGTGCCTCAGGACTGTTTCACAAATCTCAGTGTTCTTTGATGGTTCGGCACCGCAGTGCTTTTCGCCCCACAGAGGTAAGGTCTTACTCTTTTGACGATGACGTGGTTGCAAATGACATACAGGGGCAAAACCAGACTTAGCAGCTTCTGAAGGGAAACTCTCTAGTTCTCCCTTGATAGACTTTCTTCCGCGGGATGTAAATGTGCTGCAGCGTAGGCCTGAGCTTTCCGTATGGAGTGAGGGTTTCATATATAAAGTTAGCATAAAACGGTCAGATGAAGAAAATCGACGTTGACAATTTATTTTTGGGTTTCACTAGACAAGATATACTATCAGTTCATGGCCCTTATAGTGAATGAAATTGAGTACAGAACATTGCATTTCTTCCTTTCTATTTAGAGTTCTCTTACTGCATAAGGCTGCCTGCTTTGGAACATCAGCTCCACCACCAGGGCGCTGTCTTTGTGTTGGTGTGATTGCATTTACACAGTGCATGTAATCTGGGCTTCCTCAGCCCCAAACACTCCAGTGCAGAATTACGGGCTGTAGCCATCTCTTAGTCACGCAAATACTTCTAAAATTATATGATGCTAGAAAAGAAAAAAGAGAGAGAGAGAGACTGCCCTTATCAAAATTCCTTTCAATTCTAACTGCAAACTGTTGTTGAGCAGCTCTGGTTTCCTTTGGATATGAATATATACATTTCTTTGCATGTAACCTGGATTTTGGACTAGAACACCAAGCTCTTGCTGTCCACAAGCCACAAAAATAGTAACCATATTGCATACGTGTGAAATATTTTATTCTTTTTTTTCTGAGAAAGAATCCTTGAATTTGGGACTTCAGCTGTGATTTTTGCTTTTTGCTTCTCCCACCCCTCTTGTAATCTCTCACTCCTTCACACGTGGCCCCCAAGAGGTCTTGGTCTCAAAGGAGCAGGCAAACACCCAGTTGGTCTCCATGCAGTGCTGATGTAGAGGGAGCCCAGTCAAGACCTAAAGGACATTATCAGAGAGGACTTCCTGGAAGAAATGGGCTCTATATTCAGTTGTGAGGACATAGTAAGTGTCAGCCAGGAGAAGGCATGAAGAGGATGGCTCACGTGGCAGGAGCAGCCCGGGCAGAGGCCTGGAGGCTTGTGGGGTGGAAACTCGGGGAGTGTGCCTTGTGTGGTCCAGGGTGGAGGGTGCCCTGCTGGGGAGGACACTGGAGATGACCTTGGGTGGAGGGCTTTGGATGAGTTTGGGTTTTACTAGAACTGACACAGGAGGCAGTGAAGGGTGTCAGCAGGTAGTGACCCTCAGAAAAGTTACTTCTGGTTTTGCTTCTGATATTCTACAGAAAGAAGGGTCGGGATGGGTGAGAGCAGGAATGTCTGTAACTTGGAGTCCCACCCCGTCATTCATTTATTCATTACACGAGCACTTCTGAGTGGCCAGGGGAGAGAGAGTGGACCCACATTAGTAAGCAAAATGTATTTGCTTCTTGGGAGCTTAGCAGTGTCAGAAGTTGACAGCCTAGTATGTTCTAGGAACAGAGGAACAAAGTGTGGAGGTTGGGGGGAGGGAAGGCTTCCTTGAGAAACAGTCAAAATGAGCCTAGAGGCAAGTGGGAAGTAGGAGCAGGTCAGGGGGCCCCTGAGGTTACTGGGGACCTGGGAACTGTGGTGAGGCTGGGTGAGCAGTGTCGGGGGTGGGGCTAGAACTCCACCAGGGAGCCTCTGAAGGGTTTGAAGTGGGGGTGATGTAATCAAATTTGTGCTTTGGGAAGGCTGCCGTTGCTCTGTGTGTATGTGTGTGTGTGTGTGTAGCGGGGAAGAGCGGGAGGGTGCCACCAACTGGGGGGGGTCATTAGAAAACCATTCACAGGCTGGGAGGTGACCCGTGGGAGAGGGGCGTCGGGGCTGCTTGGGGACGGCAGGGGCAGTGTGGATGACGGATTTTCTTATGGGGAGGGCTTGTTAGCGGGGCCGCCCTTGCGGCGCCTTTGGGCTGGAAGAAAACAGATGGAGGCTGCCAGGTGGACTTTCCTCTTCTCTCCTTCCCTGCCTTGTGTGATGATCTTAGCTCAGCCAACATTTGGAACAGAAGAGCTAAGTTCCAGGGTAGCCCAGGACTTTGTTGAGCTCGTTCGCTTGAGATCTGATAGGATTTAGGTTTGTGTTCAGATCTGCATATACACTCTGGTAGAAATATCCGTCTTTTGGATTTCCATAGGTGTTTTATTCTTGATAAAAATTGCGTTCTTGGTGAGAGGAAATTTAATAAAGCTGTTATCTTTCTCAAAAAAAATCATATCTTTTAAGAACATTAATATTCAAAAAATAGGAATATTTAAAAATGATAAGGCTTTGGTGTAGTTTCTTTGGTTTCCTAGTTAATGTGGACTTAGAGCCTTTGCATTACTTAATAGCACATCCTTGTCAGTATTTAAAGAGCTGTTAGGGAGCGCCCCAGGCCCCACCTCTCAAAGCATCATTAAAGTTTGCTCTGAAATAGTGAGGTCATAAAGGTCTTGTTTGCAGAAACCAAACAGTTGGTTTATAATATGCAGCATAGCTCCCTTTATAAAATAATAATAGGATCAACATTAAGAATGTGGAAGATAATTGATTTATTTGAAATCTGAAACATAAACTTTTTTGTGCTAAAGTTGCAACTGGAAATTTTGAAATGAAAAATCCTACTGTAATATAATCCACGGAATACATATGGGCCTTTCACGATTCAAAAGTAACTGCGCAGTGGTTTTTGAAGTCAGGAGCATTCCAGCTCAGATACTGGCATTGATGGTTGCTGGTTTTCAATGGAAGAGCCTAAATTTGCCTTCTTAGCTGTTTTTGTTGTTGTTGTTGTTGTTGTTTGTAGTAAGAGGGTTGAGTAATACTTTGACAGCATGATTTTGGGGAAATTTAGGGTTAGATGTCGTGTAACAGCAGTGAGATATTTCCATGCATTTTATTTTCCGGACATCACCAGGGCACATGTGTGGTTTGTGCTTGCAGGCAGGGATGCTGCAGTACTCCCTGATACATCACCGTTATGTCCTGGAGCTGCTCCGGTCAGTGAATGATTTTCTGTGGCTTGGAGGTAAGGTGGTCTGATGCAGATGATCAGATGTGTAGTTAAAGTGCTATTACTTGAAATAAGAGAAACCAAGAAACATGGCTCTAACAATACAGGATGAGGGAGGAGAACTGGCTGAGCTACTTGCAGTGGGGCGTCTTCTCAGGTGATTCCCTCCCCGTGATTCCTGCCAATATCCTCCCCAGCCCTGCACGGTAATGCTGCCAAAGCAAGCATGCACTTTGCTCAGAAACGCAGTGAATTTCCTTGTGCCTCCATTGGTTGGCTTTTTTTTAAAAGCACATCTTGCCCTTTGTTTAATGTCATCCCTGCTAGTCACCTCTTAAACTCATTCTTCTGGACCTCGTCCATACATAGCTGCTGAATGAATGAACAGAATGTAGTATCTCCATGTATTGGAACATTATTCAGACGTAAGAGTGAATAAAAAAGAAAAAAAGATAAAGGGGAAGATGAAAAATTCCACCTGTTATGGGAAGTCCACCCTGACTGCTCAACCCGACTTTTTCCCTTTGAAACACAATACCTTATGCTCCAATCTACTCTTTTTGATAGTACTTACCACCTTCTAATAAACTTTAACGTTTTCAAAAAAAAAAAAAACAGAGCGAGATGCTGATACCACTTCAACATCTACGAGCCTTGATAACAGCATGTTAAGTGAAAGGAACCAGACACAAACGGCCACATATTGTTGATTTCAGTGATCTGAAATGCCCAGAATAGGCACATGCAGAGGCAGAGAGCAGGTGATGGTTGCAAGGGGCTGGGTGGAGGGGGGATGGGGTGTGACTACTAGTGGACAGGGGGTTACTTTTTGGATGATGGAGTGTTCTGGAGATAGATGGTGGTGAGGGCTGCACAAACGTGAGTGTGCAGAAGACTGCTGAGCGCTGTCTCTGGGAGTGCCTGTGGTTGGGGCTGCTTTATTTTGGCCTCATCCTGCAATGTGAAGAGTCATATTCTGCTGTGGCCTTTCTACTCCTGTGAGTGGTGAGGCTCAGACACTTTGCAGAGTCATGTTTCATTTTTCCCCTTTGCTAAGTGTAGGCAAAAAAGGTTTAAGCCTGAGAAATTACTCCATCTGCAGAAATGTCTTTCAGATTTGCATGGTGTAAAAATATTGAGAGCTTTTAAATCATTGAGGACAGTCTGTGGGGGGAAAGAGCCCGTGAAGCCTGGGTGAGACCTGGAAGAGCCACGCTTCCCTCCCAGACACGGGTGGGGACTTCACCCCCGTTCAGGCAGTGAAGGGCCCAGACCCGAGAGCGGAGTTGACACTCGTGAATATTTACGTGTATCCGCTGCTTCATCTTGGATATTAATTTCAAGCTGAGTCAGTTTGTGGCGGCAGCCTCATCCTACATCAGGAATTTATAGTATCTGCTCTTTGAGGTGAAGACCAGACAGACTTGATTATTTAACAGTCTCTCTTGAATTGATATCTCAGATTCCTTTGTCAAAAGCAAAACAGCAGAAATACAGACGTCCTTTAATGCCGATGTGACCTGGAACGGGTTTAGTCTCAGTGCCTCAGTGGCCTTGACTGCGGGTGGAGAACATGATAACAATGCTTCCCTCAGAGGGGCTGGGGAGGGGGGAGTGAGAAGCACAAATGTAGGACTTACACGTGATGCTCATGAATGACCGAATTTAGTGCTCTCAGCCTGGTGAGGCCTCAGGGGCAGAGATGTCAGAACAGAGCATTCCTAGCCGGAGCTCGATCCGTGTTGGCAGCTGTTACGATCACTATCACCACTGTGGGTTATCAGGTAGTTTTAAGACTTGGTAATATGAATTCTTGAATAATGTTAAAAGACTAGACATCTCAGACCCAGTTTACATAGTTCTCAAGAATTCCTCTGAGAAATGGATGTTTTTTTCCCCATCTTAAATCTGAGTTGAGTCTCTAAAAAAATTCTGTATTCCTCCATCATTTTGCTTTAATTCTCCATTTCTTAAAAAAATTTTTTAAATGGAGTTACTGGGGACTGAACTTAGGGCCTCATGCATGCTAAGCACATACTCTCCCAAATGAGGTATAATCTCCTCCCTTTTTTTTTTTAAACTTTAGTTTCTTAATATTCAGAGTTTAGAGGCCTCTAATTCTTTTTCTGGAGACTTGTCCATGAACCTGTAAATCTATAATTAATGGACAAAACTTGTTTTATTAAAAAAATCAATAGAATATTCTGCAATCCATCCAAAAGGAAATGCTCATTGACATAAAATGTTTCTCCTTTATGGTGATTTCTCCTTTTTGGTCTAGCTTAATTTATTAACAGCCATCCTCATCATCATAATGACCAAACTCGCTGTGAGTGGACACCTGCCTAAGGCTAAAGTGCTTTCCTCATGTTTTATTTCATAGCAGGTGTTTGAGCGTAAGTATCATTGTCTCCTTTTTTGCAGCTGAGGATTTTCAGATGGAGCAGCTTGTCCCAAATCATACGCAGCTGGTGGTGGCTACCTCTGTTCTGGAACCCTGGCTGCACAGGATGCATTTTTAATTGCTCCTCTAATCAGCCTCCCATTGAGTGCATTCCCGAACACCTCTAAGTCCATAAATGGCCGATTTTAGTGATCTCAGCCTGATGAGGCCTTGAAAGGAGAGACACCAGTGAGAATGTGAGACAGAGTGGCATAAATTAAAATTGCACATTTTCAGAAATGATTTATTCTCAGGTAATGACTTAAAAATTTAGTATTTTTTTATTTTAGTGCCCTGTAAGCATTAAAACAAAACATTTAAAATAATTATTGTGCAAAAGAGAAGTGGGCTTTGAAAGTCCAACCATTGCTTATGATGTTACATGTTTTTCTCTAGTGGCCCTTATTGACAGATATACTTACAAAGACTGAATTGGTTTTATGTAGTCTTAGTATTGAAGAAAAGATTGTCAGTGAATATTGTAACTAAAATCTTTACTGTTTTCTTTCCTGATGATGAATAGGTAATTTGTTTTCATGACTTAATTACATTTCCTCATTTGTGAAATTTGAGTAATATTGTTTAAGTTGTCTGACTGTGAGAGTTAGACGCCTTGTATACAAAGCACCCAAGGTGTGCTTAATAAAAATATGCTGTCACAACGCCAGATAGTTTAGAAGGATCAACTCTGAATACTAAAGAATGTGGCTTATTTCTGATGCATATTCAATATGTTTATATATGATATATATGAATATGGTTTAAGGTAACAAGGATTCTTTTTATTTTTGTGTGCAGTATGAAGTTTTAATGAAATCTGTATCATTCTAATGAGACAGGGACTAGTTAAATTGCCTTAAGCAGACGACCTTGAAGATTATTTACTCAGAATATGTATTGTTACATCTCAGAATTCATGTTGCCGTGTAACCACCCCCTCAGACATTTAAATTCGTCTGATTCTGAACAGATCCATTAAATTTAGAAAAATCCACATTGATCATTTTCAGGGAGTAAGCTTCTCAATTTTGTGATTAAAGAAAATTTTGATTTTTTTCCTGCACTCTTAACAGTTTTAAAATATCAAAACATTGATTTGACGTGTCACTTTTTAATAGAGAGAATAAAGCTCATGCTGTTTTACTATGTAAATAAATGTTTTTGTATTTCAACAAACTTATATGATTTCTGGCTCTTTGAGAAGTATTTTGCAAGATACTTAGATTATCTGCTTTTGGATAAATACAGACGTGACTTTTATGAATATAGGCCTAGTACAGATCTGTTGGGTTTTGCTACAGTTCAAGACATGAGGCCTAGGGGAACTTTGCTCCGGATTGACAGGAGGACAGATCCCATGTCTCAGTCTCCCCTCCTGTAAAATGAAGTGGCTGGACTGGATTCTTTCCTCTTCTAAGATGAGTTTCCATGAGCCTGTGTCTTTTGTTTATATTCAGGAGTATTAGCAATATCAGATTAAATACTGACTACCCCTCCCTTCCCCTGAAGCAAAGTGCAGTATGTGGTACACAAGCTTTTAGTTACCAGATTCTCGTTTCTCATCCTACAGGCAATTTTTGTGTTGCATGTTTCCCGGCAACCTGGAAGGTCTTTTTAGCCATAGGTGGCACTGTTGCACCTTCTTACAGTCTTAATTTTCCTGTTTTTAAAAGAAGGCTTAAACAACGTGATTTTATTTTGATTACATTGCTTAATGCTTCAGAATACCACAATGTCCATTGTGTCTGTCTGCCTGGAAAAATTATTCTGCTTATATCTTAGTTTTATTCTGTCATCTCGCTGTGAACTTTTCAGACTTGCTGTGCAAACAATGGCAAAATCGGACTTTTCTTCCAGTGTTAGAAACCAGTGAGCGTGAATTTTATAAAACAGCTCTAAGCGCATTCTGGAACACCTTAAAGGTGAAAAGTGTATTGAGTTCCCTGAGTATTGACCCCGCTGCTGTGTGCTTATTGGTGGGAGATGATTTGGTACATATAAGAAGGGGTGTAGTGTTTTGACTTGGGTTTGTCTGCACGTGCTGCCACTGAGCCACTTGAGCCTGAGTCAGTTCGTTCTGAATCTTCCCCTCGTCTGTGAGATGGGGACCCTCGTATCTGCTTTGTAGAATTCTGAGAATTAGAAGTTATGTAAAATGTTTACCACAGTGGGTATGTCAAGAGGGCTCTTAAACTTTTGCTGCTGTTTTGTGTGAAGCCATCATTTGACTGTCTTTGGCAACTACTAAGAAGCACGAAAATAAGAAAAGCTGGTTTTATGATGAAAGATATTTGAGGAGGTTCCATAGATCCTATACCCATAATTTAGCATCAGCAGAGTCAGAACTGTTACACAGTGACCCTGAAACAATGTTAAGCCACAGAATTTTTTGTTACTTCATATATGTTGGGGCTTAAGGGGATCCAATACTTATACACATGTTGTCTCCAGCAGCCAAATGAGAGATGACACAAAAGAGTAGGCAGGCGTTAAATGTCTTATTTGTTACTGATGAAGCCACGTTCTCCATGAAATTCAGGGCTGTGGGTAAATGAGTGTCGTGATACTGTGTCCCAGAAGTAGAGACTTACCCTGTCCCAGGTATCTCTGTGCCACAGCGAGCCTTCCCTTGAGAGGATCTGCCCCATCATGCACAGGGATATCCTGCCATGGAGCTGAGCATCCCGGGTGCTTCCCAAGGGTGGCCAAACCTGGAGGGAAAGGAAGGGTTTCACATGCCCTGCTTGTCTCCCTGGAATCACACCTCACTCTGTTAGTGTGAGGAGGGCTAGCTGTGGGCAAGGTGTCAGGGGTGTGAAGGGGGAAGCACTCTCCATGGCCCAGAGGAGTGGGGAGGAGGCATCCCCTCCCTCAGTTTAAAGACATGGTGGGATCAACAGAAGGGTGCACCCCAAGAGTTTATAAAAGGAGAAATAAGGATTTTCTTTGGGAACTAGTCTAGACAGGAAACACAGAAGATGATTAGAAGGGAGACTTGTAAACCACTGTAATATTAAGTTGACATTTGTTGAGCACCATAAAAGTGCTACATTCTTTTCTGAGCGTTTTACAGAAGTGTATCCTTCAATCTTCTCAACAAGCGAGTAAGGAAGGTTTGATTTTTATCCCAGCTTTACAGTGTGGAAATTGAGGCACACAGAGGGTATGTTGGCCAAGGTCACAGAGCTAGTAAGTGGCAGAGCTTGCATTTAAACCCTGGCTGTCTGGTTTTGAGGCTCACAGAGACGGGCTTTGGGTGTTTAGATCTATCTGCATGCCTTGATCACTGTACTTCTGTGCATCCGTTAGCCCAGAAAGGACAGGGAAAGGAGAGTCACACAGTTGCTCACAGTCATGTCTCGGCCACTGTCCATGAAGAGTGCACCGTGATTAGCGTTATTTTCCAGGCAGTAGATCTGTTGGTATAACAGAAATTTAGTCCATTGAGTTAATCTAAAAACCCTTCCTGCTCTACTTCTGTCCATGCTTGCCATGTGACTGCCTGCCCGTGATTGGTACATTGAGGAGAAAATGTACTCATGTTTGAACTCTGATATTTCAGTCTGGTTCATAGTTTCACGTCTTCTGTTACATTAATAATTTAAGTTTCTGGTTTTCTTGCATCAGTGTCTCATGCGTTTGGTTAATGTGAAATCAGTCCATGGGAGCCCAGGGGTGCTGACTGCATAATTTTTGAGCACGTTGTGGCACTTCTACCCGTGCAGACCTGACTGGATGATGTCCGCCTTCAGCACTTTTTTACCCAATATCAGGGTCCTATCCCATCCCCGGATGTGAGGCTGGAAGCTTTCTGAGAAGGCCAGTCAGAGGCCAAGTCCACCAATCAGAAAATGATGAACTACCTCAAAGTGGGTTTAATAGAAGAAAAGGGCTTCCAGGTAATCCGATGGGCTGTTCAAATCCCTTTGGTGAGAAGCTGTCCACTGTCTGTGGTTGAGCTGATTCTTTGCTGTTGAAAAGTCTGGAGTAGATGAAGGGACTTTAAAAAGCAGAAAGGAGCGATTTCAGGTGGTACATCCACACCGGGGAGAAGTGATGGATGACCGCCTGTGTGAGGCATAGACAGAGTCCTACAAACTTCATAAAACAGCTTCAAATGATCTTCCATCTGAGTGCACTTCATATGGGGTCCAGTTCATCACTGGTCGCGCTGAGAGGGCAAATATTAATGATGGCAGAAAGGACACAGAGGCATCAAAATTCTCAGTCATGTTCCCTGTTTAAAGGATGTGGCACAGTGTAATATATTTGAGCTGGTTTTTCACTGAACAATTTTTGTGTTTTCTGGGACTCCCCAGTGCCCCAACGTTCCATACAGCTGGGTGTCCCCTCAGAGCACGTCTGTCAGAGCTTGCCCTGGGCAGACGCGGTGTCACGGGGAGCAGGACGGTCAGCGTCCCCGGCTCCTCTGAGCCCCGTCTCCTCATCCGCAGTGCCGGGTTTCTCATCCATGTCTACTTAGTAGTGTTGCTGAGAATCACACGTGATGGTTATCAGGTGTGATTTGTGGTTGTCTCTGTGATTGGCATATAGTCAATATTTGATAGAAACACTTGTTTTTTTATTCCAATTGTGGCTCCTAGATTGCAGTGGTTTTTAGTCTGCATTTTTTATATCTTTACTCATTTTTAAATATGCACTTATTTTTATTTATTTTTTTGGAGGTACTGGGGACTGAAGCCAGGATATTTTGCATGCTAAGCAGGTGGCCTACAACTGAGTAACACCCACCCTCCTTGTCTGCACTTAAAAATAAATATTGTAATACACAAAAGAGCTCTTAAACACCATCATGGGACATAGTCTCTGTATAGGCATTTGAACACGTATACTATATCAAGAAGAATAAATGTTGTTGGGACAAACCTTTCTGAATCTGATAATGTGCTTAAAAACGATCATAGCTAGTGATAAACACGAGACTTGGATCCAGTACTTCTTAGGGTCTGTTTTGTCATCATGGGAAATTACATTCTACAGAGAAGGCTAATTGGGTCTCTTTGATAATTGGATGGTTTAGCAGATGATCAAGGCTTTCAAAAGCTGACAGTTTTGTATTTTAAACTAATTACAAATTTATCTTCTAGAAGTTGGAAGTCCTAAGCTTGTGAAGTGCCCAGTAATCCAGGGGGAATATGTTTGTGTCTCTGTGAACGATTGTGTGTGTGATTTCAGGAATGTAGAAAGAAGTTCCATATAGACTTCTGATACCTTTCTCCTCCAGTTCAAGGTGTAGGCATATATTTACACAAATAAATTGATGTTCTTTTGTCATTTGGCATATTGGGAATAAGAGTTTCTCATACTTGTTTCAGAAGGGTTGGGGAGCATGAGCTTAGAAAACGGGAGGAGAAAGAGGCAGGGAGGCACTTCAAACTTTGTGCAGGATTTGAGGAACAGTAGCTTTTCTTTTCTCTTTTATTCTAAAGCAAACTGGCACTGAATCGTAACTTACTATTACTCAGAATTGCTTTTCTAATAAGATATAAGTGCCTCAGATTTTTCAAGGCAACATGAATGATGAAATGTGTTTTAACATTTATCTTTAAAAGTAGTTTTATTTTTCAAGGAAAAGGCTATAGCCTGTTCTTTCTTCCAGCGGCAAAAGAAATTCTCATTGATCTATGTACATGATCTATGTGCTTAGTTTCTTTGGGGTTTTTTGGTTTTTTTAAGTGCTTGTTTCATTGTGGTGTGAATGAATGTTTAAAATTTTTGGATTTTCATCTTTAGAACATGCTGATTTATCAGAACTGTTAAAAACTTGATTGTTCTTTGGTCGTTGTTTGGTGGAGCACCCTATTGATTTCTGCTGTGTGTTAAAGAGGGAAATTCTTCCTCTAGCCTGCATATCATTAAGTGAATGGCTTGCCGTGTGCCTTTAAAATTCATTGAATGCATTGAGCATGTTTGTCCAGTGAATTTTGAATTGACTCATAGTATTACTTTGTTTTTTTTTCTGTGGCTTTTGCTCCTCTCCACAAGAATTTGAATTCCCTGTTGCATTTTGTATACGTGTTCTTAACAGGGGAAGATATTTTGAATTTTTTACAGAGGTGGGTTTTCCTATCCCCTCTGAATGCCTTCTGTAATTGATACAACAAAAATCTGTTATTGCAGTGCTAAATAATTTCATAAACTATTTTTTGGCTTAATCAGAAGCAATGAGAAAGAGTGATAATAAAAAATACGAAAACCTTCCTTCCTTTGAAGAATATAAATCAGGTGGTTAGGCTGACGCATGCTTTGTGCCTGACATACTTACTCTCATGTCATTGTGTATCATGATTCGGAGATGGAGATACTTCAGGTTTATAGATTTTTGTTTTAACATTTGTGTTGAATTCTTTCTTCAGGCTGATGTTTCCTGTTTGGTTTGTGGAATGTGTAGAAGAAGGGAAACAAATGCTTTTTTTTTGTTTGTTTTCAGGAGGCCTGAGTTGCTGATGAGAAAACAGTTGAGGGTGGGCTGAGGAACAGAGTGACACTCCCTCTCCTCCCGGCTGAAACTGATGAACAATAAAATCAATTAAGTGTATCGATATTTGACCAATTGAAGTTAACGAGCTCAAACTGGCTAGTTATGCCCAATGGAAAGTATTGAATTCACCTGCAGATTTAGGTGCTTTACCAAGTAGAAGCAGCTTAGAGCAATCAGAAATATCAATCCTATGATGAGTTATAAAAAGTATATAATATCTTTTATTTTTGAAACTTTTCTAAGTTAAGTTGTGTAGAGCTAAAATTAAGTTTCAAGCACCAGGAGTTATGAGTGTGGGTGGTTCTGTGGGATCGTTATTCAGGGATGTGCATAGACCCTTCTAGAGTGGCTGAAGCTGGCAGGAAAAGACCCAAAACCAGGATTTGTCATCCCAGGATATTCTCCATAATGGTTCAATGTGGGAGCCCTTGATTGGGTTAACAAATTGTAGCAGACCCAGGCCGCCTGTCAACTTTAAGAAGAAAAACTATGCTTAGTAACTGCTTTGCAAGCAAGCGCCTGTGCATCCACACTCCTGTCTCCTTGCCTTAAAAAGCAGAGACAATGCTTTGCTTGCGTAGTTGAGGTTTTAGATAGCACTCTGCTCATTGCAAAGCAAGGACCCAGGACCTCAGCTATAAAAGCTGGGCTTGTGTGCTGTTAGATAGTCTGTTATCCGCAAAACAAGGAACTGGCAGGTTTGGTGGTCTGCTTTGAAATTCACATATCTAAAGAATGTATTTTGTTCCCCTCACCCCATGACTTCCCTAAAGATACACTAAGACTTTGTACTCATGGTGGATTCTGTAATCTCTGTCTCACCCACTTTTCCCAAGTTTCTGCTTACTATCACACAACTGTTAATGACTATTTCCTTTGATTATACACAATAAATATGGGAGCATTTGATAGGCTCGTGGAGTTGGCTCCCTACTCCCTATCGATTGCTGGACTTTTTCCAGTCTTGAATAATCATTCCGTGTCTGTAAGATTTCTGCCAGCCAGAACCCACAGTTCCAGGTGAGAAAGATGCAGGTTTATCTCTCCTACCCGAGGGAGAGAGAGTAGAGAATTGAGATCTGCTTCCTTGTGGTCCCTTCCTGCCCCAGGGCAACTCCAGTTCACCTGCAGCCTTCTGGCCTCTGCTCACAGGGCCTCTGTCCCAGGACTGACTGCAGCCTTTTCTTCCCCGGTCAACATTTCCTGTGCCTTTCAGTACTTGGTCTCTTGTCTGCAATTGAATCCTGGCAGATGTGATGGTGGTCTGCGTGCTGGTGGGCAGTCACTTGGGGCTCCCAGGAACCATGCTGATTCTCCTGAGTCTCTCATTCGGGGTTACAGAACTGTCGAGCACCGTAGGAAGCCCATTCACGTGAGGTCAACACAGCATTGCGTCGCTTTCATTTTATATTTGAATTTTCAGTGGAGAAATTATTTGTAGCTAACTGTTCCAGATTTTCGGCCTCCTGCTTTCCTCACCACCATTTCCTTGTTGGCTCTGGTGCTTGTTTTAAGAACCAGGTTTCTTCTCTGGTCATTTTTAGCAGCTGGGCTTGCCGAATCCTTGATCTTCATTTGAAGCAGAATGCTTCCTCTTGATGTCAAACTGATTTTCCTATTTCTGAATATTTCGTGTAAACTCAGCAAGTGTTTCAAGTGAAATGCTCTTGTCCAATTTCTGTTTACCCACATTTGAAGATCTCCTGCTTTCATGCTGAGGGCAGTTTCTTCTTCCTGTAATAAAATTAGCAATTTGCGTTTACTATGGGAAGGTACTGGCCCTAGGTGCTTTTGTTCTTAACAGTTTTAATACAATTCACTCATTAAAATGTACAGCGGTTTTTACTCTATGCCCAGAATTGTGCATTCCAGTCAATCTTAGAACATTTTCATCCCCCAACAGGAAGCCCCGTATACATAAGCAGTTATTCACATCTTCCCCATCCTCCCCCAGCCCCAAGGAGCCACTGTTCTCTCTATGAGGATTTGCCTGTGCTGGACATTTTCATGTAAATCGAGTCATTTCAAGTAAATGAAACCGTCTATTATGACTGACTTCTTTCACACTGAGTAATGTTTTCAATGTTTGTCAAACTTGTGGCCTGGGTCAGTACTCTATGCTTTGCAATTGCTGAATAATATTCCACTGTATGACTGAGCCCCACTGTTTACCCATTCATCAGGTGATAGGCATTTTGTTTGTTTCTGCTTTTTGTCTGTGATGAATAATGGCGCCGTGAACATTCCTGTAGGAGTTTTTATGTGGACACTTGTTTTCAGTTCTCTTACGTGTATGCCCAGAGAGCAGAAAGGCTGGGTCATTCATAAACCAAATGTTTAACTCTCTGAGGACCTTCCAGGCTGTTTTCCAAAGTGGCCTCACTGTGTTAAGTCCTCACCAGCAAGGGCTGTGATCTCCGCTTCCTCTGTGGCCTCATTACTGTTTGTTATTCTCTTTTTGAGTATATACTACTGTAGTGAGTGTGAAGCAGTTTCTCCTAGTGGTTTTGACTTGCTTTCAATTATAGCTAATGATATTGAACATCGTTTCTTTGTGCTTATTGGCCATTTGTATATTTTCCTTGAAAAATACCTTTTCAGATCCATTATTCAATTTTTAATTGAGTTGCCTTTGTATTGTTTAGTTGTAGGAGATTTTTTTTTTTTTGGAGATACAAATTCCTAATCAGATAAATGATTTGAAAAAATTTTCTCCTGTGTGTTGTTTTATCACTTTCTTGATTGTGGAATTAGAAGCAAAGTTTTCACTTTTGATGAACTCCAATTTATCTCTGTTTTCTTTGTTCCTTGTGCTTTTGGGGTAATATTTAAAATCTGAGGTATTTTATTTAAACTTTTATATATAAAATAACTTAATTTAGGACTGTTCTAGGAGACGGGTGCTGTTGTTGTCCCCAGTCTATGGACAGGAGACTGAGATGCAGAAAATTTCACTGTCATATCAGTGTCACAGCTACCCAGTGCTGTGGGAGTTCAGACCCTCATGTTTGTCCCCAACATCTGTGCTTTTCATCAACATGCTCCACTCCTTCCTGGAATCGTTAATGAAAAAGTGTTTCCGTTTTTGATTTCTTGTTTGTTTTCTCTTTGGGGACCTCATCTCCTCATTTTCCTTGCAGAGGTCAGTGTAGGTTTATTTTAGGTCTCATGTAGGCAGAAGCATTGCTATCAGTTAACATCTTTATTACTCACTCTCCAGTGATGATTGTTGCTAGTTGACCTAATCAAGTCATGCTTAAGTCTTTCCTGCTCATGACACTAAAAACACAGTCATGACTTACAGAATGCTCAAAGAAGAAAGTACTTGAGTGATTTTATTTTTCTAACAAATCAAACCAATCAAATAAAAACCCCTGTGTTGACACGTATATAAGCCCTCCAGAATAGGGTCACTGTCTTCCTTGTGTTTCATTGGTTTGGTCACATTGTCTGGATAGTGCCTTGCTGTCCAGCAGTTTTTTTTAGGATACAGTGCTCGTGAACCATTTTAAGGACAGAATTTTGACAACAGACTGTGTTCATTTCACGAGGAAAAAGATCATATAGAAATACTGCTCTGATCTATTTTAAAATTTAGCTTGGAATTTTGAGAAGAGTTCAGGGAACCATAAAAAGATTTTTTCACTAATTTTAGAACTATCTTAGACACATTATGGTTACATAGCAGAGTAACTTATCAACTAGATTTGACAAGAGGATTGTATTATTGATTATTTGTTTTAGTTGAAATATTCTACCTGGGAAAAAGTAATCAGTGCCCATAAATGAACAAATATGTTTGTATTTCTATGCAACATGGGAGCAGACTTCATATGTTTGTGTATAATATATATGACTGTGTTTTAATATGCCTGTCAATGTTTTTATAGTTTTTCAGCAATGTTGTAGCCTTAGAGTTCGTCTAAGAAAATCACCCCTGATTCTAGTGCAGTTTGTACTGCGTATCCTGTCTTATGCATGGGATTCCACTGTCCTCTCAGTGAGGAATTTCCTCTCCTACTGAGGTAGTAGCAGAGTTAAAGGAACTGTGATTTCTAGGACTTTGCTCTCCATGTGTTTGCAGTTGGCTGTCAAACATGATTTTACCTTTCTTGAGTTTTCATTGTTAAATTAGAATTTTGGAAATAAATATTAATATGTTGCATCGGTCTCCTTAGAATCTTGATGTGTTTGTGCTTTCAGATTTCAATTTATGAAAAATGAAAATGCACTCTTTTTTTTAAGTAGTCCTTTTTCACTAGATATTTGTTTACCTCTTTATAATTAAAATATTTTTTTTCCCAATGAATGAATCGGTGTGCATGTTTTAAAAGATACCTTACTTTTTATTTTTCTTATTGTAAAAGATATATTCATTTTAGAGAATTTGGAAAATAAGGATAAACACAATAATAACTTAAAAATGTCCTCAAATATCACTTGGAGATACAGTTGTAAGGTTTGAAATTGAGAATTACAAGTCCTCTCATGTTGTTTTTCTTTTACAAGTACGTTTTGGTTACTGAGACCCTCGAATTCCCATATGAATTGTAGTAGCAGCTAGTCAGTTTTTGCAGAGGAGCCTGCTGGGATTGTAATCGAAACCACGTTGTATGTATGGATCGCTCTGGGGAGCACTGCCACTCCAAGAACACTGTCTTCTGATCCAGGAATGTGCGTGGTGTGTCTGTCCAGGTATTTAGGACTTCTTTAATTTTTTTCAGCAATGCATTTTGTTTATAGAGTATTATTTTACTTTTTTTCTTTGCCTTTATACTGAGTAAAAGTGTGCAAGTTACCGGGATCAGAAGTGTATTTGAGCCCTGCCAATTGCTGCCACCATGTAGGCTGCGCTCTTTCTTTGCCCTGTGAAAAATCTTGCACAAAATAGGACCTCAGTAACCCTCTGTTGAATGAATGATTATATGATTGTTGGATGATGCTTGAGAGTCCTTCTGATGATGTCTTTTTCCCAGCCTTTCCCCTCCTCTTAACTATGCCCTTTGTCTTCCTTTCATCTAGTCTGGTTTTCAGCCTGCCTGTGGCATTGATTTTCCCTCTCTGTACACTCTTCCTTTCACTGGTACATGATAATGTTACATGTGGGCTGTGGAAACTTGCTAGATGTCAAGAAAGCGCAAATCCATGGCATGGTAGTATTTTCAAACTGTGGTATTCTTTTATCAATTGAAATTAAATCAGGCTGAGCCCCTGAGCCCTCCCGTGAGCTCTTTTCTCCTTCCTACAGGTGATAGTGCTCTGGTTGCTGCCTGTGCCCTACCCCCAGCCTTGGTTTTGGAGTTGAGTAAGTCACCATCACTGGAGCCCTCTCTTTAAAAGATGAAAACATTTGCTCCTTCTCCCTGGTTGGGGACTTGGATGAGATGAGGTACCAGATAAAGAATGCAACCCCTCTTATTCTGACCCCTGCTCTTTCCGTTGTACTCTTTTTGAAATAGTACAGTTCAACTGTATAAAGATTGATTGTGAGCTAATGAGATAGACAAGACAACCGAAAATTTATTAAATATCCTTTCATGCCAGAAACAAATGTGTTATACACACAAAAAGCACATAAAGCACGGTAGTACTGTGGTTACAAACATGGGTCTGAGATCGAGTCCTGCTCTGGAGTGACCAGTCCTGTGAGATGGAGAACTGGTAGTTCGGCTTAGCCTCTCCCATACTTGTTTCCTGTCCTGCAGAGACGGGTCTCGCTAGGTGTCCCTCCCCCTTAGAGGTGCTGTGGGGTGTAAATGACGCACGTGGGCAGCCCGAGCACAGCTGTTCATTCCTCGTAAGTGCAGGATAGAATGGATTTGCGGAGACAGCTTTATGACCACCCCGTGTAGACTCTCAGTGTGCCAAAGGGATGTCTTCTGGTTTGGATGTGGGATTCTCACTTCTCTAAATACCCAAAAATTGTGTTATTGGGCCTTGCTGATTTGAATCTATTCTTTAGAAAGTACATATTGTAGATATATTTTTCAAGCATCCATGCATTTTTTCTTTTATTATTTATAGTTCTACCCTCTCATCTCTTGTTGTGGCTTTTCATGGAATCCAGGGAAACAGCCCTAAGCCACCTGCCTCTTCACACGTCTCCGTGGCGGTTTTCTTCCCTGACTAGAAGAGGGTTCTGCATAGGAAATTTTCTTTGTTCCCCTTTTCTTGGAGTCTCTCTCTCTGTCTGCCCACCTCTCACCTGTCCATCTGTCCAGTTCTCTACCCACTCATTCTTCTGACTTGTTCCAAAAAGCATTTCAGGCAGCTTACAGAAGAACAGATACCAAAAAACAGGTGAGAAAATGGGACCAAGTTCAGACAGTGAGGCTAGGAGGCGAGCTTGTGTGAGGGTTGCAGGCGTGAGAAATATAAGACTTATAAGATTGCTGTGACTTATAAGATCGACAGCAACAGTGTGCCTGAGGCTCCCAGCAGACACAGGGAAACAGGGTTTGTGGGAGATTCTCACTGGATGTGAAATAAATAAGTGGATGAGGAGAAGCCCAGCCTTTCCAGCTACTAAGGCTTAGGAGAATATTTTGAGTGTCTTCCAAAATCACAGTATTTCATCTTTTCTTTGTCAGAGTTCTATGTATAGTTGGTTACATTCTATACCTGGAAATTTCTCCAAAACTGCTTCCCACGTGAGTCTCATGGCTCGGAATGGGGTGGTTCGGCTCATTGACGGGTGTTGGCCAGAAACAGAAAATGACATCCTCCAAGAAGCCTGGGATTTGTCAGTTATGTTTTGTCAGTTCTGTTGACTTCAGAAAATGCTTTCACAGTTCCTCTCCATCTGAGGAGGCAGCGTGCTCTCTTTGCAGCATCAGGAGCTCAGGGCCACGGGATGGTGGGGGCTGACTTCACTGCCGTCAAGACAGCTGAGGTAGTCACTGCAGGCGTGGTGCTTTCACGTAGTGCATTTCATGTTCTTTAATAGGTTTCAACAGGGAGTTAATTGAGTTAATTAACATTTAATAAATATGATGCTTTGTTGTAAAGACAGTTATAAGCAGTATATAAGCTGTGAAGACTTTAAAAACGGTTTCATTACTTAAATTTCAGCAGGGAAGATTTAGTTTATCTTATTTATGCCTCTCTTTTACAGTAACAAAGAAACAAGACAGAAAAAGCAGAGGATGATTTCTGTTCTTCCTCTCGGCTTGCAGGTGCCCTCACCTCCAGTGGCATCCATCCAGACACCAGCACTGACACTGGCCGTGCTCAGATCTGCCTCAGCCCTGAAGACACAACTGACAAATAGAAGGGGGCCATGCCCTGTTACAGCAGGTGCTCTCACTTTGAGGGTCCTTATGTAACTGCGCATTGTTATTCAGGATCGCCCATTCTACATTGTTTGAAGCTGCTGCGGTGTCTCCTAGTTATTTGTTTCTGTAAGTACTCATGTATTTTCTCCAATGCATGGTACTAGACATCTAAAAATGCTTTTTTCAGATGAAAAGTAATGTGTATTTAATATAATAAGTCTGAAAAAAGGGGCAAAAGAGGGTATCCTTGTCCCACTACTCAGAGACAGTAATTAACACTTTAACATCTATTTTCTGTCCTTTTCGTCAGTGTGTATCACCTCTGTCATAAAAAGCAGCGATCACTCTGTGCCTGTTTATTGTGTGGAGACCTCCATTTTCCATTCGGCTTATTACATGTTTTTCTGCAATATTCTATCTCCGCTGACATGATTTTTAATGACCAGTATAGCATTATGTCTTGTGGAGGCATCGTCCATTTTACTTCGGACTTAAATAAACTTTTAAATTCAAGTATACTTAACTGAAATACTGAAAAGAGACCTGTGGTGGTACCGAAAGAGCCCCTACATCCCTTCCCCTTATTTCCTGAGTGTAAAAGCTGTTGCCAATGTGGTGTATATATTTCATGACCTTTATGCCTATGACATATATATATACCCATAAATACATACATACCTACATACATACACTTATATGAGAAATCTATGTATATGTGTGTGTATATATGCTTTATTGAAAAATAAGACCGTACTATATGTGTTCTGCAGCTCGCTTTATTCACTCACGGGTATATCATAGACGTCCTCCCTCTCCAGACTCACCCGGTCCTTTCAGATAGAGAGGAGGGGTCTCCTGATGTGCAGGTGTGGTCTCTTGTGGAAGGACACCTTTGGTGGGAGAGTGATGTGGACAAGGCCCTGGACAATGCCGAATCGCCGGCCCCTTCAGAGCCCACATCTTGCCGTGATTTACCGCATCATTTTCTTGATGTTGGACCCTTAAGTTTTCTCCATTTTCCACTTTCAGAAAGGATGTTTGACTGGCATCCCTCTTGTACAAACATACCTGTGATCTTGTATGAGTATTCCTTTAGTTAAGGCTTCTGGAAATTTAGTCCCTGGATGTGACATTTACATTCATCACAGGCTCCTTTCAAGTGACTCTAGAAATTACTCCTCCAGTGGGGAATGAAAAGCTGTAGAATAATTTATGTAACCAATTCTCAATCACTGGATATGATTTCACTTCAGCTTTTCATCCCACCATTGTAAACAGTGCTGTGTAAATGCTCTGATGAGTACATCTTTTGAACTGATTTTTTTCTAAATGAAATGATTCCTAGAAGTTGAGTTGAGTCTGTGTGTACACACGTTTTTCAGAGTTTACATATCCATTGACATGTCGTCCTCCAAAATGTCACTCACAGTTTGTTCTCTCACAGATGGACACTAGCTAGATTATTGTTTATAAATATTTGCCAATATGATGAACAAAAGTGCTTTTTCATTGTTTTAGTTTGTATTTGATGACCAGTGAGGTATTGAGCATTTTTCACTCATTAGCCATCTGACTTTTTAAAAGTGAATGATCCCTTTTGTCCTTTGCACACATTTAAGTGAGGGAGCTTCTTGTTGCTTTGTGACAGCTCTTTGTATGTTATGAACATTAAACCCTTGTCTTCATCAACATGTATCACAGAGCTTTTTCTTGTCATTTCTTGCCTTTCATTTTGTTCAGTAGTTTTTTTATTTTCTTTGTGGCCCAAAATATTTTTAAGATTGTAAATGTCTTCCTTTTCGGTTTTATCTTTGGTATTATTCTTAGAAACACTTTCTTATAATGATATAAATCTCTTCTGTAAGTTTTTTAATCTCTAAGATGGAGATGATAATAGTACTTGTTATAGTGAGGAGAAGTTGAATTAATATGAGCAAAGAGTTGCATTTGTTGTTATTAGTATTTTAATATTTATATCACTATCTGTAATTTTTCTTGTGGTCATTAGGACAGGAATAGAATTTGTTCTTTCCAGGTGATTCTCTGATTGTCCCAGGAAAATTATTGAATTCATACTTTGCTCTTTGATTTGAAATCCCAACTGTACAATATACTTATGTACACTAGAGTCTCTTTTTGAGCTCATGGTTTATTTCTGTCAATTTTACTTTCTTACTCCAGCGCTATATCTTACATATTGTAAAAATTTATTTAATAACTGAAAGTGTGATTTTTTTGATTCTTTTCTTCCATCACAAATTTTCTTGGCTAGTATGAATTTATTATTCCTGAAGAATTCTAAAATACTTTGTTCAAGTTAAAAAACACAGATAAGGGTTTTCATGGGATTTTTTAGTAAGTTTTGAATTATCTTTAGGAGAACGTACATCTTTACAAAACTGCTTTCCTCCATGCAATATGTTGATGTCTCTACATTCACACCTCTTACTTTACTCCTCAGTAGAGTCCAGTAGTTTTCTCCATGTAGAACATGGGCTTTAATTTTGAGTTTATTCCAGATTATTGTTGATGTCTTTGTTAATTCTGTAAGTGAGAATTTTTTGCTATTATATTTTGTAACTGTTAAAACTGACACTTAGGAAGGCAGAATCGGTTTGTAAATACTCACTTTGTAAATTGTCATTTAAAATTGTAAGTATTAAGTACTTGTTCCAGAATCCTTTCTTTTCTGTTTTTAAAAATTTGTTTCCAAGATTATCAAAATGGTCATAGCTAAGTAGTATATTTGGGGAGACAGATGGAGAGAGGTAGTGTGGCTTATGTACAAACTCTGAGCAGTTTCATGGCTGCCTTTAGGCTGGAGAAGCCGCAGAAGAGCCCAGGTTAGACCAGGGATGGCTTTGTATGCACTGGAAAGCCAGCTTTCCTGCCTTTGTGGAGAAGCCTGTTGGGCGTGACAGGTAGATGATCAAGGTCCGATGGAGGCCATTGGCTGCACAGAGCGCTGTGACTGTGAGAACTTGCGACCATTAACATGGGAAATGCTAGGGGCCAGGAACACTGCAGGGGAGCTAGGCAGCCTGTGTGTTAAGGATTTTCCAGTCCTGGGAGTGGGAAGAGCAGACTCTGGATTCAGATCTGAGTTTGAATTCATCCTCTCTTGTTTACTGGTCCTCTGACTTTTGTCAAGTTATATATCCGCTTTGAACTCCTGTTTTCTTGTCTCTCAAAACAGGAGAATTACGGCCTGCTGCTAGAGTGTTTGATCAGCGTAAATGATTTGTGTCTATGAGATGCCACGTACAATCACAAGCTCAGTAAGAAATGGGCTGTCACCTTTCTTCTGCAACTCAGTGCTTGACAAGACTTGGGGGAAAGCCAGTCCATAATTTGTGTATGATGTAATTAGGAAAAAAATTAATGTCTTGCCTTTCCCTAGCAGTATTCGTACTCCTTTGCTTCATTTACTTCTTTCCTCCTTTCCTTTCCCCTTTCCCTCTTTCACTATAAGAGCCTGAGACTCTCTCAGAACACTAGATTCAAATAACTTTAAAGGTTGTCTCATCCTCATGAAATGACTGTAAGATAAAAAAATCTGTAAATATCCCAGAATTCATTGTATTTCATTTACACACACACGCACACACACACGCACACACACACACACAATCAGGCTACCTCCCACTTGCTGAGGGAGAAGGAACACTTTTTCTGTGTTTCCATTCACTGAGCGTGAGAACAAAGTCTCTTATGCAGAATTTCTCCCGGCTTCTTGCATGGTGTTTTTAATTGGATTTCTGCTTTGTTGCCATAGAAATATTCTCCTATTAGAAGAGAGGAAGTGGAGATATAGACATTCTGCTGAGATATTGGTTTAATCATATTTGAGTTGGAAAGTACTTAAGATCATAGAGCCGTAAATATTTATGGTTGAGAATCCATGATGTTGTAACTTGGACAAGAACCTGGGTCTTCTGCCATCGTGTCCATGCGGGCGAAGAGGCAACTGGGCAGGGGATGGCAGGGGTCCTTCTTGCTTGAGTTTCAGGGTCTTGCTAGTTTTCATTGCTCACCTGCCTTTAGTTTATGTCCATGTGGCCTCTCATGGGAAGGCCACTATGTCCTGTTAGACTGAGTTTCTAATCAGCAAAAAGCTCTGGATCCACTCATATTTCCCAGAGTTTTTCTGCTGACCTGCTGACACTTTATATAAATGAGGCCTAAGAAACTACTGAATACAAAATCCTTATTGATATCACTTGCCCTTGAGTTCCAAAGGAATGGGGTGCTGTCTCAGGCTGTCTAAGGCTAGATCTGAACAAAGATATGGTGATAGGCTGTGCTGCTGGACCCTCCACAGTCAAATGGGATTTCCACCTGGTTTTTAGAATCAGGCAGATGAGTTCAAATCTTGCGTTTACCAGTTATTAGCTTTGTGACCTTGGGGAAGAAACTGTACTTCTTTGTGTCCAATTTTCTTTGTCTGTAAGTAAGTTCAGTAAATATTTTAAGGTTTTTTTTTTATACAATTGAATGAGCTAATTCCCTCATTTATACCTAAAGTACTGATCACGTGGTTCTATGTTGGTGCTTTGGTAGTTGATTACTAAGGAACTCGGCAGTGAGAATGTGGGTGGTGGACCCCTGGATCATAGAGTTTATATTCCAGGATATGATTGTAAAAGACTGGATGTGCAGTGGATTTTTAGTAAATATCCATACCTTTCCTAATCCACATTGATTGTTTATATATCTTTACACTAATATATGAACAATTTTTTATCGCAATTTAAATATCTTTTTAGTATTTAAAATATGCAGCTATAACAAAAATACATGAAATAAATAGATTTGACTTTTATTTTCTTTTCAATAAGCAAAACAAAATAAAATAGAAAAAAAAAGATTTGAAGGAGTAGAAATAATTTTATTTCCATGGAATCAATTCCCTATGTTAGGTTTTTTGGTTGTGTTGCTAAACAGCATATAAAATTTATAGGTTGTGACATATTGGAAATGGGGAAACAGTGGAGACATACTACCTCCAATGAAGTCATTTAGTTACCACGTCAAAGCTAGTTCTGCCTCCTGAATGACAGGCCAGTAAATTGGGAGATGAGGTGTTAGAGCAAGGAATAGTGACTTTATTTGAAAAGCTGGCAGACCCAGAAGATGGCATACTGATATCCTGGAGAACCCTCTTCCCCAAGTCAGAATTCAGTCTCCTTTTTTACTAAACAGGGGTGGGGATGTGGTTGGTTGTTGCAAACATCTTGCTGTACGAATTGATTTCCTTGGAATCCTTTGTTCTTGCAGCTGTCCATGTGGGTCAAATCACGGTGACCCTTTAAAACCTCCAAAAAAAAAAAAACAACAGGTTATTCTCTATTTTGCAAATTGCCATCTCTACATAAGTGTAGAAGAGCTAACATCCTTAAAGATCAGAGCCCGCAGAATAGGCCCTCCTGGATATTTCAGGCTAAAGGCAACTTTCTTTTACAAAAGGTGCAGAGCTAGCATGTCTAAGCCTAGAAAACAGGGCACAGGTTTAAAGCCAAAGGAAAACATCTAACATTAAGTCAAATTTTTTCTTTTCTATTACAATTCCTTTTTCCACCTCATAAATAATTTTAGTAAGGAACATGAACAATTTTTAATTTTTTTTCTCAATAATGGATAAATGAGCCAACTACATTTTTGTGAGCAGCAATGCTGTGCGTGCCTTGGGGTCACAGCAAACTCTTGTTGGGGGTGGTCGACCCTGCAACAAGTCTGATGCCCTGTGAGTGTTGGTGAGGGTCTCCCTAACCTGGGGCTCTCTTCAAGAACCAGCATATGGGCATTGACCTCTGGAGACCACTTTTTCAGCTGCAGAAAATTTTTTCAGATACTGTGATTGAAAAATCACTCCAGCTGGGGATAAGTAGGGAATAAAGGAAGAGGAAAAGGGCTTGGAGTAAAGTAGAAGAGAAGGACAGAAGATTAGGGAGCCTGGGGGCTTGGAAGCGGGGCTTCGGGAGAGAGACGAGCACAGGTGGGGAGGTGCCCGGCACTGGAACCAGCTTCTGCACCTGTCCGTGCGCCCAAGCCACACAGCATTTAATTGGCCCAGGACGCTATCCTGTCTGGATGTCACCCTGGGCAGAACCTTGAGAATCGAAGGTAAGGGGTGGGCAGCACTCACCTAGGGGACACTGAAGGCTTTAGTCAAGTCCACAGTGCCTTTTATACTCATGTGTCTTCACTTGCCATTTATCTTAGGATCTGAGAAGCAGGAGCAAGGAATTCAGGGAGAGATCCAGGAAGACATCTGACTCTGTTAAGAGACGACATTCACAGCGACAAGGGGAGCGAAGACACTTGCAGCAAAGCAAAATGAATTCACAACGATTGCATCAGAGCTGCAGGTGTGAGAGAGCCTAAGCCTGTCTCAGAGTGCAGGGGACAAGTGGAAAGGAATGGTAAAATTTCCACTGACAATTGAAATTTTGTTAAATAGCCTGCTACTCTTAATTGTATCACTTCATTGTATGTAGGTGTATTTCTGTGAGCATTTATAGGTTCACACAACCCCACCAGCACCTCTTGCCCCCACCGGGGATGGGCTTTCTCAAGCACAGTGCACCTCATGCTTGATTGGCCACGCTACGGGTCCTGGCCTGGGGCCGGGTTGCTGCAGGGCACTGAGTCCCCGAGGCACGGGCAGTGAGACAAGACAGGAACATCTCAGCTCATGACTGAGGGCCTCCGTTTCCCCCTGCAGTGTAAGAATGCCGGTGACTCAGTTAGAAGCATGCTTCGAAGCTGTCCGTGTACTTGCCACCCAGAAGCAGAGCCTGGGAGCTACCGAATTTCTCCAGAATGCAGTTTACATTCACCTTGACAAGTGAATTATGTCCTTTTACAAGTGGAGGAATTGCTGCCGTTTCCCTGGAACTTACTCACCACTAGTGTATATGATTTTCCTTTGCTAGGATTCAGTATAGCCTGCTAAAAATTCTGGAGTCAGATCTTGAAACCCTGATGAAGAGGATTATTTATTTTATTTCTTTATATGATAGTATTTTACTTTCAAAATTCAGAGTTTTCAGTTCATTGAGGAATTTTTTCGGGGGTTGGAGAATCAACGTTTCTCTTACCATCTTTGTGACCTGTTGCTTTGTGCCTCTCACCTGTCTTCTGTCACTTGTGAGGCGGTTCCATTTGTGACCCTGTGCGGGTTGTTCATGTTATAAAATATAAATTCTGTAAAACTACAGTCCCTTTTAGTCCGAAGACATTCCACAAGTAATACTTAAATCTGGGTGTGGTTTTTAGAAGACAGAATCATTAGAACATGTACTTGCAGGTTGCTAGTGCAAAATCCCCAAATCAATAGTCTAGCTCAACATCTAAAATCTTTCTAATCTACCTTGGATTTGTATGGATAAGTGAAGCAGTTTGCTAAGAAATCAAGACCAGGTTTAGAATACAGGCTGGTGTAGCTCAGCAGGTCCTCCCATGCTGATGCTCTGCCAGAGGGTGGGGCCAAGGGGAGAGGGCGTGTCCTGCCCTCCCTGAGCTGACAGTTTGATGGCAAAGACCTTCACCAGGTGAAGAACTGGGAGTTTCTTCTAAGAAAAGTGGGTTTGAAAAGAGTCCTAAAAGCGCGGGAGTGACACAATCCCATTTGTCTCAAGTAGGGGAGAGCGGCTGTAGGGCCAATTGGGAGACTCGTGAGTCCAGGAGTGCAGTGTTGGTGGCTTCCACTTGAGCGGTGGGACGGTCAGTGTGTTAAAGCGAACAGATTGAAGACATGTTTCGATGGTAAATAGGAAAGGATGAATGCTGTCTGTGAAGTTAGAATGGAGTAAGGCCCAGGTTTCTGGGTGGATTAATGAGGTAAATGATAGCCCTGCTGTGCTGTGATGAGGGAAACCTGCAGAGGGAGTTCTGGGGAAAATCTGATGAGTTCAGCTGTGGGTAAATCAAAGGCTGTTAGATGTGTGGACATGGAGCTCTGGTGAGAGCCAGTAGTGAGTAGGGGGAGGGGAGAGAGTCTTTCAAATCATTTTGTCTTGTGAACATACAAATAAGGATGAGCAATGACACACTTAACACCTCTATATTCTGGATTTAAAACCCAGTAACATTTTGCATTATTGACTGCAGAGGTTCTTAATTTTTTAAGAGAAATAAAATAAATAGAAACAAAATAGTGGAGTTAATCAACATCTAAACAACATTAGATTTGATGTGTGTCCTTGTGTATATTTTGATACCTCATCTGTTTATAACTATAATCTACAAAAAGTTAACTTGCTTAGCATAAGAGTTAAACAGAGGGACGTGACACACACTGTTAGGGGTGGAAGCTGATCACCTTGGGCAAATTATGTCGCCTCTCTGTGCCTTAGTTGCATCTTCTGTGACTGCCCCTGGGCCCCTCATCACAGCTGATTTCCTAGACTTGATGTTGGGAGGGAGGCTGCTGAAGGGATTAAGAAGTGGCAACTGCTAGGGATACTGAAGAGTGAGACAAAAGCAGATTAAAGCCTATAAACTTAGTACAAATACCCTCAAAAGAGAAAGAACCTTGCAGTGTTTTGAGCCACTTAGCGTAAGGAAAACAAAATCACGTGGACCCAATTCTCTTGAACATTTGAGTATTGTGGGTGGGAGGGTGTCATCAAAAAAGTGTCAAGAAAAGGCCTTTTGGTTTCCCTTGACGTTTCCAGTAAGGGTGAGTAGCATAAGCAAAACCCCTCCCGGTTCACAGTGGAAGGTCCTTTTTGTGCAAAACTGACCAAAGGTTGGAAACCACTCTTCAGCGGTGCTGGCAAATGAAGAGACTTCTGGATTGGGTGGGGCACTTGCTGTGACTTCCAGGTAACCTGCTGGCTGGGGACTGTTAGGCGGGCAGTAGGTTTGCAGGGAGACCCGGGCATAATCCCTGCCTCTGAGGCTGCTAGTCTGATTAGTCCCCTGGGCACATGCAGTCCTAATGGGGCAGCCCGGGATGTGGCCTGGGACACCTGCAATGCTGAGGGCGAAAAGAGGGCTTCCCTGAGGGGGTGTCCCTGCAGAGAGTGGAAACGTCCTCCTGCAGGTGAGGAAGAGCCTCTGAGCAGGGGGAAGGATGCACAGGCAAGACCAGCCTGAGCACGGAGTGTTTGGGAAGCCAGAAGTCATACAGTGGCCCAAGCAGCCTTGTTCCTGAGAGACTGGAGGTAAAAGATGCTGAAAAGGCAGGCTAGGTTCAGACCCTGTGGTGTTTTATGAGTGACAGGTAAGGACTGGTCAGGCAGGCATGAGAGAACCCTGTGGGCATCCCAGCTGGGGCGTCACGCAGGAGGGAGGAGCAGAGTTATAGACTTTGCCACTTATTAGCTGTGTGACTTTGAGCAAGATCACCCCAGTTCTCTCTATATATATCTTCAACTGTAAAGTGACACAGTGACAAGCTCGTGTCATCAGAAGGCTTAGTTTAGCTCTGATCCTCTGTGTCCAGTCCTGTCAGTGCTGCCCTGTGAGGTTCTGTAGCGGCTGCTCTTACCCTGAGATGGGAGGGCGTAGAGGGACATTGTAGCACCCGAGGGCAGGATGGGTTTGCTTTAAAAGCAGACATGTTGCCGCCTGCAGCTGCAGACCTGCAGGGAGCTTGGTTGATGGTCGTGGAGAGAACTTTGGAGTCCTTAGCATCGTCTTAAGACTTGTTTTCACTTAGGGACCAGATATGCCTTTGCAGATTAATGTTGAATATTTGGGCTTCTGGCAAAGCTGTTTTCAGAGATGGGTATATACGTAACATATCATATAAAATAAAATGATTTTCTTAACGTGTGGGACTTTGCAGCTGTTGGGAACATCTCTGTTGCCCTGGTCTCCACAGAGGACACTAGGTGTCAGCAGAGCATGCGGGAGGGCAGGCAGCCCACAGTGCTTTTGCCGGCTGTTCTCCCCAGTAGGGCAGTCTGCTGAGTTGACTCTTCTCTGAGTTTGGTTACCAGATGAGCAGACAGCAAAGTAATGAGTTCTGGTGGGACTGTATAATGACAGGAAGAAAGAGGAACCAGTAGTTTTTCAGGACTAGAACACGCTTTTGGTTCCTGATCCAGTGTATTCCATTACAGAAGTGATGAGTTGTGTCTATTCTGGGACTTGATTGAAATAAACGTTCAGCCTAAAATTAAGAGTTGTGTTTCATTTGGCGGGAGGACTCGAGCCGGGATGACAGTCTCTCAGATCACTCTGAGGAACTGCTCCCAAGAGGTATGGGAAGAGCTAGGATATACAGGAGCTTTACAACAAAGACCAGGTAGTTGGAACAATAAAAGATTGCTTTTTATCTAAAGAAAGCCAGGTATCTCAAGTTCAAGAATTTAGTGGTTTTCTATGTATGGGGGGAAGCAAACATTTGGACTCACTGAATTCATACTTTAACAAGCACCTAACTATCTAGGGCAAGTATCCTGTCCTTTCTTATTCTGAGTCTGCTCAGAGGGCACCAATATGAGTGGCTGAGAGGCTGGGTTTCAGGCATGTACTCGCTGGGGTGTGGCAGCGGCTGCTGATGGCTTGGCTTCAGGATTCTTTGTTTACTGACGTGGTTGCAGTATTTTCTTTCACATTGTACTACTTTCATTCACAGTGCTCCCCCTTGGTCCTAAATTCGACCAATATTTTGAGAGAGGTTTCATGACCAATTTTGTCCCACGGTGCTAGGATGGCTCATTCCTACTTCTGGTGAAGTATCTTCTGAGCTGCCATTCAAGGTGTTAGTTTTTTATCAGGCCCTATTGATACTAAAAGTTCTCTGGATCGCCTGTCTTACTAGTCTATTATGATCCAGGAATTGTTTACCCTTCGTTGCTCATTACCATAACTAGAATCGCACTATTACAATTATTTTATACAGGGTTATAAATTTTATCTATTCCTTCAAGATGTTTAGCCATCATCAATCTTGTAGGCCTAGTTACACATTGGGAAATGTAACAGACAACAATTTTATTATATAGACAGGATATAAGTAATTCAGATAGTAACGTTTATAAAGTCATGAGTAAGAATTTAATAGTCGAGAAGTTATATTTTTGGGTTAAAATTTTCCTTGTGTTCCTGATTGAGTTTGAGTGATCTTATGAGAAATTTCATATTTATGGTCAGGGTCAGAGCAGGTATTAATTAGCCTGGTGAGGTCTCCCACCTTGTAAGATCAACAGTGGCCTAAACAGAACTATAAATTATTTTTAGAATAACGTTTCTGAGGGCTATCTAGTTAGAGCCTTGGAGTAGGGAAACCCACCAAGGTAACACAGAAGTACTAGACATAGGTAATTTACCATAAACTTAACAGTTGGAGTAGTTCATAATCAAAGGTAGGAGAAATTATCAAAGTAATTGGCATACAGGCCTGGTTCGGTGTCTTGGGTCTGCAGTCTTCTTCAGATGTTGTCTTCTTCTCATCCTGACCTGGTAGATTTTTCTCCATTTGGGCATTGTTTTAAGGTGAGCAGTGCTCTATAGGCCAGTGCACTGCAGGGGCTGTTTCTGATAGGAAATGAATCTGAAAGTCCGTTTCCTTCAGCTTTGGTGTGTATGGTCTTGTTAAGAGTACCTGATAAAGGGTCCTTCCATTCAGGTTGGAGACAGTTCTTTAAGTCATGCCTGTTCCAGTATTTATAATACCCTGGCTGCTGGTCATGGGGCATTGGAACTTTACCAAGGATAGATTACTGAGCCTCAGAAACAAACCTAGAGTATTCTTTTCATAATTCAATTAACCTTTACAGCAATGTGACATAACAGCAAGGAATGATCTGGGAAATGTCTAAGTAAATATAGACCTCAATCAACAAAACTAGAAATTAATATCCACTAAAATATAATCTTTTTTCTCTCTAAAGTTACCCTCAGTTTTCTCAAATATAGTCAAATAAAGATTAATTTATTTACAAGCTAAGTCTGATTATTTGATTATATAGGCTTTTTTTAAATTGGCTGTGTTGGAACTTTTAATTAGGAGTCTCAGGGTAGAATGTTAATAAGGTTTTCTTAGGCCCGGAATGCCTCGTCAAGGGCTTGTCATGGATTTCTGCCTTACAGATTTAGGTAAATTCTTTTCTCTTTAAAATCCTTAAAATACTTTGAGATTGCTATATCTGTTAGGAGATGATCTTCCTCATTTGTCTGATAGACCCACTGGGGACCTTAGAGTTTTTAGTCTCTTGAGGGATCAGATAGAGAGAAAAGATAACTGTTCCAAGTCTGCTTACATAGGTATAACTTATCAAATTTCTGTGAATAATAACTAGCTTAAGGAGAAGAGTTTCTTTATGTCTGGGAAACAGTTTAAAAGCCAGTAGTATGTCAGACAAAATCAAAAATTATAACCATATTCACCAGTTTACTCAGTCCCATGTAACTAATTCTTTTACTCAGAGTTTTCATTAGACCTTTAAAATTTCTTACCCTGTTTAGTTCAGTGCTATAGTTCAAAATTTATTTGAAATCAATAAATCTCCTTGAAGAGAAAGCAATTTGCAAAATCATCAGAAGGAAACAATTAACTGTATATAAATGACAAGTGATTTAAAAGCATGGTTAAACAACGTCACACTATAATCGATAAAGAAAGCTGGTCACTATAACTAGAATTATGACTGGTAACATTTCAGATATACCAGAATTTTAGGGAATCCATATAATTTATAGAATATCTATATTAATAATATTTTCTCATACAGTATAACCTAGGAAGATCTATTATTCATTTGACAATACCATGTTATTTAGCATGCCAAATGAAACTTACTACTTTAAAATCTCTCTTTGGGATGTTTCAGGGGCCCTCTGTAGCATCCCAAACTTAACTGGAGATTAAAAGAACTTTAATTAGAAATTGATATTTGGGGAGCTTGTTAAAGGTTTTCAGAACACTTGGTCAGATAAACATATAGATCACTGTAAAGTAGTTCTTTTTCATTAACAAGAAAATACGTTAAAGTAAAAGCAGAACAGGTCAGTTATGTGGTATAAGAAGCTTTACAATTTGTTACTGAAAGTGGATTAACATTTTTAGAAAATTTTGTCATCTTAACAGAGAGAAAACCAAATCTAGTCTTGTACCAGATTACTTCTAAGATTCATTTACTTTGCCCAAGTTGATTCTAAACTTAGACAATTCTGACAACGTACAAAACTCTTTCCTCAGTGTTCCTCTTCCACAAGCATTCCACAGCTTTCTATACTCACATTAGTGTGTCCTTTATTTTCTCTTCCATTCAGAAGTAACCAGCTTCAGAAGAAAGTCACTATTTTTTATTAACAAAATATAATTACATTCATATATCTTCCTTTACACATTTATCTTACTTTCCTAGGATACTGAGATTATACCCTTAATAATAGAGATTATTTCAGGGTAGCACCAACCATTTATTAATATTTCTAAACACCTTTACTTTCTTTGTAAGGGTAAGTTAAATGTTAAATAATTCATATTTCAATCTTATTTTATCTGAAAGTGTCATAGCTATTTAATAAAATCCTATCATTTAACTTAATTTAGCACAACTCTAGAATTTAAAGATACCAAACATTTAGAGATTATCTTAACCATACATTTTAAAAATATATTTTAAAAATTTACCCAAAGCTCTCATCTCATTTGCATTTAATTTACTTAAAATTTTACTATACCACATTACTATTTTTTTTTCTTGACAATTCTGCAACAGATATAACAGGATCTTATTTGACTTTCATTAAAACTAGGTACAGTAAAGGTATTGTACTTAATATTGATGACTTTAAAGATGTCTATATTAATTAGAACATACTTAAACTAAACAATATCAAATATTATCTTAATATTGAATATTTTCCAGTTCACGTGACGCTGAAAGTCAACTTGGTCAGTTTTTATTTTAAAAATACTTAATTTGTAAGCTCTTATTTTTTTTTACGTCAATTAAGCAGAGATCTTTGACTTTGATTTTTTTTTTTCAGCTGTAGAAATATCTCACATCTATAATGTGTACGCAGGCTTATAAACAGACAAAAGCTAGAGATCTCATAGGTTCACTTTAAAACTTACTTATAAGATAGGTATAATAATAGTTGGAGTAAGCTGAATTTGCTTGCTCAGATCACTAAGGCTTACTATTTATGAAACCGACATTTAAGATTTCTTGACAATTGCTGAAGGACGCGTCAGAATTCTGAGTTCTAAAATGCCAAAAATTTCTTGGCCTTAAGTATTATCTCATTGAGCTAATTAGGCTCAGTCCTAGGTCACTGTTTGCTGTATTTATATTTCTGATCTGCAAGACAAAGACAGAAGCTTCCAGTTCCCCAGAGAACTGCTCTGTCATCTAGGCCCAATTGTATCTCCTAATTTGGCTTTTTTGTATCAGTGAGAAGAGCTGTAAACAAAGAATTCTATGTTTTAAAACTTTAAGATTTACTTTAGCATGTCTTCCAAAGCTTGCATAAGGTATTTAGTGAGGTCTCTTTTCCTTGAGTTATAAGTTAAACCCAGGATAAACCTCTTATTTTATTGTCTATTAGCCACTGAATATTAGTTTTTAATTTTACGTTATATTGGAAGGCTCACGATACTCTATTGGTTTCCTTTACTTTGTTCAATTAATATTTTCTAAGGGACAGATATGTGCCCAGCCTTATAATACCAAGAAGGGGAAGCGTTTTTCCATTGAAATATATCTATCCCACAATATAATTAAGCAAAAGTTTTATATAAAGTCCATTTAATATACCAATTTTACAAATTTTATCTCAATTTTATTAAATCTTGTACCCTTAATTTTTATATATATTAGGTTTAATCAGTAATTCCTATTTCTAGAAGGAGTGTCAGAAGCTTTTTTTTTTTTTTTTTTTTGTGCATTGTATCTAATTATATAGAAAAGTCTCTGGGATTCCCAAGTTTCAGCCAAAGAGCTTAGGCCCTTCTCAATTTTCAATTTGATTAATAGGTCTGTTGTCCCAATCATTGATCAAGTATTTCAGTCTATAATTATGTATTATTTTTAGCTCTATAAATACATATATTTTAAACTGTGCTAAAGCGGACTTGTTTGAACTTTAATGTTAGGGGGCAGTAGGTGATCTCTTTGGCCCCTTTTTTTTACTTTACATAGTGTAGTATCAAAACCTTGTATCTAAATCCAAAAATGTCCATTTTATTTATCTCATTCAAAATAACCATATAAAAATATTTATCCATTTGGGATAAGCCCCTTATCTTTTTTTTTTCCGACATTTTTACAATCCTTTTTCCAGTTATTCAGCCTAATTAACATTAATTATTCTAAGTATTTATTAGCATCTCTAAAACCATTGATCGGAAAGGGAAAACACAAATGTAGCTTTTCAAACAAGTTTTTTTTTTTTTAACTAATTTCTTAGGTTAAACATTAGATATATTTTCCTACCTTTAAACTTGATTTTAATAGGTACCAATAAAACGGCTGTTTATAATGAGAGCTCTTTCAACTTTCACCAATTTAAAAGTTTTCCCAAATTAAAGGATCCATCATATGGCCATCAATTTATATATATATATATAATAATATATATTATTATTATATAATATATATATATAGTGATTTTAAACCAATAAGATGAAGAGACTTTTCCACATGAGAGTGGGGGTGTTGCTTAAATAAAATTCAAAATTTACTTTCCAAAAGCTAAAAGCCTTTGTGGTCCAGGCTGATGCAACAACGGTTAAGATGGCAAAATATCTGAAAATTTGTACAATCAAAGGATTTTTGAGAATCCCAATTTATTTGCTTGGCCACAATATGTACACAATACTTGTACCTTTTGTATGACAGAGTCCAAGGTTTCGTTTAAAATAAAAGAAACACATATATACATATATACACACACATAAAACACCCAGAGAAAGATAAAACGTTTACATTTCAAGGACACAGGAAGAGAAATCCAAGTTCCCCCTAAATGGGATTTTGTTCCTATAAGTTCAGAATTCCAAAAAATATTTTATCAGGCCTGGTTAGTTACTTTCAGGGTGAGTTTTTTTTTTTCTAATTCCTAATTAATGTTGTAAGTTTTGTACGTATATAAACCAGGCTAGTGTATTAGTTGGAGGCTGGCAATCTGTCATTTCTTTTTCTTTTCTGTTCTGTGTTTTTTTTTTTTTAATTTTTTTTTTTGAAAGTTCTATTCCCCATTGTAAGGTCGGGTTTTCAGAATAAAATTGCTGGTAAGATTTCCCGCAGGGACAACAATATGGCATGAAGCCTTTGCATCTACCATTCCTGTAAGTTTCTCCATCACCCAAGAAAGCTGTTACCAGCCAGGAGGAGGGTCCCATTTTTGGAGTTGAAAGGTTCCTCATAGGAGTTTTACTTTTATTCCAAAAAATTCAGTGGAGGTAACCAAATCGAGGACAACATTAGACCAGCCTCTTACATAACCACTCAGTCCTGAACCCAGTGTCTTTCAACTTGGACCCACTCAGGACGTTTTCACTGGGTGAGTATTTTCCTGGTATGTTTCCACCAGCCCCACTTCAGACGTCTCCTCAAGGTGGGTGTTTCCTGTTATCTTTCAACCAGGCCCCACCCAGTATGTCTCCACTTGGTGGGTAATTCCGCCCAGTCTCTTTCAACTGGAGGGCCAGGTACCTGGATACACCGCAAAATAAAACTCAGGATCATCAACCAATATGGGAGATCCGAGAACCAGGAGAGACTCGCCCAAATTCATCTGGATTCCCCAAGGAGGCAGATGGGCACAAAGTGCCAATGCTGGTACCAAGGCTCCGGTAATTCGGAGAGTTCAGCTGGAGAGAAGTCTGCTCTGGGTCCCTTCCTGGTGTCCAAAACTTTTGACTGAAATACATGTGCAGCCTAAAAGTTAAGAGTTATGTTTTATTTGGCGGGAGGACTCGAGCCGGGATGACAGCCTCTCAGATCGCTCGGAGGGACTGTTCCAAAGTGGTTGAGGAGGAGCTAGGATATATAGGAGCTTTACAACAAAGACAAGGTTGTTGGAAGAATAAAAGATTGCTTGTTATCTAAAGAAAGCCAGGTATCTCAAGTTCAAGAATTTAGTGCTTTTCCATATATGGGAGGAAGCAAACATTTTTACTCACTGAATTCATTCTTTAGACAAGCACCTAGCTATCTAGGGCAAGTATCCTGTCCTTTCTTATTCTGAGTCTGCTCAGAGGGCACCGTTGTGAGTGGCTGTAGAGGCTGGGCTGCAGGCCTGTCCTCGCTGGGGTGTGTTGGCAGCCACTGATGATTTGGTTTCAGCATTCTTTGTTTACTGACATGGTTGCAGTATTTTCATTCACACTGTAGTATTTTCGGTCACAGAATGATTATGGATAATCTGCAAACTTGGAAAGCAACCGAGATGGAATTACTTCAGGTACCTTCTAATTTAATAAGCCGTGTGCAAACATAAACATGGAGGAAGCTTACAAAAGAATTTGGTGGTGTAGGGAAGGTGTTCTGCACATTACAGGAGAAGGCAGAATTCCTTTTCTTTGTGGGCAGGGACGTAAGCCCACCTTTCTTTTCTGTAGTGGCTTCTGAGAACACTTTATGGTAATTAATGAACATTGAGAAACGGTGGCAAACATTGCATTCAAGAGCTGGCCGGCTGCAAACTTGTGTATTGGACAGGTGGAATTCATAGGCAAGTGGTCAGGTGGATGGGAGAGAAATGAAGCCCAGGCCTGGGCCCAGATTCAGGTTTAAATCGCCATTTCCTCACCATGGGGCCTTGGACTACAATGTAACCACTCCTAACCTGTTGGTGAATCTGTGAAATGGGCATGATAATATTCGTTTGTACCTGGGATTGTTGTAAGTTGTAAAGACTATTATAGCACACATGAAGCACTTAACACACTGGCACTTAGCAGTGTTCACTGTGTGTGGACGTCCCCTTCGCGTGTGTCAGAGCCGTAAAGGCAGCATTTGTCTGTTGAGGATGCACTGGTAGCCCCTTGAATACGTTGTGAATTTGGTGATTTCCTTTTATCTTGGTAAATCTGTGTGCCATGGGCAGTTATTTTCATGGACAGATGAGGAATCTCAGGGTAAAGAAGACTGTGTAATTTGCCCAAAGTCAGACCATAATTTTGGGTGCAGGGGCCTCAGTTCAGCATGGGTCCCTGGGCCTTCTGCCCTCTCCTTTCAGCACCTGAGACAGATGTGTGCTCGGCTGTCTCCCAGCCCAGAATATCTAGCAGGGAGCAAGACATACCTGGCCCTGTGCTGCTTGAGCAAAACTCCAGGGTGGAGGCAGTTACAAAAAGGATAAACATAAAAAAAGATGACTGCAAACTGTGATCAGCTCTGAGAAGGAAAGGAACACGCCTCGCCGTGCAGCGCTTGGACCTTTCCCGTCACGGCTGCTCTGGGGGCGTTCATCTCAGCTAAACAAGCTCTGCTGCTGCACAAAGGCAGGAAGGCAGGGCGCGTGTGACCAGGTAGACTGGGCCTCGTTGGTCATACTCATTCCCCATTAAGCGGCAGCTGTCATTGGCACTTACCTAGTAAACAGATGTTGGCCATAATCATCACGCACTTTGCTTGGTAGTTTTATTGGCCCCACCTTTGAGATGAGGTAATTGAAGCTGGGGAGTTTGCTGCATGCCCGTGATCACCATGGAAATACCCCCACTGGTCTTTCAACCTAGACTGGTGTGGCTGTCATGCCCCAGCCCTGTGAATGGCATCGTGTAGCTTCTCCCAAGTGGCCCAAATGACTGATATTGATTTTCTTAATTCGTAGGAAATGGTATGTGACAATAGGAGAAAAAGGTAGTAAGAAATTGTTTGGAAAACTAGAAAAAAATTCAATTCTTCCCAAGCTGGGGGAGCGTAAGCTCTGTCACACACTCCACTCACTGCCTGTCACCTCCTCCCTGCCAATTCCGTGTTCAGAAGCCACTCTGAGCCTTTGAAGAACATTTTGCCTCATGACACAGTTGACTAGGACCTGCGACCTCTCTGTCCCTGGTTAACAGTCTATTCAAAGCCATTTAAATTTTATGCTGGCTCCTCCGCTCAGATGTAAGAATAGCCTCTTTAAACTTCTTGATGCAGCTCCTTAATGAGGATCTTGTGAAGGAAACTTAGTCAAAACCTGGGATGTATGCACATAGTGACCGTAAACTCAGCACTTTGTGAAGTTCAGAATCAGATGGGTGGGAGACTCAGGAAAGGCTTTTTAAGGTAGAAAGGGGAAAGTGAAAGGACGTAGGCTGTGTAAGACTGAAACATCTCGGTCCCAGCCAGCAAGGCACCTGCGTTCAGGATGGTGGGTGGGGAGTGCAGAGTTGTCACAAAGAAAGAAGTGGTGGGATGGGAGGGAGGACAGTTACGTACTTTACTGGGGAGGGAAATAGTGGGCTGAACATTTCCTGGTTGAACAAGAGGACTGTGACATGATGTGCTTGTATTTTGGAGAGAAGGGTTTTGTGGGGACAGGCCTAGGGAGAACGCTCTGTGGCTGGGGATTCAGCACAACAAAGAAACACAGAGAACCGGGCAGACCCCAGGGCCCCTGCTGGGGGAGAGGCTGCCTGCCAATTCGAGCCCTTGGGGCTGCTTCTGTCCCTTAGCCGGGGCCTTAGAGCTCCCTTCACAACCCAGTCCTGTTGATACAAGAAAAAAAAAAGTGGGGCATGAGAAGGGCTGTGTGCCAGGCTTTGGTTGAGCCCCTTGGATGTGCCCTGCCAGATGTGGGTACTTGGCTTCATGCAGGAAACTATTCAAGCGCAAGCCACTGTTGAGTAAAGGTAGACTTATTCAGAGAGATTCATTGAAAGACAAGAGAAATTCCACGATGTGTTGGGGTTTGATGCTCAGATTAAAAGTAGGTACACACTCCACAGAGTGTGGGCCTTCTCTGAAGCGGGAGAGAGAGGTGTGACCCCTAGGTGGTGCTGTGTTGCTTGTATTCATGGGCTTGGTGGTTTCATATGCTAATAAGTAGAAGGACCAGCCTAAGGGCAAGGGGCTGGAATTCACAGGGAGTTGGCCATTTCCCACCATTTGACTTTTTTGGCTAGCCTTTGGACTGCCATGGTGCCTGGGGGCGTGTTATTCACCATGTTACTATTACAATGGGTGTATAATGAAGCTCAAGATCTGCTAGAACTTAAATCTCTTCATCCTGAGCCTCAAGGCCTATTGGGGGTTGAATCCTTCACCATTTTGATGTTAATTGCTGTGGCCTTCCTTGAATGGCTGTGCTCTGCCCCCTTCCATCCTGTCTCACTGTGATGACACAGAGAGAACAAAGGCCCGGCCCTGGCTGTGCTCCTGCATTTAACAGGGGGAGGGGTGGGGTGGGCTGAGGATGACTCTGGGTGGTGTGAAGGATGTTTCAGATTTTCCCACGTGGGACATGAGGACCTGCCAGCTGCCACCGCAGAATTATCTCATGGGCATTATCGCTTGTGTCACTCATTTGTTTCTATTTTTCTTTTTTTTTTTAAGTATTTAATCTAAATTTAATATCAGGTTTTTTTAGGAAACAAATTTCTCTTTTTCTTTTCTTTGGGGCTCTTTTCTTTTGGGGGGGTAGGTAATTAAGTGTATTTATCTGTTAGTGGAGGCCCTGGGGCTTGAACCCAGACCCCGCGTATTCTATACACACGCTCTAACACTGAGCTTTACCACCCGCCCCTTCATCTTTTTCTTTTTGCTTTAGCTGCCAAAAATCTTACAGCTGAATTTCTAGTCGGCCTTTAACACTTACCATGACTTCATGGCATCCATTTTTATGACTTTACCTCCCCCAGGTTTCATTTAAGTATTGAATCTCCAATTTCTCTTCACTCTCAGTTTTGTCTTTTTGTTGTTATGGTTGTTAAGCTGTGTTTAAAAAATTGTTTAAATTATCTTTTAGCAGGAGGCTGAAAGTAAATAAATATGTAAATAAACATCACACTTAAATGCTTTTATACATTCTAAGCTGTTTAGTAGTTACTTAAAAACTGGACTGATATTAAAGTTATAACATTTTTACATTATTTTTTAATTTTTTCTAAATGTATAGCTGATTTACAATATGATATGTTTCAGGTTTACAACAGTTGCTCCATTTATACTTATTGTAAAACATTGACTGTATTACCTATGTTGTAAGATACATCCCTCTAGCGTGTTTACGTTACATGTAGCAGTTTGTATAAGAAAGTTGGGTAACACAGAGTCTGTGGCTTGGCTGTGTCTGACTCAGGTTCCAGGTCACCTTGCCTGTCAAACCTCAGGCCCTCACACCTGTCTGCAGGGCAGCGAGTGGAGGCAGCTCTCATCAGCGCTGGTACAAACCTCTGAGTGGCAGTGACAGCAGTGACTGTGGACGTGCAAAGTTTTGTTCCAGGAGATTTACATGCATTTCTTCATTTATTATTTAAAGCCCTCCTGTGAGGAATCGTTTTATGTTTTTAATGAATAATACACTTTATTTTTAATTTGATAGACTTCAAACTTCCGGAAAATTTACAGGAGTAGTACAAAGAACACTTAGATACACTTCACATAAAAGGGCAGTATTTGTCCTTTTGTGTCTGGCTTATTTCAGCATACATTTTTAAGGTTCATCCATGTTGTAGCCTGAAACAGTAATTTATTCTTTTGGTTTAATAATATCTTTTTTCTTTTTTTTTTTTTGTTTTTGGTCTATTTAAAAATGGTTTCATTGAAGTCTAGTCAGTTTATAATGTTGCATCAGTTTCTTGTTTACAGCACAACACTTCAGTTATATAGGAATATACATGTATTCATTTTCATATTCTTTTTCAACATAAGTTACTATAAGATATTAAACATATTTCCCTGTACTATGCAGTATAAACTTGCTGTTTATTCTATACATAATCAGTATCTGCAAACCCTCAACTCGCAAGTTATCCCTTCCCACACCATCTCCCCTCTGGTAACCATAGTTTGGTTTCTATGTCTCTGTGGTTCTGTTCTGTAGATAAGTTTATCTTTTTGTTTGTTGGTTGTTTTATTTTTTTTTAGATCCCACATGTGAGCGATCTCATATGGTATATTTCTTTCTCTTTCTGGCTTACTTCTCTTAGAATGACATTCTCCAGGTCCATTCATGTTACTGCAAATGGCATTATTTTATTATTTTTTATGCCTGAGTAGTAGTTTATGGTATAAATATACTGCAACCTCTTTATCCAGTCATCTGTCAGTGGACATTTAGGTTGTTTCCATATATTGGCTATTGTAAATAGTGCTGCTGTAAACATTTGGGGGAAGGGGTCTTTTTGAATTAGGGTTACTTCTGGATATATGCCCAGGAGTGGGATTGCTGGGTCATAGGGGAAGTCAATTTTTTGTCTTTTGGTGAATCTCCATACTGTTTTCCACAATGGCTCCACCAAACTGCATTCCCAGCACAGTGTAGGAGTGTTCCATTTTCTCCACAGCCTCTCCAGCATTTATGGTTTGTGAACTTCTGAATGATGGCTATTCTGACTGCTGTGAGGTGATACTTGACTGTAGTTTTGATTTGCATTTCTCTGATAATGATATTGAGCATTTTTTCATGTGCCTATTGGCCATTTGTATGTCTCCATTGGAGAAAAGTTTCTTTAGCACTTCTGCCCATTTTTGGATTGAGTTGTTTGTTTTTCTTTCTTATGAAGTGTAAAAGCTGTTTATATATTCTGGGAATTAACCCCTTGACAGTCTCATTTATTGTAAATATTTTCTCCCATTCCATAGGTTGTCTTTTTGTTTTGCTTACTGTTTCCTTTGCTGTGCAAAAGCTTGTAAGTTTAATTAAACCCCACTTGTATATTTTTGCTTGTATTTCTATTGCTTGAGTAGACTGCTCTAGGAGAACATTGCTGAGATGCATGTCAGATGTTTTGCCTACGTTTTCTTCTAAGAGGTTTGTAGTGTCTTGTCTACATGTTTAAGTCTTTAAGCCATTTTGAATTTATTTTTGTGTGTGCTGTGAGGGAGTAGTCTAACTTCATTGATTTACATGTAGCTGTCCAGTTTTCCCTACACCATTTTCTGAAGAGGCTGTCTTTACTCCATTGTATGTTCTCACCTCCTTTGTCAAAGATTCAATGACCAAAAGTTTTTGGGACTATTCTTGATAATTTTTTTACCTATTCATTGATGGATGGATATTGTTTGTAACTTTTGGCTACTCTGAATGATACTGCTATGAATATTGATGTGCAAATTTTTGTGAGAATATGTTTTCATTCTGTTGGCTGTACAGTTGGCCCGCCATATCTGTAGTTTCCACTTCATGGATCCAGATGGCTGATTGTAAAGGGACTCGAACATCCTTGGATTATGGAATCCAGGGTGGTGGGTTCCTGAAACCTATCCCCCGAGGATACTGAGGGATGACCCTATATGTAGGAGTAGAATTGCTGAGCCATATGATAACACTAAACTTTTGAGGAAACACCAGGCTTTTCCAAAGAAGCTGCACCATTGCCCCTTTCCAATGGCTGCATAGTGAGGGTTCCCATTCTTTTGCCTCCTGACCGACACTTGTTATTGTCCGTGTTTTCATTATAACCATCCTAGTGGGTGTAAAATGAGATCTCATTTTAATTTTGATTTGACTAGTGATGCTGAGCATCTTTTCATATGCTTATTGGCCATTTGTGTATCTATTTAATTCCTTGGTAAATTTAAAAATTTGGTCGATTTTCTTTGTATTGGTCAGTTGTAAGCATTTGATTTATATCCTGGATATTAGTCTCTTATTAGATATATGCTTTGCAAGTTTTTTCTACTATTCTGCAGATTGTCTTTCCACTTTACTTTTTTTAAACATTAAGACAATTTCTTTATAGGGGAGGTAATTAGATTTATTCATTTATTTTCTTAATTTATTTATTTATTGCCAGGCATGCACTCTATCACTTGAGCTACCTCCTTCCCCTTTCATTTCACGTTCTTGATGATTTCTTTTGTAACAATTGGTTTTAATTTTGATGAAGTCCAGTTTATCTGTTTTTTTTTTTTTTTATCACTTCTGCTCTTGGTATTGTATCTAGGAAACCATAACCTATGCTAGGACCACAAAGATTTATACTATGTCTTCTTTTAGAAAGTTTATAGGTTTAGATTTTATGTTTCTGTCTGTGATCCATTTTCAATTAATTTTTATTTGTTATATACAATAGGGGGTTTCAGATTCTAAATTCATTCTTTTGCCTGCAGATACCCAGCTTTCCCTGCACCATTTGTTGAATAGACTATTCTTTCAATGGAGTGTTGTTGGCACCCTTGTTGAAAACTGACTGTAAATGTAAGATTCCCCCCTGGAATTTTTACTGTGTCTCATAGATTTATGTATCCAAACTTATGACAGTACCATAATGACTTGAGTACTATAGATTTGTAGTAACCATTAAAGTGAGCCCTCCAACTTTGCTCTTCTTTTTCAAGATTGTTTTGGCTGACCTGGGTCCCTTGCACTTCCATATGAATTTTGGGATCAGTTTTTCAATTTTTGAAAAGAAGTCAGCTGGAATTTTGATAGCGATTCCACTGAATTTGTAGATCACTTTGGGGAGTCTTAACATTTTTAACAATATTGTCTACTATTCCATGAACATGGGATGTCTTCCGTATATGTTGATCTTCTAAAACTTTTTCAGTGATACTTCAAATTGTTTAATGTACAAATCTTGTAAATTTTTGTTAAATGTATCTCCCATTTTATTTTTAATGCTGTTGTAAATGGAAAGGCTGAGCTTCTTAAGGGTGGGACTATATATCAATTTGTTTATTTCTAGGATTCCTACACATCAAATACACTAGGTTTATATTTGCTACATAAATCTATCCACAACTCTTCCCTCCCCTGTGTTATAAGAAACCAAGACCCAGGTTAAGCTACCTGAACACCTATGTGGAAGTGAGAAATGAGACCCTTGGGTGGGGCTCTGTGCAGATGATACTGAGAGCTTATGTAGGATGGCTTCATCTTAATTTCTTTTAAACAATCCTTTCAGTGTATATAGTCAGATACATTAAGAACATGCCCTTTTGATGTACAGAGGAGCTAAGACTATCATTTTCAAGTAATTTCTAGTGAGAACGTTGTACTTGAAACCTAATTTGTATCTATCTTTGAAGATTTATGTTTCAGGAGCTTTGACTAAAGAACACCTGTCTTTATTCAATAACAACAACTAAATGCTCAAACAACATGTAAGAGTTTGAGCTGTAACTGGAGGCAGTGCTTACCTCTCCCAATACACATGTGCTGATCTGCTCAAAGGGGTTCGTCCAACTATTTGTCATTAGTCTGTTGGACAAAGCCTTAAAACATTGATTTAAGGTTGCTGGAATGCAACATATTCTTATTAATACTAAGTAAGCCCATATTGAGTGCTTACTGAATGTTGGGAATTGTCCCTCAGACTCACATGAATTTTATTTCTCTGAAAACCGTACATATTTCCTTGTTATTCCCACTTTACAGATAAGGAGACTGAGGATTAAGTCTTCTCTCTTTTTGGGGGAGCTCATTATCAATGACTGGAAGTTGTAAGAAATAAAGATATTGATTCATCCTGAGAAAACATTTTTCTGAGAGTCAGCATTGAAGAAGGTGACCACTGAAGAGGGTGATCATTGTTCGAGTGAGACGAGCCCCGTGTGGTACGGAGTCAGCATCCCAGTCCTGGACACGGCACTGTGCTGCATGGTGGGTGAGGCGGCGTGGCCACGCAGGGAACGAGGATGCCGGGCCGTTGGGCTGTGCTCAGGCCTGGTGAGGCTTTCTCTGAAGAGCAGTGGACCATCATTGACAGATTTTAAGTAGGGGAGTGGGGTGCTCTCTTAGATCACATTTGTGTTTGTAGAATGATTGCAAACATTCAGTAGGCTCGGCAGAAAGTGATGTGACGAATCAGAGTAGGGTGGCTGCGAGGTGTAGCAGTGTTCAGTTTTCAAGTGGTTTTCAGTCCCAGGTTTGTGGCTCAGTAGCCGTGGCACTTTGGATGATGCACTCAAGGAAGTGAAACAATTTATCTAATCAATTAAAGCAGTGATGTACCGACTTCCCAAGACTGCTGTGGCAATCCAGTGAGATTACGTGTGCGCAGTGTGCAGTGTGGTCCCCAGCACAAAGACAGTGCTGAGTGAGTGCCATTGAGTACCTGGTAGGACAGGTGTGGGTGGTGGGACTCCATGACTGAGGAAATCTGGGCCCTGAACGAGGGGTCCAGTCACATCTGTGAGTGATGGGCCTGAGCTGGGGTAGGGAGGGAGACCTTGTCCCCCGACCAGGGGCCCTGGGCAGGACTGCTATTGGAGGAGAACCGTGAAGTCAGCTCTTTGCAGGTGGAGTTTGAGGTGCCCTTGAGACATCTAAGTGCAATGTCACGAGCTCAAAGAGGAGGTCTGGGCCCGGGCTGTGCATTTTCCTATAATCTCAATCCCTGAGGATGCCGAGGTTTTATCACTGAACGTGAAGGCATACTTTACAGGACAAGTGAATAGTAGTATCATCTCTGTCATCAAAGCTCACGTCTTTTTATTCATCACTCACTTTGTTAATTGGGTACTTACAGAGCTCACTTTACCACCCTCACTTGGGTTCAGGCTCCACAGTAAAGAGCTGGTGAGCCTCCCTCTTTTCCAGAAGAAGACACATTTAGCTGGTAGCCTTCTGTACCTCGCCAGACTTAGAATTTTAGTTTGTTGTATTAATTCTATTTTCTGTTGGCCATCTCCTGACAGGAGAGACGTTTTACCTCATGATCATGTTTCAATTAGCTGTTACTGAGAATTGCTGATCTAATCCATAGTGTATGTATTATATTAATTTTATACAGTATTTATCATTTTTCTGTCTTTGTCCTTTAATTTTGTATGCCCCTTCAATGTTCTATCCTATTTGGGGCATTATTTTTTTTAATTAAAAAATGTCTGTTAGCAGTTAAGAAAACAAAAACAAAGAAAAATGCACATGATACCTAAATTTAGAAAATATCTAGTGTGTTTTCTGTCTTGGCAATGGAGTGTTCTAGAATCTCGTGAAAACCTTCATTACACAAGTTCCTTGAAATGCTGATTAAGAAATAAGACCTTCCTTCCTCATCTTTCAAGCTACACAGCTAATTGTCAAGAAAGTGAGGGGAAATCCTCAGAAGCCAAGACAAACCAGAAAGCAGGGATTCTGGGAGATAAGCGAGCCTTAGAAGCCCTGGGGTGCCTGTTGGCTCCTGAACTGAGTTTTAGTTGCCCTGACAGGAGGGCAGGAGGTGAGCCCAAGTCCTCTCACACTGGGAGTTGGATGGCTGATCATATGTAAGGCCAAGCCCATCCCGAGAAGCCTGGTTTACTAAAGGTTGAACTAGGGAAAAAAATCCTCAAGGCAAGAAAGTAAGGAATGTCAATATTTTTGGAAGAGTGGAAAAATAACAAATCCAAAGTAAGGATATAGTTTAAAGCTGTTCTGGCATGAGAGTGACCACAAACTCCTGGCAGAAAAGCACAGCTATTCCTGGAATGAGAAGTTGTGTTTTGAGTGGATCAGTGAACAGCCATTCCGAAAAAGGCCTCCAGAGTATTGTGGATCAAGACACTGGACCACAAACACATCTCTTCCAAAGGTCATTTAAATAACCAGAAATTTTTTAAAGGAAAGAAGCCACAATCATATTTCTATTTATTGACATTACTATATGCTAGGAATTCAGAGGTAACTATGTGAAGGAAACTTAGCATAGAAGCTGTGGATGTGCCTGCACGCAGGACATTTCACAGAAGTGGCCGGACTTGTCTGCAAACAGAAATTCCTGCCAAGGGACTCTGCCCGTTCCCAGGGGAAACATTGCTTGCAGACAAGAATGTTTAGTAGTTCCTCAAAAGGAACAGGCCTGGGAACAGGAGAGTCTGAGTGTAATTAAGATAAGGAAGCCTTAGATGTAGTGCACATGGGTCAACCTAAAAAATGTTTACTCTCTGTGCTTGGCAAGAGTTACTCCTTTGTGTAGATGGTATAAAAAATAAAGGAACCCGAATCTCGGGAGACATTTTGCACCACAGCAGCTCTCTGATTCATTTCGTCGGCAACAACTATGGAGTTGTCTCCTATTTTATGGACCTTACTTTCTCTTTGGGGAGACAAACTGACATAGTCGGGGAGCTTGGTAGAGGGAGGTGTTAGTCTGTTGCAATTAGCCAGGAGAGGAGATTAAGAAAGCAGTGAAGGGTGGGTGAACTTTTTAGCTGAGGACAGACAGTCTTGTTCAGTTGGCTTTTAATTGCAGGCTCAATGAGTAGTCACTGGAGGGAATAGATCTTACGGAGGATGGACTTAGCTCAGGCCTCTTTAGAATGGACAAGTGAACCTGGAGAAAGACAGTCAAATCTGTGCAGACATTGAAGTTCACTTGAACGTGCTGTATCCCTGAGCCAAATATCGGACAAGAAGAAAGCACTTCTTGAGGACAGAGGAGTGGTTTTTAAGGTTCTCCAAGAATGAATCCCAGGGAACCGAGATGGCCAGTTGTCAAACTGTGACTTTGCAATTTGGACGGTGTATCCACCAAGGTTATTGGCATTTTATGGGTTTCCATTTCTCGTTAATACATGTCAGGTGATGAGGACGTGGACACACGTGTTTGACACCTTGTCGAGGTGACTTTGGGTTCCTGCCTAGAAGCATGGGCACAGCTGCGGCTGCGTCATACATCTTGCCGCCCATCCCGCTCCCCGGCTCCGTGATCACTGCAGAGTCGTCCCTTGTTAACCTGTCCATCTCCTCTGTGACATCATAACCCATGAAAAGACCGGAGCGTATTAACTTGACTTTCTTAAAGTCAAAAGAACAGATCTAATATGGAGTCAGATTTGTTTTTCCTATTTCAGTAGTGCCATGGAGAAGGAAGTTTGGGCAGCTTTTTGTAGGGTCCTGGAGGATTTCTCTCTCAGCGTCTGGGTGCCTCTATTGAAAACCCTTCATAGCTGTCTGGCATGCTGTAAAACCACTCCACCTGTTTTGCCCTGAAGATGTGTTCAGTTTATAACTCATCTCTACTCCTTGGAAAACAACTCAATAAAAACTCAGTTGGTTTTCCACCAGCCATGGGCAGGGATGAGGGATAGCATGTTACTATTTTATAAAATAATAATAATAATAATAATAATAATAATAATAATAATAATAATAATAATAATAATAATAATAATAATAAATAATATTAATAAATAACAACAACAACAACAATAATAATAATAATAAAATTAATAATAATAAAAGAAGTTTTAAAACAGCACTGGGCACATAGGAGAGAGTCAATAAATGCTTCCTGGCTGAAATCAAAAGTGATGGCTCAGTGATTCCATGGCTGCTGTATTTGCTGAACTTGTTACTACTTTGCTCCATTACACTTTTTTTAAACTGAAAAAGAAACACATGCATATGGTTAAAAACAATTCAAACAGCACAAAAATACACAAGTGAAAGAAGTTTTCCCTCATCCTCTGTTCTTCCAGCCGTCCCTGGAGATGCCACTGTTTACTATCCTTTGGGTGCTTTTCCAGATATGCTATGAACATTCCCACCTATGCATGTAAATTCCTTTAAAGTTTTAGTTATTTTTAACTTAAAGGGATTTAAATCCTCAAGTGGCTTCTGCCCGGGTAATGGAACAGAACAAATCTGACTGCATATTAGATTTTTTCATTTGACTTTAACCGTATGCTCTTTCTCCTAGGCTTCATCTTGCTTGTAAAACAGTGTTGCCTAGAGCCTGAAATATACAGAAGAGCCTATTCTGAAGGCTCTGACCTTTAAGGATATTTAACACTTTTCCTTTCATAAAATGATAACAAGTTACAGAATAGAAAATAACTTTTGTTTTGTTGGAGGTTTACAGAGATTTGACCCAGGCAGATAGCTGCAAGAACAAAGGATTCTAACAACAAGGAATTCCTACACCAAGAAGTTTGCAACAACCAAGCACGTAGGAAACGAGCCTGAATTCTGACTTGGGGAGATGGTTTTCCAGGACATTAGTTTGCCATCTAGCTCTACAGAAACTTGCTTTTCCATGCCCCAGCAGCGGGTCTTCCAACTTATTGGCCTGTCCTGCACTGAGGAGAATGAATTTGGACTCGGTAACACTCCTATCTACCTAGCAAGCTGGGCACTGGAACTGAGGACAGCTCTCCCACACCCAGGAACCTACTGTGAGCCCTTGATGGTTACACTTGGGTTAGGTGTGTTTTACCCAGGAGGGATGGGACTATGCACCAAAAATCAGGCAGTCTGCTCTGTCTGGGGCTCTGATCGTGTACCTCCCGCTCCCCGCAAGGCCAACACCTGGGACAGTGGAGCTAAGGCAGAGATCGTGCCTGCCTGTTTCCCAGCCTGTAAAAGGGGAATATGTACACTTCCCAAGGTAGTTCTGAGAGACAACACCTGCGGGTGCTTGGTTCCCAGAGCTAAAGGAAACCCAGCTCCGCGTGGGGACAACGGGTGTGATCCCCGTAGGGGTTCTGCAGAGGCATCGGCTGGAGGGCTGGACCAGGGAGGTAAAACTTGAGCTGCGGGCCTTGAAGGGTTACAGAATGGTACAGAGGCAGGACTGCCGCCTCCTTCGGGGTGCCCCAGAAGTAAAGCTTTTTCTTTACATCTCCGCTACTCCCCTCCCCTCTCCAGATCCCTACCTACTCTCTGCTCCTCCTGTCCATCTGTCTCCCTCCACTTTTCCCCTCCTCTCCTCCTCCCCCATCTTCACCCTCCATCGATGCCCCAGCCTCTATCACAGAACCTAGAGGATCTCTGGCCTTCCTGCGCATGCGCAGTCGGTGCCAGCTGGACCGCGGGTTGAAAGCTCCAGCTCCGAGCTGGGAATCGGCCACAAAGTCTTCTCAGCTCTGTCGCTCGGTAGGCCTTTGGCTCCTGCCCGAGGCCGGGGCCTCTGGCTGTGGAAATGCAAGGTGGGGGCTCCCGGGAAAGGGCTCAGGCGGCTGCGGGAGGGCGGTCCTCGTGTCAAAGCCCGCGAGGGAGCGAGTCTGCGTGTGTTCAGCTGAATTGCTCGGGCCAGACCCCTCTGCTCGCGCCACCTACCCCGGCGCCCCGGCCACAGCTGTCCAGGGCCAGGTGTGCACCTGCCGCTTCTCGCCCCAGCCAGGCTCCCCTCAGTCCGCGGCTAGCGACACCTTCCCCTCTCCCGCCCACGAGTCCTATCCTCCTGGGCTTCCTCTCCTTGGCCGCCGGCTTGTCCCTGCCCCTGTGAGGGCTGTGTCCCGGGTGGGCGGGTTCTGCGGACCCGATCTGGGGGGCGGGCGGCTGGGGCTCGGGCTGGCCTCCGAGCAGGGCTGCAGCCCGCGCCCCCCCACGCTTTCCCTGCCCTGTGACCACGGGGCTGCCCTCCTCTCCCTTTCCAGCTCCCTGAGGACAAGCTCAGCGGCATGCGCCCTGCACCCCGGGCTTAGAGCCTCCGGCTGTAAAGCCCAGTTTCTCCTGGTGGAGTCTGGAAAAGGGAGCGCCAGTGCTGAGGGATTTTCCGTCTCCCCCCTCAGTGTTTCTGCCCCAGGTAAGTACCTTGAACAATTTCAGGTGTTATGATGGCGGTGCTTGTTGATGTCACGTGTTTTTATAGTGCCAGGAATTACAGTGTTGAAAGCAGGGCTTGGTTCAGTTAAAAATGAGCTGAAGGCATGAGGCTGTGTCATGCTCCTTCCTTCCCTTTCCCAGGGCGAAACGTGTGACAGTCGATTTTAAAAACATAGTTACAGTCCCTAACTAGCCCAGCCCAGCTAGTGTGTGTTAACAGGAACAGCACCACCAGAGGCGTTGGAGACCCACGGACATTGCAGTCCTAAAAAGCTCCTGGCACAGTTTAGTTTGTTTTGGTTTTTTGTTTTTATTAAATTGTGGGGTAGACTAGTTGTATATAGGGAAAAATAATTGTCAAGGAATATTTTTTCATATAACAGCTTTATTGTGATATTGTTCACACACCATGAAGTCCACCCATTTAAATGGTACAATTCAGCAGCTTTTAGCATTTTCACAGTGGTGCAACCATTATTATTCCAGAACGTTTTCATCACTTCAGAAAGAACAGTGGAAATGAATGACCTATCCACCCCTCCCCAGTGGTGGTTCTAAAGAAGTTTCTTGGCTGTTCCTGACCATAAATTAACTTGTTACATTCCATGAAAAGCCTGGTAGGAATTCTAATCAGAATTGCATTGAATCTGTCTATCAAAACAGGAAGAATAAATGTCTTTATGGCATAAACTTCTTCTACCTATGAATATATCTGGGACCCTATCTTTTCATCTCTCCAAATCCTGGCCCATGGGAAGTCCTCACTAATTGTTGGGCTTGTGAATGATGAGATTCTATACATCATTAGTTGCCACTGTAGCCTTTTACAGAAGAGAAAAGTAACCTCAGTGAAGCCAAGTGACTGTCTGATGGTCAGAAAGAGTGACAGTCAGTGCTGGAGTGATCCAGTGGACTTGGTGCTTGTAACCAGAATTCTCCACCACCTACAGCTAAGGGGATAAGAGTGTTCTTTAATTTTATCTTAATGGCGTTGATTTTATTTATACTTATTTTTTAAAATTATTTTTATTGAAGTGTAGTCAATTTACAATGTTAGTTTCAGGTGTACAGCAGAGATTCAGTTATAAACATATGCATATGTATATACATTTGTTTTAGATTGTTTTTAGCACAACTCATTACAAGAAATTGAATATAGTTCCCTGTGCTATATAGTAGGTCCTTGTCATTTATTTTATATTTATTAATGTGTATCTGTTAATCCCCCCTTTCCTGCCTGCTAACCACAGTTGGCTTTCTATGCCCATGAGTCCATTTCTAGCAGCATCGTTTTTCCTAGTAACATACGCTGGTTGACTGCTTTCAGCTTCAGTAATTCCATCTTATCTGTGGGCACTTTTCTTCTGGTGGGGCTTTATGTGGTTTGCACACATGATAATAGAGATTTGTGCTTGGGAGAACTCCAGGCCTCGTGTAGTTCCTGGAACAGAGTGCCCACTGAGTTGATGCTTGAACTGGGAAAAAAGCAGAGTAAGTGTTGGAATTTGCACAATGGTTGAGACTTCCAGGTTTCTATAACCTGTTTAGCCCACATTAATATTGGCTGCACCCATACTGGGTAATTTGGTGGAACTTCATGTTATGGTGGTGTAGAGACAGGGCCTTGTATGCTTCTTCTCTTTCCTTTTTCTAACACTCATTCTCCTGGGTCTCCCAGATCCTCCCCCAGCAGTGCCCAGGGCTGGCTTGATGCTGCGCTGAAGCAATAATTGTTAATAAGGCCCTTTCCTCATCTCTTCTGAACTTCCGTTTCTTTCTCTGCACAATGAGGGCTTAGACTAGATAAGTGCTTTTCAGTTTCTTTTAAAGCCATGTTTCCTTTGAGAAACAGAAAATGCAAATCTCTCCTCCCATCCGAACCCTTTAGATTTTGATATGTCCTCCAGGGAGTGACATAGCTCTTTGTGGAAAATTGAAGTTATTGTGATTCCAGGTGGCACAGAAAAGACTCTTCAGAAATTTATTGCAGGGAGAGGGCAGGAAAGGGGCAGCGTGTCACACTTTCTAGTGTGAGCACTGGAACAGGGACTTGGGTTTAAATACGGTGTCTGACGTGGCCTCTAATCTTGTACAATATGATAAACTTCTCTACCTCAGTTTCTTAATGTGTCAAGTTGGGGTGATAATATTTTAAGGCTTTTGTGAAACATTATACACATAAGCCATCTGTGTCTCGGTAGAAACAAGACCTGCTAGGGAGTCAGGGATTTCTTTAAGAAAAAATCTTGTCCATAGCACTCTGTCGGTGTGTATTTTGAATTACCTGGAGGGCGAGGGTTGAGTCTAAAGTCCATCGTGGGGCAGGTGGCCGATAGTTCTCTGTGCCCCAGATTGCCCCCTCCTCCCCAGTCCTCTTCCTCAGTCCAGGATGAAGTTCCCTAGTAGATTTACACAGAGGTCTTGTGGAAATGGCTTTTCATTTTATTGTTTCATGAAGGAGGGCTGCCATCATGATCTCTGTGCTCAGGTTTTGGTGACCTGAAGGCTATGCAATTGGGGGTTTCTATTAAATAAAAAAATATTACAAATAGAAAATTAGAACAAGGGTGGTGACAGGGGCTCTTGGAAGTGGGGACCATTAGCTTTGTTAGCTTCAGGTGTAGTGGCCTTTGGCCACGAGGACCCATCCTCGTGCTCTGAAGTTGGAGGGATTAGTGGGTTCAGTGGGAATGTTAACTGAGTGTATCTCATGGGCTAGGCATTGTCGTACTTGTACTGTGTGTTCCTTATTTGAGACAATGAGCTCATTTAACCTCAATAGCCTCTTTAAAATATTAGACTTTTTATTTTGAGATGTAATGTAGGTTCCCCTGTACTTGTAGGAGATAATATGCGGAGGACCTATGGACACTTTGCCCAATTTTCCTTAATGGTTCCATCTTGCAAAGTTGGGGTACAATTCATTACTGACTTACTAACCCTTTCAGGTTTGTGTTATTGCCCTCATTTCTATCTATGATTAAACTGGGGCTTAGAGAAGCACACAGGCCTGCCCAGGTCACCCACATGTTTAGTGTGCAGTCGGGTGTAACGTGGGCTTGGGATTTCCAGGAAGTACCATTATGATGGTCTGTGGCAGGGAGCAGCATTCACTTTGCTTGTTTATTCATTCATTGAACATTTATTGAGTAACCTCTGTGGGTCAGATGCTTTCACAGGCTTATCTGATTCTTCAGCAGTACTGAGAATCAAGTATTGTTTTGTTTTTTTAATCTGAGAAAATTAGCTCTGAGAGTTTATAACACCCCTCAAAGGAAATATAGCTCATAAAGGAGGGATAGTAAATTTGTACAGTCCCCCCTCTTTATGCAGGTGGTACCCTAGGCATTTTACATTTGCAAACTTCCGTAATCCAGATATATTCTTGTAAGGCAGGGATTTTTTTTAAATTGAAGTATAGTCGTTTACAATGTTGTGTCAATTGCAAGGTGTTTTTTGAAATTTGAATTAAAAAATATTTTTTGAGAAGGGTAATTAGGTTTATTCATTTGTTTCATTTTTTAAAATGAGGTACAGGGGATTGAACCCAGGACCTCGTACATGTTATGTATGTGCTCTACCACTGAACTGTACCCTCCTCCACAAGGCAAGTTTTCTTATCCATTATTCTGCAGTTTAGGAGTTCAAATAAATTGGTGTTGAAATCCAGATCTTTTGATCCTACTGCGGTTCTTTTCTTTATAATCTGCTGAAGGGGGTTGGGGAAAGCAGTTCCTTTGTTCATTTCTTTATTCAGCAGTGTTGAGCACTGACTTTGCATCAGGGTCTTGCTAGGTGCTTGGAAACAGTAAACAAGAGATGACCCTTCTGTGCAGGGGCAGGAAGCCTAGACCAAAAGCTGGGTAATGTGATTCGAGCTACGGTATCCATGTACAGACTCTGAGGACAAACTGTACCCCCGGCTTTGCTTGTGCTTCCCTTTCCTTCTGGCTGGTACACACCAGGTCACCGCAACCCAGAGGCGCCCGCAGCCCACAGCACAGTATTTACCTCGATCTCCTCTCCCCTCTCTGCAGGGCCTGCAACATGAGCATCCCTGACTACGTGCAGTGTGCTGAGGAATACGAGACTCTCCCCGTGGTCTTCCAACCCGTGGGGATCATTTCAGACGACAATTTCTTTTGCATCTATAAACGAATCTCCTTGGTGAGCCAGATCAGACCGTGCGGCTCCCAGTGGGCACTCTGTATCCACTACAGGCACCACTATGCGTTCGAGAATGCGTGGAGTGACTTCCAGACCCACCGCACGGTCGTGGGCCTTGTCACCATTACCGACTGCCTCTCGGCCAAGGCCTTCGAGAAGCTCCATGTGCAGAGGAGCTGTATGGCACCTCGCTTAATGACTCTCAGCTCTTTGTCTTTGTGCTGCATGGGGAGGTAGCCGAGCAGCTGCGCACCGACGTGGACTTCAAACTACGAGGACTGCAGGGTGGTGGAGAAGAGGATCAAGGACTTCACTGAGTCACTCTTCATCTTGCTCAAGTCCAAGTGGCTGGATGGGACCCCAACAAGTCTGGGGAAAGGATCCCCCTCCTCTGCACCTTGTTTGAGAAGGAGGACTTCATGGGACTGGACACAGACAGCAGGTAAGTCTACCTGGAGGCCCGGCCACCCTGGCTGTGTGCCGGGTTCCTTCCCTACATCCAGGAAGGGATCAGCAAGGAAGAGGGCTGTCTTGTACCCAAGGGCGGAGGGAGGTGCAGCCCGACGGTTTACAGACATTTAAAAGTGAATCTGCCTTTGTTTCAGAGAGATCCTTTTAGGGTCAGTGTGGAGACTTCCTCCAGCTTTTCAGCTAGGACCCCTGGTGGGACCCCTGGAGTTGCTGTCCAATAGAGTAGCCACAGCCACTGATGCTATGAGCGCTGGGGAAGAGGCTGGTCTGAGCTGAGATGTGCTGTAGGTCAAATGCACATCAGACGCTGAGACTTGTCTAGTAAAAAGTATGTAAACTATCTTGTTACTTTCATATATTGATTACATGTCAAAATGATACTATTTTACATACAGCAGATTAAGTAAGATCTGTTCTTAAAATCAGTTTCTAGTATCTGTTTTTTGTTTGTTTGATTGGTTCTTTGTTTACCGTTTTAAATGTGGCAACTGAAGCTTTCTTTAAATGGCTCTCATTTCAATTTTGTTAGGCAGCCTGTCCTGGGACATTCTCATCCCTTTGCTTATAGATGAGATGCTGAATCCCGAGAGGCCGAACGAGTCACTGGTTGTGCTGGGTCTGGAGCCGGTGTCTCCTGCCTCCCAGGCCCAGCACCTGCTGGGTTCAGGCCCTCTCTTCCTCCCCGACAGCCATCATGCCAAGTTAGGACATCAGAAACACCTCCAGGGAATTCCGGATGAACTCCTTATGCAGGGAAAGGCGTATCACGGAGTATGAGACAAAGCAGGGAAAGATTCATCCTCACTTTGTCCCTGTGATTAAGTCAACGGCCCCACTTTTGCCTTGGAAGTGCAGACGAGCTCTCCTGGGCTTACTACCCCCCACCTTCTGCTCTGTTTCCCCGTGTATCTATCATGCTTTCCCTCGGTCAGAAGAGGTGAGATGCCTTTGCCCAGAAGTCGTTCCCCTTTGCTGGGGAGATTGAGGGAAGCTGTGCCCCCACGGCCAACGGCCTCGGGCCTTGAGTCTGGAGGGCACTCATGGCGGTACCACAGGTGACGGTCGGAGGACCTGGCACGTGCTGCCGGGCCCGCTGTGGAGGCAGTGCTCTGTGATTCATGAACTTACCTAAGATCAAATCCTACTTTCTGGTTGTTGGTAAGTTGGAGGAGAAAATGCCAGAGAATTGATAAAAAGAAAGTCCAGACCAGCCCTGTGAGTGAGAGGCACACGGGGCCCGAGTCCCACTTGCGTGTGGTGCCTGGCGGGCTCTGGATGAATTTTCTGTTCCTCCCGGACATACCTCTATGACTTTAGTAAGGGGTGAGACATGTAGTGGCCATGATCTGTATTTGTCCTCGCAGGGCCCTGTGATCTACACGCCCACACCCCCTTCTGCTCCTTGGGGATGAGGTGGCAGGTTTAGGTGCTTGGGCACTGCTATGGGCACAGCTGCCAGCATAGGGCTACACCGAGGCTGGCTCCGTTCACCTCAAATGTCACCTCCTGCTGAGCCCCCAGGCTTTAGTCAAGGTAGCTGCATCAGTGCAACGTAAGCAGGGACCATGTTCTCTCCCTGGACAGACTGGTGGGTGAGCAGTGGAAGCCTGGAGTCCTGCCCAAGCCCCATGGCTAGTGCCTCCTCTTTGTCATAGGAGGCACTGGTGACATTTTTGCTCAGCAACTGTTTGGTTCTGAGTCTCCAGACCCACCAGAGAATGCCAGCTTGTTTTTGCCTTTTGAACTCTGCCCTTGGGATTTGGCGGAGTAGCTGGATGTGTGCTTAGCCCATAGTGTTGACACTGTCACCATTGTTTACCCAGAACCTCGTGTACCAGGCATGGCTCTCGGCATCAAAATACAGCAGCCAATTAAACTCCCTCCTGGTGGATCTGTCTGTTTTGGTACCATAAGGGCTTAGCCAGCATCTGAACGTCAGTGAGATAACGCGGCCAGTGAGCTCGGGTCAAGCACGTTCTCCTCCAGTCACTTTTACTCCATTGTTGCTTTTACTATTCCACAGTCATTAATTTTTAAAACAATGCTTTGGTGCAGGAGCAGAGACTAATTCTCTCCTGCTACTCTCGTTGGGAGTGAGTAAAACTTTCCAGCCTGTAATGCGACCACATTTTGTGGCTTAAAAGCTGCCTAGATGCATGTATGTGGAGTTTTGGTTAGGGGCACTGACGACGTTGGGATCCCCAAGCAGCGTCGCTCCCCTCAGGCCCCTGCCTTCCCTGGAGCAGGAGGTGAGTGTGGGTCTCACCATCCCCGCGTTCCTGGCCTCACAGACTCACGTAAATTCTTGTACTTGCTGTCAAAGTCATTCTTGTTCTTGTGTGTTTCTAATTTTCGCTTGTTCCTCTTTTCCTTTTTCTTTATTCCTTTTTCTCTTGTACCGTGCAGTTGCGTCTGAAAAGGTGGCTGTGCATATCCTGCATTGGAAATAGCTAGATCGCCCTCCGTGCTGTCTCCATTGCTTTAAGGAGCAGAAACATTTCAGCTGCCTTGATCCATGCATTATCCTAGTCATCTTGTTATTTTCTAATTTTTTGGAATATTGCTTTGTTAGCACATCACCCACTGGTGTTTGATACCTGTGAAAATCTTTGCTTTGAGGAACCTGTTTGGTCCTACTTATATTTGGTGACAAATGCACCCTTATTCAATTAGTTTGATTGTTTTGAAGAAGTGAGATGCGAATTGATTTAGGCGGCTGTTGAGGGATTCTTTTCATGGAGTATTTAATCTTGTCAAGTCAAAGTCTGCAGCATCTTGCTCGATTCCTGCTTTTACACAAACGTGCTCAGCACGCGGTTCCTGGCTGTCTCTGTGTGACGTGCGTGACGGCGCTTCCTGACCGGCAGTCACTGGTGAGGAAGCGGCAGGCTCGGGGGTGAGCAGCTGCAGGGGACATTGTTGGAGGAATCAGTCACCGTTTGGTTATTTTTTTTTTTTTTGCATTCAACTTCCCCGTGCCATTTACTTTATTTTTCCTTCATAAAGGGGCAGAAGTGGGTCTAAAATCCATGCCACTCTTTTGTTCCCTTTACTAGGCTGGTTTTTCTTAGTACCAGGACAACATGGCCTTCTTCTAAGTAGCTGGCTCACATGGATCTGGTGGACACAGGGACTATTAAAGGGACCGTAGCTTCCTCTCTGCTCCAGCCAGTGGGCATTCAGAGCCGGGTCTGTGGTTTGCCTCAGCAGCCGTGCAGGCCTCCCTTCACCTGCCTTTACTTTTAACCCATGTTGGCATTAAAGAGCTGACTCCATGTTTGTTGCAGCTGACGTCCCCCACTGACGGCCGTGTCGTTAGTTTGCGGTAGTGAGTCTCCAACCCCAAGTCAGCCATGAAGGAAGATGTTTTGGCCAATCTAAGACCTTGGATTCTCACCCCTACCCTTGTTCATCTCACCCAGGGGAAGGGTTTGGCCACCACCATCATGCTGATCATGAGGCCTTGTTTCTCCTTTCATGCTCTAGTCCAAATGTGGACACTTCATCCTTCACTGACTTGGTCTCGCTTGATACAGGCCAGACATTCTGAAAGAGTCCATCACATTCTCGGGGGGAACAGAACAGAAGTAAGTCTCGCAAGTAGAAGGAGTCTAGGCTGTCCGGGTTGGCAAATGCAGGCTGGGATCTGTGATTGGTGGGCTGTGCCCTGGACACAGGTCTTTCCCGTGGCTCACGAGCGCCCAGGGGTCGGAGTGAAGACAGCCTTGCTTGGGCTTCTCCATCCTCATCTGCTCAGTGGCAAGTGTGTCTGCTAATAGGAGCTCCAACAGACCTCGGGACCTTCAAAGCTCAGATCACGGGAGAACTTTGAGTCCCTTCTCCAGGGCCTCCTTTGTGAGAATCCAGTGCCTTCTGAGGTGACCGGTGGCAGGAGATGCCTCCCCCTCCAGGGAGCACCCTTCGGAGGACTGTGACTCAGTGCACCTTGCTGTGAGCTTGTGGGGATCCGGCCGTCGTCCCTGCAGAACCAGTCTTGAGATGGGCTTAGCGACGGAAATGACAGGACTAATAATCCAGGCCAGGGCTGGAGGGAGGGAACAGGGGAAATTGAATGTGACCTCAAACACCTAGGTGAGTGCTGGGTCTGTTACTAAAATGGGGAGCATGGGAGGTACCTTCCATAAATTGAATTCCAGAGTAAATCTTGGACATGAGGCATTTTTAAGATGCGATTTTTCGTCCAAGTTTGGACTTCATAGAGGCACTCGGGTCAATGAGCCTGGGGCTGAGTTGAAGGAGCCGGACTAGAGATACACGTTGGGAGTCGTCATTCTTAGCTGGTGTTCACAGCCGCGCATGTGAATTAGATCATCTTGAGAGCTGCAGACTGAGGCTGAGGGGGGGCAGGGCTGTGCCTGGGTTGGAGGAAAGCCCAGACCATGCAGCTTTCGTGTGTCAGTCAGCGGCGTTTGGGATTTTCAGGGCAATGTCATTTATCCTTAAGGGGCCGGGGGGTGGGCAGGGCCAGCCAGGAAGAAATCTGAATGGAGGGTCGTGGCCACGTGTGTGTCTTGGGAAGTTGCAGAGTCTGCAGGGTCCGGGAGGGTAGACTCCTCAGAAGCTGGAGTTGGATTGGGGCGTGGGTTGAAGGTAGTCACACTAACATATCAGGGAGGGAAGAAGGCCTAGGGAGTCCCCGCTCTTCCTGACTCGCTTTCCAATGAACAGAAGGCAGACAGAGGATCTGAGGTGAGAAGGGATGGGCGCTGGGAGAGGAGCCAACCTGGAGAATGGTGCTTGAAAAATTCTGGAATAGTCTCCCTGCAAAATAGAGGTTAAAAAAATCCAGACTCTTAAGAACATTGATAGTGACTGGGGAGGAGGCAGTTGTTTTTCTGGCCTCCTAAGGGTAAGGCATGTATCCAGGGATACACAGAATATTCGGGCAGTCTATTCCGGGCGTTTGGTACCAGGGAAACAGCACAAGTTTAAAGGGGGACAAGGGCAGCGGAGGGAAACTAGCCAGGCCCCGTGTCAGGTACCAGTCGGCCGCCCTACTTGCGTGTTGCATTCACATCCATGCCTCCCAGGTGGGCGGTGGCAGCCCCCTTTTGCGGATTGGCAAGCCTTCTCAGAGGGGTTAAGTTATTGGTCCATTTAGAGGGTAGTAAATGCTGTAACAGGATTCAAGCAGGGTCTTGTCAGACTTCAAGGGCGTGTTTTCTCTACTAATTCCGGTACCTCACTGTTGTACGTGAAATTGTGAAGTGGGTCAGTTTTGGGGCCTTTCAGAAAAAGTACGATTTAAATGCCTCAGGACTGATTCACAAAGCTCTGTGTTCTTTGATTGTTCTGAAGCACCGCAGGGTTTTACGCCCCACAGATGTAAGGTCTTACTCCTTTGACGATGAAGTGGTTGCAAATGATGTACAGGTGCAAAACCAGACTTAGCAGCTTCTGAAGGGAAACTTTCCAATTCTCCCTTGATAGACTTTCTTCTACGGGATGTAGCTGTGCTGCAGCATAGGCCTGAGCTGTCCGTATGGATTGTGGGTTTGATATCCAAATTTAGCATAAAACAGTCAGATGAAGAAAATCAACGTTCACAATTTATTTTTGGGTTTCATTAGACAAGATATACTATCAGGTAATGGCCCATATAGCTAATGAAATTGAGTACAGAACATTGAATTTCTTACTTCTTATTTAGAGTTTTCTTACTGCATAAGTTTGCCTGCTTTGGAACATCAGCTCCTCCACAAGGGCGCTTGTCAGTTTGTTGGTGTGATTGCATTTACACAGTGAATGTAATCTGGGCTTCCTCAGCCCAAACTCTCCAGTGCAGAATCACGGGCTGTAGCCATCTCTTAGTCACGCAAAAACTTCTAAAATTATATGATGCCAGAAAAGAAAGAAGAGAGAGAGAGAGAGATTGCCTTTATCAAAATTCCTTTCAATTCTGACTGCAAACTGTTGTTGAGCAGCTCTGGTTTCCTTTGGATATGAATATATACATTTCTTTGCATGTAACCTGGGTTTTGGACTAGAACACCAAGTCCTTGCTTTCCGCAAGCCACAAAAATAGTAGCCAAATTGTACACATGTGAAATATTTTATTCTTTTTCTGAGAAAGAATCCTTGAATTTGGGACTTCAGGTGTTATTTTTGCTTTTTGCTTCTCCCACCCCTCTTGTAATATCTCACTCCTTCCCAAGTGGCCCCCAATAGGTCGTGGTCCCAAAGGAGCAAGCAAACACCCAGTTGGTCCCCATGCAGTGCTGCTATAGAGGGAGCCCTGTCAAGACATAAAGGATATTATCAGAGAGGGCTTCCTGGAAGAAATGGGCTCTACATTCATTTGTGAAGACAGAGTAAGGGTCAGCCAGTAGAAAGCATGAAGACTGTGGCTCATGTGGCAGAGCAGCCCGGGTAGAGGCCTGGAGGCTTGTGCGGTGGGGACTCGGGGAGAGTGCCATGTGTGGTCCAGGGTTGTGGGTGCCCCTGCTGGGGAGGACACTGGTGAGGGCCTGGGGTGGAGGGCTTTCGAAGAGCTTGGGTTTTACTAGAACTGACAGAGGAGGCAGTGAAGGGTGTCAGCAGGAAGTGACCCTCAGGAAAGGTACTTCTGGATTTGCTTCTGATATTCTACAGTAAGAAAGGTCGGGGCGGACGAGAGCAGGTCTTGCTGTCCCTTTGAGACCCACCCCATCATTCATTTATTCATAACATGCACACTTCTGAGTGTCTAGGGGAGAGAGGTTGGACCCACATTAGTAAGCAAAATATTCCTTGGGAGCTTAGCAGTGTCAGAGGTTGACTTAGCCTAGAATGTTCTAGGAACAGAGGAACAAATTGCGGAGGTTGGAGGGAGGGAAGGCTTCCTTGAGAAACAGTCAAAATGAGCCTGGAGGCAAGTGGGAAGTAGGAGCAGATCAGGGGGCCCCTGAGGTCACTGGGGACCTGGGTACTGAGGTGAGGATGGGCGAGCAGGTTCGGGGGTGGGGCTAGAACTCTACCAGGGAGCCTCTGAAGGGTTTGAAGTGGGGTGATGTAATCAAATTTATGCTTTGGGAAGGCTGCCTTGGCTCCACGTGTGTGTGTGTGTGTGTGTGTGTGTGTGTGTGTGTGTAGCGGGGAAGGGGGGGTTGCCACCAACTGGGGAGTGACATTAGAAGACCATTCACAGGCTGGGAGGCCACAAGTGGGAGAGGGTCGTTGGGGCTGCTTGGGGACGGCAGGGGCCGTGTGGATGCCGGATTTCCTTATGGGGAGGGCTTGTTAGCTGGGCCGCCCTTGCGGCGCCTTTTGGCTTGAAGAAAACAGATGGAGGCCGCCAGGTGGACTTTCCTCTTCTCTTCTTCCCTGCCTTGTGTGATGATCTTAGCTCAGCCAAATTTGGAAGAGAAGAGCTAAGTTCCAGGGTAGCCCAGGACTTTGTTGAGCTCGTCCGAGTGAGATCTGATAGGATTTATGTTTGTGTTCAGATCTGCATGTTCACTTAGCTAGAAACGTCCTATCTTTTGATTTTCCATAGGGGTTTTTACTCTTGATAAAGATTGCTTTCTTGGTGAGAGGAAATTTAATACAGCTGTTGTCTTTCTCAAAAAAATCATATCTTTTAAGAAATTTAATATTCAAAAAATAGGAATATTTAAAAATGATAAAGTAAGGCTTTGGTGTAGTTTCTTTGGTTTCCTAGTTAATGTGGACTTAGAGCCTTTGCATTACTTAATAGCACATCCTTGTCAGTATTTAAAGGGCTGTTAGCGCCCCAGGCCCCACCTCTCAAAACATCATTAAAGTTTGCTCTGAAATAGTGAGGTCATAAAAGTTTTGTTTGCAGAAGCCAAACACTTGGTTTATAATATGAAGCATAGCTCCATTTTTAAAATAATAATAGGTTCAAAATTAAGAAAGTGGAAGATAATTGAGTTTTTTAAAAGCTGAAACATAATCTTTCTTGTGCTAATGTTGAACTGGAAATTTCGAAAATAAAAATCCTACTGTAATAACATCTACGTGGAATACATATATGCTTTCCCGTTTGAAAAATAAGTGCGCAGTGGTTTTCGAAGTCAGGAGCATTCCAGCTCAGATACTGGCATTGATGGTTGCTGGTTTTCAATGGCAGATCCTAAATTTGCCTTCTTAGCTTTTTTTTTTTTTTTTGTAGTGAGAGGGTTGAGTAGTGCTTTGCCAGCATGATTTTGGGGCAATTTGGGGGCAGATGTTGTGAACCAGCAGTGAGATATTTCCATGCATTTTATTTTCTGGACATCACCAAGGCACATGTGGGGTTTGTGCCTGCAGGCTGGGATGCTGTAGGACTCCCTGGTCCATCACAGTTTTGTCCTGGAGCTGCTCTGGTCAGTGAATGATTTTCTGTGGCTTCGAGGTAAGGTGGTCTGATGCACATGATCAGATGTGTAGTTAAAGTGCTATTACATGAAATAAGAGAAACCTAGAAACATGAGGGAGGAGAATTGGCTGAGTTGATATCGGTGGGGAGTCTTCTTAGGTGACTCCCTCCCCGTGATTCCTGCCAATTTCCTCCCCAGCCCTGCACGGTAGTCCTGCCGAAGCAAGCATGCACTTTGCTCAGAAACGGACTGAATTTCCTTGTGCCTCTGTTTGTTGGCTTTTTTTTTTAAAGCACATCTTGCCCTTTGCTTAAATGCCACCCCTGCTAGTCACATCTTACACTCATTCTTCTGGATGTCGTCCATATATAGCTGCTGAATGGATGAACTGAATGTAGTATCTTCATGTAGTGGAACATTATTCATACGTAAGGGTGAATAAAAAGGAAAAAAAAATAAAGGGGAAGATGAAAAAGGCCACCTGTCCTGGGAAGTCCACCCTGACTGCTCAACCCACCCTTTTCCCTTTGAATCCCCACCCCTTATGCTCCACTCTAGTCTTTTTGATAGTACTTACCACCTTCTAATAAACTTTAACGTTTTCAAAAAAAAAAAGAGAGAGATGCTGATACCTCTTCAACATGGAAAAGCCTTGATAATAGCACGTTAAGTGAAAGGAACCAGACATAAACGGCCACATATTGTTGACTTCAGTGATCTGAAATGCGCAGAATAAGCAAATGCAGAGGCAGAGAGCAGGTGATGGTTGCAAGGGGCTGGGTGGAGGGGGATTAGGGAATGACTGATAGTGACAGGGGGTTTCTTCTGGGATAATGGAGTGTTCTGGAAATAGATGGTGGTGAGGGCTGCACAACCATGAGTGTGCAGAAGACTGCTGAGTGCTGTCTCTGGGAGTGCCTGTGGTTGGGGTGGCTTTATTTTGTTCTCACCCTGCAATGTGAACTGTCATCTTGTGCTGAGGCAGTTCTACTCCTGTGAGTGGTGAGGCTCAGACACTTTGCAGAGTCATGTTTCTTTTCTCCCCCTTGCTGAGTGTAGGCAAAAAAGGTTTAAGCCTGAGAAAGTGCTCCATCTGCAGAAATATCTTTCAGTTTTGCATGGTGTAAAAATCTTGAGAGCTTTTTAATCGTTGATGACAGTCTGTGAGGGGAAACAGCCCTTGAAGCCTGGGTGTGACCTGGAAGAGCCGCGCTTCCCTCCCTGACCTGGGTGGGGATTTCACCGCCGTTCAGGCAGTGAAGGGCCCAGACCCGAGAGCGGAGTTGACAATCGTGAATATTTACTTGTATTCGCTGCTTCATCTTGGATATTAATTTCAAGCTGAGTCAGTTTGTGGCGGCAGCCTCATCCTACATCAGGAATTTATAGTATCTGCTCTTTGAAGTGGAGACCAGACAGACTTTTATTATTTAACAGTCTCCCTTAAATTGATATCTCAGATTCCTTTGTAAAAATTAAAACAGCAGAAATACACACGTCCTTTAATGCCAGTCTGACCTGGATCGGGTTTAGTCTCTGTGCCTTAGTGGCCTTAACTGCGGGTGGGGAAGATGATAACAGTGCTTCCCTCAGAGGGCCTGGTGAGGGGGGAGTGAGAAGCACAAATTGAGGACTTACACGAGATGCTCATGAATGTCCGAAGTTAGTGCTCTCAGCCTGGTGAGGCCTCAGGAGCAGAGATGTCAGAACAGAGCATTCCTAGCCGGAGCTCGATCCGTGTTGGCAGCTGTTATGATCACTATCACCACTGTGGGTTATCAGGTAGTTTTAAGACTTGGTAATATGAATTCTTGAATAATGTTAAAAGACTAGACATCTCAGATCCAGTTTACATAGTTTTCAAGATTTCCTCTGAGAAATGGATGTTTTATTCCCCATCAGAAGTCTGAGTTGAGTCTCTAAAAAAATTCTGTATTCCTCCATCTTTTTGCTTTAATTCTCCATTTCTTAAAAAAAAAAGTTTTTAAATGGAGTTACTGGGGACTGAACTTAGGGCCGCATACATGCTAAGCACATACTCTCCCAAATGAGGTATAATCTCCCCCATAATTCTTTCTAAACTTTACTTTCTTAGTATTCAGAAGTTAGAGGCCTCTAATTCTTTTTCTGGAGACTTGTCCATGAACCTGTAAATCTATTATTAATGGACAAATCTTGGTTTATTAAAAAAATCAATAAAATATTCTGCAATCCATCCAAAAGAAAATGCTCATTGATTTAAATGTTTCTCCTTTATGGTGATTTCTACTTTCTGGTCTAGCTTAATTTATTAACAACCATCCTTATCATCATAATGACCAACCTCGCTCTGAGTGGACACCTGCCTAAGGCTAAAATGCTTTCCTCATGTTTTACTTCATAGCAGGTGTTTGAGGGTAGGTATCAGTGTCTCATTTTTTGCAGCTGAGGGATTGAGAGATGGAGCAGCTTGTCCCAAATTACACACAGCTGGCAGTGGCTAGTTCAGTGCTGGAACCCTGGCTGCACAGGATGCATTTTTAATTGCTCCTGTAATCAGCCTCCCGTTGAGTGTTTTCCCGAAATCCTGTGACTCCATAAATGGCCAATTTTAGTGATCTCAGCCTGATGAGGACTTCAAAGGAGAGACACCAGTGAGAATGTGAGACAGAGTGGCATAAATTAAAATTGTACATTTTTACAAAAGTTTTATTCTCAGGTAATGACTTAAAAGTTAGGTTTTTTTTTAATTTTAGTGCTCTGTGAGCACTAAAAACAAAACATTAAAAATAATTATAGTGCAAAAGAGAAGTGGGCTTTGAAAGTCCAATCATTGCTAGTGATGTTACTTGCTTTTCTCTAGTGGCCCTTATTGACAGAAATACTTAGAAAGACTGAATTGGTTTTATGTAGTCTTAGTATGGAAGAAAAGATTGTCAGTGAATATTGTAAGTAAAATCATTACTCTTTCTTTCCTGATGATGAATAGGTAAGTTGTTTTTATGGCTTAAGTACATTTCCTCATTTGTGAAATTTGAGTAATATCGTTTTCCTTGTCTAACTGTGAGAGTTAGACGCCTTGTACACAAAGCACCCAAGGGGTGCTTAATAAAAATTTGCTGTCACAATGACAGGTATTTTAGAAGGATCAACTCTGAATACTAAAGGGGGTGGCTTATTTCTGATGCATATTCAATATGTATATATATGATATATATGAATATGGCTTAAAGTAACAAGGATTCATTTATTTTTTTTAGTGCACTATGAAGTTTTAATGAAATCTTTATCATTCTATTGAGACAGGGACTAGTTAAATTGCCTTAAGCAGACGACCTTGAAGATTATTTACACAGAATATGTATTGTTACAACTCAGAATTCATGTTGCCGTGTAACATCCACTCAGATATTTAAATTCGTGGATTCTGACCAGATCCATTAAGTTTAGAAAAATCCACATTTATCATTTTCAGGGAATAATCTTCTGTCTTTTGTGATTAAAGAAAATTTTCATTTTTTTCCTGCACTTTTAACAGGTTTAAAATATCAAAACATTGATTTGACATGTAACTTTTTTAATAGAATAAATCTCATGTTGTTTTAATATGTAAATAAATGTTTTTGTATTTCAACAAACTTTTACGATTTCCTGGCTCTTTGAGAAGTATTTTGCAAGATACTTAGAATGCCTACTGTTGGAAAAATGCAGACGTTATTTTATGATTATAGGCCTAGTAAAGATCTGTTGGTTTTTGCTACAGTGCAAGACATGAGGCCTAGGAGAGCTTTGCTGCCGATTGCCAGGAGGACAGATCCCAGGTCTCAGTCTCCCCTTCTGTAAACTGAAGAGGCTGGACTGGTTTCTTTCCTCCTCTAAGATGAGTTTCCATAAGCCTATGTCTTTTGTTTATATTCAGGAGTATTAGCAATATCAGATTAAATACTGAATACCCTTCCCTTACCCCAAAACAAAGTGCAGTATGTGCTACAGAAGCTTTTAGTTATCTGATTCTCGTTTCTGATCCTACAGGCAATTTTGTGTTGCATGTTTCCCGGTAACCTGGAAGGTCTTTTTAGCCATAGGTGGCTCTGTTGCACCTTCTTACCTTCTTAATTTTCCTGTTTGTTAAAGAAAGCTTAAACAACGTTATTTTATTTTGATTTCTTTGCTTAATGCTTCAGAATAGCACAGTCTCCATTATGTCTGTCTACCTGGAAAAATTATTCTCCTTATATCTTAGTTTTATTCTGTCATCTCGCTGTGAACATCTCAGACTTGCTGTGCAAACAATGGCAAATTCGGACTTTTCTTCCAGTGCTAGAAACCAGTGAGCCGGGAATTTATAAAACAGCTAGAAGTGGCCTCTGGAGCACCTTAAAGCTGAAAAGTGTACTGGGTTCCCTGAGTATTGACCCCGCCGCTGTGTGTTAATTGGTGGTAGGAGATTTGGTACATATATGAAGGGGTGTAGTTTTTTGACTTGGCTTTGCGTGCACGCGCTGCCACTGAGCCACGTGAGCCTAAGTCAGTTCGTTCTGAGATTTCCCTCGTCTGTGAGATGGGGATGTTCATATCTGCTTTGTAGAATTGTGAGAATTAGTAATTATGTAAACTGTTTACCACAGTGGGTATGTCAAGAGGGCTCGTAATCTTTAGCTACTGTTTTGTGAGAAGCCATCATTTGATAGTCTTTGGCAATTACTAAGAAACAGGAAAATAAGGAAAGCTGGTTTTATGATGAAAGATATTTGAGGAGGTTCCATAGTTCCTATACCCATAATTTAGCATCAGCAAAGTCAAAAGTGTTACACAGTCGCCCTGAACCAACGTTAAGCCACAGAATTTTTTGTTACTTCAAATATGTTGGGGCTTAAGGGGATCCAATACTTATACACATGTTGTCTCCAGCAGCCAACTGAGAGATGACAGAAAAGAGTAAGCAGGCGATATATGTCTTCTTTTTTACTGATGAAGCCACGTACTCCATGAACTTCAGGGCTGTGGGAAAATGCGTGTCATTATACTGTGTCCCAGAAGTAGAGACTCACCCTGTCCCAGGTAACTCTGGGCCACAGCGAGCCTTCCCTTGAGAGGACCTGCCCCATCATGCACAGGGCTGTCCTGCCATGGAGCTGAGCATCCCGTGTGCTTCCCAAGTGTGGCCAGCACTGGAAGGAAAGGAACGGTTTCACATACCCTGCTTGTCTCTCCGGAATCACACCTCACCCTGTTAGTGTGACGAGGGCTAGCTTTGAGCCATGGGTCTGTGGTTTGGAGAAGCACTCTCCGTGGCCAAGAGGAGTGGGGAGGAGGCGTCCCCTCCCTCAGTTTAAACAGGTGGTGGTATGGAACAGAAGGGTGCTCCCCAAGAGTTTATAAAAGGAGAAATAAGGATTTTCTTTGGGACTTAGTCTAGCCAGGAAACACAGAAGATGATTAGAAAGGAGACTTGTAAATCACTTTAATATTAAGTTGACATTTGTTGAGCACCAATAATGTGCTACATTCTTTTCTGAGAGTATTACAGAAATGAATCCTTCAATCTTCTCAACAATGGAGTAAGGAATGTTTGATTTTTATCCCAGGTTTACAGTGTGGAAACTGAGGCACACAGAGGGTAAGTTGGCCAAGGTCACAGAGCTAGTAAGTGGCAGAGCTGGTATTTAAACTCTGGCTGTCTGGTTTTGAGGCTCCCAGGGATGGGCTTTGGGTGTTTAGAGGTATCTGCATACCTGGATCTCTGTACATCTGTGCATCAGTAAGCCCAGAAAGGACAGAGAAAGGAGATTCACACAGTTGCTCACAGTCGTGTCTCGGCCACTGTCCATGAAGAGTGCACCATGATTAGCGTTGTTTTCCAGGCAGTAGATCTGTTGGTATAACAGAAATTTAGTCCATTGAGTTAATCTAGAAATCCTTACTGCTCTGCTTCTGTCCATGTTTGCCATGTTACTGCCTGCCCGTGGTTAGGCCGTGGAGGAAAAACTGTACTCATGGTTGAACTCTGATATTTCAGTCTGGTTCATAGTTTCACATATTCTGTTACATTAATAAGTTAAGTTTCTGGTTTTCTTGCATCAGTGTCTCGTGTGTTTGCTTAATGTGAAACCAGTCCATGGGAGCCCAGGGGTGCTGACGGTATAATTTCTGAGCATGTTGTGGCACTTCTACACGTGCAGTCCTGACTGGAGGATGTCCGCCTTCCTCACTGATTTCTCCCAAGAGCAGGGTCCTATCCCATCCCTGGATGTGACGCTGGGAGCTCTGTGTGTAGGCCAGTCAGCGGCCAATTCCACCAATCAGAAAATGATGAAGTACCCAGAAGTGGGTTTAATAGAAGAAAAGGGCTTCCAGGTAGTCCAATGGGCTGTTCGAGTCCATTTGGTGAAAAGCTGTTCACTGTCTGTGGTTGAGCTGATTCTTTGCTGTTGAAAAGTCTGGATTAGATGAAGGGATTTTAAAAAGCAGAAAGGAGTGATTTCAGGTGGTACGTCCACACCGGTGAGAATTGATGGATGACCGCCTGTGTGAGGCATAGACAGAGTCTTACAAACTTCATAAAACAGCTTTAAAAGCTCTGCCATCTGAGTGCACTTCATAAGGGGTCCAGATCATCACTGGTCATGCTGTGAGGGCAAATAACTGATGATGGCATAAAGGACACGGAGGCATCAAAAAGGTCTCAGTCATGTTCCCTTTTTAAAGAATGTGGCACAGTGTAATATATTTGAGCTGGTTTTTCACTGAACAATTTTTCGTGTTTTCTAGGTCTCCCAGCTCCTGAAGTTTCCACGCAGCTGCATGTCCCCTCGCTGCAGCTCTGTCAGCACTTGTCCTGGGCTGACGTGTTGTCACGGGGAGCAGGACGGTCAGCGTCCCCGGCTCCTCCGAGCTCCGTCTCCTCATCCCCATTGCTGGGCTTCTCATCCATGTCTACTTAGAAGGGTTGCTGAGAACCACACGTGATGGTTGTCAGGGGTGATTTGTGGTTGTCCCTGTGTTTGACATATAGTCAGTATTTGATAGTAACACATGTTTTTTATTATAGTTCTGGCTTCTACATTGCAGTGGTTTTTAGTCTGCATTTTTTTATAACTTTTTTCTTATTTTTAAATAAGCACTTTTTTTTGGGGGGGGGGAATTACTGGGGATTGAAGCCAGCACATTGTGCATGCTAAGCAGGTGCTCTACAACTGAGTAATACCCACCCTCCTTGTCTGCACTTAAAAATAAATATTGCAATACACAAAATAGCTCTTAAACACCATCATGGGACCTATTTTCTGTATAGACAATTGAATACATATGCTATTTCAATAAGAATAAATGTTGGGACTTACCTTTCTCAATCTGTTTACTTGTTTAAAAACGATCATAGCTAGTGATAAACACGAGTCTTGGATACAGCACTTCTTAGGATCTGTTTTGACATCATGGGAAATTACATTCTACAGAGAAGGCAAATTGGGTCTCATTGATATTTGGATGATTTAGCAGATGATCAAGTCTTTCAAACTTGACAGTTTTGTATTTTAAACTAACTGCAAAGTTATCTTCTAGAAGTTGGAATTCCTAAGTTTGTGAAGTGCTCAGTAATTCAGTGTGTATGTGTTTGTGTCTGTGTGAACGTGTTTGTGTGTGATTTCAGGAAGGTAGAAATAAGTTCCATGTAGCCCTCTGATACCTTCCCCCTCCAGTTCAAGATGTAGGCATATATTTACACAAGTAAATTAATATTCTTTAGTCATTTGATATATTGGTGGGAATATGAGGTTCTCACACTTGTTTCAGAAGGGTTGGGGAGCATCAGGTTTGAAAACAGGAGGGGAAAGAGGCAGGGTGGCCCTTCACACTTTGTGCAGGATTTGAGGAACAGTAGCTTTCTTTTTTCTTTTATTCTAAAACAAACTGGCGCTGAATTGTAACATACTATGACTCAGAATTGCTTTTCTGATAAGATACAACTGCCTCAGAGTTTTCAAGGCAACATGAATGATGAAATCCGTTTTAGGAGTTATCTTTAAAGTAGTGTTAATTTTCAAGTAAAAGGCTATAGCCTGTTCTTTCTTCAAAGGGTAAAAGACGTTCTCATTGATCCAAGTGCATGATCAATGTGCTTAGTTTCTTTGGGGTTTTTTTCTTTTTTTTTAAGTGCTTGTTTCATTGTGGTTTGAATGAATGTTTAAAATTTCTGAATTTTGTTCTTTAGAACATGCTGATTTATCAGAACTGTTAAAAACCTGATTGATCTTTCGTCTTTGTTTGGAGGGGCACCCTTTTGATTTCTGTTGTCTGTTAAAGAGGGAAATTCTTCCTCTAGCCTGCAGATCATTAAGTGAATGGTTTGCAGTGTGCCTTTAAAATTCTTTGAATGCTTTGTGCATGCTTGTCTAGTGAATTTTGAATTGACTCATAGTAATGACTTTGCTTTGATTCTGTGGCTTTTGCTCCTCTCCGCAAGAATTTGAATTCTCTGTTGCATTTTGTATACGTGTTTTTAACAGGGGAAGAAATTTTGCATTTTTTACAGAGCTGGGTTTTCCTATCCCCTCTGAATGACATCTATACTTGATACAATAAAAATCTGTTATTGCAGTGCTTAATTATTTCATAAACTAATTTTTGGCTTAATCAGACGCAATGAGAAAGAGTGATAATAAAATATATGAAAACCTTCCTTCCTTTGAAGAATAGAAATGAGGTGGTCAGGCTCACGCATGCTTTGTGCTTGACACACTTACTTTCATGTCATTGTGTATCATGATTCGGAGATGGAGTTGCTTCAGGTTTTATAGATTTTTGTTTGAACATTTTTGTTGAATTCTTTCTCCAGGCTGATGTTTCCTGTTGGGTTTGTGGAAAGCGTAGAAGGGAAACAAATTCTTTGTTTTATTTTCAGGAGGCCTGAGTTGCTGATGAGAAAAGAGTTGAGGGTGGGTTGAGGAACAGAGTGACACTCCCTCTCCTCCCGGCTGAAACTGATGAACAATGAAATCAATTAAGTGTATCAGTATTTGACCAAGAGAATTCAGCGAGCCCAAACTGGCAAGTTATGCCCAATGGAAAGTACTGAATTCACCTGCAGAATTAGGTGCTTTGCCAATTAGAAGCAGCTTAGAGCAATCAGAAAAATTAGTTCATATGATGAGATATAAAAGAATGTAATATCTTCTATTTCTGAAACTTTTCTTTGTTAAGTTGTGTAGAGCTAAAATTAAGTTTCAAGCACCAGGAGTTAAGAGTCTGGGTGGTTCTGTGGGATCGTTAGTCAGGGATGTGTCTAGATCCTGCTAGAGTGTCTGAAGGTGGCAGGAAAAGACCCAGGGCTAGGATTTGTTATCCTAGGGTGTCCTGCATAATGGTTCCCTAATGGTTACATGTGGGAGCCCAAGATTAGGTTAAATTGTAACAGACCCCAGCCGCCTGTCAATGTTCAGAAGAAAAATGTGTGCTTAGTAACTGCTTTGCAAGCAGGAGCCTGTGCATCCTCACTCCTGTCTCCTTGCCTTAAAAAGCAGAGACAATGCTTTGCTTGCATAGTTGATGCTTTAGATAGCACTCTGCTCATTTCAAAGCAAGGACCCAGGCCCTCAGCTATAAAAGCTGGGCTTGTGTGCTTTTAGATAGTCTATTATCCCCAAAACAAGGACCTGGCTGGTCTCGTGGTCTGCTTTGTAATTCACATATCTAAAGAATGTATCTTATTCCCCTCACCCCATGACTTCCCTAAAGATACACTAAGCCTTTGTACTCATTGTGGTTTCTACAATCTCTGTCTCCTCCTGTCTTTCCTCAAGTTCCTACTTACTATCACACAACTGTTAATGACTTTTTCCTTTCGTTATACACAGTAAATATAGGAGCATTTGAGAGGCTCGTGGAGTTGGCTCCCTACTCCTTCTCTTTTTCTGGACTTTTCCCACAGAGTCTTGAATAATCATTCCATGTCGGTACGACTTCTGCCAGCCATAACCCACAGTTCCAGGTGAGAATGATGCAGGCTTTATCTCTCCTACCCAAGGGAGAGAGAGAAGAGAACTGAGATCTGCTCCCTTGTGGTCCCTTCTTCCCCAGGGCCACTCCAGTTCACCTGCAGCCTTCTGGCCTCTGCTGTCAGGGCCTCTGTCCCAGGACTGACTGCAGCCATTTTTTCCCTTGCCAACATTTCCTGTGCCTTTCAGAAGTTGGTCTCTTCTCTACAATTCAACCCTGGCAGATGTGATGGTGGTCAGCGTGCTGGTGGGCAGTCACCTGGGGACTCCCAGGAGCCATGCTGATTCTCCTGAGTCTCTCATTCGGGGTTACAGAACTGTCGAGCACCGGAGGAAGCCCATTCACGTGAGGGCAGCGCAGCATTGCATCACTGTCATTTTATTTTTGAAATTTCAGTGGAGAAATTATTTGTAGCAAACTGTTCCAGTTTTTTGGCTGACTGCTTTCCTCACCACCATTTCCTTGTTGGATGTGGTGCTTGTTTTAAGAACCAGGTTTCTTCTCTGGTTATTTCTAGCAGGTGGGCTTGCCGAATCCTTGATCTGCATTTGAAGCAGAATGCTTCATCTTGATGTCAAACTGATTTTCTTCATTCTGAATATTTCGTATACACTCAGCAACTGTTTCAAGTGAACTGCTCTTGTCCAGTTTCAGTTAACTCACATTTGCTGATCTCCTGCTTTCATGCTGAGGGCAGTTTCTTCTTCCTGTAATAAAAGTTAGCAATTTGCATCTACTATGGGAAGGTACTGGCCCGAGGTGCTTTTGTTCTTAACAGTTTTAATACAATTCACCCATTAATATTTACACCGGTTTTTACTCTATGCCAAGAATTGTGCATCCCAGTCAATCTTAGAATATTTTCATCCTCCTAACAGGAAACCCCATATGCATAAGCACTCATTCCCATCTTCCCCATCCTCCCCCAGCCCCAGGGAGCCACTCTTCTCTCTCTGTGGATTTGCCTGTGCTGGACATTTCATGTAAATCGAGTCAATTCATGTAAATGGAACCGTCTATTGTGACTGACTTCTTTCACACTGAGTAACGTTTTCAATGTTTGTCCATGTTGTTGCCTGGGTCAGTACTCCATGCTTTGCTATTGCTGAATAATATTCCACTGTATGGCTGGGCCCCTCTGTTTACCCATTCATCAGGTGATAGGCATTTTGGTTGTTTCTTCTTTTTGGCTGTGATGAATAATGGCACCGTGAACATTCCTGTAGGAGTTTTTATGTGGACATTTGTTTTCAGTTCTCTTACGTGTGTGCCCACAGAGCAGAATTGCTGGGTCATTCAGAAACCAACTGTTCAACTCTCTGAGGTCCTGCCAGGCTGTTTTCCAAAGTAGCCACGCAGCGTTACTTCTCACCAGCAAGGGCTGCTATCTCTGATTCCTGTTTGTCCTCATTAGTTCTTGTTATTCTTTTTTTAATTATAACCTAATGTAGTGAGTGTGAAGCGGTTTCTCCTAGTAGTTTTGACATGATTTCCCTTACAGCTAATGATTTTGAACATCGTTTCATTGTGCTTATTGGCCATTTGTATATTTTCCTTGAAAAATACCGTTTCGGATCCTTTATTCATTTTTTAATTTAGTTGTCTTTTTTGTTGAATTGTAGGAACTGTTTTTTATTTGGAGATACAAATTCCTAATCAGATAAATTATTTGAAAATATTTTCTCCTGAGTGTTGTTTTTTTCACTTTCTGGATGGTGTCCTTTGAAGCAAAGTTTTAAATTTGATGAACTCAAATTTATCTCTTTTTCTTTTTTCCTTGTGCTTTTGGGGCAATATTTAAAATCTGAGGTATTTTATTTAAAATTTACATATAAAATATCTTAATTTTTAGGACCGTCCTAGGAGACGGGTGCTGTTGTTATCCCCAGTCTATGGATAGGAGGCTGAGATGCAGAAAATTTCACTGACTTATGAGTGTCAAAGCTACCCAGTGCTGTGGGAGTTCAGAGCCTCATGATTGTCCCCAAGCATCTGTGCTCTTCACCACCATGCTCCACTACTGCCTGGAATCGTTAATGAAAAAGTCTTTCATTTTTTGGTTTCTTGTTTGTTTGTTTTCTCATTGGGAACCTCATCTCCTCATTTTCCTTTCGGATATCAGTGTAGGTTTATTTTAGGTCTCATGTAGGCAGAAGAATTGCTATCATTTTACTTCTTTATTACTCACTCTCCGGTGATGATTGTTGCTATTTGACCTAATCAAGTCATGCTTAAGTCTTTCCTGCTCATGACACTGAAAGGAGTCATGACTTACAGAATGCTCAAAGAAGAAAATAATTGATTGATTTTATTTTGCTACCCAATCAAACCAATCAAATAAAAACCCCGGTGTTGACGCAGACGGTAAGCCCTCCAGAATAGGGTCACTGTCTTCCTTGTGTTTCGTTTGTTTGGTCACAGTGTCTGGATAGTGACTTGCTGTCCAGCAATTTTGTGAGGATACGATGTTCGTGAATCATTGTAAGGACAGAATTTTGACAACAGACTGTATTGGTCATTTCAGGAGGGAAAAGATAATATAGAAATACTGCTCAGATCTATTTTAAAATTAAGTTTGGAATGTTGAGAAGAGTTCAAGAAACCATACAAAGATCTTTTTCACTTATTTTAGATCTATCTTAGGCATATTATGATTACATAGCAGAGTAACTTATCAACTAGGTTTGACTAGAGGGGTGTAATATTGATTATTTGTTTTAGTTGAAATATTCTACCTGGGAAAAAGTAATCAGTGCCCATAAATGAACAAATATGTTTGTATTTCTATGTAACATGGGAGCAGACTTCATATGTTTCTATATAATATATATGACTGTGTGTTTTAATCTTTCTGTCAGTGTATTTATAGTTTTTCTGCAATGTTCTAACTTAAGAATTCTTCTAAGAAAATCACCCCCGATTCTAGTGCAGTTTGTACTGTGTATCCTGTCTTATGCATGGGATTCCACTGTCTCCTCAGTGAGGAATTTCCTCCCCTACTGAGGTAGTAGCAGAGTTAAAGGAACTGTGATTTCTAGGCCTTTGCTCTCCATGTGTTTGCATTTGGCTGTCAATCGCGATTTTCCCTTTCTTGAATTTTCATTGTTCAATTAGAATTTTTGAAAATAAGTGTTAATATGTTGTATTTGTCTCCCTAGAAACTTGATGTGTTTGTGCTTTTCAGTTTTCAATTTCTTAAAAATGTAAATGCACTCGTTTTTAAGTAGTCCTTTTTCACTAGATATTTGTTTACCTCTTTATAGTTAGAATATATTATTTCCAATGAATGAATCGGTGTGCATGTTTTAAAAGATACCTTACTTTTTATTTTCCTTATTATAACAATTATATTCATTCTAGAGAATTTAGAAAATAAGGATAAACACAGTAATAACTTAAAAATGGCCTCTAATCTCACCTAGAGATACAGTTGTAAAGTTTCAAATTGAGAATTACAAGTCCTCTCATGTTGTTCTTCTTTTTCAAGATCGTTTTGGTTACTGAGACCCTCGAATTCCCATATGAATTATAACAGCAGCTAATCAGTTTTTGCAGAGGAGCCCACTGGGATTGTGATCGAGACCACGTAGAATATACGGATCACTCTGGGGAGCACTGCCATTCCAAGAGCACTGTCTTCTGATCCAGGAATGTACGTGGCGTGTCTGTCCAGGTATTTTGGCCTTCTTTAATTTTTTTTCAGCAATGCTTTGAGTTTACAGAATATTATTTTACTTTTTTTCTTTGCCTTTATACTGAGGACAAGTGTGCAAGGTACCGGGATCAGAAGTGTATTTTAGCCCCGCCCCTTGCTGCCAACATGGTCGCTGCGCTCTTGCTTTGCCTTGTGTACAATCTTGCACAAAATAGGACCTCAGTAACTCTCTCTTGAATGAATGATTATATGATTGAAGGATGATGCTTGAGAGTCCTTGTGATGATTTTTTCCTCCAGCCTTTCCCCAATTCTTAACTATGCCCTTTCTCTTCCTAAACTCCAGCCTGGTTTTCAACCTGCCTGTGACATTGATTTTCCCTGTCTGTAGACTCTTCCTTTCACTGGTTCACGATAATGTTACATGTGGGCTGTGGAAACTTGCTAGATGTCAAGAAAGAGCAAATCCATTGCATGCTAGTATTTTTACAGTGTGGTATTTTTTATCGATTGAAATTAAATCAGGCTGACCCCCTGAGCCCTCCCGTGAGCTCTTTTCACTTTCCTACATCTGATACTGCTCTGGTTGCTACATGTGCCCTTCCCCCAGCCTTGGTTTTTGGGTTGAGTAAGTCATCATCAGTGGACCCCTCTCTTTAAAAGATGAAGAGAACATTGTCTCCTTCTCCCTGGTTGGGGACTTGGATGAGATGAGATACCAGATAAAGAATGGAGCTCCACCACATTCTGACCCCCGCTCTTTCCGTTCTTTTCTCCAGAGGAAAAGAGTACAATTCAACAGTATAAAGATTGTGAGCTAATGAGATAGACAAGACAACCAAAAATTTATTAAATATCCTTTCATGGCAGAAACAAATGTATTATACACACAAAAAGCACATAAAGCACGGTAGTACTGTGGTTACAAACATGGGTCTGAGATCGAGTCCTGCTCTGGAGTGACCAGTCCTGTGAGATGGAGAACTGGTAGGTCGGCTTAGGCTCTCCAGGACTGGTTTTCTGTCCTGCAGAGATGGGGCTCGCTAGGCTTCCCTCCCCCTTAGAGGTGCTGTGGGGTGTAACTGTCACGCGTGCACAACTGCTCGTTCCTCGTAAGTGCAGGATAGCATAGATTTTGCGGTGATGGCTTTATGACCGCCCCGTGTAGACTCTCAGTGCTCCAAAGGGATGCCTTGTGGTTTGGAGATGGGATTCTCATTTCTGTAAATACCCAAGGATTGTGGTATTGGGCCCTGCTGATTTGTATCTATTCTTTAGAAAGTACATATTGTAGATATATTTTTCAAGCATGTGTGCTTTATTTCTTTTATTATTTATAGTTCTACCCTCTCATCTCTTGGTGTGACTTTTCATGGAATCCAGGAAACAGTCCTAAGCTACCTGCCTCTTCACTCTTCTCTGTGGTGGTTTTCTTCCCTGACTAGAAGAGGGTTTTGCACAGGAAATTTTATTTGTTCCCCTTTTCATGGAGTCTCTCTTTCGGTCTGCCAATCTCTCACCTGTTCATCTGTCCATTTATCTACCCACTCATTCTTCTGACTTGTTCCAAAAAGCATTTCAGGCAGCTTACAGAAGAACAGATACCAAATAAACAGGTTAGAAAATTGGGCCAAGTTCAAACTGTGAGGCTAGGAGGCGAGCCTGTGTGATGGTTGCAGCCATGAGACACACGCCTCTGCCCTGTGACTTATAAGATCGACAGCATGAGTGTACCTGATGCTCCCAGCAGACACAGGGTAACAGGGTTTGTGGGAGATGCTCACTGGCTGTGAAATAAATAAGTGGCTCAGGAGAAGCCCAACCTTTCCAGCTACAAAGGCTTAAGAGAATATTTTGAGTGTCTTCCAAAATCAGGGTATTGCATTGTTTCTTTTGTCAGAGTTCTACGTATAGTTGGTTACATTCTATACCTGGAAATTTCTCCAGAACTTCTTACCAAGTGAGTGCCATTGCTCGGGAATGAGGTGGTTCTGCTCATTGACGGGGGTTGGCCAGAAACCGAAAATGACAGCTTCAAAGGAGCCTGGGATTTGTCAGTTATGTTTTGTCAGTGCTGTAGATTTCAGGAAATGCTTTCACACTTTCTCTCCATCTGAGGCGGCAGCGTGCTCTCTTAGCAGCATCAGGAGCTCAGAGCCACGGGATGTTGGGGGCGGACTGCACTGCCGTCAAGACAGCCAAGCTAGTCACTGCAGGCGTGGTCCTTTCACATAGTGCATTTCATGTTCTATAGTAGAAGGTTTCAAAAGGGAGTTAATTAACTGAGTTAATTAACATTTAATAAATATGAAGCTTTGATGAAAAGTCTGTTATAGGCAGAATATAAGTTGTGAACACTTTGAAAACGGTTTCATTACAGAAATTTCAGTAGGGAAGATAAACAGTTTATCTTATTTATGCCTCTCTTTTAAAGTAACACAGAAACAAGGCAGAAAAGGCAGAGGATGATTTCTGTTATTCCTCTCGGCTTGCAGGTGCCCTCACATCCAGTGGCATCCATCCAGACACCAACACTGACACTGGCCATGCTCAGAACTACCTCAGCCCTGAAGACACAAGTGACAAATAGAAGGGGGCCGCGCCCTGTTACAGCAGGTGCTCTCACTTTGTGGGTCCTTATGTAACTGCGCGGTGTTAATCAGGATCGCCCGTTCTACATTGTGTGGCGCTGCTGCGGTGTCTCCTAGTTATTTGTTTCTGTAAGTACTCGTGTATTATTCTCCAATGTGTGTTACTACACATCTAAAAATGCTTTTTACAGATGAAAAATAATGTATATTTAATATAATAAGTCTGAAAAAAGGGACAAAAGAGGCTATCCAGGTCCCACTACTCAGAAATAATAATGAACACTTTAACATCTACTTTCTGTTCTTTTCATCAGTGTGTATCAGCTCTGTCATAAAAACCAATGAGCACTCTGTGCCTGTTTACTGTGTGGAGACCTCCATTTTCCATTCAGCTTATTACATGTTTTTCTACAATATTCTATCTCCCCTGGCATGATTTTTAATGACCAGTATAGCATTATGTCTTGTGGAGGCATTGTCCATTTTACTTCGGACTTAAATAAACTTTTAAATTCCAAGTGTACTTAACTGAAATACTGAAAAGAGAACTGTGGTGGTAGAGGAAGGCCCCTAACTCCCTTCCCATTATTTCCTGAGTGTAAAAGCTGTTGCCAATATGGTGTATATATTTCATGACCTTTATGCCTATGACATATATATATACCCATACATAGATACATACATACATATGAGAAATCTATGTATATGTGTGTATATATGCTTTTTTGAAAAATAAGGTCATACTATATGTTTTCTGCAGCTCGCTTTATTCACTCAGGGGTATATCATAGACGTCCTCCCACTCCAGACTCACCCGGTCCTTTCAGATAGACTGGAGGGGTCTCCTGATGTGCAGGTGTGGTCTCTTGTGCAAGGACACCATTGGTGGGAGAGTGCTGTGGACAAGGCCCTGGGCCACGGGGAAACGCCGGCCCCGTCAGTGCCCACAACTCGCCGTGATTTACCGCATCATTGTCTTGATGGTGGACACTTAAGTTTTCTCCATTTTCCACTGTCAGAAAGGATGTTTGACTGGCATCTTTCTTTAACAAACATTCCTGTGATCTTGTATGAGCATGCCTTTAGTTAAGTCTTCTGGAAATTTAGTCCCTGGATGTGACATTTATGTTCATCACAGGCTACTTTGAAGTGACTAGAAATTCCTTCTCCAGTGTGGAATGAAAAATGTAGAATTACTTATGTAACCAATTCTCTATTGCTGGATATGATTTCACTTCAGCTTTTCTTCCCACCAGTGTAACCACTACATCTATTTGAACTGATTTTTTTTCTAAACGAAACGATTCCTAGAAGTGGGGTTGTATCAGTGTGTACACACGTTTTCAGAGTTTACATATCCACTGACATGTCATCCTCCAAAAAGGTCGCTCACAGTTTTTTCTCCCACAGATGGACACTAGCTACAATATCTTTTAAAAATATTTACCAATAAGATGAGCAAAAGTGCTTTTTCATTGTTTTAGTTTGCATTTGATGACCAGTGAGGTATTGAGCATTTTTCACTCATTAGCCATCTGACTTTTGAAAAGTGAATGATCCATTTTGTCCTTTGCACAAATTTAAGTGAGGAAGCTTCTTTTTGATTTGTGACAGCTCTTTGTATGTTATGAACATTAATCCCTTGTCTTCATCAACATCTATCACAGAGTTTTTCCTTGTCATTTCTTTCGTTTCATTTTGTTCAGTAGGTTTATATTTGTTGTGGCTCAAAATATTCTTAAGATAGTAAATGTCTTCCTTTTGGGTTTTATCTTTGTTATTATTCTTAGAAATACTTTCTTATAATGGTATAAATATCTTATGTAGGTTTATTTAATGTCTAAGATGGAGATGATAATAGTACTTGTTATAGTGAGGAGAAGTTGAATTAATGTGAGCAATGAGTTGTATTTGCTGTTATTAGTATTTTAATATTTAAACCACTATCTGTAATTTTTTTGTGGTCATTATGACAGGAATAGAATTTGTTCTTTCCAGGTGATTCTCTGATTGTCCCAGGACAATTATTGAATTCACAATTTGCTCTTTGATTTGAAATCCCACATGCACAAAATACTTATGTACACTAGAGTCTCTTTTTGAGCTCATGCTATATTTCTGTCAATCATACTTCCTTACTCCAGCGCCATATCTTACATATTGTAAAAATTAATTATTATCTGACAGTGCGATATTTTTTTGTTCTTTTCTTCCATCCCAAACTTTCTTGGCTATTATTATGACTTTATTATTCCTAAAGAATTCTAAAATATTTTGTTCAAGTTAAAAAAAAGTCAGATAAGAGTATTCATGGGATTTTTATTAAGTTTTGAATTATTTTTAGGAGAACTTCCATATTTACAAAACTGTTTTCCTCCATGCAATATGTTGATGTCTCTACATTCACACCTCTTATTTACCCCTCAGTACAGTCCTGTAGTTTTCTCCATGTACAACATGGGCATTAATTTTGAGTTTATTCCAGATTATTGTTGATGTTTTTCTTAATCTTTTAAGTGAGAATTTTTTGCTATTATATTTTTTAACTGTTTAAACTGACACCTAGGAAGGCAGATTCGGTTTGTAAATACTCACTTTGTAACAAATCATTTAAAATTGTAAGTATTAAGTAATTGTTCCAGGATCCTTTCTTTTGTGTTTTTAAATATTTGTTTCCAATATTATCAAAATGGTCATAGCTAAGAAGTATAGGTGTGGAGACTGATGGAGAGAGGTAGTGTGGCTCATGTACAAACTGTGAGCACTTTCATGGCTGCCTTTAGGCTGGAGAAGCCCCAGAAGAGCCCAGGTTAGACCAAGGGTGGCTTTGTATGCACTTGAAAGCCAGCTTTCCTACCTGTATGGTGAAGCCTGGTGGGCGTGGCAGGTAGATGATCAAGGTCTGATCAAGGTCATTGGCTGCACAGAGCACTGTGTCTGTGAGAACTGGAGTCCATCGCCATGGGAAATGCTTGGCGCCAGGAACACTGCAGGGGAGCTGGGGAGTCTGTTTGTTAAGGATTTCCCAGTCCTGGGAGTGGGAAGATCAGACTCTGCATTCAGATCTGAGTTTGAATTCATCCTCTCTTGTTTACTGGTCCTCTGACTTTTGTCAAGTTATCTACCCTCTTTGAACTCCTATTTTCTTATCTCTCAAAATAGGAGAATTACGGCCTGCTGCTAGAGTGTTTGATCAGGATAAATGATTTGTTTCTATAAGATGCCACGTACAGTCACAAGCTCAGTGAGAAATGGGCTGTCACCTCTTCATCTGCAACTCAGTGCTCGACAGGACATCGGGGCAAAGCCAGTCCGTAATTTGTTTGTGATGCAAGTAGGAACAAAATTAATGTCTTGCCTTTCACTTGCAGTATCTTACTCCTTTGCTTCATTTACTTCTTTCCTCCTTTCCTTTCCCCTCCTCCACCAAAAGATCCTGAGACTCTCTCAGAACACTTGATTCAAATTACTTTAAAGGGTGTCTCATCCTCATGAAATAACAGTAACTTAAAAAAAATCTGTACAGATCCCAGACGTCATTGTATTTGATTTACACACACACACGCACACCCACCCACACACACAATCAGCCTACCTACCACTTGCTGAGGGAGAAGGACCAATTTATCTGAGTTTTCATTCACTGAGCGTGAGAGCAAAGTCTCTTATGCAGACTTTCACCTTGCTTAGTGCATGGTGTTTTTAATTGGATTTCTGCTTTGTGGCCATAGAACTATTCTTATAAAAGAGAGGATGTGGAGACATAGACATTCTGCTGAGATATTGGTGTCAAAATATTTGAGTTGGAAAGGACTTAGGACAGCATAGAGTCGTAACATTTTATGGGTGAGAATCCATGATGGTGTAACTTGGACAAGAACCCGGGTCTTCTGTCTTCGTGTCCACGTGGATGAAGAGGCAACAGGGAGGGAGATGGCAGGGATCCTTCTTGCTTGAGTTCCAGGGTCTTGCTAGTTTTCATTGCTCAGCTGTCTTTAGTTTAGGTCCGTGTGGCCTCTCATGGGAAGGTCAATCTGTCCTGAAAGACTGAGTTTCTAATCAGCAAAAAGCCCTGGACCCACTCATATTTCCCAGAGTTTTTCTGCTGTCCTGCTGACAGTTTATATAAATGATACCTAAGAAACTACTGGATATAAAATCCTTATTGTTATCATTTGCCCTCAAGTTCCATAGGAATGGGGTGCTGTCTCAGGCTGTCTAAGGCTAGATCTGAACAAAGATAGGGTGATAGGCTGTGCTGCTGGACCCTCCCCAGTCGAAAGGGATTTCCACCTTAGTTTTTAGAATCAGACAGATGAGTTCAAATCTTGCCTTTACCAGTTATTAGCTTTGTGAACTTGGGGAAGAAACTGTACTTGTTTGTGTCCAATTTTCTTTATCTGTAAATAAGTTCAGTATTTATTTTAGGGTTTTTGTTTTAGAATTGAATGAGCTAATTTCCTCATTTATACCTAAAATACTGATCGCGTGGTTCTATGCTGGTGCCTTGGTAGAAGATTACTAAGGGACTCAGCAGTGAGAATGCAGGTGGGGGACCCCTGGATCATAGAGCTTATATTCCAGGATATGCTTGTAAAAAACTGGATGTGCAGTGGATTTTTAGTAAATGTCCATTCCTTTCCTTATCCACATTGATTGTGTATATATCTTTGTACAATATATGAACAATTTTTTATTGCAATTTAAATATCTTTGTAGTATTTAAATTATGTAGCTATAACAAAATACGTGAAATAAAATGATTTGTCTTTTATTTTCTTTTCAATATGCAAAACAAAATAAAATAGAAAAGAAAAAAAGGTTTTGAAGGAGTAGAAATAATTTTATTTCTGTGGAATCAATTCCCTATGTTAGGTTTTTTAGTTGTGTTGTTAAACAGCATATAAAATTGATAGGTTGTGACTTCAGTGTTCATAGCTAGGTGAGTGTAGTTTCTTTTTGTGGTTGTCTTTGATGAATTATTTGAACTAGATCATAAATGATGTGAATGTTACATATTGGAAACGAGGAAAGAGTGGAGACATACTACCTCCAATGCAGTCATCTTGTTACCAAGTCGAAACTCGTACTGCTTGCTGTATGACAGGCCAATAAATCGGGAGATTGAGGTGTTGGAGCAAGGAATAGTGACTTTATTTGAAAAGCTGGCAGACCCAGAAGATGGCTGAATGACATGCTGGAGAACCGTCTCCCCCAAGTCAGAAATCAGTCCGCTTTTATACTAAAAAGGGGCGGGGATGTGGTTGGTTGTTGCAAACTTCTTGCGGTACGAATTGTTTCTCCTTGGAATTCTTTGTTCTTGCAGCTGTCCACGTGGGTCAAATCATGGTGCCCCTCTTAAACCTCCAAAAAAAACCAAAGTTGATTTTCTATTTTGCAACTTGCCATCTCAACATAAGTGCAGAAGAGTTAACATCGTGAAAGATCAGAGCCCGGAGAATAGGCTCTCCTGGATATTTCAGGCTAAAGGCAACTTTCTTTTACAAAAGGTACAGAGATACCAAGTCTGAGCCTAGAAAACAGCAAAGGTTTAAAGCCAAATGAACAGATCTAACATGCAGTCAAATTTATTCTTTTCTATTACAATTTCTTTTTCCACCACATAAATAATTTTAGTAAGAAACATGAGCAATTTTTTTACTTTTGCTTCTTAGTAACGGATAAGTGGGCCAAATACATTTATGAGAGCAGGGATTCTGTGTGGGCATTGGGGTCACAGCAAACTCTTTTTGGGGGTGGTCGACTCTGCAACATGTCTGATGCCCCGTGGGTGTTGGTGAGGGACCCCATAACCAGGGGCTCTCTTCAGGAACCAGCATATGGGCATTGACCTCTGGAGACCTTTTTCAGCTGCCGGAAATTTTTTCAGATAATGTGACTGAAAAACCACTTCAGCTGGTGATAATTAGGGAATAAAGGAAGAGGAAAAGGGCTTGGATTAGATTAGAAGAGAAGGACAGAATATCAGGGAACCTGGGGGCTTGGCAGTGGGTCCTTGGGAGAGAGGGGAGCAGAGGTGGGGAGGGGCACGGCTCTGGAACCAGCTCCTGCACCTGTCCCAGGGCCCAAGTCACACAGCTTTAAATTGGCCTAGGACGCTTTCCTGTCTGGATGTCACCCTGGGCAGAACCTTGAGAATCGAAGGTAAGGGGTGGGCAGCACTCACCTAGGGGATCACTGAGGACTTCGTTCAAGTCCACGGTGCCTTTTCTGGTCATGTGTCTTCACTTGCCCTTTATCTTAGGATCTGAGGAGCAGGAGCAAGGAACGCAGGGAGAGATTCAGGAAGACATCTGACTGTGTTAATAGACGACAGTCACAGCCACACGGGGAGCGAGGACACTTGCAGCAAAGTAAAACGACTTCACAACTATTGCATCAGAGCTGCCGGTGTGAGAGAGCCTAAGCCTGTCTCAGAGTGCAGGGGACAAGTGGAAAGGAATGGTAAATTTCCACTGACAGTTGAAATTTTGTTAAATAGCCTGCTACTGTTGCTTGTATCACTTGAATGAATGCAGGCATATTTCTATGGGCATTTATATGTTCACTCAAAACCACCAGCCACTCTTGCCCCCATCGGGGATGGGCTTTCTCAAGCACAGTGTACCTCCTGCTTGGGTGGGCCATGCTGCGGGTCCTCGCCTGGGGCCGGGCTGCTACAGGGCACTGAGTCCCCGAGGCACGGCCTGCGAGACACGACAGGAACACCTCTGCTCTTGACTGAGGGCCTCCGTTTCCCCCTGCAGTGTAAGAATGCTGGTGACTGAGTTAGAAGCATGCTTCGAAGCTGTCCATGTCCTTGCCATCCAGAAGCGGAGCCTGGGAGCTACCGAATTTCTCCAGAATGCGGTTTACATTCATCTTCGACAGGTGAGTTTATGTCCTTTTACAAGTGGAGGAATTACTGCAGTTTTCCTGGAACTTACTCACCACTAGTCCATCTGATTTTTCTGTGCTTGGATTCAATATGGCATGCTAAAAATTCTGGAGTCAGATCTTGAAACCCTGATGAAGAGGATTATTTTATTTCTTTATATGATAGTATTTTACTTACAAAATTCAGAGTTTTCGGTTCTTTCAAAAATTTTTTGGGGGGTTGGAGAAACAACTTTGCTCTTACCATCTTTGTGACCTGTTGCTTTGTGCCTCTCACCTGTCTTCTGTCACTTCTGAGGCGGTTCAAATTGTGACCCTGTCCGGGTTGTTCATGGTATAAAACATAAAGTCTGTAAAACTACAGTCCCATTTACTCCGAAGACATTCCAAAAATACTACTTAAATCTGGGTGTGGTTTTAAGAAGACAGAATCATTAGAACATGTACTTGCAGGTTGCTAGTGCAAAATCCCCAAATCAATAGTCTAGCACAACATCTAATATCTTTCTAATCTACCTTGGATTTGTATGGATAAGTGAAGCAGTTTGCTAAGAACTCAAGACCAGGGTTAGAATACAGGCTGGTGTAGCTCAGCAGGTCCTCCCAAGCTGATGCTCTGCCAGAGGGCGGGTCCTAGGGGAGAGGGCGTGTCCTCCCCTCCCTGAGCTGACAATTTGATGGGCAAGACCTTCATCAGGTGAAGAACTTGACTTTCTTCTAAGAACAGTGGGTTTGAAATCAGTCCTAAAAGCGTGGGAGTGACACAATCCCATTTGTCTCAAGTAGGGGAGAGTGGCTTTGGGGCCACTTGGGAGACTCGTGAGTCCAGGTGGGCAGTGTTGGTGGCTTCCACTTGACCGGTGGGATGGTCAGTGGGTAAAAGCGAACAGATTGAAGGCATGTTTAGATGGTAAAAAGGAAAGGATGAATGCTGTCTGTGAAGGTAGGATGGAGGAAGGAACAGGTTTCTGGGTGGATTAATGAGGTAAGTGATGATCCTGCTGTGCTCTGAGGAGGGAAAGCTGTAGAGGGAGTTCTGGGGGATAACTGATGAGTACAGCTGTGGGTAAAGTGAAAGGCTGTTAGATGTGTGGTTTGGGAGCTCAGGTGAGAGCCAGTAGTGAGTAGGGGGAGGGGAGAGAGACTTTCAAATCAGTTTGTCTTGTGAACATACAAATAAGAATGAGTAATGACACACTTAAAACCTCTATATTCTGTATTTAAAGCCCAGTAACATTTTGCTATATTGACTGCAGAGGTTCTTAATTTTTTTTTTAAGAGAAATAAAATAAATAGAAACAAAATAGTGGAGATAATGAACATCTTAGAGTTGATGTGTGTCCTTGTATGTATTTTCATACCTCATCTGTTTATAACCATAATCTACAAATAGATCGCTTGCTTAGCATAAGAGTTAAACAGAGGGACGTGACACACAGTGTTGGGGCTTGAAGCTGATCTTCTCGGGCAAATTAAGTCACCTCTCTGTGCCTTAGTTGCATCATCTGTGACTTCCCCCGGGCCCCTCATCACAGCTGATTTCCTAGACTAGATGTTGGGAGGGAGGCTGCTGAAGGGAATAAGAAGTGGCAACTTCTAGGGATATTGAAGAGAGAGACAAAAACAGATTAAAGCCGATAACCTGAGTAAAAATACCCTCAAAAGAGAAAGAATCCCGCAGTGTTTTGAGCCCCTTAGCGTAAGGGAAACAAAATCAGGTAGACCCAAAACTCTTGAGCATGTGAGTATTGTGGGTGGGTGGGTGTCATCAGAAAAGGGTTGAGAAAAGGCCTTTTCATTTCCCTAGACGTTTCCAGTAAGGATGGGGAGCAGAAGAGAAAACCCCCTGCTTCACAGTGGAAGCTGCTGTTTTGTGCAAAACTGACCAAAGTTTGGAGACCAGTCATCAGCGGTGCTGGCAAATGAAGAGACTTCGGCATTGGGTGGGGCACTTGCTGCGACTTTCAGGTGACCTGCTGGCTGGGGGCTGTGAGGCGGGCAGTAGGTTTGCAGGGTGACCCGGGCATAATCCCTGGCTCTGAGGCTGCTGGTCTGACTAGCAAACCTAGGCACCCGCAGTCCTAATGGGGCAGCTCGGGATGTGGCCTGGGACACCTGCTGAGCTGAGGGTGAGAAGAGGGCTTCCCTGAGGGGGTGTCATGCGGAGAGTGGGAACGTGTTCCTGCAGGGGAGGAAGAGCCTCTGAGCAGGGTGCTGGATGCACAGGCAAGACCAGCCTGAGCACGGAGGCTTCTGGGAGCCAGAAGTCATACAATGGCCCGAACCGCCTTGTTCCTGCGAGACTGCAGGGAAAAGATGCTGAAAAAGTAGGCAAGGGTCAGACCCTGTGGTGTTTTATGAGTGCCAGTAAAGGACTGGTCAGGCAGGCATGAGAGAACCCTGTGGGCGTCCCAGCTGGGGCGTCACGCCGGAGGGAGGAGCAGAGTTATAGACTTTGCCACTTATTAGCTGTGTGACTTTGAGCAAGATCACCCCACCTCTCTATATATATATCTTCGTCTGTAAAGTGACAGAGTGACAAGCTCGTGTAATCAGAAGGCTTAGTTTAGCTCTGATCCTCTGTGTCCAGTCCTGTCAGTGCTGCCCTGTGAGGTTCTGCAGCGGCTGCTCTTACCCTGAGAAGGGAGGGCGTAGAGGGACATTGTAGTGCCCGAGGGCAGGAAGGGGTTGCTTTAAAAGCAGACATGTTGCCGCCTGCAGCTGCAGGCCTGCAGGCAGTTTGGTTGAAGGTCCTGCAGGGGACTTTGGAGGCCTTAGGTCGTGGAGAGTACTTTGGACGCCTTAGCTTCGTCTTAAGTCTTGTTTTCCCTTGCGGACCGGATTTGCCTTTGCAGATTGATGCTGAAGATTTGGGCTTCTAGCAAATCTGTTTTCAGAGATGGGTATATACGTAAAATATCGTATAAATTAAAATGATTTATTTAACGTGTGGGACTTCGCAGCTATTGGGAACAGCTCTGTTTTCCTGGTTGTCACGGAGGACACCAAGGGTCAGCAGAGAGTGCGGGAAGTCAGGTAGCCTGCAGTGCTGCTGCGGGGTTTTCTCCCGAGTAGAGCACTCTGCTGAGTTGACTCCTCTGAGTTTCGTTGCCAGATGAGCAGACAGCAAATTAATGAGTTCTGGTGGGATTGTATAATGTCAGGAAGAAAGAGGAAACCGTAGTTTTTCCAGACTAAAACAAGCTTTTGTTTCCTGATCCAGTGTGTTCCATTACAGAATTGATGAGTTGTGTCTATTCTGGGACTTCATTGAAATAAACGTTCAGCCTAAATGATAAGAGTTATGTTTTATTTGGCTGGAGGACTCGAGCCGTTATGGCAACCTCTAAGATCACTCTGAGGGACTGCTCCCAAGAGGTAGGGGAGGAGCTAGGATATATAGAAGTTTTACAAGAAAGACCAGGTAGTTGGAACAATAAAATATTGCTTGTTATCTAAAGAAAACCAGATATCTCAAGATCAAGTATTTAGTGCTTTTCTATGTATGGGAGGAAGCAAACATTTGTGTCATTGAATTCATCCCTTTGGCAAGTACCTAGCTATCTAGGGCCAGTATCCTGTCCTTTCTTACTCTGAGTCCTCTCAGAGGGCACCACTGTGAGTGGCTGAGAGGCTGGGCTGCAGGCATGCACTCTTTGGGGGTGGCAGCAGCCGCTGATGACTTGGTTTCAGCATTCTTTGTTTACTGACATGGTTGCAGTATTTTCATTCACAGTGCTCCCCCTTGGTCCTAAATTCTGCCAATGTTTTGAGAGACATTTCATGACCAATTTTGTCCCATGGTGCTAGGATGGCTCAATCCTAGTTCAGGTGAAGAATCTTCTGAGTTGCCATTCAAGGTGCTAGTTTTTTATCAGGCCCTGTTGATACTAAAACTTCTCTGGATCACCTGTCTTACTTGTTTGTTATGATCCAGGAAGTGTTTTCCCTTCATTGCTCATTCCCATACCTAGAATCACACTATTACAATTACTTTATTCAGGGTTATAAATTTTACCTATTTCTTCAAGATGTTTAGTCATCATCAATTTTGTAGGCCTAGTTACACTTTAGGAAATGTAACAGACAATTTTATAAAACAGATAGGATATAAGTAATACAGCTAGTAACGTTAATAAAGTCACGATTAAGAATTTAATAGTCGGGAAGTTGTATTTTGGGGTTAAAATTTTGCTTGTGTTTCTGATTGAGTTTGAGTGATCTTATGAGAAAGTTCATATTTATGGTCAGTCTCAGAGCAGGTATTAATTGGTCAGGTGAGGTCTCCCACCTTGTAAGATCAACAGAGGCCTAAACAGAACTATAATTTCTTTTTAGAATAACGTTTCTGAGGGCTATCTAGTTAGAGCCTTGGAGTAGGGAAACTCACAAAGGTAACACAGAAGAACTAGACATAGGTAATTTACCATAAACTTAACAATTGGAGTAGTTCATAATCAAAGGTAGGAGAAATTATCACAGTAATTTTTATGCAGGCCTGGTACGGTGTCTTGGGTCAGCTGTCTACCTCAGATATCGTCTTCTTCTCATCCTGGCCTGGTAGCTTTTTCTCCATTTGGGCATTGTTTTAAGGTGAGCAGTGCTCTATAGGCCAGTGCATTGCAGGGGCTATTTCTGATAGGAAATGAACCCGAAAGTCCGTTTCCTTCAACTTTGGTTTGTATGGTCTATTTAAGAGTACCTGATAAAGGGTCCTTCCATTCAGGTTGGAGACAGTTCTTTAAGTCATGCCTGTTCCAGTTTGTATAATCCCCTGGCTGCAGGTCATGGGGCATTGGAACTTTACCCAAGGATAGATTAGTGAGCTTCAGAAACAAAGCTAGAGTATCCTATTAATAATTCAGTTAAACTGTACAGCAATGTGACATAACAGCAAGGAATGATTGGGAAGTGTGTTAGTAAATACGGAAGTCAATTAACAAAGCTAGAATTTAATATCCACTAAAATATAATCTTTTTTCTCTCTAAAGTTACCCTCATTTTTCTCAAATAAAGCCATGTCAAGATTAATTGCTTTACAAGTTGTCTGATTATTTGATCATATAGGCTTTTTTAAATTGGCTGTGTTGGAACTTTTAATTAGGAGTCTCAGTGTAGACTGTTAATAAGGTTTGCTAAGGCCAGGAAAGCCCCGTCAAGGGCTTGTCATGGATTTCTGCCTTACAGATTTAGGTAAATTCTTTTCTCTTTAAAATCCTTAAAATACCTTGAGATTCTTATAACTGATAGGAGATGATCTTCCTCATTTGTCTGATAGAGCCACTGGGGACCTAAGAGTTTTTAGTCTATTGAGGGATCAGATAGAGAGAAAATATAACTGTTCCAAGTCTGATTACATAGGTATAATTTATCAAATTGCTTTGAATCATAGCTAGCTTAAAGAGAAGAGATTCTTTATGTCTGGGAAACAGGTTAAAAGCCAGTAGTATTTTAAACAAAATCAAAAATTATAACCATATTCACCAGTTTACTCAGTCCCATGTAACTAATTCTTTTAATCACAGTTTTCATTGGAAATTTAAAATTTCTTACCCAGTTTAGTTCACTGCTATAGTTTGAAATTTATTAGAAATCAGTAAATCTCCTTGAAGAGCAAGCATTTTGCAAAACCATCAGAAGACAACCATTAACTGTCTATAAATGACAAAAGATTTAAAATCATGATTAAACACCGTTACACTATAATCGATAAAGAAACCTGGTCACTATACCCAGAATTATCACTGGTAACATTTCAGATATACCAGAATTTTAGGGAGTCCATATAATTTCTACAATATCTATATTAATAATATTTTCTCATACAATATAACCTTAGAAGATTTATTATTCATTTGACAATACCGTGTTATTTAACATGCCAAATGAAATTTACTAGATTAAAATCTCTCTTTGGGATGTTTCAGGGGCCATCTGTAGCATCCCAAACTTAACTGGAGATTAAAAGAACTTTAATTAGAAATTGATATTTGGGAAGCTTGTTAAAGATTTCAGAACACTTGGTCAGATAAACATATAGATCACTGTAACGTAGTACTAATTCATTAACAAGAAAATGCATCAAAGGTAATGGCAGAACAGATCAGTTAAGTGGTATAAGAAGTTTTACAATCTGTTACTGAAGGTGGATTAACATTTTAAGAAATTTTTTTCCTCTTAACAGCGAGAAAACCAAATCTAGTCTTGTACCTGCTTACTTCTAAGTTTCATTTACTTTGACCAAGTTGATTCTAAACTTAGCCAATTCCGACCACGTATGAAACTCTTTCCTCAGGGTTCCTCTTCCACAAGCCTTCCATAGCTTTCTATACTCATATTAGTGTGTCCCTTATTTTCTCTTCCATTCAGAAGTAACCAGCTTCAGAAGAAAGTCACTATTTTTCATTAACAAAATATAATTCCATTCTTATTATTTCCTTTACACATTTAACTTACTTTCCTAGGATACTGAGATCATTCCCTTAATAATTGAGACTATTTCAGTGTGGCATCATCCATTTAGTAGTATTTCTAAACACCTTTATTTTCTCTGTAAGAGGAAGTTATATGTAAAGTAATTCATATATCAATCTTATTTTATCTGAAAATGGCATAGCTATTTAATAAAATCCTATCATTTGACTTAATTTAGCACAACTCTAGAATTTAAAGATACCAAACATTTAGAGATTATCTTAAGCATACATTTTAAAAATATATTTTAAAAATTTACCCAAAGCTCTCATCTCATTTGCATTTAATTTACTTAAAATTTTACCACACCACATTACTGTTTTTTATCTTGACAATTCTGCAACAGATATAACAGGATCTTATTTGACTTTCATTAAACCTAGGTACAGTAAATGCATTATACTTAATATTGATGACTTTAAAGATGTCTATATTAATTAGAACATTCTTAAATTAAACAATATCAAATATTATCTTAATATTGAATATTTTCCAGTTCACGTGACGCTGAAAGTCAATTTGTTCAGTTTTTATTTTAAAAATACTTAATTTTCAAGCTCTTATGTTTTACGTCAATTAAGCAGATCTCTTTGACTTTGATTTTTTTTAGCTGTAGAAATATCTCACATCAATAATGTGTACACAGTCTTATAAACAGACAAAAGCTAGAGATCTCATAGCTTCACTTTAAAACTTACTTATAAGATAGGTATAATAATAGTTGGAGTAAAGTGAATTTGCTTGCTCAAATCACTGAGGCTTGCTATTTATGAAACAGACATTTAAGATTTCTTGACAAAGTCTGAAGGACACGTCAGAGTTCTGAGTTCTAAAATGCCAAAAATTTCTTGGCCTTAAGTTTTATTTCGTTGAGCTAATTAGGCTCAGTCCTAGGTCACTGTTTGCTGTATTTCCATTTCTGATCTGCAAGACAAAGACACAATCTTCCAATTCCCCAGAGAACTGCTCTGTCACCCAGACCCAATTTTCTCTCCTTAATTGGCATTTTTTTTTATCAGTGAGAAGAGCTGTAAACAAAGAATTCCATCTTTTAAAACCTTAAGGTTTAATTTATCATGTTTTCCAAAGCTTGCATAAGGCATTTAGTAAGGTCTCTTTTCCTTGAGTTATAAGTTAAACCCAGGGTAAACCTCTTATTATATTTTTTTATTAGCCACTGAATATTAGTTTTTAGTTTTACGTTATACTGGACGGCTCATGTAACTCTGTTGGTTTCTTTTACTTTGTTCAATTAATATTTTCTGAGGGACAGATTTGTGCCCAGACTTATAAAACCAAGAAGGGGAAGCGTTTTTCCATTGAAACAGATCTATCCCACAACATAATTAAGCAAAACTTTTATATAAAGACCATTTAAATATACCGATTTTACAAACTTTTATCTCAATTTTATTAAATCTTATACCTTTAAGTTTTATATTTATGTTTAAATCAATAATTCTTATTTATAGAAGGAGTGCCAGAAGCCATTTTTTTTGTGTGTGTGCATTGTATCTAATTTTATAGAAAAGTCTCTAGGATGCCCAAGTTTCAGCCAAAGAGCTTAGACCCTTCTCAATTTTTAATTTGATTAATTGGTCTGTTGTCCCAATCATTGATCAAGTATTTCAGTCTATATATACATATATTTTAAACTGCGGCAAATAAAACGGACTTGTTTGAACTTTAATGTTGGGGGGCAGCAGGTGATCTCTTTGGCCCTTTATTTTTACTTTATGTAGTGTAGTATCAAAACCTTGTACCTAAATCCAAAAATGTCCATTTTATTTATCTCATTCAAAATAATCATATAAAAATATTTATCCACTTGGGTTAAGCCCCTTATCTTTTTTTTTCGACATTTTAACAATCCTTTTTCCAGTTATTCAACCTAATTAACATTAATTATTCTAAGTTTTTATTAGCATCCCTAGAACCATTTATCGGAAAGGAAAAACACAAATGTAGCTTTTCAAACCAGTTTTATTTTTTTCACTAAGTTCTTAGCTTAACCATTAGATATATTTTTCTACCTTTAAAATTGATTTTAATAGATACCAATAAAACAGCTGTTTATAATGAGATCTCTTTCAACTCTCACCAATTTAAAAGTTTTTCCAAATTAAAGGATCCATCATATGGCCATCATTTTATATATATATATATATATAATAATATATATATTATTATTATATAATATATATATATATAATATATATATAGTGATTTTAAACCAATAAGATGAAGAGGCTCTTCCACATGAGAGTGGGGGTGTTGCCTAAATAAAATTCAAAGGTTTACTCTTCAAAAGCTAAAGGCCTTTGTGGTCCAGGCTGATGAAACAAAGTTTAAGATGGCAAAATATCTGACAATTGGTACAAAGAATTGCTTAGAATCCCAATTTATTTGTGTGGCCACCATATGTACACAATACTTGAACCTTTTGTATGGCAGAGTCCAAGGTTTCCTTTAAAAAAAAGTAAACTTATATATACATACATACACACACTTAAAAACCCAGAGAAAGATAAAACGTTTACATTTCAAGGACACAGGAAGAGAAATCCAAGTTCCCCCTAACGGGAATTTTGTTTGTGTAAGTTCAGAATTCCAAAAAATGTTTTTATCAGGCCTGGTTAGTTACTTTCATAGTGAGGTTTTTTTTTTTCTAATTCCCAATTAATGCTGTAAGTTTTGTACGTACATAAACCTGGCTGGGGTAATAGTTGGAGGCTGGCAATCTGTCATTTTTTATTTTCTTTTCTGTTTTTTATTTTTTTGAAAGTTCTATTCCACATTGTAAGGTCGGGTTCTCACAATAAATTTGCTAGTAAGATTTCCCTCAGGCACAACTCTATGGCATGAAGTCTTTGCCTCTACCACTCCTGCAAGATTCTCTGTCACCAGAGAAAGCTGCTACCAGCCAGGAGGAGGGTCCCATTTTTGGAGTTGAAAGATTACTCATAAGAGTTTTACTTTTATCCTGAAAAATTCAAAGGAGGTAACCAAATTGAGGAAAACATTAGACCAACCTCTTACCTAACCACTCAGCCCTGAACCCAGTGTCCTTCAACTTGGACACACTCAGGACGTCTCCACTGGGTGAGTATTTTCCTGGTATGTTTCCACCAGCCCCACATCGGACGTCTCCGCAAGGTGGGTATTTCCCGTTATCTTTCAACCAGGCCCCACCCAGTATGTCTCCACTGGGTGGGTAATTCACCACAGTATCTTTCAACTGGAGGGCCAGTTACCTGGAAACACCGCCAAATAAAACTCAGGATCATCAAACAATATGTGATTTCCGAGAACCAAGAGAGACTCACCCAAATTCATCTGGACCCCCCGAGGAGGCAGATGGGCACAAAGGGCCACTTATGGTACCAAGGCTCCAGATACTCGGAGAGTTCAGGTGGAGAAAGTCTGCTCTGGGTCCCTTCATGGTGTCCAAAACTGTTGACTGAAATACATGTGCAGCCTAAAGGTTAAGAGTTATGTTTTACTTGGCGGGACGACTCGAGCCGTGATGACAGCCTCTCAGATCTCTCTGAGGGACTGCTCCCAAGAGGTTGAGGAGGAGCTAGGATATATAGGAGCTTTACAACAAAGACCAGGTTGTTGGAACAGTAAAAGATTGCTTGTTATCTAAAGAAAGCCAGGTATCTCAAGTTCAAGAATTTAGTGCTTTTCTATGTATGGGAGGAAGCAAATATTTTGGACTCCCTGAATTCATTCTTTAAACAAGCACCTAGCTACCTAGGGCCAGTATCCTGTCCTTTCTTATTCTATGTCTGCTCAGAGGGCACCATTGCGAGTTGCTGCAGCTGCTGGGCTGTAGGCCTGTCCTCGCTGGGAGTTGGCGGCAGCCGCTAATGACTTGGTTTCAGCACTCTTTGTTTACTGACATGGTTGCAGTATTTTCATTCACATTGTAGTATTTTCATTCACGGACTGATTATGGATAATCTGCAAACTTGGAAAGCAACCGAAATGGAATTATTGCAGGTACATTCTTCTTTAATAAGCCGTGTGCAAACATAAACATGGAGGAAGCATACATTTGGATTTGGTGGTGTAGGGAATGGTTTCTGCACAATACAGGAGAAGGCAATGCAGAATTCCTTAAGTCCACCTTTCTTTTCTGTAGTGGTTTCTGAGAACAGTTTATGGTAATTAACCAACATTGACAAATGGTGGCACACATTGCATTTAAGAGCTGGCCGGCTGCAAACTTGTGTATTGGACAGGTGGAATTCATAGGCAAATGGTCAGGTGGATGGGAGAGAGACGGAGCCTAGGCCTGGGCCCAGATTCCGGTTTAAATCGGCATTTCCTCACCATACGGCCTTGGACTAGAATGCAACCTCTCTTAACCTGTTGGTGAATCTGTGAAATGGGCATGATAATATTCGTTTCTTCCTGGGATTGTTGTAAGTTCTAAAGAGTATTGTAGCACACATGAAGCACTTAACACACTGGCACTTAGCAGTGTTCACTGTGTGCGGCCGCCCCGCTTGGCATGTGTCAGAGCCGTAAAGGCAGCATGTGTCTGTTGAGGATGCACTGGTAGCCCCTTGAATAGGTTGTGAATATGGTGATTCCCTTTAATCTTGGTAACTCTGTGTGCCATGGGAAGTTATTTTCATGGACAGATGAGGAATCTCAGGGTAAAGAAGACTGTGTAATTTGCCCAAAGTCAGACCATAATTTTGGGTGCAGGGGCCTCTGTTCAGCATGGGCCCCAGGGCCTTCTGCCCTCTCCATTCAGCACCAGAACCAGATGTGGAGTCGGCTGTTTCCCAGCCCAGAATATCGGGCAGGCCACAAGACACACCTGGCTCTGCACTGCTTGAGCAAAAACTCTGGAGGAGAGGAAGTTACAAAAGGGATAATCATAAAAACAGATGACAGCAAACTGTGACCAGCACTGAGAAGGAAAGGAACACGCCTCGCAATGCAGAGCTGCGAGCTTTCCCGTCGGGGCTGCTCTGGGGGCGTTCATCTCAGCTAAACAAACTCTGCTGCTGCACCAAGGCAGGAAGGCAGGGAGCGTGTGGCCAGGTAGACAGGGCCTTGTTAATCATACTCATTCCCCATTAAGCTGCAGCTGTCACGGGCACTTACCTAGTAAACAGATGTCTTCCATAATCATCACGCACTTTTCTTGGTAGTTTTATTGCCCCACCATTGAGATGAGGTCATTGAAGCTGAGCAGTTTGCTGCATGCCCGTGATCACCATGGAAATACCCCCACTGGTCTTTCAACCTAGACTGGTGTGGCTGTCATGTCCCAGCCCTGTGAATGGCATCGTGTTGCTTCTCCCAAGTGTCCCAAATGACTGACATTGATATTCTTAATTCGTAGGAAATGGTATGTGACAATAGGAGAAAAAGGTAGTAAGAATTTGTTTGGAAAACTAGAACAAAATCCAATTCTTCCCCAGCTGGGGGAGCGTACCCTGTGTCACTCACCCCACTCACTGCGTGTCACCTCCTCCCTGCCGTCTCCGCATTCAGAAGCCACTCTGAGCCTTTGAAGAACATTTTGCCTCATGACACTGTTGACTAGGACCTGCGACCTCTCTGTCCCTGGTTAACTCTCTCTTCAAAGCCATTTAAATTTTTTGCAGGCTCCTCCGCTCAGATGTAAGAATATTCTCTTTCAACTTCTTGATGCAGCTCCTTAATGAAGATCTCGTGAAGGAAACTTAGTCAAAACCTGGGAGGTATGCACACAGTGACTGCAACCTCAGCACTTTATGAAGTTCAGAATCAGATTTGTGGGTGACTCAGGAAACGCTTTTTTATGGTAACAAGGGGAAAGTGAAAGGATGCAGGCTGTGTGAGACTGAAACATCTCGGTCCCAGCCAGCAAGGCACCGGCATTCAGGATGGTGTGTGGGGAGTGCAGAGTTCTCACAAAGAAAGAAGTGTTGGGATGGGAGGGAGGACAGTTAGGTACTTTACTGTGGAGGGAAAAAGTGGGTTAAGCATTTCCTGGTTGAACAAGAGGACTGTGACATGATGTGCTTGTATTTTGGAGAGAAGGGTTTTGTGGGGACAGGCCTAGGGAGAACGCTCTGTGGCTGTGGAGTCAGCACAACAGAGAAACACAGAACCGTGCAGACCTCAAGGCTCCTGCTGGGGAAGAGGCTGCCCGCCAATTCGAGCCCTGGGGGCAGCTTCTGTCCCTTAGCTGGGGCCTCAGAGCTCCCTTCACAACCCAGTCCTGTTGATACAAGGAATAAAATGTGAGGCATGAGAAGGGCTGTGTCCCAGGCTTTGGTTGAGCCCCTGGGATGTGTCCCACCAGATTTTGTTCCTTGGCTTTGTGCAGTAAAGTTTTCAAGAGCAAGCCAGTGTTGAGGAAAGGTAGATTTATTCACAGAGACACATTGAAAGGCAAGAGAAAGGCCACGAGGTGTGGGGTTTGGGTGCTCAGATTAAAAGTAGGTACACACTCCACAGAGTGTGGGCTTTCTCCGAAGAGGGAGAGAGAGGGGTGACCGCGAGGTGGCGCTGTGTTGCTCGTTTTCTTGGGCTTGGTGGTTTCATTTGCTAATATATAGAAGGACCAGCCTAAGGGCAATGGGCTGGGATTCCCAGGGAGTTGGCCATTTCCCACCCTTTGACCTTTTGTGGCTAGCCTTGGGACTGCCATGGTGCCTTGGGGCATGTTATTCACCATGTTACTATTACAATGGGTGTATAATGAAGCTCAAGCTCTGCTAGAAGTTAAATCTCTTCATCCTGAGCCTCAAGGCCTACTGGGGGTTGAATCCTTCACCATTTTGTTGTTAATTGCTGTGGCCTTCCTTGAATGGCTGTGCTCTGCCCCTTCCATCCTGTCTCACTGTGATGACACAGAGAGAGCAAAGGCCGGGACCTGCCTGTGCTCCTGCATTTAACAGCAGGAAGTGTGGAGTGGGCTTATGATGACTCTGAGTGGTGAAAAAGATGTTTCAGATTTTGCCACGTGAGACATGGGGACCTGCCAGCAGCCATCACAAATTTATCTCAAGGACATTATCGCTTGTGTTGTTACAGAAACAACAGGCCAGCCAAGAAACATGCACTGAGATTTATTACGCCGGCGGGCTCAGAGGGGCTTCTGTTCTGAAGCTCTGAGCACCTCCAAGACCTGCACATGAGGTTCTATAGGGTTAATTACAAGTAAGGGGCTATTAGCCAATAAGGCTCAAACAACAAAAAGCAAGGAATCAGTACACTGAAGCTTATGAATTTGGAACAGATCACTTTACTGACAATTGTTGACCTTGGATTTACGAGTTAGCTTATTAGCCCATTCAACTGACACTAAACTTCAGATTTACGAGTTAGCCCAGCAATACTTACATCAGTAAACCGACACTTATCACACTTAGATTTGTGACTTAGCTCGTTAGCCCAGCTGGGCTTTTCCTTCACAGTGTCATTCATCTTTTCTATATTTCTTTTTTTTTTTTTTTTACGTATTTAATCCAAATTTAATATCAGGTTTTTTTGGAAAGAAATTTCTCTTTTTCTTTTCTTTGGGACTCTTTTGGGGGGGGTAGGTAATTAGGTGTATTTATCTGTTAGTGGAGGCCCTGGGGCTTGAACCCGGGACCCCGTGCACGCTAAGCACACCCTCTACCACCCCCCCATGATCTTTTCTTTTTGCTTTAGCTGCCAAGAATCTTACAGCTGAATTTCTAGTCGGCCTTTAACACTTGCCCTGACTCCAGGGAATCCATTTTTATGACTTTACCTCCCCCAGGTTTCATTTAAGTATTGAATCTCCAATTTCTCTTCACTTTCAGTTTTGCCTTTTTGTTGTTATGGTTGTTAAGGTGTGTTTAAAAAAATTGTTTAATTTCTCTTTTAGCAGGAGGCTGAAAGTAAATAAATATGTAAACAAACAGCACACTTAAATGCTTTTATACATTCTAAGCTGTTTAGTAGTTACTTAAATACCGAATTGAATATTAAAGTGATAACATTTTTAAATTATTTTTTAATTTTTTACAAAGATATAGATGATTTGAAATATGAAATGTTTCAGGTGTACAATAGATGCTCCATTTATAGTTACTGTAAACATTGGCTGTATTCCCTGTGTTGTAAGATAAATCCCTGTAGCCTTACATTACATGTTGCAGTTTGTATAAGAAAGTTGGGTAACGCAGAGTATGGGGCATGGCTGTGTCTGACCCAGGGTCACGCTCACCCTGCCTGTCAGAGCCCAGGCCCTCACTCCTGTCTGCAGGGCAGCGAGTGGAGGCAGCCCTCATCAGCGCTGGCACCACCCTCTGAGCGGCAGTGACAGCAGTGTCTGTGTGTGGACGTGCATAGTGTTTTTCCAGGAGCTTTACATGCATTTCTGCATTTAATAATTAAAGCCCTCCTGTGAGGAAGCGTTTTATGATTTTAATGAATAATACATTTTATTTTGATATTGATAGACTTCAAACCTCCGGAAAATTTACAGAAGTAGTACAGTAAACGCTTAGATACAGTTCACCTTAAAGGGCACTATTTGTCCTTTTGTGTCTGGCTTATTTTAGCATAAAGTTTCAAGGTTCATCCATAATGTAGCCTGAGTCAGTACTTTATTCTTTTGGTTTCATAATATCCTTTTTCTTTTTTTTCGTTTTTGGTCTATTTAAAAATACTTTCATTGAAGTCTAGTCAGTTTATAATGTTGTGTCAGTTTCTTGTGTACAGCACAACAATTCAGTTAAATAGGAACATACCTGTATTCATTTTCATATTCTTTTAAACATAAGTTACTATAAGATATTAAATATATTCTCCTGTGCTATACAGTATAAACTTGCGGTTTATTCTATACATACTCAGTATCTGCAAATCTTGAACTATCAATATATTCCTTCCCACACCCTCTCCCCTCTGGTAACCATAGTTTGGTTTCTATGTCTCTGTGTCTGTTTCTGTTTTGTAGATAAGTTTATCTTTCTGTGTCTTTGATTTTTGATTTTTTTTTTTTAAGATTCCACATGTGAGCGATCTCATATGGTATTTTTCTTTATCTTTCTGGCTTACTTTTCTTTGAATGACATTCTCCAGGTCCATTCATGTTGCTGCAAATGGCATTACTTTATTATTATTTTATGGCTGAATAGTAGTCTATTGGAGAAATATACTACAGTCTCTTTATCCAGTCATCTTTCAGTGGACATTTAGGTTGTTTCCATGTCTTGCTATTGTAAATAGTGCTGCTGTGAACATTGGGGTAAAAGTGTCTTTTTGAGTTAGGGTTCCTTCTGGATATATGTCCAGGAGTGGGATTGCTGGGTCATATGGGAGGTCAATTTTTTGTCTTTTGAGGAACCTCTATACAGTTTTCCACAATGGCTCCACCAAACTGCATTCCCACCACAGTGCAGGAGGGTTCCCAATTCTCCGTAGCCTCTCCAGCATTTACTGTCTGTGAACTTCTGAATGATGGCTATTCGGACTGGTGAGAGTTGAGTCTTGATTGCAGTTTTGATTTGCATTTCTCTGATAATGATATTGAGCATTTTTTTCATGTGCCTATTGGCCATTTGTATGTCTTCATTGGAGAAAAGTTTCTTTAGGACTTCTGCCCATTTTTGAATTGAATTGTTTGTTTTTCTTTCTTATTAAGTGTAAAAGCTGTTTACATATTCTGGGAATTAAGCCCTTGTCAGTTTCATTTATTGCAACTATTTTCTCTCATTCCATAGATTGTCTTTTTGTTTTGCTTTTTGTTTCCTTTTCTGTGCAAAAGCTTGTAAGTTTAATTAGATCCTACTTGTATTATTTTGCTTGAATTTCTATTGCTTGAGTAGACTGCTCTAGGAAAACATTGTTGAGATGTATGTCAGATGTTTTGCCTATGTTTTCTTCTAAGAGGTTTATAGTGTCTTGTCTACATGTTTAAGTCTTTAAGCCATTTTAATTTATTTTTGTGTATGCTGTGAGGGAGTGGCCTAACTTCATTGATTTACATTCAGCTGTCCACTTTTCCCTACACCATTTTCTGAAGAGGATGTCTACTCCATTGTATGTTCTCACCTACTTTGTCAAAGATTTAATGACCAAAAGTTTGTGGGACTATTCTTGGTAATTTTGTTTATCCGTTCATTGATGGATGGATATTGTTTGTAACCTTTGGCTACTCTGAATGATACTGCCATGAATATTGATGTGCAAGTTTTTGTGAGAATATATTTTCATTCTGTTGGCTGTACAGTTGGCCCGCCATTTCTGTAGTTTCCACTTCATGGATCCAGATGGCTGATTGTAAAGGGACTCGAACATCCTTGGATTATGGTATCCAGGGTGGGGGGTTCCTGAAACAAACCCCCCGAGGATACTGAGGGATGACTCTATATCTAGGAGTGGAATTGCTGTGCCATATAATTCTAACCTTTTGAGGAAACACCAGGCTTTTCCAAAGAAGCTGCACCATTGCCCCTTTCCAATGGCTGCGTATTGAGGGTTCCCATTTCTCTGCCTCCTGACCGACACTTGTTATTGTCCATGTTTTGATTATAACCATCCTAGTGAGTGTAAAATCAGATATCATTTTGATGTTGATTTCGCTAGTGATGCTGAGCATCTTTTCATATGCTTATTGGCCAATTGTGTATCTATTTAAATACTTGGCATAATTAAAAATTGGGTCGATTTTCTTTGTATTGGTCAGTTGTAAGCATTTGTTTTATATCCTGGATACTAGTCTCTTATTAGATATATGCTTTGCAAAATTTTTCTCCTATTCTGCAGATTGTCGTTTCACTTTAGTTTTTTTAAACATTAAAACAATTTCTTTCTAGGGGAGGTAATTAGATTTATTCATTTTATTTTTCTTGCTAAGCACGCACTCTATCACTTGAGCTACACCCTTCCCCTTTCATTTCATTTTCTTGATGATGTCCTTTGTAACAAATGGTTTCAAATTTGATGAAGTCAATTTTATCTTTCTTTTTTTTCACTTGTGCTCTTGGTATTGTATCTAGGAAGCCATAGCATATCCTTGAACCACAAAGATTTAAACTATGTCTTCTTTTAGAATGTTTATACATTTAGTTTTTACGTTTCCGTCTGTGATCCATTTTGAATTAATATTTTATTTGTTATATAAAATACGGGGGTCCAGATTCCAGATTCATTCTTTTGCCTTCAGATACCCAGGTGTCTCTGCACCATTTGTTGAATAGACTATTCTTTCAATGGAGTTTTGTTGGCACATTTCTGGAAAAATGACTGTAAATGTAAGTTTCCCCCCTGGATTTTTTATTGTTTCTCATAGATTTATGCATCCAAACTTATGCCAGTACCATAATGACTTGAGTACTATAGATTTGTAGTAACCATTGAGTGAGTCCTCCAACTTTGCTCTTCTTTTTCAAGATTGTTTTGGCTGACCTGGGTCCCTTGCACTTCCATATGAATTTTGGCATCAGTTCTTCAATTTTTGCAAAGAAGTCAGCTGGAATTTTGATAGGGATTCCATTAAATTTGTAGATCATTTTCCGGAGTCTTAACATTTTTAACAATATTGTCTACCATTCCATGAACATGGGATGCCTTCCATATATGTAGATGTTTTAATTTTTTTTTGGTGATACTTCAAAATGTTCAATGTGCAAATCTTGTAAAATTTTCTTAAATGTATCTCTCATTTTATTTTTAATGCTGTTGTAGTTGGAAAGGCTGAGCTTCCTAAGGGTGGGACTATATATCAATTTATTTATTTCTAGGATTCCTACACAACAAATACCCTAGATTTATATTTGCTACATAAATCTATCCACAATTCTTCCCACCCCCGTGTCATAAGAAACCAAGACCCAGGTTAAGCTACCTGAACACTTATGTGGAAGTGAGAAGTGAGACCCTTGGGTGGGGCTTTGTGCAGATTATACTGAAAGCTTATTCATTATGGCTTCATCTTAATTTCTTTTAAACAATCCTTTCAGTGTATATAGTCAGATACATTAAGAAAATGCCCTTTCGATGTGTGGAGGAGCTAAGACTATAATTTTCAAATAATTTCTAGTGAGAGTGTTGTACTTGAAACTAATTTGCATCAATCTTTGAAGATTTATGTTTCAGGAGCTTTGACTATATAATACCTGTCTTTATTCAATAACTACAACTAAATGCTCAAACAACATGTAAGAGTTTGAGCAAACTGCCCCCGCCCCGTAGTGCTGGTTGGCTGCAGCTGTAACTGGAGTCAAGTCTTACCTATCCCAGTACGCTTGGGTGGATCTGCTCAAAGGGGTTCGTCCAATAGTTTGTCAGTAGTCTTTTGGACAAAGCCATAAAGCATTGATTTAAGGTTGCTGGAATGGAATCTATTTTATTAATATTAAGTAAGCACATATTGAGTGCTTACTGTATGTTGGGAATTGTCCCTCAGCCTCACATGAATATTATTCCGCTTAAAACCTCTCATATTTCCTTGTTATTCACACTTTACAGATAAGGAGTCTGAGTATTAGGTTTTCTCTCTTTTGGGGGGAGCTCATTATCAATGATGGGAAGTTGTAAGGAAAAAGATACTGATTCATCCAGAGAAAACATTTTTCTGAGAGTCAGCACTGAAGAGGTTGATCATTGTTTGAGTAAGACGAGCCCAGGGTTGTACGGAGTCAGCATCCCTGTCCTGGACACGGCACGTGTAGCACTGCGTGGTGGGTGAGGCGGCGCGGCCGCGCAGGGAACGCGGATGCCGGGCCGTTGGGCTGTGCTCAGGCCCGGTGGGGCTTTCTCCTAAGGGAAGTGGAACGTCATTGTCAGAATTTAAGTAGGGGAGAGGGGTGCTCTCGTAGATCACTTTTGTCTTGTAGAATGCTTAGAAACATTTAGAAGGCTCGGCAGGAGGTGATGTGATAAGTCAGAGTCGGGTGGCTATGAGGTGTAGCAGTGTTCAATTTTCAAATGGTTTTCAGTCCCAGGTTTGTGGCTCAGTAGCCGTGTCACTTTGGATGACGCACTCAAGGAAGTGAAACAATTTATCTTATTACTTGAAGCAGTGATATACCGACTTCCCAGGACTTCTGTGGAGATCCAGTGAGATAACGTGTGCACAATGTGCAGCGTGGTCCCCAGCACACAGTCAGTGCTGAGGGAGTGCCAGTGAGAACTTTGTAGGTGAGGTGTGGGTGGTGTGACTCATTGACTGAGGAAATTGGGCCCTGAAGGAGGGGTCCAGTCACATCTGTGAGTGATGGGACTGAGCTGGGAGAGGCAGAGGGTGGAGTTGGTGGTGCCCTTGAAACATCTAAGTGCAGTGCCACAATCACAGAGGAGGTCTAGGCCCGGGCTGTGCATTTTCCTATAATCTCAATCCCTGAGGACGCCGAGGTATTGATCATTGAACGTGAAGACATACTTACAGGACAAGTGAATAGTAGTATCATCTCTGTCATCAAAGCTCACGTCTCTTTATTCATCACTCACTTTGCTAATTGGGTACTTACAGAGCTCAATTCACCATCCTCACCTGGGCTCAGGCTCCACAGAAAAGTTCTTGTGAGTCTCCCTCTTTTCCAGAAGAAAACACATTTAGCTGGTAGACTTCTCTACTTCGCCAGACTTAGAATTTTAGTTTGTTGATTTAATTCTGTTTTCTGTTGGCCGTCTCCTGACAGGAGAGACATTTTACCTCATGGTCAGGTTTCAATTAGCTGTTACTGAGAACTGCTGATCTGATCCATAGTGTATTTTTTCTATTAACTTTGTAGAGTACTTATCATTTTTCTGTCTTTGCCCTTTAATTTTGTTTCCTCTTCAATGTTCTATCCTATTTGGGGCCTTATTTTATTTTTTAATTCAAAAATGTCTGTTAGCAGTTAAGAAAACAAAAGCAAATAAAAAATGCACATGATAGCTAGATTTAGAATATATCTAGTGTGTTTTCTGTCTCGGCAATGGAGGGTTCTAGAAACTCTTGAAAACCTTCATTACATAAGTTCCTTAAAATGCTGATTAAGAAATAAGACCTTCCTTCCTCATCTTTCAAGCTGCACAGCTAATTGTCAAGAAAGTGAGGGGAAATCCTCAGAAGCCAAGTCAACCAGAAAGCAGGGATTCTGGGAGATACACGAGCCTTAGAAGCCCTGGGGGCCAGTTGGCTCCTGAACTGAGTTTCAGTTGCCTTGACAGGAGGGCAGGAGGTGAGCCCCAGGCCTCTCACACTGGGAGTTGGATGGCTGTTCTTATGTAAGGCCAAGCACATCCTGAGAATCCTGCTTTATAAAAGGGTGAATTAGAAAGAAAAGTAAAAAAGCATTCCTCAAGGCAAGGAAGTAAGGAAAGTCAATTTTTTTGGAAGCGGGGAAAAATAACATATCCAATGTAAGTATTTAGTTTAAATCTGTTCTGGCATGAGACTGACAACAAACTGGCAGAAAATCACAGCTCCTCCTGGAAAGAGAAGTTGTGTTTTGAATGAATCAGTGGGCAGCCATTTAGAAAAATGTCTCCAGAGTCTTCTGGATCAAGATACTGGACCCAAACACCTCCCTTCCATGGTCTCATTTAAATAACCAGAAAGGTTTTAAAGGAAAGAAGCCATAATCATAGTTCTATTTATTGACATTAATATATGCTAGGAATTCAGATGTGACTATGGAGTTGTCACCTCTTTTATGGACCTTACTTTCTATTTGACATAGTTGGGGAACTTGGTGGAGGGTGGTGTTAGACTGTTGCAATTAGCCAGGACAGGAGATTAAGAAAGCAGTGAAGGGCGGGTGACATTTTTAGCTGAGGACAGTCCTGTTCAGTTGGTTTGTAATTGCAGGCTCGTTGAGTTGTCACTGGAGGGAATTGATCTTATGGAGTTTGGACTTAACTCAGGCCTCTTCAGAATGGACAAGTGAACCTGGAGAAAGACAGTCAAATCTGTGCAGACATTAAAGTCCACGTGAACGTGCTGTATCCCTGAGCCAAAGATAGGACAAGTAGGCAGCACTTCTTGAGGACAGAGGAGTGGTTTTTAAGGTTCTCCAAGAATGAAGCCCAGGGAACCGGGATGGCCAGTTGTCAAACTGTGACGTTGCTCTTTGGACGGTGTACCCACCGAGGTTATTGGCCGTTTATAGGTTTCCATTTCTCTTTAATGCATGACAGGTGATGAGGACGTGGGCATACACTTTTGACACCTTGTCAAAGTGACTGGGTAACTGCCTAGAAGGGCGGGCACAGCTACGGCTGCGCCATACATCTTGCCGCCCATCCCGTTCCCCGGCTCCGTGATCACGGCAGAGTGGTTCCTTGTTGAGCTGTCCGTCTCCTCTGTGACATCGTAACCCAACAAATTACCGGAGCGTATTAGCTAGGCTTTGTTCTTTTCCATCCTTCCCTTCAAATGATGATGACTGATAATGGACCCAGTTACGTTTGCAGATGATTTACACGTAGTGCTGTCAATACAAACCTTGTAATCCCCACTGTGTGATCTAGAGAAGAAAGTTACATTCTTTCCAAATTGTTTTGATGCACTTATGTGGGAAAATGATGTACGTTTCAATATGTATTTCCTCTCTGAATCACCATGGCTACAGATGAATATTTGTAGACATGGAATGAGTTTACTGTATTTGAACTGTATGGTCCCCTAAATTCTCCCCAGCTTTTTAAAGTCATCACTGGAGTGCTACCTCCACAGTGTCCCAAAGCATCCACCACTGCCTGTTCTTCGGACACTGTGAGTTTCCAAGTTGGAAAAGGCTGCTGGCTGTTGAGGCATTCTCTGGCACATCTCTGGCTGGCTGATGTGAGCTTAGCACACAAGACTTGGCAGACAGTATCTAACCATGGTCACGTCCATTTCTGGAACACTCATGGAGGATTTTACACCTATGCTAGTGGCATACGTTATTTCTTTTAGTTTTCAAAACAATCATAATTAGATTTTATCACCTGTATTAATAAGGAAACTGTCAAAGCGAGTGATGTGCAGACTTTGGACTGGAACACGGGTCTTTCTGATCCCTATCTCTGTTCCCTCCCCAGCCTATCCTTCCAAATGTCCAGGAGACTCTTCCTCAGTCTTGAGTTTCCCGCTGATGTTACCACTGTCTTTGTTTCTGGAGAGGAAAACAAGTCTAAACTTACTTTCCAGTTGGAAATGGAATGGAGAGTTAACGTTGGAAGCCGGGAGAGTCTGTCCTGTGATGAAGCGGTCTCTGAGCCACTTCCATGGGGACGTCACGTCACTGTCTGGGCCCCTTGCACAGCCTGTGCACAGGTGATAAGCCAGATGTGCTGAGCAGTCCTACCGGACAGGGAAGTGCTTGGAAATGAGTTTGGGTATTTGGTTTCATTACATATGTTCCTGAGGGCCTTGGCCTGGCACTTCAAATGGGACCACTCCCTGTCCCACAGACTCGTGCTCTGGGCCGGTGCAGACCTAACGTGGCCTCAGCCTGAGGCTCAGGGCCCGTGGTGATGAGGAGCATTTTAGTCCAGGCTCTGCCGGAGGCTCTGACACTTCTGGGCCATGGGAATTTGTCCAGGATGATAATAAATCCTCCCCGAGATTCAGATTTCCTTGCCTGTGAGCTGGGGTAGTAATAGTTTCTGAAATGATTGTAATGATTCAGTAACGGGCACAGCGTGTGCTGGCAGGTTGCTTGTGTTTAAGGAGCAGAAGTCGCAGTCACTCTGTCAGCCTCTCACTGTGTGCTCTGTGCTTTGAGAGGTTGTGTGTTTGGTGAAAGTCCCGCCCAAACCCTAGGGTGTAGATGAACTGTTGTTCCTTTACTTTCCCGTCCTTTTCCTCTTTCCCTTTTCTGTGTCCCATGTTTAGGTAGCAGATTCCTCTGTTTCAGGGAATACGGAACTTTCTAGTAAAAGGAGAGGCGGAACGCGGAAAAGTGGGGCCCAGAGGGGGTCTGGAGCATCCGCACAGCGCTGCTTCCCTGCATTTCTGCATCCGGTCCCATCAGTGCATGAAGTCAGCCTTCCTCTTCCTTCCTGTGTCGTTCGGTCTCTGTTTTAAGGGAAAATTTTTACGGGTCTTTTTTCCATTACATGTTTCGTTCAGATGCTTGTTGCTTTTCTCCCTGTGCTTCAGCATTCCTAGGAGAGAATTCAGCAGTGCAGCATCCTCTCCGAGCTCTATGAGTTGATCGGCTTCCACCGCAAGTCCGCCTTCTTCAAGCGGTTGGCCCCCGTGCAGCGCGCGGCCCCCGGCATCCCGGAGCCTGGCGGGAAGGTCTTCTACCGACTCCTTCTGCAGACGCTTCCTGGCTACAGTCTGTCGCTGGATCTGCAGGACTTCAGCAAAGGTGTTGGAACTAAAACATTGCTTCAGTCCCATTAACCATGCCTGGTTTGGGCCCTGCTGTCCTGTCTCATCAGGGTGAATTCTGATTCGTTTAGAATAGGGCTCAGCAGACTTTTTCTGTCAAGAGCTTGGGAGTAAATATTTCAGGGTCTGCAAACCTCCTGATCTCTGGTGCAGCTGCTCAGCTCTGCTGTTCAGACGCCAGAGCATCCGGACATTCCACACACCCACAGAGCTTTATTAACAGCGGTGTCTGGGACTGGATTCAGTGTATGAACTGCAGTTTGTCCCCACAGCCTCCTCACTATTGACGCCTGCACCAGAGCATGCATTTGCGACAATGGGTGAACCTGCACTGACACGTCATCATCACCCAGAGCCCAGACTTAACACTAGGATTTACACTTGGTGGTGTGCACTCTGTGGGTTTGGACATATGTGCAATGACATGTATCCACCGTCACAGCATCATACAGAGTAGTCTGTCTTAGTGACCTTAAAATGCTCCGTGCTGCACCTCATTCATTGCTCCTTCCCCTCTAGCCTCTGACAGCCACTGATCTTTTAGTCTCTGTGGTTTTCCCTTTCCCAGAACACCATACAGTTGGAATCAGACAGTTGCGGAAACTTCCCAGATTGGCTTCTTTCACTTAGTAATATGCATTTAAGGTTCCTCCATGTCTTTCCATGCCTTGATAACTCATTTCATTTTAGCACCAAAAAATAGTCCATTTTCTGGCTGGACCACAGTTAATCCATTCACCTACTGAAGAACAGCTTAGTTGCTTCTGAGTTCTGGTGATTATGAATAAAGCTGCTATTAACATCTGTATGCAGTTTTGTGTGTGGACATAAGTTTCCATTTCGTCGAGTAAACACCAAGGAGCACAGTTGCCGGATCATGTGTTAGGAGTACGTTTAGTTTTGTAAAAAATTGCCAGACCGTCTTCCAAAGTATCTGGGCCATTTTACATTCCCACCAGCAATGCATGAGAATTCCTTACGCTCCACATCCTCACCAGCATTCGGTGCTGTCAGTGTTCTGGGTTTTGGCAGTTCTGACAGGTGTGCAGTGGTACCTCGCTGTTTCAGTCTGCATCCCCTTGATAACAGATGCTGTGGAGCATCTTTCCATAGACTTCTTTGGCATCTAGATTTTTTCTTTGATGAGATCTGTGTCAGGAATTTTGCTCATTTTTTAATCAGGTTGTTCATCCTTCTTGTTGAGTTTAAAGAGATTTTGGTATATTCTGGATATCAGCCCTTTATCAATGTGTCCCTGCCCTTCACCTGCAGCACCGGAGTTGTCCTTTGGGTCTCAGTGGAGTGTCAGCTCTTCAAAGAGGTTCCCTGTCTTCCCTCAGCCTAAATACTGTCCTTGTATTTTTCACTTTCATTGACTCATTTTGTTCTTTTTAAATAGCATTTCCCATAATTTGTAATTATATTAAAAAAAAGGGCAATGATTGAACACCACCTCCCCACCAGGCTGTGTGCCCTGTGAGAGCAGAGGCCCTGTCCCCACTCACCACTTCCCATGACAGCACATGGCACATGTCCATGTAAAAGTGTGTAACGTGGGGCCAAACCTGATGAGCAGCTATGATGACATGTGTTGGCTACCATTTATTGAGTAGACTTTGTTTCTGATGTAAATTATTAAATCACATGAATTAAACTTGTTTGTTTTGAAAAATAAAACAACAAAGCCCACCTCCATTTGATTGGTACTTTCTACTTAGCCTTCTGACACAGGAGGGGATGTTCACAATCATTTTCTGGAGGAGGTTGGGGAGGTAAAGTAAGAGAGTGAGATCAAATAAAGTAAAAATGATAACTATCAGTTGGCTTTATTTTCACTAAGACATAAAAGTTACTTTAAACCCTATCTCAGCTGTTGTTCTGTTGTTTTAAACATTTCTCATAGAATTAAATGGAAGCCCACTAAACCCTGAAAGGGAAATTGTGTGCTCAGGTCCTGAAAATTGTTTATGTCTATTTCTTGAAATGCACATTTTCCCTGCTGGTTAAAGAAATTCGAGGCGGGAACACAGCCGTGCGCTGTGTGTCTGCCGGCTTCACGGGCTGCTCACTGTCATTTTCATTTTCTTGTGTTGCAGTTTATGAAGGTTTTCCCATGAGATATATTGCTCAGCCTTTTCCTGAATGAAGGATTGAATTTTCCACAGGAAATCTTATGAAAGAGAATGACAAGGCACATGGGTTTCCCAAAAAGGAATACTTGATGTAATAAACTCTCACTATGGTGAACCTTTTTTAATACAAGCCAGTTGAAAATTTTATCACTAGGTCATAGGCCACAAATCTGTCTTAAGAATAAAAAGATTCAAATTTTATAGAAGAAGCAGTTTGAATCAAGTAGAAATTATGATTTGTACACTGGTTGGTGTTAGAAATTATACTCAGTCTTATCATAATTGCCTGTGGTAGGAACTGGATTATTATTTATTTATTAAAAAAAAATCCACTAGGTGCTATTTGCCCCATTCTTGATGCAGCAGTGCTGAGGTTAGTTAAGTTGGGCCATTTAGGATTGTTAGCTAGGTTTTCAGGACATTGATTTCAGCCTCTTTATCTTTTTTACAATCTCTTCTTTTGTATCGGCCTTTGGTCTTTTGACAACGTGGAAATACTGCACGGATCTGCCTTTCCCTTTTTTCCTGTCTTTGTGGGAAAAGATTTCTGAAAGACAAACTACTAGGATATTAAGGATTTTGTGTGGGGTAAGTTTGTTCAGTTCTAAGGATTTCAATTAATACGCATTAATACTTGCTATTCAGCTAATGACAGTAAAATTATAAACTAACTTAAGTATACATGAGTAAGTATAGTACAATAAGCCAATCACCCAGATTAAGGAATTCACAAACTTTTCCATATTTCCTTTATTCAGACCTTTGTTCTTTTATTTGTCCTTTGTTGAAGTATTTGACAGCAAATCCAAGAAGACATGTCATTTTACCCTATGTGCTCAAGTAGGCATGTCTGAAAAATGAGGGCCTTTTATTCATCAGGTTTTTCCATTTGACCCATGTGCTCATTAAGTACCAGCATTATCATGCATCTCACTAGGCATTAGGGATCCTTGGGGCAATGAGACAGTCCTGGCTCCCAAGGAAGTAAGGGCTGATGGAAGAAACCAACACAGGAGCTTGGGTGCCTCACTTAAGGTCCATACTGGATGACACCAATTGGACAAAATTTGTGCACAATACAGTAGGATTCACAGAAGGGACTGGTCAGACTTGTAGGGCAGGCCGTGAGAGAGGCGGTCAGCAGGGCTACAAGAGGAGGACTCATTTGATCAGAATCTGAAATCCTTTCTGCCAACCTTTCTACCAAGCCCCCAAGGCCATCACAAACAACCCTGTGCTGTAACTGTTTTTGATTCCAGTTACCACATCTCCTTCAGGAAGGATTTTAAGGTGGAAAATATTTAAAATCCGTAATTGTTGCCAGAAGGGACATAGAACAAGGAACATGTAAACAACACAAATGTCCATCAGCACATGACTGGATAAAGACGAGGTGATACATATATACAATGGAATACTACTCAGCCATAAAAGATGCCATTTGCAGCAACATGGATGGACCTGAAGACTGTCATTCTAAGTGAAGTGGGGTGGAAAGAGAAAGAAAAATGCCATATGACTTCATTTATGGGGAATCTAAAATTAATAGCAATAATAATAAGACCACAAATGAACTAAATATTATTTTGATTTCTTGAATATATGCAAGCACATCTGACCGTCCTTTGTGATTGGATTACCATATTCTGTTTATTCTTTTGTAGATGTCCTTATTCCTCTGGTAACTAATTTTAAAAATCTAAAGCTCTAATCTGTTCTTATGAAACAATAATTAGTACATATATGTAAACTAAAAAATGCAGTATGCTCTATACATGTATTTACATGCAATATGTGTATGTGAAGTTGAACTGTAAAAATTCTACCTGATAAAGCTGAAAAAGGAAAAAAATAAAAAATTTATTTTAAAAAAACACCCCTCTTTAGATATTAAAACGTTCATTTCTGAGATTCTGTGAAAGACAGCATGGAAGTAGGTTTTTAAGATTTTCTCCTTGTTCCTCGGTGAGCAGCCTGGGCTGCACAGCTTGGCCGCCACAGGCCCCCAGGACTTGCCGGCTTGCTCCTCACTTGTTGGGAGGAAGATTAGCTGCTTCAGGAATATTTATGTTCTTAGAAGTTGCTGAATACCCCACAGAGCTTCTGTTTAAATGGAGTGTATCTGTCAATATACCCCATTATAGAAATTAGAACAGAAAATTTAAACCCAAGAACTGACAAGCACACGCTGCCCCAGCACGTGTTCAAAGTAGTGCTGCCACGGTGGCGTGTGTTGGTTCTAGAAAAAATGCACCATACAGTCAAGAATGAGGGTGAACCCACAGATCTCATCTCAGCAATGCTATGAAGAGGTGGGACCCAAAGCCCCTAAAACAGTGCTGAAGTCCCCAGAAGTCCCAGAACACACAGAGCCATGGGACCAAGAATCCAGTGTCTCATGGATCATCAGCTGTGGAGACCGCGTCCTGGGTCAGGAGGAGCAGAATTAGGGATAGAAGGCACACAGTCCTATTGACAGCAAAGCTTTAAAGGTTTTGAATTGACTGAAAGTTTGGCAAAGATTTGCATTTAGACTACTACATTTCCTCTCCTGGAGACGTTAGAAGGAAAACACTGATTAATAGAGGATGATTGTAATGGATTAATTATGATACTGATGACATGGGCTGTGAACACTAACCCTGCACTCAGTGTAGACTAAGCCTTTTATGTACACAATTCATTAGGTCTCCACACCCCTGCAACGTGGCATTAAGCACTCATACAACCATGAAACCAGTGACTATAAAACAGTCACAAGCCTTCCTCTCCAGCATGAGGTAGCAAAACCAGTAAGGGTTTTCAATGACAAAAGCCAAAATCATATATTTTTGGGAAAGAAAGCAAATGAAACACTGAAGAACAATAAACCAAAAGAGCAGATGGAATGGAAAATTTTATTGAAGAAAGCAATGATTGATTCAATTAAAACAGCTAATGTCCCTGGTATAATTGAACCATCAATCCAAATTTTTGGAAAAGTGGGTTGTGAAATTACTGTTTCATTTAATATTGGAATTCTTATTTGGACCAATTTGATATGCACCACTGGTGTGAGGTTAGATATTTAGGTAAATAACAATATTCCTATTTTTTAAGTTAACAGGAAACATAACACAGGACTCCAGATTTAGGGAGAGAATGCAAAAAACTACTATCATATTCCATCCAGTAAGGACAAGTGTCCCTGCGTCACCAAAGCAATGAGAATTTGCACAAAGAAAACACAGTTCCAATTGTGACAAATACGAGACCGTGAGCCATGAGTTACGAGAACAAGCAACTGTTTAAATGCCATGGGCAAATTTTTTTTATCATCTTGAAAACATCACTGATGTTCTAGGTAAGAAAAAGAATTGTTTTACTAGCAAATCCAACTGACACAGGAGTTTTTCCAAGTGAGAAGGTGATTCCAAAAAGTGCAGTAAAATGAGTAAAGATGATCTGCGCAGTGACGGAGATGGTCTTAGACTAACCAGCACCACGGTTCCCGGTTTTACACTTGCTCTCTGCTCATCACCTCTGACACAAGAACTCATCAAATGACTGTTTTTTCTTTAGGGAAAAAAAGATAAATAAAATCTAAATACAAGATGTGGTATGTAAAGCGGTAATGAAGTTTTCTAACCATATAATGCAGCCAGTGTAATGTAGCACTTATTCGGGCACTAGAATTTTTTAATTTATTTCTTTTATACCCTATTTCTATCCTAAAGGAGACACTTAAAGTTTTCTACTTTATTCAACGTATCTTGTGAGGGTTGTGATATACACTGGTATGGCAGTTTTAAGAGATTCAAAATCGCCTCTTTGGTTGTGGTCAGGAAAGACAGGCTCCCTCACAGCTGCGACGGAGAAGGAATCCCCGGAGTCAGCCTCCGGGCAGCTTCCGAACCGCATCTGCTTGCACTTGGCACAGGACACCATAAGCAAGTGTAACTCTGACAAGGAGATTTCCCCAGGGACTTGGGAGGTGCTCTAACATTCTGAAGCCACTTGTTTCCCAGTTAGGTAAGGGTTGGAAAAATAGTTTATTAGAAGTGACTCCCTTTGTATGTGCCTTTTGTCCTGAGTGGTCACTAATTAGCATAGAATATAAAATACCCCATAATATAAGAATTTAGGCAAAACATCTTTCCATCTACCTGTCTATTTGTTTATCATATTTATAGTTAGGTTACATTTTCTATGACGTTCACTTCCGGGCACCAGAAAAGAAAGGTTACAAAATATTTATTGTCAATAGGGGGGACTGGGTCTAAGGATTAAAAACCACTCCTGCTAACAATAAAAACCATATAATAATTTAAATCTCAGTTGCATCAGACCTTCCAGAATTACTCCTTCAATTTCACTGTTAAAACAGTAATGGAATCTCTGTTCTTCCAAGACTTGGGCCTGATCGCCACCCATCCAGACATCTGTCTGTGGGTCACTACTTGTCCTCGAGGCCCCCGAACACACCTTATGGGGTGAACTTTCTTCAGTGTCCCTACTGTAGGGGAAACCAGGAAGTCCCAGGCACTATCCAGGATTCACACCTACCTGCAAAAATCAAAGTCATGTGACTGAAACGGGACAACCCAGGTGGAGTTATAGGACTGAAAGCTCACCAAAAAACAGGTTTGGGGGCCTAACACAAGCCCTCCAGCTCCTAAAATGAAGAAGGACTGGGAGTCCCAATTAGCCACGAGACTGGGGGGCTTCATTACTCCATGAATAAATGATTTGTTCCAGTGCCACCTTTAGACAGGGAACCCCAGAACCCAAACTTGGAAGCACCCCGTCCCCTCCCCTCTGAACAAATATTCTCTAAAGTCACGTAGTGAGAGATGGGAGCCCCGATGAGCTCTGGAATAAGATGCAATCTGAAAGACTGCTGGTAACAAATGGTGTGGAGCTCGGGCAGCCCCCAGGGCCACCAGCCCTTCTGGTACCCACACTTCCATCCACAACAGTTTCTTCAGGACCCTTATGCACACATAACCATCAAACAAAAATGATTGCTTAGACATATTTTAAGAGAAATAACATGAGAATGCCAAATTCAAGACAAGTCAGAATCAAGACCCCAGAGTATTTACTGAATGAGATCTCACGTGTGCTCCACAGTGAGCTTTAAACCCTTAGGACACAGTCATGGAACAGTAGGCATTTTCTTTCTTTCCTCCAAGTTGGCTTTACTGCAAAACTCAAACACAGGAAGACTCTGGATCCCACCTCTACTACTTACACAAAGGGCTCATCTCACCATTTGGAGTGGGATCAGCGATGGTGCGGCCGGCTTCAATGTGCGCACTGCCGTGCCCAGCTCCCCGAGGAGCAGAGCTCCCCCCACGGGCACTGCAGTGCCTGCAAGAATCAGGTGTCTGATGAGTGAGCCTGGGGCGGGCAAGACAGGAAGCAAGCACCGCTTCCTCACACTCTGCAGGTGATCTCTGTGTCATCTTGAATAAATACAGTCAGCATTAAAGATGTTTGGCAAGAGGGTAAAAGTTAAGGCCTCCCCAAATCTCCTCGCATTCCTTTAGTGGGAGTCCTGTTAGAACACATGGTGACAAGAGACGCTGGCTTTACATGCGCACGTTGCCCTCAGGGCTGCAGGTGAGGCCACGGTGCTGCCTCCGCCCCACCTCCTGCCCTCGTCCCCCAGACCTCACAGGGGCCGCTGACTCATTTCTCTGACTTTCTCTCCTTGGTATTGCTGCTCTTCCAGCTTTTAAGAGCTATAAGAACCTCACCAGAAAATCTTTAACAATGAAAGCAAATCAAATGAAATCAACCACAGAAACACACTGCCTTCATCATTACTTTACATTTTAGGAAGAAATTCTTGAAGACGACTCCCTGACCTGAAGGGATGAATGGAGGAGAAAAGAAAAGAAGACAAGCATTTTTGGCCCACAAAAAATGAAAGGTAATCAGATGGTGGCTAGTTTTCATTGCACCTCTCTGCCCGCCCCAATTTCACATGCCCCTCCCAACTCAACTCATCAGAAATCGACTGAAGGAGACGGCTTTGCAAATTTATTGGAAGCCAAAGAAATCGCTCCAGAAACAGTCTCCCAAACCCAGCGAGAACACTGTAAACTGACCAGTGCCAGGATCTGAATACTAAAACACACAGATTCAAACTCCGACACCCTCCCTGCTGGGTGTACTTACCGTGAAGGTGTTGCCGTGAAATTTGTCAGCATCCAACATATAAAAATGAATGGGACACCAGTTTTCAACATCACAGTCCCTCTGAAACAACTGGTAGTCAATTAGCGTTTGTCGGCAGCAAAAGTCGATTTTCTCCCCTGCACGTGGAGATCAACACACAGAAGAGACTGATGATCCCCGCTGCGAGTGTAGCTAAGTGTGTCTAAGCAAACTGGCTCCATCAGCCTCCTGATGAGCAGGGGAGTGTGTGAGCCGCGGGGCTCTGCAGACTAATGGCCAGGCATTGAGGGCGCTTCCTTACTTTGGGGAGAAAAACGCGGAAGCAGCACTCGCTGTAAATAAATTCTAATTAAAATTTCAGGTGCAGTTACTGCAGCATAACCCAGGCCAATAGATGAGGCTCCCTCCGTGCTGTCCAGTCATGTGAGCCAGGCTCATTATTGTACCTGTGTGTTTGTTTTAGCAAGTGAATCATGTCTGTTTTCTGGAAATTACATTAGGGTGGAAAACCTTCCAAACATGTTCATTTATTTGCTGTGGAATTTGTTTAATACTCTTAAGAACATTTACAATGACAACCTTCTTAAATAAGCATCTTTGCCCGAGAGACATTTCCAGGCACATGTGCCAAAACCTAGGACAACCCAGAAGCAAAATCAAATCCGTTTCAGCTGCACAGCACCACAGAATGCGTCCAGTTTGCGAGTCAACGATTTTTTTCTCCACACCCTTTTACACTTCTGCCCAAATTAATCAGCCTCTGCTTCTCTTGTATAGTGAGTATCGTATGACTCATCTTCTCTGCCTGTAAAATGGAAATGGGAGATAGTTCTACCCAATAAAATGTCATAGAACTAACCACCAAAATTATATATATTAAAAAAAAAAAGCCAGTGCTTTATGCTGTCCAGGGATATGAATCATTTATTTAATGTGTCAATTGTTACAAGAATAAACTTTTCTAAATGTAAAACCTCCTCAGAAATCTTCAAGTACTTTTCAAGAAAAATATCACAGAAAATTTCTGAAAAGTATTTAAAGGAAAACCATTTTTAACTGAATCATATTCTAGGCACACTGAATAAATTCTCTTTAGAGAACTCCTACTTTTTTTTAAATAAATGACCTATAAAAATACACCCAGAATTAATCAGTAAATCTTCATTCCTTATTTTTAAAATTCTTAAGGCATGCTATTTTTCTTAAATCAAATGAGGAGGTATTCTCAAGCCAATGGACAACGGAATTACCTAAGAGGACATTATAAACCAGCAAGAGCAACTAGCACTTTGCCAAGCATTCTGCCTGAGAGTCACTCGTACCATCTCATTTTGACCTGACCACTTGGAGGTGAGCTCCATCAGCCCATTTAACACATGAAGAAACTGAGGCTGTAGGTGGTCATGTTTCCAGTACTTGATGGAACCAGGATCCAAACCCGGATCTTTGTCTATAGAGCCTGCGCCTTTACCAGATCACACTTAACATTTCTCACACTTCAAATGCACTCAGTCCCCGAGGTAACACACCTTCCTTGCGTTTCTGAGAATTTTAGGAAGTACTGAATTACAAGGACTAAGAAGTCATTTGTGTGGGCTAAATTTTTATTTTCTGATTTTCCTGAATCAGCTCAGGCTGAATTCATACTACTTACGAGGAGAAGTCCTGAGGCAGAGGAGAGAGGGGAAGATAAGACAGACATAAACAATTTCAAGAGATCCAATTCATCAAGGAAGCAAAGTATTAAATAAACCACTTCAGCTACACTCTTGTCAATAAACCTTGGTGTCTCTGTCTCAGCCTGAAGGAGGGTAAGCCCTCCAACCCATCTGCCTTCCAGCCACTTACCCTGGATGATCTTGGTTCCCTCACCTGTGACACGTGTGTTCTCCAGGGAATCTTTGTAGAGATTAAATGATAAAAATATATGCAAAGGGGATACTTATTTGTTAGACAGTAGGCACTAAACAAATAATAAAATTATTTTATTTCATGAAAATGGGAGGTAGGTCTCCCAATTAAACATTCCTGATAGAATCCCAACAAGGACTTTAATTTATCTGCCAGAAATTGTAAAATAACTTTTCTTTTTTAAAGGCTGTATCCATTCTCCCTACTTTTTACCAATCCTGGCTGTTATCCTGAAAATCTATTCCCAGAACTTGGCATCCATCTCCCATATTTAAATCCTTAAAGTTTGAAATTATGATGAAGCTTGGGCACATAAAGATTCACACCATAATTCACAGAATAAACAAAGACCACAGGAACAGGGCCACTTCCAGACCCCATGTGCTCAGGACAGTCTCCAAACTTCATAAAATCAGATGCATGCTGTTTGAACAGAAAGAAAATTGAATGTGATCAAGGAGGCTGACATAGAGCACTGGCCGGCTCACGAGACGACTCCTTCACCCCTCATCTGACTTAAGTCATCTAACAGTTATCAGTTGACCTCTAACTAAAAGTAAAACAGGGGTAGGGTTGGAAAGTAACATTTTTTCCTACAATATATACATATTGTCAACTAAAAATTGGCACTTGTCATCTGCCTCTGATTTGATTAAGTCATGAGCCGCTGCAGCTGCTGACCTTGAACACCCTCTGAAAGTAGTTCAGGGTGGAGATCAGGAATGGGGCGCTCTGTGCTCTGGGAAAATGGGCAGAAAATCTTTCAGATAGTTAGACATTTTCAGGAAATTTTATGAGCCCAAATTCTTGCATCTCCTCCTATCTAGAAAAGCACTAAAATCATTAACAGAGACACCTGTTCCTCGAATAGCAGCAGCCTCTGACTTAACGTATACTTGACTGCACGTCAGCATTCAATGAAATCTCATATAATGCTGAACTCCCCCTCAAATTCAGAGCAGTTCCTCCGAGCTCTCTGAGATGCTGACACCTGGGCTCTGGTCCTCATTTTGCCCCAGATAAAACTTAACCCACAACTCTCACGTTGTGTGTTTTAACGACAGTACCACAAAAATTAAGCTTACATTCTTGGACTCATAGTAAACTTTCAGTATCAAACATTTCTTGACTTAAATTACTTTTTAAAAGTAAATAATTATTCCATTTTTTAAATATAGCATCTTTAAATATAAAGTAACAGATATTTGTGAATCTTAGGAAAATATATTCTGGAAAAATTTTTAGCTAATTAATAAAAAAGCTATTGTGTGGAGTTATAGAAATTCAGAAGTGGAAAAGAATAGTATTGTAACTCAACTTCTTGTTTTAATTGCAGAGATCCCGAGGCCTCAATAGACACATAAATTTGCCTGATTTTATACACTGTCCTTTAACAGAAAACCTAGAACTAAGATCCTGGTCTTTGAGAAACCAAGACTTATTCTGCTTGTGCAGGGCTGAATCTGATGAAATTGGGTGGTGAGAAATAACCAGAATGCGGGGGGCTGGGCGAGGCAGTGGAGGAAAGGAGGGTCTCACCTGGTCGTGGGTGAGAAATAGGCTCCCACAGTGCTGGTGTGATGGGCATCCCCCAAGTGCCTGAAAACTACTATTTAGCACACCTGCCACCGAAACGCACACAAGCTGTTTAACTAGAAGGCTGACCAGGAGGCTTTCTCAGTGACACAACAAGCTATTTTCATGTAACTCTACAACTACAGGAAGAGAAAGAATAGAAAGCTGATATTAATTATTAATAATTTACACCAATAGCCAAGGAATTTCCAGGAGAAATATAAAGACTTGTTGGAAGTTTCATTATGTGAACTTACTGCCAATTCAATTGTCTTAAAAGTTGTTCTATAAATTATATTGTCCTTTGCTGTTAAAAATCACATTTGAAAGAAATAATGTTTCTTAACGGTGTTTCTGGAATTTTCTTCTATTTCCTAACACCAAATCTCAGAGCTTTAAAGAAATGGAGGGTTGGAATTTTGTCCACTCTTCTCTAGGCAATTTGTTTTTCCTTCAAAGAACAAGGGGGGAATCACACAGAAAAGCATTTGAGCATCAGGCTGCTTACATTTCCTCTGGAAGTCTTGGAAAATAACGTGGAAATGAACAGCAGGACAGCAACCTGGCGGGAGGGTCACTGGCTAGAAGGTGAGAACAAATGTGTTCTCCAACGTGCTCTGGTAGCCACTAGTTTAAATGAACCGAGCAATTGTTCAAGCATACACGCACCTCTACGTGAAAATCTCAATCGTTACCAACCGCTCAGTGCAGCCCAAAGCAATGGGCGGACTGCAGAGGCCCCCGGCGGCTCATCGTGGTGTCTTACACCATGTGCAGGATGATCGGTTCCTCCCCGCGCACTCCCTCCCCTCCCCTCGAGGGAGAAGGCTGGTCCTGAGTTGAGCTTACCTCATAGCAAGCTGTCTCTCAGCCCTCTGTCTAAAGCAAGATAAAAGCAGGAAAGCTACCTGGGACTTTACAGAACCATCCCAAAAGGGAACTGAAGCACCTTTCTTCCCTCCTCTCTGCTGCCTGGAATGTGGACCTGATGGTTGACCCTCAGGCAGCCACTTTGGGCCATCAGGTTGATGGGCTGAAGATAACAGGCATCTTGTTCTCTGACCCAGGGGCCATCATGCAAACCAGCCCTGGGCTACCGATTGCTTGACTTCTTTATGTAAGAGGGAAATACAATTTTAGCATGTTTAAGCCACTGCTGTTATCTGGGGAACTAGGTGTTGTGCATTGCCATGGTAAGACCTAATAATAAAGTTCAATATTCACCAAAAACTCTTTACCAAATAGTTAATAAATGATAAAGAGATCTTGATTTTTGTTTTAAAGCTATGAAATTTAAATCAAGTTACAGCATATGCCAGTAAAACAAGACACTGTGGAGATAAACAAAACAGAGTTTGTAGAACACAGTCCCAAAGCATCCTCCTCTCCAAGGCACAGAAAGACAGCAGTGACTCTACGTGCCAAGGCTGGAGTCACATGGGATCCTTGTTTTCCTTGTCTTGGGTTATGTTTTGTTTCCAGCCTTGGGAAAAATGGATAAGACTGCTGGTCAAATCATTTCAGGAGCAGCTTCCATCATGTAGTACCCCAGTCTCTTCCTTTCCTCTGCCTCATGGAATGTTCTGACACAATATCAGTCCAGCCTTCTAAATTGAGCAAATGGGGCTCAATCTGCTTTTAGACAGAGTTAAAAATAGACATTAAAAAGCATAACTAGGAAATCTTATCTTCCAGAGGTCATTGCACAGATGAAATAGGAGAATATCTGTGAATCACTCTGTAAACACTAAGTACAATACAAACAATATTAGTACTGATTCTATGTTACATTCATCAATAAAGGAATACAGAACCCTTTCTTACCAGAAGGAAAAGGTGCTTTGTAATTTTCTGTCACTTTAATTCTTCAAAAGTTTCTATAAAATTGATGTCTTTAAAAAAATCAATACACATTAGGGACTAATTTTAAATCCTTCACATCCCCCGGTTTAACACATATCAAGAATGTTACCATTTCTAGATATTTTATTTAGGAAAGCCTTTGGTATACATGTGGCACAGAGCACGGCAAATTGTCAGTATCACTCAGGATAGGAAAACCATGTTGGATACCCGAACTTGAGGACATGAAGAAGATGCCTGACATGTCCCACTGACCTTTCAAGCTATTCTTTTTCAAACACTTGTTTCTTCTTGGTCCAGAACAGACACGCATTTGTTGATGTGAGACCCTTTAAGTGAAAAGGTCAACCCATCATTGACACTTTAGAGAATGAAATCTTACCCTCCTCATCCATGTGGACATAGCATCCTTACTGATTCCGAACATAAAAAATGACAATTGATGACATCTCAGGATGCTCCAATGCAGAGGTCCTCTGCTGCAGTGAGGAGGAAAGAGTCGTGTGCTTCAAGATGTACTTAGTGTATTTAGCTCACTTGGCAAGACACGGCAACTTATCTAAGCTAAAGCTTAAAAGTGGCGAATAGAGACAACATCCATGGCAAAGGGCATTCGGAGGCTAATTCCTTGGCCTCAATTCATCGCTTCTCAAGAGCCGTCGGCAATACCTTGAGAAAGGCAGCAACGTGGTACCCAAGTCTTCAAAAAGCTGCACCTCCACTAGTTGACAGTAAAGCAAGTGTCATCTGGCTCAACAGATCTCCCTGTGTCTCTACAGTGTATGGCTACATTTTCTTAATTTTCTCGGTTGGGGGACACTCCATTTTTGAAAATCCCCCTCCCTGCAGTAGAAGTTCTTAGTTTCCCAATCAAAATGCAGGCTTGAAGGGGGGATAACAGAGCTGATAAAACATATATCACTATTTATTCCTTGATATATTATTGGCACATGGACTAAAAATCTTTGGGTCAGTTGGACATCAAGATCATATCTAATTTACAAAATTGTCAACTGTCATTTTACTACCAGCTCCTGAAACAGTCACGTGGTCACTAGGTTTTTTTTTCCTTCCCTTGACACTGGATTTGATGATTTCTAACAAGACACAATAGATTTTTGAAAAGAAATCTGGTTCACCTTTTGTTTTTAAACTAATTTTGTGTACCTGACCCTGACTTCACTCTAACATTCACAAAAAGCTATCCAAGGACACCCACTTTTGACATCATCTCTAGATGTCTCGAATAGACTGCTGAGCTGATTCTTCCAGATCATTAAAATATATATGCACATTATGCTGTGGTCCTCTTCAATTTGTGGTGTTTTCAGTAATCATTACCTCTTTGGATGCTTTATTACACATTTAACATTTCTTTATCCAATTCAGTTACATTAGTATATAAGATTTCAAAAGTACTGGTTTCTCAAAATGATGATATTTAAAATCTATGGCCTTTTCTTAATCAAGTAATTCTATAAGGCTATCAAGGACAGCAGTGGAAGTTGTGTGTGGTGATTGCTGCTTCAGAGTCTCCGGTCCTGCCCCATGATCTTGCAGGTGTTTACGCATCCTTGTGAATGTCAACACATCAGTCTATTAGGAGCTGAAATTAAACTACCTGGATGTTAATTTTTCTTTTAAAAACAATAAACTCAATTTCCCCTACAAATTCTTTATTGTTTCTCATACTGAGGCTCACCACTTTTCCTAATATATATGTTTGGTGGGGAGGGGGCACAGCCCTGAAAGCCTGCAGACAGCACCCACTCTATAAGATTAACCAGAGGTGGCCGTGGATGTTGTGTGACTTCAGCCACTGAGCACGAGCACCTGCTGTCCCTCCAACTGTTCTGCCTCCATTGCTGACAGTCCTGAAGGTCACTGCCTCTTGTAAAATTCTACAACATTACAGTTCATATATTTTTAAAAGGTATCAAATTGTGAAAGTCGTCTATTGATTGTGTAAAATGGGGGGTACTTGCCTTTGCTCATTTCAGGCTAAACTAAGTCCAGAAGGACACACACACACACACAAACACACACACACACACACACACACACACACACACACACACACACACACACACTCAGTTCTGAGTGCCCCCAAAGAAAAGTTTGAAAGTCTTCGGGACAGAGGTGACACGCAAACCTTTGGAATTTTGAGCTCTGTGAAAGTATCACTTATTCAGAAATTAAGCATTATAGTTCTAGACCAACAGAATCAGGGTCCTCTGCAAGTTACTTACCAGAGATTTTTTAAAGAAACTATCTTCCCTAAAATCCAATGATAAATCAAATATCCATGGAAAGAATATAGATCAGTAATATCAAGCAACAATTTCTACACTAATGCTGATTAGCCATCAGCCCAAACCAAAGGACATAGAAATAAGACACCTGGAGATAAAGAGATGGAAGAGAGGTATTAAAAAGCAAGAATATAAAAGAAGTAATGGCCATATGGAAACCTGCTCATTTTTTTGAAATAATTACTTGGTTAAAGGAACTCACTCTTGAGGATTGGTAATGCACCAAGAGGAAATCTAGCAGGGAAAAGAAGCAGAAGCAGGTCTCAGTTTTCTCCGAGGCTGATCCTAAATGAAAAAAAATTTCCTTGGCTTCCACAATACACAACCTGCATTGATGTCTAAGCAGAAGAATGAGGATGAGAGAAAACTGAATATGTGTGGAAGCCACCCTTCACCAACACTGCTGGAAAACAGAATTGTGGTGTTGGGGCACTGCCCGACCGATATATATAACAGCAGGAATAAGCTCTAACTAGGTATCTGAGCGAAAAATGCTTTTAGCTTTAAATCTACTCAAGTAAACATGCAGAGAAATCATGGTAAGTGCTTGAGATTTAGCCTTGCTCTTTAGGTGAGACAAAGGAATTCTTCTACACTTGTTCCATTTTGGAAACATATGTGAGTGGAAGCCAACTTTCACCTAGGTTTTTGAGAACCCAGTTTCTGGTCTCGGGGAATTACGGTACTTACTTATATAAGGTGAGGCACAAGCTCCAGTTGGCTTTTCCATTCCAAAGAGCTTTTACTTGAAACCAGCTTTCAGAATCATGCTGAGAAATCAGAGTTAGTGTTTCTATATGTCACTCCACCTTTTATGCTGTATGAAAGAACTCCACAACACATGCTCAATTTTTAGATAATGTATGAGTTTGGAAGCTGTCCTTCAACTAGCTAATTGGGAACCCACAGTTTCTGGGGTAGGGAAACTACGCTACATACATATCTATGGGGATGCATTAGTACCAAAACGGTTTTTCACTGCAAACCATGTTTACTTGCAACCGGCTCTGAAAAAAACACTGAGAAATCAGAGTAAGTGTTTCTGTATGTCACTTAACCGTCAATGCTGGACGAAAGAACGCCTCTCCACATGATAACTTCTGACATTTGAATGTGTGTTGGAGGTGTCCTTCACCTTACTTGTTGGAAGCCCAGAGTTTCTGGTCTAGGGGAACTAAGCTACTTACAAATGTAACCGGAGGCAGTCGCTCCAACGCGGTTTTCCTAAGCAAACCACTTTTACTTTGAAACCAGCGTTAGTAAACACGCTGAGAAATCAGAGAATGTGTTTCTACATGTCACTCTGCCTTTTATGATGGATGAAAGAACGCCACTCCAAATGCTCTATTTTCAAATCTGTATATGTATGGAAGCCTTCTTTCACCTATTTGTTGGGAACCATAGTTTCAGGACTAGGGGAACTACGCTGCTTTCTTATATTTGGGGACGTCCTAGCACCAACCCTCATTTCCACTGCAAACCGCTTTACTTGAAACCGGCTTTGAGAAACATGCTGAGAAATCAGAGATAGTGTTTCAGTATGTCACTTAACCTTCAATTCAGGATGAAAGAACGCCTCTCCATATGCTCACTTATGACAGCTGGATGAGTGTTGGAGACGTCCTTCACTTAAAATGTTGGAAAACAAGATTTTCTGGTCTAGGGGTACTACGCTGCTTACATATCTAAGGGGAGGCACTCTCTCCAATGCAGTTTTCCACACAAACAGCTTTTACTTTTAAATCGGCGTTAGTAAACATGCTGAGAAATCAGAGAATGTGTTTCTACATGTCACTCTGCCTTTTATGCTGGATGAAAGAACATCACTCCACATGCTCTATTTTCAGATCTGTATAAGTGTGGAGGCCGTCCTTCACCAAGCTTGTTGGGAACACAGAATTTCTGGACTAGGGAAACTACGCAGCTTTCATATATATGGCAATGTACTAACACCAACTCGGTTTTCCTATGCAAACTGCTTTTACTTGAAACCGGCTTTGCGAAACATTCTGAGAAATCAGAGTAAATGTTTCTGTATGTCACTTTACCTTCAATGCTGGATGAAAGAACGCATCTCCACATGCTCACGTCTGACAGCTGAATGTGTGTTGGAACTGTCCTTCACCTAACTTGCAGTAAACCCATTGTTTCTGGTCTAGGGGAACTACGCTACTAACATGTCTAAGGGGAGGCACTCGCTTCAAAGTGGATTTCCACAGCTAACTACTTTTACTTTGAAATCGGCATTAGTAAACATGCTGAGAAATCAGAGAATGTGTTTCTACATGTCACTCTGCCTTTTATGCTGGGTGAAATAAGGCCTCTACACATGCTCTATTTTCAAATCTGTATATGTATGGAAGCCGTCCTTCACCTAGCTCGTTGGGAACCAACAGTTTCTGGACTAGGGAAACAACGCTGCTTTCATATATATGCGAACGAACTAGCACCAACTCTCATTTCCACTGCAAGACGTTTTTACTTGAAACGGATTTCAGAAACATGCTAAGAAATCAGAGTGAGTGTTTCAGTATGTCACTTAACCTTCAATGATGGAAGAAGGAACGCCTCCCAACATGCTCACTTCTGACATCTAAATGTGAGTTGGAGCCATTCACATAACTTCTTCGAAAACAAGGGTTTCTGGTCTAGGGGAACTACGCTGCTTACATATCTAAGCAGAGGCTCTCGCTCCAAAGTGGTTTTCCACAGCAAACCTCTCTTCCTTAGAAACTGGCATTAGGAAACATGCTGAGAATTCAGAGTAAGTATTTCTGTATGTCACTTAACCTTCAATGCTGGATGAAAGAACACCTTTCCACAAGATCACTTCTGACACTTGAATTTGTGTTGGAGACGTCCTTCTCCTAACCTGTTGGAAAACCAGAGCTTCTGGAAAACGGGAACTACCCAATTTACATATCAAAGCGGAGGAACTCGATTCAAAGCAGTTTACCAAAGCAAAGTGATTTTTCTTTCAAACCACCGTTTCACAGTAAACATAAAAGGCAGAGTGAGATGTACAAACACGTTCTCTGATTTCTCAGTATATTTCTTAAACCCGGTTTCAAGTAAAAGCGGTTTGCAGTGAAAAACTGAGTTCGTGCTAGTACGTCCCCATATATATGAAAGCAGCGAAGTTTTCCTTGGACTGAAAATCTGGGTTTCCAACAAGCTAGGTGAAAGGTGGCTTCCACACTCCTATATTCCTGAAAATTGAGCAAGTGGAGAGGCGTTCCTTCATCCAGCATAAAAGGCAGAGGGACTTCTAGACACACATTCTCTGATTTCTGACCGTGTTTCTTATGCCGGTTTCAATGTAAAAGCGGTTTGATCTGGAAAACGAAGTTGGAGCGAAAGCCCCCCCTTACAAATGTAAGTAGCGTAGTTACCCTATACAAGAAACTCTGGGGTTCCAACAAGTTAGGTGAAGGACGGCTCCAAGAGAAATTCAGATGTCAAAAGTGAGCTTGTGGAGAGGCTTCTTTCATCCAGCCTTGAAGGTTAAGTTACATACAGAAACAAGTACTCTGATTTCTCAGCATGTTTCTCAAAGCCGGTTTCAAGTAAAAGCCGATTGCAGTGAAAAATCGAGTTCATGCTAGTACATCCCCATATATTGGAAAGCAGAGTAGTTTACCTTGGACTGAAACACTGGTTTTCCAAAAACTTAGGTGAAGAACGGCTTTCACACTCGTACAGATCTGATAATTGAGCATGTTGAGAGGCGTTCCTTCATGCAGCATAAAAGGCAGAGGTATTCTAGACACAAATTCTCTGATTTGTAAGCATGTTTCCTAACGCCTTTTTCAATGTAAAAGCGATTTAGTGTGGAAAACCACGTTGGAGCGAGTGTCTCCCCTTAGATATGTAAGTAGCGTAGTTCCCCTGTACCAGAAACTATGGATTTCCAACAAGTTAGCTGAAGGACGGCTCCAACGCAAACTCAGATATCAGAATTGAGCTTGTGGAGAGACGTTCTTTCATCCAGCATTGAAGGTTAAGTGACATACAGAAATAATTACTCTGATTTCTCAGCATGTTTCTCAAAGCCGATTTCAAGTAAAGGCGATTTGCAGTTTAAAATTGAGTTAGTACTATTACGTCCCGATATATATGGAAGCAGCTTAGTTTGCCTTGGACTGAAACTCTGGGTTTCCAACAAGCTAGGTGAATTAAAGCTTCCAAACTCATAGAGTTATGAAAATTGAGCATGTTGAGAGGAGTTCCTTCATGCAGAATAAAATGCAGAGGCATTACAGACACACATTCTCTAAAATTTCAGCATGTTTCCTAACGCCGTTTTCAATGTAAAAGCGATTTAGTGTGGAAAACCACGTTGGAGTGAGCGCCTGCCCTTAGATACGTAAGTAGCTTAGTTCCCCTACAACAGAACCTCTGGTTTTCAAACAAGTTAAGTGAAGGTCGTCTCCAAAACAAATTCAGATGTCAGAAGTAAGCCTGTGGAGAGGAGTTTTTTCATCCAGCATTGAAGGTTAAGTGATATACAGAAACAGATTCTATGACTTGTCAGCATGTTTCTCAAAGCCGGTTTCAAATAAAAGAAGTTTACAGTATAAAACCGAGTCCATGCTAGAAAGTTCCTATATATATGAAAGAAAAGTAATTTCCATTGGACTGAAACTCTGGGTTATCAACAAGGTAGATGAAGGATGGCATCAACACTCATTCAGTTTTGAATATTGAGAATGTGGAGAGATATTCATTTGTCTAGCATAAAGGGAATGGTGTGCAGGAGAAACACCTACACTGGATTCTGACTATGCTTCCTAGTGCTGGTTTGAAGTTCATGCAGTTTTCATTGTAAATACGAGTTGTAACTAGTATCTCCACATTTATACAAATGTAGTGAATTATAACACTCATAAGAAACTGTGTGTTCCCAAGAAATTTAATTGAAGACTTTCACACACACTTAACACTCAGAATTGTGCAAGTGGAGAGAAGTTCGTTCATATATAAAAAGGAAAAGGGTTGAAATAGAATCACATACCCTGGACTCACAGTATGATTCAGAGTGACACTTTGAAGTTCACGCAGTTTTCACTGTAAAATCGACTTGGAGCTAGTACTTTCCCATATATATGCATGTAGTGTATTTACCCACTGAAAAGAAACGGTTTTTCCAACAATTAAGCTTTCTGATGCCATGCACAAACATTTATCTGTCAGAATTGAGAATGAGAAGAGAAGTTCTATTATCCAGTATAAATGGAATGGACTGTAGTAGAAAAAATTACCCTGGTTTATCAGTATCTTATCCTAGATCCGGGCAAATATCATGAAGTATTTCTGTAAAGCTGAGTTGGAGCTAGTAATCACCATATATATGTATGTAGTGCAGATTACAACAGAAAAAAAATGTGTCCTAAAAAATTTAGAACATTGAAGACTTACCAAAAACTTAACACTCAATATTCAACATATAGAGAGACATTTGTTCAACTAACAAAAGGGAGTGGGTTCAGTAGAAAGACTTATAATGGATTCTTATTCGGTTTCCTAGTGCTGGTTTGAAGTTCTTGAAGTTTTCACTGTAAAACCGAGTTGGAGCTAGTACATCCCCAGTATATGTATGGAGTGGAGTTACAACTGAAAAGAAACTTTGTGTTCCCAACAAGCTAGGTGAAGGACGGCTTTCACACACACTTATCTCTCAGAACTGAGCGTGTACAGAGACGTTAGTTCATCTAGCACCAAGGGAACGGGTTGCAGGAGACACTTTTTCTCTGCTTTCTCAGTGTGTTTCCTAGTGCCGGTTTGAAGTTCCTGCAGTTTTCACTGTAAAACCGAGTTGGAGCTAGTACCTCCCCATATATATGTATGGAATTGTGTTTGCAACTTAAAAGAAACTTTGTGTTCCCAACAAGCTAGGTGAAGGACGGCTTTCACACACACTTATCTCTCAGAACTGAGCAAGTGGAGAGACGTTCGTTCATCTAGCACCAAGGGAACGGGTTGCAGGAGACACTTTTTCTCTGCTTTCACAGTGTGTTTCCTAGTGCCGGTTTGAAGTTCCTGCAGTTTTATCTGTAAAACCGTGTTGGAGTTGTACCTCCCCATATATATGTATGGAATGGAGTTTACAACTGAAAAGAAACTTTGAGTTCCCAACAAGCTAGGTGAAGGACGGCTTTCACACACACTTATATCTCGGAACTGAGCAAGTGGAGAGACGTTCGTTCATCTAGCACCAAGGGAACGGGTTGCAGGAGACACTTTTTCTCTGCATTCTAAGTCTGTTTCCTAGTGCCGGTTTGAAGTTCCTGCAGTTTTCACTGTAAAACCGAGTTGGAGCTAGTACCTCCCCATATATATGTATGGAATGGAGTTTGCAACTGAAAAGAAACTTTGTGTTCCCAATAAGCTAGGTGAAGTGCGGCTTTCACACACACTTATCTCTCAGAACTGAGCAAGTGGAGAGACGTTCGTTCATCTAGCACCAAGGGAACGGGTTGCAGGAGACACTTTTTCTCTGTTTCTCAGTCTGTTTCCTGGCGCATGTTTGAAGTTCCTGCAGTTTTCACTGTAAAACCGAGTTGGAGCTAGTAACTCCCCATACATATGTATGGAATGGAGTTTGCAACTGAAAAGAAACTTTGTGTTCCCAACAAGATAGTTGAAGGACGGCTTTCAAACACACTTATCTCTCGGAACTGAGCAAGAGGAGAGACGTTCGTTCATCTAGCACTAAGGGAACGGGTTGCAGGAGACACTTTTTCTCTGCTTTCTCAGTCTGTTTCCTAGTGCCGGTTTGAAGTTCCTGCAGTTTTCATTGTAAAACGGAGTTGGAGCTAGTACCTCCCCATATATATGTATGGAATGGAGTTTGCAACTGAAAAGAAACTTTGTGTTCCCAACAAGCTAGGTGAAAGACGGCTTTCACACACACTTATCTCTCAGAACTGAGCAAGTGGAGAGACGTTCGTTCATCTAGCACCAAGGGAACGGGTTTCAGGAGACACTTTTTCTCTGCTTTCTCAGTCTGTTTCCTAGTGCCGGTTTGAAGTTCCTGCAGTTTTCACTGTAAAACCGAGTTGGAGCTGGTACCTCCCCATATATATATATGGAATGGAGTTTGCAACTGAAAAGAAACTTTGTGTTCCCAACAATCTAGTTGAAGGACGGCTTTCACACACACTTATCTCTCAGAACTGAGCAAGTGGAGAGACGTTCGTTCATCTAGCACCAAGGGAACGGGTTTCAGGAGACACTTTTTCTCTGCTTTCTCAGTCTGTTTCCTAGTTCCGGTTTGAAGTTCCTGCAGTTTTCACTGTAAAACAGAGTTGGAGCTTGTACCTCCCCATATATATGTATGGAATGGAGTTTGCAACTGAAAAGAAACTTTGTGTTCCCAACAAGCTAAGTGAAGGACGGCTTTCACACACACTTATCTCTCAGAACTGAGCAAGTGGAGAGACGTTCGTTCATCTAGCACCAAGGGAACGGGTTGCAGGAGACACTTTTTCTCTGCTTTCTCAGTCTGTTTCCTAGTGCCGATTTGAAGTAACAGCAGTTTTCACTGTCAAACCGAGTTGGAGCTTGTACCTCCCCATATATATGTATGAAGTGGAGTTTGCTACTGAAAAGAAACTTTGTGTTCCCAACAAGCTAATTGAAGGAAGGTTTTCAAACCCACTTATCCCTCAGAACTGAGCAAGTGGAGAGACGTTCGTTCATCTAGCACCAAGGGAACGGTATGCAGAAGACAATTTTTCTATGCTTCTTTGTCTGTTTCCTAGTGCCGGTTAGAAATTCCTGCAGCTTTCACTGTAAAACCGAGTTGGAGCTAGTACCTCCCCATATATATGTATGGAATGGGGTTTGCAACTGAAAAGAAACTTTGTGTTACCAACAAGTTAGGTAAAGGACGGCTTTCACACACAATAATCTCTCAGTACTGAGCAAGTGGAGAGACGTTCGTTCATCTAGCACCAAGGGAACGTGTTGCACGAGACACTTTTTCTCTGCTTTTTCAGTCTGTTTCCTAGTGTCGTTTTGAAATTCCTGCAGTTTTCACTCTAAAACCGACTTGGAGCTAGTACCTCCCCATACATATGTATGGAAAGGAGTTTGCAATTGAAAAGAAACTTTGTGTTCCCAACAAGCTAGGTGAAGGACGGCTTTCACACACTCATATCACTCAGAAATGAGCAAGTGGATAGACGTTCGTTCATCTAGCACCAATGGAACGGGTTGCAGGAGACACTTTTTCTCTGCTTTCTCAGTCTGTTTCCTAGTGCCGGTTTGATGTTCCTGCAGTTTTCACTGTAAAACCGAGTTGGAGCTAGTACCTCCCCATATATATGTATGGAATGGAGTTTGCAACTGAAAAGAACCTATTTGTTCCCAACAAGCTAGGTGAAGGACGGCTTTCACACACACTTATCTCTCAGAACTGAGCAAGTGGAGAGAAGTTCGTTCATCTAGCACCAATTGAACGGGTTGCAGGAGACAATTTTTCTCTGTTTTCTCAGTCTGTTTCCTAATGCCGGTTTGAAGTTCCTGCAGTTTTCACTGTAAAACCGAGTTGGAGATAGTACTTCCCATATATATGTATGGAATGGAGTTTGCAACTGAAAAGAAACTTTGTGTTCCCAACAAGCTTGTTGAAGGACGGCTTTCACACACACTTAGCTCTCAGAACTGACCAAGTGGAGAGACGTTCGTTCATCTAGCACCAAGGAAACGGGTTGCAGGAGACAATTTTTCTCTGCTTTCTCAGTCTGTTTCCTAGTGCCGGTTTGAAGTTCCTGCAGTTATCACTGTAAAACCTTGTTGGAACTAGTACCTCCCCATATAAATGTATGGAATGGAGTTTGCAACTGAAAAGAAACTTTGTGTTCCCAACAAGCTAGATGAAGGACGGCTTTCACACACACTTACCTCTCGGAACTGAGCAAGTGGAGAGACGTTCGTTCATCTAGCACCAAGGGAACGGGTTGCAGGAGACATTTTTTCTCTGCTTTCTCAGACTGTTTCCTAGTGCCGGTTTGAAGTTCCTGCAGTTTTCACTGTAAAATCGATTTGGAGCTAGTACCTCCCCATATATATGTATGGAATGGAGTTTGCAACTTAAAAGAAACTTTGTGTTCCCAACAAGCTAGGTGAAGGACGGCTTTCACACACACTTATCTCTCAGAACTGAGCAAGTGGAGAGACTTTCGTTCATCTAGCACGAAGTGAACGGGTTGCAGTAGACAATATTTCTCTGCTTTCTCAGTCTGTTTCCTAGTGCCGGTTAGAAATTCCCTCAGTATTCACTGTAAAACCGAGTTGGAGCTAGAACCTCCCCATATATATGTATGGAATGGAGTTTGCAACTGAAAAGAAACTTTGTGCTCCCAACAAGCTAGGTGAAGGACGGCTTTCACACACACTTTTCTCTCAGAACTGAGCAAGTGGAGAGACGCTCGTTCATCTAGCACCAAGGGAACGGGTTGCAGGAGACACTTTTTCTCTGCTTTCTCAGTCTGTTTCCTAGTGCCGGTTTGAAGTTCCTGCAGTTTTCACTGTAAAACCGAGTTGGAGCTAGTACCTCCCCATATATATGTATGGAATTGTGTTTGCAACTTAAAAGAAACTTTGTGTTCCCAACAAGCTAGGTGAAGGACGGCTTTCACACACACTTATCTCTCAGAACTGAGCAAGTGGAGAGACGTTCGTTCATCTAGCACCAAGGGAACGGGTTGCAGGAGACACTTTTTCTCTGCTTTCACAGTGTGTTTCCTAGTGCCGGTTTGAAGTTCCTGCAGTTTTATCTGTAAAACCGTGTTGGAGTTGTACCTCCCCATATATATGTATGGAATGGAGTTTACAACTGAAAAGAAACTTTGAGTTCCCAACAAGCTAGGTGAAGGACGGCTTTCACACACACTTATATCTCGGAACTGAGCAAGTGGAGAGACGTTCGTTCATCTAGCACCAAGGGAACGGGTTGCAGGAGACACTTTTTCTCTGCATTCTAAGTCTGTTTCCTAGTGCCGGTTTGAAGTTCCTGCAGTTTTCACTGTAAAACCGAGTTGGAGCTAGTACCTCCCCATATATATGTATGGAATGGAGTTTGCAACTGAAAAGAAACTTTGTGTTCCCAATAAGCTAGGTGAAGTGCGGCTTTCACACACACTTATCTCTCAGAACTGAGCAAGTGGAGAGACGTTCGTTCATCTAGCACCAAGGGAACGGGTTGCAGGAGACACTTTTTCTCTGTTTCTCAGTCTGTTTCCTGGCGCATGTTTGAAGTTCCTGCAGTTTTCACTGTAAAACCGAGTTGGAGCTAGTAACTCCCCATACATATGTATGGAATGGAGTTTGCAACTGAAAAGAAACTTTGTGTTCCCAACAAGATAGTTGAAGGACGGCTTTCAAACACACTTATCTCTCGGAACTGAGCAAGAGGAGAGACGTTCGTTCATCTAGCACTAAGGGAACGGGTTGCAGGAGACACTTTTTCTCTGCTTTCTCAGTCTGTTTCCTAGTGCCGGTTTGAAGTTCCTGCAGTTTTCATTGTAAAACGGAGTTGGAGCTAGTACCTCCCCATATATATGTATGGAATGGAGTTTGCAACTGAAAAGAAACTTTGTGTTCCCAACAAGCTAGGTGAAAGACGGCTTTCACACACACTTATTTCTCAGAACTGAGCAAGTGGAGAGACGTTCGTTCATCTAGCACCAAGGGAACGGGTTTCAGGAGACACTATTTCTCTGCTTTCTCAGTCTGTTTCCTAGTGCCGGTTTGAAGTTCCTGCAGTTTTCAGTGTAAAACCGAGTTGGAGCTGGTACCTCCCCATATATATATATGGAATGGAGTTTGCAACTGAAAAGAAACTTTGTGTTCCCAACAAGCTAGTTGAAGGACGGCTTTCACACACACTTATCTCTCAGAACTGAGCAAGTGGAGAGACGTTCGTTCATCTAGCACCAAGGGAACGGGTTTCAGGAGACACTTTTTCTCTGCTTTCTCAGTCTGTTTCCTAGTTCCGGTTTGAAGTTCCTGCAGTTTTCACTGTAAAACAGAGTTGGAGCTTGTACCTCCCCATATATATGTATGGAATGGAGTTTGCAACTGAAAAGAAACTTTGTGTTCCCAACAAGCTAAGTGAAGGACGGCTTTCACACACAATTATCTCTCAGAACTGAGCAAGTGGAGAGACGTTCGTTCATCTAGCACCAAGGGAACGGGTTGCAGGAGACACTTTTTCTCTGCATTCTCAGTCTGTTATCTAGTGCCGGTTTGAAGTTCCTGCAGTTTTCACTGTAAAACCAAGTTGGAGCTAGTACCTCCCCACATATATGTATGGAATGGAGTTTGCAACTGAAAAGAAACTTTGTGTTCCCAACAAGATAGGTGAAGAGCGGCTTTCACACACACTTATCTCTCAGAACTGAGCAAGTGGAGAGACGTTCGTTCATCTAGCACCAAGGGAACGGTTTGCAGGAGACACTTTTTCTCTGCTTTCTCAGTCTGTTTCCTAGTGCCGGTTTGAAGTTCCTGCAGTTTTCACTGTCAAACCGAGTTGGAGTTTCTACCTCCCCATATATATGTATGGAGTGGAGTTACAACTGAAAAGAAACTTTGTGTTCCCAACAAGCTAGGTGAAGGACGGTTTTCACACACACTTATCTCTCAGAACTGAGCGTGTATAGAGACGTTCGTTCATCTAGCACCAAGGGAACGGGTTGCAGGAGACACTTTTTCTCTGCTTTCTCAGTCTGTTTCCTAGTGCCGGTTTGAAGTTCCTGCAGTTTTCACTGTAAAACCGAGTTGGAGCTAGTACCTCCCCATATATATGTATGGAATGGAGTTTGCAACTGAAAAGAATCTTGGTGTTCCCAACAAGCTAGGTGAAGGACGGCTTTCACACACAATTAGCTCTCAGAATTGAGAAACTGGAGAGACGTTCATTCATGTTGCACCAAGGGAACGGGTTGCAGGAGACACATTTTCTCTGCTTTCTCAGTATGTTTCCTAGTGCCGGTTTGAAGTTCCTGCACTTTTCACTGTAAAACCGAGTTGGAGCTAGTACCTCCCCTTATATATGTATGGAATGGAGTTTGCAACTGAAAAGAAACTTTGTGTTCCCAACAAGCTAAGTGAAGGACGGCTTTCACACACACTTATCTCTCAGAACTGAGCGTGTACAGAGACGTTCGTTCATCTAGCACCAAAGGAACTGGTTGCAGGAGAAACTTTTACTTTGGATTCTCAGTCTTTTCCTAGTGCCGGTTTGAATTTCCTGCAGTTTTCACTGTAAAACCGAGTTGGAGCTAGTACCTCCCCATATATATGTATGGAATGGAGTTTGCAACTGAAAAGAAACTTTGTGTTCCCAACAAGCTAGGTGAAGGACGGCTTTCACACACACTTATCTCTCAGAACTGAGCGTGTAGAGAGACGTTCGTTCATCTAGCACCAAAGGAACGGGTTGCAGGAGAAACTTTTAATTTGGATTCTCAGTCTTTTCGTAGTGCCGGTTTGAAGTTCCTGCAGTTTTCACTGTCAAACCGAGTTGGAGCTAGTACCTGCCCATGTATATGTATGGAGTGGAGTTTGCAACTGAAAAAACTTTGTGGTCCCAACAAGCTATTTGAAGGACGGCTTTCACGCATTCTTATCTCTCAGAACTGAGCGTGTACAGAGACGTTCGTTCATCTAGCACCAAGGGAACGGGTTGCAGGAGACACTTTTTCTCTGCTTTCTCAGTCTGTTTCCTAGTGCCGGTTTGAAGTTCCTGCAGTTTTCACTGTAAAATCGATTTGGAGCTAGTACCTCCCCATATATATGTATGGAGTGGAGTTTGCTACTGAAAAGAAACTTTGTGTTCCCAACAAGTTAATTGAAGGAAGGCTTTCAAACCCACTTATCTCTCAGAACTGAGCAAGTGGAGAGACGTTCGTTTATCTAGCACCAAGGGAACGGGTTGCAGGAGACACTTTTTCTCTGCTTTCTCAGTCTGTTTCCTAGTGTCGGTTTGAAGTTCCTGCAGTTTTCACTGTAAAACCGAGTTGGAGCTAGTACCTCCCCATATATATGTATGGAATGGGGTTTGCTACTGAAAAGAAACTTTGTGTTCCCAACAAGAAAGGTAAAGGACGGCTTTCACACACACTTATCTCTCAGAACTGAGCAAGTGGAGAGACGTTCGTTCATCTAGCACCAAGGGAACCGGTTGCAGGAGACACTTTTTCTCTGCATTCTCAGTCTGTTTCCTAGTGCCGGTTTGAAGTTCCTGCAGTTTTCACTGTAAAACCGATTTGGAGCTAGTACATCCCCATATATATTTATGGAGTGGAGTTTGCAACTAAAAAGAAACTTTGTGTTCCCAACAAGCTAGGTGAAGGACGGCTTTCACACACACTTATCTCTCAGAACTGAGGTTGTACAGAGAATTTCGTTCATCTAGCACCAAGGGAACGGGTTGCAGGAGACACTTTTTCTCTGCTTTCTCAGTCTGTTTCCTAGTGCCGATTTGAAGTAACTGCAGTTTTCACTGTAAAACCGAGTTGGAGCTTGTACCTCCCCATATATATGTATGAAGTGGAGTTTGCTACTGAAAAGAAACTTTGTGTTCCCAACAAGCTAATTGAAGGAAGGCTTTCAAACCCACTTATCCCTCAGAACTGAGCAAGTGAAGAGACGTTCGTTCATCTAGCACCAAGGGAACGGTATGCAGAAGACAATTTTTCTATTCTTTCTTTGCTGTTTCCTAGTGCCGGTTAGAAATTCCTGCAGCTTTCACTGTAAAACCGAGTTGGAGCTAGTACCTCCCCATATATATGTATGGAATGGTGTTTGCAACTGAAAAGAAACTTTGTGTTACCAACAAGTAAGGTAAAGGACGGCTTTCACACAAAATAATCTCTCAGTACTGAGCAAGTGGAGAGACGTTCGTTCATCTAGCACCAAGGGAACGTGTTGCACGAGACACTTTTTCTCTGCTTTTTCAGTCTGTTTCCTAGTGTCGGTTTGAAATTCCTGCAGTTTTCACTCTAAAACCGTGTTGGAGCTAGTACCTCCCCATATATATGTATGGAAAGGAGTTTGCAATTGAAAAGAATCTTTGTGTTCCCAACAAGCTAGGTGAAGGACGGCTTTCACACACTCATATGTCTCAGAAATGAGCAAGTGGACAGACGTTCTTTCATCTAGCACCAATGGAACGGGTTGCAGGAGACACTTTTTCTCTGCTTTCTCAGTCTGTTTCCTAGTGCCGGTTTGATGTTCCTGCAGTTTTCAGTGTAAAATCGAGTTGGAGCTAGTACCTCCCCATATATATGTATGGAATGGAGTTTGCAACTGAAAAGAAACTTTTTGTTCCCAACAAGCTAGGTGAAGGACGGCTTTCACACACAATTATCTCTCAGAACTGAGCAAGTGGAGAGAAGTTCGTTCTTCTATCACCAAGGGAACGGGTTGCAGGAGACACTTTTTCTCTGCTTTCTCAGTGTGTTTCCTAGTGCCGGTTTGAAGTTCCTGCAGTTTTATCTGTAAAACCGTGTTGGAGTTGTACCTCCCCATATATATGTATGGAATGGAGTTTACAACTGAAAAGAAACTTTGAGTTCCCAACAAGCTAGGTGAAGGACGGCTTTCACACACACTTATCTCTCAGAACTGAGCGTGTACAGAGACGTTCGTTCATCTAGCACCAAAGGAACTGGTTGCAGGAGAAACTTTTACTTTGGATTCTCAGTCTTTTCCTAGTGCCGGTTTGAATTTCCTGCAGTTTTCACTGTAAAACCGAGTTGGAGCTAGTACATCCCCATATATATGTATGGAGTGGATTTTGCTACTGAAAAGAAACTTTGTGTTCCCAACAAGCTAATTGAAGGAAGGCTTTCAAACCCAATTATCTCTCAGAACTGAGCAAGTGGAGAGACGTTCGTTCATCTAGCACCAAGGGAACGGGTTGCGGGAGACACATTTTCTCTACTTTCTCATTCTGTTTCCTAGTGCCGATTTGAAGTTCCTGCAGTTTTCACTGTAAAACCGAGTTTGAGCTAGTACCTACCCATATATATGTATGGAGTGGAGTTTGCTACTGAAAAGAAACTTTGTGTTCCCAACAAGCTAGGTGAAGGACGGCTTTCACACACACTTATCTCTCAGAACTGAGAAAGTGGAGAGACGTTCGTTCATCTAGCAGAAAGGGAACGGGATGCAGGAGACACTTTTTCTCTGCTTTCTCAGTCTGTTTCCTAGTGTCGGTTTGAAGTTCCTGCAGTTTTCACTGTAAAACCGAGTTGGAGCTAGTACCTCCCCATATATATGTATGGAATGGAGTTTGCTACTGAAAAGAAACTTTGTGTTCCCAACAAGCTAGGTGAAGGACGGCTTTCACACACACTTATCTCTCAGAACTTAGCAAGTGGAGAGACGTTCGTTCATCTAGCACCAAGGGAACGGGTTGCATGAGACACTTTTTCTCTGCCTTCTCAGTCTGTTTCCTAGTGCCGGTTTGAAGTTCCTGCAGTTTTCACTGTAAAACCGAGTTGGAGCTAGTACCTCCCCATATATATGTATGGAATGGAGTTTGCAACTGAAAAGAAACTTTGTGTTCCCAACAATCTAGGTGAAGGACGGCTTTCACACACACTTATCTCTCAGAACTGAGCGTGTACAGGGACGTTCGTTCATCTAGCACCAAAGGAACGGGTTGCAGGAGAAACTTTTAATTTGGATTCTCAGTCTTTTCGTAGTGCCGGTTTGAATTTCCTGCAGTTTTCACTGTCAAACCGAGTTGGAGCTAGTACCTGCCCATGTATATGTATGGAGTGGGGTTTGCAACTGAAAAAACTTGGTGGTCCCAACAAGCTATTTGAAGGACGGCTTTCACGCATTCTTATCTCTAAGAACTGAGCGTGTACAGAGACGTTCGTTCATCTAGCACCAAGGGAACGGGTTGCAGAAGAAACTTTTTCTCTGCTTTCTCAGTCTGTTTCCTAGTGCCGGTTTGAAGTTTCTGCACTTTTCACTGTAAAATCGATTTGGAGCTAGTACCTCCCCATATATATGTATGGAGTGGAGTTTGCTACTGAAAAGAAACTTTGTGTTCCCAACAAGTTAATTGAAGAAAGGCTTTCAAACCCACTTATCTCTCAGAACTGAGCAAGTGGAGAGACGTTCGTTCATCTAGCACCAAGGGAACGGGTTGCAGGAGACACTTTTTCTCTGCTTTCTCAGTCTGTTTCCTAGTGTCGGTTTGAAGTTCCTGCAGTTTTCACTGTAAAACCGAGTTGGAGCTAGTACCTCCCCATATATATGTATGGAATGGGGTTTGCTACTGAAAAGAAACATTGTGTTCCCAACAAGAAAGGTAAAGGACGGCTTTCACACACACTTATCTCTCAGAACTGAGCAAGTGGAGAGACGTTCGTTCATCTAGCAACAAGGGAACCGGTTGCAGGAGACACTTTTTTTCTGCATTCTCAGTCTGTTTCCGAGTGCCGGTTTGAAGTTCCTGCAGTTTTCACTATAAAACCGATTTGGAGCTAGTACATCCCCATATATATTTATGGAGTGGAGTTTGCAACTGAAAAGAAACTTTGTGTTCCCAACAAGCTAAGTGAAGGACGGCTTTCACACACACTTATCTCTCAGAACTGAGGGTGTACAGAGAATTTCGTTCATCTAGCACCAAGGGAACGGGTTGCAGGAGACACTTTTTCTCTGATTTCTCAGTCTGTTTCCTAGTGCCGATTTGAAGTAGCTGCAGTTTTCACTGTAAAACCGAGTTGGAGCTTGTACCTCCCCATATATATGTATGAAGTGGAGTTTGCTACTGAAAAGAAACTTTGTGTTCCCAACAAGCTAGGTGAAGGAAGGCTTTCAAACCCACTTATCCCTCAGAACTGAGCAAGTGAAGAGACGTTCGTTCATCTAGCACCAAGGGAACGGTATGCAGAAGACAATTTTTCTATACTTTCTTTGCTGTTTCCTAGTGCCGGTTAGAAATTCCTGCAGCTTTCACTGTAAAACCGAGTTGGAGCTAGTACCTCCCCATATATATGTATGGAATGGGGTTTGCAACTGAAAAGAAACTTTGTGTTACCAACAAGTTAGGTAAAGGACGGCTTTCACACAAAATAATCTCACAGTACTGAGCAAGTGGAGAGACGTTCGTTCATCTAGCACCAAGGGAACGTGTTGCACGAGACACTTTTTCTCTGCTTTTTCAGTCTGTTTCCTAGTGTCGGTTTGAAATTCCTGCAGTTTTCACTCTAAAACCGTGTTGGAGCTAGTACCTCCCCATATATATGTATGGAAAGGAGTTTGCAATTGAAAAGAAACTTTGTGTTCCCAACAAGCTAGGTGAAGGACGGCTTTCACACACTCATATCTCTCAGAAATGAGCAAGTGGACAGACGTTCGTTCATCTAGCACCAATGGAACGGGTTGCAGGAGACACTTTTTCTCTGCTTTCTCAGTCTGTTTCCTAGTGCCGGTTTGAAGTTCCTGCAGTTTTCACTGTAAAACCGAGTTGGAGCTAGTACCTCCCCATATATATGTATGGAAAGGAGTTTGCAATTGAAAAGAAACTTTGTGTTCCCAACAAGCTAGGTGAAGGACGGCTTTCACACACACTTATCTCTCGAAATGAGCAAGTGGAGAGACGTTCGTTCATCTAGCATCAAGGGAACGGTTTGCAGGAGACAGTATTTCTCTGCTTTCTCAGTCTGTTTCCTAGTGCCGGTTTGAATTTCCTGCATTTTTCACTGTAAAACCGAGTTGTAGCTAGTACTTCGCCATATATATTTATGGAATGGAGTTTGCAACTGAAAAGAAACTTTGTGTTCCCAACAAGCTAGGTGAAGTACGGCTTTCACACACACTTATCTCTCAGAACTGAGCAAGTGGAGAGACGTTCGTTCATCTAGCACCAAGGGAACGGGTTGCAGGAGACACTTTTTCTCTGCTTTCTCAGTCTGTTTCCTAGTGCCGTTTTGAAGTTCCTGCAGTTTTCACTGTAAAACCGAGTTGGAGCTAGTACCTCCTCATATATATGTATGGAATGGAGTTTGCAACTGAAAACAAACTTTGTGTTCCCAACAAGCTAGGTGAAGGACGGCTTTCACACACACTTATCTCTCGAACTGAGCAAGTGGAGAGACGTTCGTTCATCTAGAACCAAGGGAACGGGTTGCAGGAGACACTTTTTCTCTGCTTTCTCAGTCTGTTTCCTAGTGCCGATTTAAAGTTCCTGCAGTTTTCACTGTAAAACAGAGTTGGAGCTAGTACCTCCCCATATATATGTATGGAATGGAGTTTGCAACTGAAAAGAAACTTTGTGTTCCCAAAAAGCTAGGTGAAGAACGGCTTTCACACACACTTATCTCTCAGAACTGAGCAAGTGGAGAGACGTTCGTTCATCTAGCACCAATTGAACGGGGGCAGGAGACAATTTTTCTCTGTTTTCTCAGTCTGTTTCCTAATGCCGGTTTGAAGTTCCTGCAGTTTTCACTGTAAAACCGAGTTGGAGATAGTACTTCCCATATATATATATGGAATGGAGTTTGCAACTGAAAAGAAACTTTGTGTTCCCTACAAGCTTGTTGAAGGACGGCTTTCACACACACTTATCTCTCAGAACTGAGCAAGTGGAGAGGCGTTCGTTCATCTAGCACCAAGGAAACGGGTTGCAGGAGATATTTTTTCTCTGCTTTCTCAGTCTGTTTCCTAGTGCCGGTTTGAAATTCCTGCAGTTTTCACTGTAAAATCGATTTGGAGCTAGTACCTCCCCATATATATGTATGGAATGGAGTTTGCAACTTAAAAGAAACTTTGTGTTCCCAACAAGCTAGGTGAAGGACGGCTTTCACACACACTTATCTCTCAGAACTGAGCAAGTGGAGAGACGTTCGTTCATCTAGCACCAAGGGAAAGGGTTGCAGGGGACACTATTTCTCTGCTTTCTCAGTCTGTTTCCTAGTGCCGGTTTGAATTTCCTTCAGTTATCACTGTAAAACCGAGTTGGAGCTAGTACCTCCCCATATATATGTATGGAATGGAGATTGCTACTGAAAATAAACTTTGTGTTCCCAATAAGCTAGGTGAAGGACGGCTTTCACACACACTTATCTCTCAGAACTGAGCAAGTGGAGAGACGTTCGTTCATCTAGCACCAATTGAACGGGGGCAGGAGACAATTTTTCTCTGTTTTCTCAGTCTGTTTCCTAATGCCGGTTTGAAGTTCCTGCAGTTTTCACTGTAAAACCGAGTTGGAGATAGTACTTCCCATATATATATATGGAATGGAGTTTGCAACTGAAAAGAAACTTTGTGTTCCCTACAAGCTTGTTGAAGGACGGCTTTCACACACACTTATCTCTCAGAACTGAGCAAGTGGAGAGGCGTTCGTTCATCTAGCACCAAGGAAACGGGTTGCAGGAGATATTTTTTCTCTGCTTTCTCAGTCTGTTTCCTAGTGCCGGTTTGAAATTCCTGCAGTTTTCATTGTAAAACGGAGTTGGAGCTAGTACCTCCCCATATATATGTATGGAATGGAGTTTGCAACTTAAAAGAAACTTTGTGTTCCCAACAAGCTAGGTGAAGGACGGCTTTCACACACACTTAACTCTCAGAACTGAGCAAGTGGAGAGACGTTCGTTCATCTAGCACCAAGGGAAAGGGTTGCAGGGGACACTATTTCTCTGCTTTCTCAGTCTGTTTCCTAGTGCCGGTTTGAATTTCCTTCAGTTATCACTGTAAAACCGAGTTGGAGCTAGTACCTCCCCATATATATGTATGGAATGGAGATGGCTACTGAAAATAAACTTTGTGTTTCCAATAAGCTAGGTGAAGGACGGCTTTCACACACACTTATCTCTCAGAACTGAGCAAGTGGAGAGACTTTCGTTCATCTAGCACGAATTGAACGGGTTGCAGTAGACAATTTTTCTCTGCTTTCTCAGTCTGTTTCCTAGTGCCGGTTAGAAATTCCCTCAGTATTCACTGTAAAACCGTGTTGGAGCTAGTACCTCCCCATATATATGTATGGAATGGAGTTTGCAACTGAAAAGAAACTTTGTGTTCCCAACAAGCTAGGTGAAGGACGGCTTTCACACACACTTTTCTCTCGGAACTGAGCAAGTGGAGAGACGTTCGTTCATCTAGCACCAAGGGAACGGGTTGCAGGAGACACTTTTTCTCTGCTTTCTCAGTCTGTTTCCTAGTGCCGGTTTGAAGTTCCTGCAGTTTTCACTGTAAAACCGAGTTGGAGCTAGTACCTCCCCATATATATGTATGGAATGGTGTTTGCAACTTAAAAGAAAATTTGTGTTCCCAACAAGCTAGGTGAAGGACGGCTTTCACACACACTTATCTCTCAGAACTGAGCAATTGGAGAGACGTTCGTTCATCTAGCACCAAGGGAACGGGTTGCAGGAGACACTTTTTCTCTGCTTTCTCAGTGTGTTTCCTAGTGCCGGTTTGAAGTTCCTGCAGTTTTATCTGTAAAACCGTGTTGGAGTTGTACCTCCCCATATATATGTATGGAATGGAGTTTGCAACTGAAAAGAAACTTTGAGTTCCCAACAAGCTAGGTGAAGGACGGCTTTCACACACACTTATCTCTCGGAACTGAGCAAGTGGAGAGACGTTCGTTCATCTAGCACCAAGGGAAGGGGTTGCAGGAGACACTTTTTCTCTGCATTCTCAGTCTGTTTCCAAGTGCCGGTTTGAAGTTCCTGCAGTTTTCACTGTAAAACCGTGTTGGAGCTAGTACCTCCCCATATATATGTATGGAATGGAGTTTGCAACTGAAAAGAAACTTTGTTTTCCCAACAAGCTAGGTGAAGGACGGCTTTCACACACACTTATCTCTCAGAACTGAGCAAGTGGAGAGACGTTCGTTCATCTAGCACCAAGGGAACGGGTTGCAGGAGACACTTTTTCTCTGCTTTCTCAGTCTGTTTCCTGGCGCATGTTTGAAGTTCCTGCAGTTTTCACTGTAAAACCGCGTTGGAGCTAGTAACTCCCCATACATATGTATGGAATGGAGTTTGCAACTGAAAAGAAACTTTGTGTTCCCAACAGGATAGTTGAAGGAATGCTTTCAAACACACTTATCTCTCGGAACTGAGCAAGAGGAGAGATGTTCGTTCATCTAGCACCAAGGGAACGGGTTGCAGGAGACACTTTTTCTCTGCTTTCTCAGTCTGTTTCCTAGTGCCGGTTTGAAGTTCCTGCAGTTTTCATTGTAAAACGGAGTTGGAGCTAGTACCTCCCCATATATATGTATGCAAAGGAGTTTGCAACTGAAAAGAAACTTTGTGTTCCCAACAAGCTAGGTGAAGGACGGCTTTCACACACAGTTATCTCTCAGAACTGAGCAAGTGGAGAGATGTTCGTTCATCTAGCACCAAGGGAACGGGTTTCAGGTGACACTTTTTCTCTGCTTTCTCAGTCTGTTTCCTAGTGCCGGTTTGAAGTTCCTGCAGATTTCACTGTAAAACCGAGTTGGAGCTGGTACCACCCCATATATATATATGGAATGGAGTTTGCAACTGAAAAGAAACTTTGTGTTCCCAACAAGCTAGGTGAAGGACGGCTTTCACACACTAATATCTCTCAGAAATGAGCAAGTGGACAGACGTTCGTTCATCTAGCACCAATGGAACGGGTTGCAGGAGACACTTTTTCTCTGCTTTCTCAGTCTGTTTCCTAGTGCCGGTTTGAAGTTCCTGCAGTTTTCACTGTAAAACCGAGTTGGAGCTAGTACCTCCCCATATATATGTATGGAATGGAGTTTGCAACTGAAAAGAAACTTTGTGTTCCCAACAAGCGAGGTGAAGGACGGCTTTCACACACACTTATCTCTCGAAATGAGCAAGTGGAGAGACGTTCGTTCATCTAGCATCAAGGGAACGGTTTGCAGGAGACAGTATTTCTCTGCTTTCTCAGTCTGTTTCCTAGTGCCGGTTTGAATTTCCTGCATTTTTCACTGTAAAACCGAGTTGTAGCTTGTACTTCGCCATATATATTTATGGAATGGAGTTTGCAACTGAAAAGAAACTTTGTGTTCCCAACAAGCTAGGTGAAGTACGGCTTTCACACACACTTATCTCTCAGAACTGAGCAAGTGGAGAGACGTTCGTTCATCTAGCACCAAGGGAACGGGTTGCAGGAGACACTTTTTCTCTGCTTTCTCAGTCTGTTTCCTAGTGCCGTTTTGAAGTTCCTGCAGTTTTCACTGTAAAACCGAGTTGGAGCTAGTACCTCCTCATATATATGTATGGAATGGAGTTTGCAACTGAAAACAAACTTTGTGTTCCCAACAAGCTAGGTGAAGGACGGCTTTCACACACACTTATCTCTCGAACTGAGCAAGTGGAGAGACGTTCGTTCATCTAGAACCAAGGGAACGGGTTGCAGGAGACACTTTTTCTCTGCTTTCTCAGTCTGTTTCCTAGTGCCGATTTAAAGTTCCTGCAGTTTTCACTGTAAAACAGAGTTGGAGCTAGTACCTCCCCATATATATGTATGGAATGGAGTTTGCAACTGAAAAGAAACTTTGTGTTCCCAAAAAGCTAGGTGAAGAACGGCTTTCACACACACTTATCTCTCAGAACTGAGCAAGTGGAGAGACGTTCGTTCATCTAGCACCAATTGAACGGGGGCAGGAGACAATTTTTCTCTGTTTTCTCAGTCTGTTTCCTAATGCCGGTTTGAAGTTCCTGCAGTTTTCACTGTAAAACCGAGTTGGAGATAGTACTTCCCATATATATATATGGAATGGAGTTTGCAACTGAAAAGAAACTTTGTGTTCCCTACAAGCTTGTTGAAGGACGGCTTTCACACACACTTATCTCTCAGAACTGAGCAAGTGGAGAGGCGTTCGTTCATCTAGCACCAAGGAAACGGGTTGCAGGAGATATTTTTTCTCTGCTTTCTCAGTCTGTTTCCTAGTGCCGGTTTGAAATTCCTGCAGTTTTCACTGTAAAATCGATTTGGAGCTAGTACCTCCCCATATATATGTATGGAATGGAGTTTGCAACTTAAAAGAAACTTTGTGTTCCCAACAAGCTAGGTGAAGGACGGCTTTCACACACACTTAACTCTCAGAACTGAGCAAGTGGAGAGACGTTCGTTCATCTAGCACCAAGGGAAAGGGTTGCAGGGGACACTATTTCTCTGCTTTCTCAGTCTGTTTTTTTAGTGCCGGTTTGAATTTCCTTCAGTTATCACTGTAAAACCGAGTTGGAGCTAGTACCTCCCCATATATATGTATGGAATGGAGATTGCTACTGAAAATAAACTTTGTGTTCCCAATAAGCTAGGTGAAGGACGGCTTTCACACACACTTATCTCTCAGAACTGAGCAAGTGGAGAGACGTTCGTTCATCTAGCACCAATTGAACGGGGGCAGGAGACAATTTTTCTCTGTTTTCTCAGTCTGTTTCCTAATGCCGGTTTGAAGTTCCTGCAGTTTTCACTGTAAAACCGAGTTGGAGATAGTACTTCCCATATATATATATGGAATGGAGTTTGCAACTGAAAAGAAACTTTGTGTTCCCTACAAGCTTGTTGAAGGACGGCTTTCACACACACTTATCTCTCAGAACTGAGCAAGTGGAGAGGCGTTCGTTCATCTAGCACCAAGGAAACGGGTTGCAGGAGATATTTTTTCTCTGCTTTCTCAGTCTGTTTCCTAGTGCCGGTTTGAAATTCCTGCAGTTTTCATTGTAAAACGGAGTTGGAGCTAGTACCTCCCCATATATATGTATGGAATGGAGTTTGCAACTTAAAAGAAACTTTGTGTTCCCAACAAGCTAGGTGAAGGACGGCTTTCACACACACTTAACTCTCAGAACTGAGCAAGTGGAGAGACGTTCGTTCATCTAGCACCAAGGGAAAGGGTTGCAGGGGACACTATTTCTCTGCTTTCTCAGTCTGTTTCCTAGTGCCGGTTTGAATTTCCTTCAGTTATCACTGTAAAACCGAGTTGGAGCTAGTACCTCCCCATATATTTGTATGGAATGGAGATGGCTACTGAAAATAAACTTTGTGTTCCCAATAAGCTAGGTGAAGGACGGCTTTCACACACACTTATCTCTCAGAACTGAGCAAGTGGAGAGACTTTCGTTCATCTAGCACGAAGTGAACGGGTTGCAGTAGACAATTTTTCTCTGCTTTCTCAGTCTGTTTCCTAGTGCCGGTTAGAAATTCCCTCAGTATTCACTGTAAAACCGTGTTGGAGCTAGTACCTCCCCATATATATGTATGGAATGGAGTTTGCAACTGAAAAGAAACTTTGTGTTCCCAACAAGCTAGGTGAAGGACGGCTTTCACACACACTTTTCTCTCGGAACTGAGCAAGTGGAGAGACGTTCGTTCATCTAGCACCAAGGGAACGGGTTGCAGGAGACACTTTTTCTCTGCTTTCTCAGTCTGTTTCCTAGTGCCGGTTTGAAGTTCCTGCAGTTTTCACTGTAAAACCGAGTTGGAGCTAGTACCTCCCCATATATATGTATGGAATGGTGTTTGCAACTTAAAAGAAAATTTGTGTTCCCAACAAGCTAGGTGAAGGACGGCTTTCACACACACTTATCTCTCAGAACTGAGCAATTGGAGAGACGTTCGTTCATCTAGCACCAAGGGAACGGGTTGCAGGAGACACTTTTTCTCTGCTTTCTCAGTGTGTTTCCTAGTGCCGGTTTGAAGTTCCTGCAGTTTTATCTGTAAAACCGTGTTGGAGTTGTACCTCCCCATATATATGTATGGAATGGAGTTTGCAACTGAAAAGAAACTTTGAGTTCCCAACAAGCTAGGTGAAGGACGGCTTTCACACACACTTATCTCTCGGAACTGAGCAAGTGGAGAGACGTTCGTTCATCTAGCACCAAGGGAAGGGGTTGCAGGAGACACTTTTTCTCTGCTTTCTCAGTCTGTTTCCAAGTGCCGGTTTGAAGTTCCTGCAGTTTTCACTGTAAAACCGTGTTGAAGCTAGTACCTCCCCATATATATGTATGGAATGGAGTTTGCAACTGAAAAGAAACTTTGTTTTCCCAACAAGCTAGGTGAAGGACGGCTTTCACACACACTTATCTCTCAGAACTGAGCAAGTGGAGAGACGTTCGTTCATCTAGCACCAAGGGAACGGGTTGCAGGAGACACTTTTTCTCTGCTTTCTCAGTCTGTTTCCTGGCGCATGTTTGAAGTTCCTGCAGTTTTCACTGTAAAACCGCGTTGGAGCTAGTAACTCCCCATACATATGTATGGAATGGAGTTTGCAACTGAAAAGAAACTTTGTGTTCCCAACAGGATAGTTGAAGGAATGCTTTCAAACACACTTATCTCTCGGAACTGAGCAAGAGGAGAGATGTTCGTTCATCTAGCACCAAGGGAACTGATGCAGGAGACACTTTTTCTCTGCTTTCTCAGTCTGTTTCCTAGTGCCGGTTTGAAGTTCCTGCAGTTTTCATTGTAAAACGGAGTTGGAGCTAGTACCTCCCCATATATATGTATGCAAAGGAGTTTGCAACTGAAAAGAAACTTTGTGTTCCCAACAAGCTAGGTGAAGGACGGCTTTCACACACACTTATCTCTCAGAACTGAGCAAGTGGAGAGATGTTCGTTCATCTAGCACCAAGGGAACGGGTTTCAGGTGACACTTTTTCTCTGCTTTCTCAGTCTGTTTCCTAGTGCCGGTTTGAAGTTCCTGCAGATTTCACTGTAAAACCGAGTTGGAGCTGGTACCACCCCATATATATATATGGAATGGAGTTTGCAACTGAAAAGAAACTTTGTGTTCCCAACAAGCTAGTTGAAGGACGGCTTTCACACACACTTATCTCTCAGAACTGAGCAAGTGGAGAGACGTTCGTTCATCTAGCACCAAGGGAACGGGTTGCAGGAGACACTTTTTCTCTGCTTTCTCAGTCTGTTTCCTAGTTCCGGTTTGAAGTTCCTGCAGTTTTCACTGTAAAACAGAGTTGGAGCTTGTACCTCCCCATATATATGTATGGAATGGAGTTTGCAACTGAAAAGAAACTTTGTGTTCCCAACAAGCTATGTGAAGGACGGCTTTCACACACACTTATCTCTCAGAACTGAGCAAGTGGAGAGACGTTCGTTCATCTAGCACCAAGGGAACGGGTTGCAGGAGACACTTTTTCTCTGCTTTCTCAGTCTGTTATCTAGTGCCGGTTTGAAGTTCCTGCAGTTTTCACTGTAAAACCCTTTTGGAGCTAGTACCTCCCCATATATATGTATGGAATGGAGTTTGCAACTGAAAAAAAACTTTGTGTTCCCAACAAGATAGGTGAATAGCGGCTTTCACACACACTTATCTCTCAGAACTGAGCAAGTGGAGAGACGTTCGTTCATCTAGCACCAAGGGAACGGTTTGCAGGAGACACTTTTTCTCTGATTTCTCAGTCTGTTTCCTAGTGCCAGTTTGAAGTTCCTGCAGTTTTCACTGTCAAACCGAGTTGGAGCTTCTAACTCCCCATATATATGTATGGAATGGAGTTTGCAACTGAAAAGAAACTTTGTGTTCCCAACAAGCTAGGTTAAGGACGGCTTTCACACACACATATCTCTCAGAACTGAGCAAGTGGAGAGACGTTCGTTCATCTAGCACCAAGGGAACGGGTTGCAGGAGACAGTATTTCTCTGCTTTCTCAGTCTGTTTCCTAGTGCCGGTTTGAAGTTCCTGCATTTTTCACTGTAAAACCGAGTTGGAGCTAGTACTTCGCCATATATATGTATGGAATGGAGTTTGCAACTGAAAAGAAACTTTGTGTTCCCAACAAGCTTGTTGAAGGACGGCTTTCACACACACTTATCTCTCAGAACTGAGCAAGTGGAGAGACGTTCGTTCATCTAGCACCAAGGAAACTGGTTGCAGGAGACACTTTTTCTCTGCTTTCTCAGTCTGTTTCCTAGTGCCGGTTTGAAGTTCCTGCAGTTTTCACTGTAAAATCGATTTGGAGCTAGTACCTCCCCATATATATGTATGGAATGGAGTTTGCAACTTAAAAGAAACTTTGTGTTCCCAACAAGCTAGGTGAAGGACGGCTTTCACACACACTTAACTCTCAGAACTGAGCAAGTGGAGAGACGTTCGTTCATCTAGCACCAAGGGAAAGGGTTGCAGGGGACACTATTTCTCTGCTTTCTCAGTCTGTTTCCTAGTGCCGGTTTGAATTTCCTTCAGTTATCACTGTAAAACCGAGTTGGAGCTAGTACCTCCCCATATATATGTATGGAATGGAGATTGCTACTGAAAATAAACTTTGTGTTCCCAATAAGCTAGGTGAAGGACGGCTTTCACACACACTTATCTCTCAGAACTGAGCAAGTGGAGAGACTTTCGTTCATCTAGCACGAAGTGAACGGGTTGCAGTAGACAATTTTTCTCTGCTTTCTCAGTCTGTTTCCTAGTGCCGGTTAGAAATTCCCTCAGTATTCACTGTAACCGAGTTGGAGCTTGAACCTCCCCATATATATGTATGGAATGGAGTTTGCAACTGAAAAGAAACTTTGTGTTCCCAACAAGCTAGGTGAAGGACGGCTTTCACACACACTTTTCTCTCGGAACTGAGCAAGTGGAGAGACGTTCGTTCATCTAGCACCAAGGGAACGGGTTTCAGGTGACACTTTTTCTCTGCTTTCTCAGTCTGTTTCCTAGTGCCGGTTTGAAGTTCCTGCAGATTTCACTGTAAAACCGAGTTGGAGCTGGTACCTCCCCATATATATATATGGAATGGAGTTTGCAACTGAAAAGAAACTTTGTGTTCCCAACAAGCTAGTTGAAGGACGGCTTTCACACACACTTATCTCTCAGAACTGAGCAAGTGGAGAGACGTTCGTTCATCTAGCACCAAGGGAACGGGATGCAGGAGACACTTTTTCTCTGCATTCTCAGTCTGTTTCCTAGTTCCGGTTTGAAGTTCCTGCAGTTTTCACTGTAAAACAGAGTTGGAGCTTGTACCTCCCCATATATATGTATGGAATGGAGTTTGCAACTGAAAAGAAACTTTGTGTTCCCAACAAGCTAAGTGAAGGACGGCTTTCACACACACTTATCTCTCAGAACTGAGCAAGTGTAGAGACTTTCGTTCATCTAGCACCAAGGGAACGGGTTGCAGGAGACACTTTTTCTCTGCTTTCTCAGTCTGTTATCTAGTGCCGGTTTGAAGTTCCTGCAGTTTTCACTGTAAAACCCTTTTGGAGCTAGTACCTCCCCATATATATGTATGGAATGAAGTTTGCAACTGAAAAAAAACTTTGTGTTCCCAACAAGATAGGTGAAGAGCGGCTTTCACACACACTTATCTCTCAGAACTGAGCAAGTGGAGAGACGTTCGTTCATCTAGCACCAAGGGAATGGATTGCAGGAGACACTTTTTCTCTGCTTTCTCAGTCTGTTTCCTAGTGCCGGTTTGAAGGTCCTGCAGTTTTCACTGTAAAACCGAGTTTGAGCTAGTACCTACCCATATATATGTATGGAATGGAGTTTGCAACTGAAAAGAAACTTTGTGTTCCCAACAAGCTAGGTGAAGGACGGCTTTCACACACACTTATCTCTCAGAACTGAGCAAGTGGAGAGACGTTCGTTCATCTAGCACCAAGGGAACGGGTTGCAGGAGACACTTTTTCTCTGCTTTCTCAGTCTGTTTCCTAGTGCCGGTTTGAAGTTCCTGCAGTTTTCACTGTAAAACCGAGTTTGAGCTAGTACCTCCCCATATATATGTATGGAATGGAGTTTGCAACTGAAAAGAAACTTTGTGTTCCCAACAAGCTAGGTGAAGGACGGCTTTCACACACACTTTTCTCTCGGAACTGAGCAAGTGGAGAGACGTTCGTTCATCTAGCACGAAGTGAACGGGTTGCAGTAGACAATTTTTCTCTGCTTTCTCAGTCTGTTTCCTAGTGCCGGTTAGAAATTCCCTCAGTATTCACTGTAACCGAGTTGGAGCTAGTACCTCCCCATATATATGTATGGAATGGAGTTTGCAACTGAAAAGAAACTTTGTGTTCCCAACAAGCTAGGTGAAGGACGGCTTTCACACACACTTTTCTCTCGGAACTGAGCAAGTGGAGAGACGTTCGTTCATCTAGCACCAAGGGAACGGGTTGCAGGAGACACTTTTTCTCTGCTTTCTCAGTCTGTTTCCTAGTGCCGGTTTGAAGTTCCTGCAGTTTTCACTGTAAAACCGAGTTGGAGCTAGTACCTCCCCATATATATGTATGGAATGGTGTTTGCAACTTAAAAGAAACTTTGTGTTCCCAACAAGCTAGGTGAAGGACGGCTTTCACACACACTTATCTCTCAGAACTGAGCAAGTGGAGAGACGTTCGTTCATCTAGCACCAAGGGAACGGGTTGCAGGAGACACTTTTTCTCTGCTTTCTCAGTCTGTTTCCTAATGCCGGTTTGAAGTTCCTGCAGTTTTATCTGTAAAACCGTGTTGGAGTTGTACCTCCCCATATATATGTATGGAATGGAGTTTGCAACTGAAAAGAAACTTTGAGTTCCCAACAGCTAGTTGAAGTACGGCTTTCACACACACTTATCTCTCGGAACTGAGCAAGTGGAGAGACGTTCGTTCATCTAGCACCAAGGGAAAGGGTTTCAGGAGACACTTTTTCTCTGCATTCTCAGTCTGTTTCCAAGTGCCGGTTTGAAGTTCCTGCAGTTTTCACTGTAAAACCGCGTTGGAGCTAGTACCTCCCCATATATATGTATGGAATGGAGTTTGCAACTGAAAAGAAACTTTGTTTTCCCAACAAGCTAGGTGAAGGACGGCTTTCACACACACTTATCTCTCAGAACTGAGCAAGTGGAGAGACGTTCGTTCATCTAGCACCAAGGAAACGGGTTGCAGGAGACATTTTTTCTCTGCTTTCTCAGTCTGTTTCCTAGTGCCGGTTTGAAGTTCCTGCAGTTTTCACTGTAAAATCGATTTGGAGCTAGTACCTCCCCATATATATGTATGGAATGGAGTTTGCAACTTAAAAGAAACTTTGTGTTCCCAACAAGCTAGGTGAAGGACGGCTTTCACACACACTTTACTCTCAGAACTGAGCAAGTGGAGAGACGTTCGTTCATCTAGCACCAAGGGAAAGGGTTGCAGGGGACACTATTTCTCTGCTTTCTCAGTCTGTTTCCTAGTGCCGGTTTGAATTTCCTTCAGTTATCACTGTAAAACCGAGTTGGAACTAGTACCTCCACATATATATGTATGGAATGGATATTGCTACTGAAAATAAACTTTGTGTTCCCAATAAGCTAGGTGAAGGACGGCTTTCACACACACTTATCTCTCAGAACTGAGCAAGTGGAGAGACTTTCGTTCATCTAGCACGAAGTGAACGGGTTGCAGTAGACAATTTTTCTCTGCTTTCTCAGTCTGTTTCCTAGTGCCGGTTAGAAATTCCCTCAGTATTCACTGTAAAACCGAGTTGGAGCTAGTACCTCCCCATATATATGTATGGAATGGAGTTTGCAACTGAAAAGAAACTTTGTGTTCCCAACAAGCTAGGTGAAGGACGGCTTTCACACACACTTTTCTCTCGGAACTGAGCAAGTGGAGAGACGTTCGTTCATCTAGCACCAAGGGAACGGGTTGCAGGAGACACTTTTTCTCTGCTTTCTCAGTCGGTTTCCTGGCGCATGTTTGAAGTTCCTGCAGTTTTCACTGTAAAACCGCGTTGAAGCTAGTAACTCCCCATACATATGTATGGAATGGAGTTTGGAACTGAAAAGAAACTTTGTGTTCCCAACAAGATAGTTGAAGGACGGCTTTCAAACACACTTATCTCTCGGAACTGAGCAAGAGGAGAGACGTTCGTTCATCTAGCACCAAGGGAACGGGTTGCAGGAGACACTTTTTCTCTGCTTTCTCAGTCTGTTTCCTAGTGCCGGTTTGAAGTTCCTGCAGTTTTCATTGTAAAACGGAGTTGGAGCTAGTACCTCCCCATATATATGTATGGAAAGGAGTTTGCAACTGAAAAGAAACTTTGTGTTCCCAACAAGCTAGGTGAAGGACGGCTTTCACACACACTTATCTCTCAGAACTGAGCAAGTGGAGAGATGTTCGTTCATCTAGCACCAAGGGAACGGGTTTCAGGAGAAACTTTTTCTCTGCTTTCTCAGTCTGTTTCCTAGTGCCGGTTTGAAGTTCCTGCAGTTTTCACTGTAAAACCGAGTTGGAGCTGGTACCTCCCCATATATATATATGGAATGGAGTTTGCAACTGAAAAGAAACTTTGTGTTCCCAACAAGCTAGTTGAAGGGCGGCTTTCACACACACTTATCTCTCAGAACTGAGCAAGTGGAGAGACGTTCGTTCATCTAGCACCGAGGGAACGGGTTGAAGGAGAAACTTTTTCTCTGCTTTCTCAGTCTGTTTCCTAGTGCCGGTTTGAAGTTCCTGCAGTTTTCACTGTAAAACCGAGTTGGAGCTAGTACCTCCCCATATATATGTATGGAATGAAGTTTGCAACTGAAAAGAAACTTTGTGTTCCCAACAAGATAGGTGAAGAGCGGCTTTCACACACACTTATCTCTCAGAACTGAGCAAGTGGAGAGACGTTCGTTCATCTAGCACCAAGGGAACGGTTTGCAGGAGACACTTTTTCTCTGCTTTCTCAGTCTGTTTCCTAGTGCCGGTTTGAAGTTCCTGCAGTTTTCACTATAAAACCGAGTTGGAGCTAGTACCTCCCCATATATATGGATGAAGTGGAGTTTGCAACTGAAAAGAAACTCTGTGTTCCTAACAAGCTAGGTGAAGGATGGCTTTCACACACACTTATCTCTCAGAACTGAGCAAGTGGAGAGACGTTCGTTCATCTAGCACCGAGGGAACGGGTTGAAGGAGACACTTTTTCTCTGCTTTCTCAGTCTGTTATCTAGTGCCGGTTTGAAGTTCCTGCAGTTTTCACTGTAAAACCCTTTTGGAGCTAGTACCTCCCCATATATATGTATGGAATGAAGTTTGCAACTGAAAAGAAACTTTGTGTTCCCAACAAGATAGGTGAAGAGCGGCTTTCACACACACTTATCTCTCAGAACTGAGCAAGTGGAGAGACGTTCGTTCATCTAGCACCAAGGGAACGGTTTGCAGGAGACACTTTTTCTCTGCTTTCTCAGTCTGTTTCCTAGTGCCGGTTTGAAGTTCCTGCAGTTTTCACTGTCAAACCGAGTTGGAGCTTCTACCTCCCCATATATATGTATGGAATGGAGTTTGCAACTGAAAAGAAACTTTTTGTTCCCAACAAGCTAGGTTAAAGACGGCTTTCACACACACATATCTCTCAGAACTGAGCAAGTGGAGAGACGTTCGTTCATCTAGCACCAAGGGAACGGGTTGCAGGAGACAGTATTTCTCTGCTTTCTCAGTCTGTTTCCTAGTGCCGGTTTGATGTTCCTGCATTTTTTACTGTAAAACCGAGTTGGAGCTAGTACTTCGCCATATATATGTATGGAATGGAGTTTGCAACTGAAAAGAAACTTTGTGTTCCCAACAAGATAGGTGAAGTACGGCTTTCACACACACTTATCTCTCAGAACTGAGCAAGTGGAGAGACGTTCGTTCATCTATCAACAAGGGAACGGGTTGCAGGAGACACTTTTTCTCTGCTTTCTCAGTCTGTTTCCTAGTGCCGGTTTGAAGTTCCTGCAGTTTTCACTGTAAAATCGATTTGGAGCTAGTACCTCCCCATATATATGTATGGAATGGAGTTTGCAACTTAAAAGAAACTTTGTGTTCCCAACAAGCTAGGTGAAGGACGGCTTTCACACACACTTAACTCTTAGAACTGAGCAAGTGGGGAGACGTTCGTTCATCTAGCACCAAGGGAAAGGGTTGCAGGGGACACTATTTCTCTGCTTTCTCAGTCTGTTTCCTAGTGCCGGTTTGAAGTTCCTTCAGTTATCACTGTAAAACCGAGTTGGAGCTAGTACCTCCCCATATATATGTATGGAATGGAGATTGCTACTGAAAATAAACTTTGTGTTCCCAATAAGCTAGGTGAAGGACGGCTTTCACACACACTTATCTCTCAGAACTGAGCAAGTGGAGAGACTTTCTTTCATCTAGCACGAAGTGAACGGGTTGCAGTAGACAATTTTTCTCTGCTTTCTCCGTCTGTTTCCTAGTGCCGGTTAGAAATTCCCTCAGTATTCACTGTAAAACCGAGTTGGAGCTAGTACTTCCCCATATATATGTATGGAATGGAGTTTGCAACTGAAAAGAAACTTTGTGTTCCCAACAAGCTAGGTGAAGTACGGCTTTCACACACACTTTTCTCTCGGAACTGAGCAAGTGGAGAGACGTTCGTTCATCTAGCACCAAGGGAACGGGTTGCAGGAGACACTTTTTCTCTGCTTTCTCAGTCTGTTTCCTAGTGCCGGTTTGAAGTTCCTGCAGTTTTCACTGTAAAACCGAGTTGGAGCTAGTACCTCCCCTTATATATGTATGGAATGGTGTTTGCAACTTAAAAGAAACTTTGTGTTCCCAACAAGCTAGGTGAAGGACGGCTTTCACACACACTTATCTCTCAGAACTGAGCAATTGGAGAGACGTTCGTTCATCTAGCACCAGGGGAACGGGTTGCAGGAGACACTTTTTCTCTGCTTTCTCAGTGTGTTTCCTAGTGCCGGTTTGAAGTTCCTGCAGTTTTATCTGTAAAACCGTGTTGGAGTTGTACCTCCCCATATATATGTATGGAATGGAGTTTGCAACTGAAAAGAAACTTTGAGTTCCCAACAAGATAGGTGAAGGACGGCTTTCACTCACACTTATCTCTCGGAACTGAGCAAGTGGAGAGACGTTCGTTCATCTAGCACGAAGGGAAAGGATTGCAGGAGACACTTTTTCTCTGCATTCTCAGTCTGTTTCCAAGTGCCGGTTTGAAGTTCCTGCAGTTTTCACTGTAAAACCGAGTTGGAGCTAGAACCTCCCCATATATATGTATGGAATGGAGTTTGCAACTGAAAAGAAACTTTGTTTTCCCAACAATCTAAGTGAAGGGCGGCTTTCACACACACTTATCTCTCAGAACTCAGCAAGTGGAGAGACGTTCGTTCATCTAGCACCAAGGGAACGGGTTGCAGGAGACACTTTTTCTCTGCTTTCTCAGTCTGTTTCCTGGCGCATGTTTGAAGTTCCTGCAGTTTTCACTGTAAAACCGCGTTGGAGCTAGTAACTCCCCATACATATGTATGGAATGGAGTTTGCAACTGAAAAGAAACTTTGTGTTCCCAACAAGATAGTTGAAGGACGGCTTTCAAACACACTTATCTCTCGGAACTGAGTAAGAGGAGAGACGTTCGTTCATCTAGCACCAAGGGAACGGGTTGCAGGAGACACTTTTTCTCTGCTTTCTCAGTCTGTTTCCTAGTGCCGGTTTGAAGTTCCTGCAGTTTTCATTGTAAAACGGAGTTGGAGCTAGTACCTCCCCATATATATGTATGGAATGGAGTTTGCAACTGAAAAGAAACTTTGTGTTCCCAACAAGCTAGGTGAAGGACGGCTTTCACACACACTTATCTCTCAGAACTGAGCAAGTGGAGAGATGTTCGTTCATCTAGCACCAAGGGAACGGGTTTCAGGAGACACTTTTTCTCTGTTTTCTCAGTCTGTTTCCTAGTGCCGGTTTGAAGTTCCTGCAGTTTTCACTGTAAAACCGAGTTGGAGCTGGTACCTCCCCATATATATATATGGAATGGAGTTTGCAACTGAAAAGAAACTTTGTGTTCCCAACAAGCTAGTTGAAGGACGGCTTTCACACACACTTATCTCTCAGAACTGAGCAAGTGGAGAGACGTTCGTTCATCTAGCACCAAGGGAACGGGTTTCAGGAGACACTTTTTCTCTGCTTTCTCAGGCTGTTTCCTAGTTCCGGTTTGAAGTTCCTGCAGTTTTCACTGTAAAACAGAGTTGGAGCTTGTACCTCCCCATATATATGTATGGAATGAAGTTTGCAACTGAAAAGGAACTTTGTGTTCCCAAAAGATAGGTGAAGAGTGGCTTTCACACACACTTATCTCTCAGAACTGAGCAAGTGGAGAGACGTTCGTTCATCTAGCACCAAGGGAACGGTTTGCAGGAGACACTTTTTCTCTGCTTTCTCAGTCTGTTTCCTAGTGCCGGTTTGAAGTTCCTGCAGTTTTCACTGTCAAACCGAGTTGGAGCTTCTACCTTCCCATATATATGTATGGAATGGAGTTTGCAACTGAAAAGAAACTTTGTGTTCCCAACAAGCTAGGTTAAGGACGGCTTTCACACACACATATCTCTCAGAACTGAGCAAGTGGAGAGACGTTCGTTCATCTAGCACCAAGGGAAAGGGTTGCAGGAGACACTTTTTCTCTGCTTTCTCAGTCTGTTTCCTAGTGCCGGTTTGAAGTTCCTGCATTTTTCACTGTAAAACCGAGTTGGAGCTAGTACTTCGCCATATATATGTATGGAATTGAGTTTGCAACTGAAAAGAAACTTTGTGTTCCCAACAAGCTAGGTGAAGTACGGCTTTCACACACACTTATCTCTCAGAACTGAGCAAGTGGAGAGACGTTCGTTCATCTAGCACCAAGGGAACGGGTTGCAGGAGACACTTTTTCTCTGTTTTCTCAGTCTGTTTCCTAGTGCCGGATTGAAGTTCCTGCAGTTTTCACTGTAAAACCTTGTTGGAACTAGTACCTCCTCATATAAATGTATGGAATGGAGTTTGCAACTGAAAAGAAACTTTGTGTTCCCAACAAGCTAGATGAAGGACGGCTTTCACACACACTTACCTCTCGGAACTGAGCAGGTGGAGAGACGTTCGTTCATCTAGCACCAAGGGAACGGGTTGCAGGAGACATTTTTTCTCTGCTTTCTCAGTCTGTTTCCTAGTGCCGGTTTGAAGTTCCTGCAGTTTTCACTGTAAAACCGAGTTGGAGCTTCTACCTCCCCATATATATATATGTAATGGAGTTTGCAACTGAAAAGAAACTTTGTGTTCCCAACAAGCTAGTTGAAGGACGGCTTTCACACACCCTTATCTCTCAGAACTGAGCAAGTGGAGAGACGTTCGTTCATCTAGCACCAAGGGAACGGGTTTCAGGAGACACTTTTTCTCTGCTTTCTCAGTCTGTTTCCTAGTGCCGGTTTGAAGTTCCTGCAGTTTTCACTGTAAAACCGAGTTGGAGCTTGTACCTCCCCATATATATGTATGGAATGGAGTTTGCAACTGAAAAGAAACTTTGTGTTCCCAACAATCTAAGTGAAGGACGGCTTTCACACAAACTTATCTCTCAGAACTGAGCAATTGGAGAGACGTTCGTTCATCTAGCACCAAGGGAACGGGTTGCAGGAGACACTTTTTCTCTGCTTTCTCAGTCTGTTATCCAGTGCCGGTTTGAAGTTCCTGCAGTTTTCACTGTAAATCCCTTTTGGAGCTAGTACCTCCCCATATATATGTATGGAATGAAGTTTGCAACTGAAAAGAAACTTTGTGTTCCCAACAAGATAGGTGAAGAGCGGCTTTCACACACATTTATCTCTCAGAACTGAGCAAGTGGAGAGACGTTCGTTCATCTAGCACCAAGGGAACGGTTTGCAGGAGACACTTTTTCTCTGCTTTCTCAGGCTGTTTCCTAGTTCCGGTTTGAACTTCCTGCAGTTTTCACTGTAAAACAGAGTTGGAGCTTGTACCTCCCCATATATATGTATGGAATGAAGTTTGCAACTGAAAAGGAACTTTGTGTTCCCAAAAGATAGGTGAAGAGTGGCTTTCACACACACTTATCTCTCAGAACTGAGCAAGTGGAGAGACGTTCGTTCATCTAGCACCAAGGGAACGGTTTGCAGGAGACACTTTTTCTCTGCTTTCTCAGTCTGTTTCCTAGTGCCGGTTTGAAGTTCCTGCAGTTTTCACTGTCAAACCGAGTTGGAGCTTCTACCTTCCCATATATATGTATGGAATGGAGTTTGCAACTGAAAAGAAACTTTGTGTTCCCAACAAGCTAGGTTAAGGACGGCTTTCACACACACATATCTCTCAGAACTGAGCAAGTGGAGAGACGTTCGTTCATCTAGCACCAAGGGAAAGGGTTGCAGGAGACACTTTTTCTCTGCTTTCTCAGTCTGTTTCCTAGTGCCGGTTTGAAGTTCCTGCATTTTTCACTGTAAAACCGAGTTGGAGCTAGTACTTCGCCATATATATGTATGGAATTGAGTTTGCAACTGAAAAGAAACTTTGTGTTCCCAACAAGCTAGGTGAAGTACGGCTTTCACACACACTTATCTCTCAGAACTGAGCAAGTGGAGAGACGTTCGTTCATCTAGCACCAAGGGAACGGGTTGCAGGAGACACTTTTTCTCTGTTTTCTCAGTCTGTTTCCTAGTGCCGGATTGAAGTTCCTGCAGTTTTCACTGTAAAACCGAGTTGGAGCTAGTACCTCCCCAAATATATGTATGGAATGGAGTTTGCAACTGAAAAGAAACTTTGTGTTCCCAACAAGCTAGGTGAAGGACGGCTTTCACACACACATATCTCTCGAACTGAGCAAGTGGAGAGACGTTCGTTCATCTAGCACCAAGGGAACGGGTTGCAGGAGACACTTTTTCTCTGCTTTCTCAGTCTGTTTCCTAGTGCCGGTTTGAAGTTCCTGCAGTTTTCACTGTAAAACCGAGTTTGAGCTAGTACTTCCCATATATATGTATGGAATGGAGTTGGCAACTGAAAAGAAACTTTGTGTTCCCAACAAGCTTGTTGAAGGACGGCTTTCACACACACTTAGCTCTCAGAACTGACCAAGTGGTGAGACGTTCGTTCATCTAGCACCAAGGAAAAGGTTTGTAGGAGACAATTTTTCTCTGCTTTTTCAGTCTGTTTCCGAGTGCCGGTTTGAAGTTCCTGCAGTTATCACTGTAAAACCTTGTTGGAACTAGTACCTCCTCATATAAATGTATGGAATGGAGTTTGCAACTGAAAAGAAACTTTGTGTTCCCAACAAGCTAGATGAAGGACGGCTTTCACACACACTTACCTCTCGGAACTGAGCAGGTGGAGAGACGTTCGTTCATCTAGCACCAAGGGAACGGGTTGCAGGAGACATTTTTTCTCTGCTTTCTCAGTCTGTTTCCTAGTGCCGGTTTGAAGTTCCTGCAGTTTTCACTGTAAAACCGAGTTGGAGCTTCTACCTCCCCATATATATATATGGAATGGAGTTTGCAACTGAAAAGAAACTTTGTGTTCCCAACAAGCTAGTTGAAGGACGGCTTTCACACACCCTTATCTCTCAGAACTGAGCAAGTGGAGAGACGTTCGTTCATCTAGCACCAAGGGAACGGGTTTCAGGAGACACTTTTTCTCTGCTTTCTCAGTCTGTTTCCTAGTGCCGGTTTGAAGTTCCTGCAGTTTTCACTGTAAAACAGAGTTGGAGCTAGTACCTCCCCATATATATGTATGGAATGGAGTTTGCAACTGAAAAGAAACTTTGTGTTCCCAACAAGCTAGGTGAAGGACGGCTTTCACACGCACTTATCTCTCAGAACTGAGCAAGTGGAGAGACGTTCGTTCATCTAGCACCAAGGGAACGGGTTGCAGGAGACACTTTTTCTCTGCTTTCTCAGTCTGTTTCCTACTGCCGGTTTGAAGTTCCTGCAGTTTTCACTGTAAAACCGAGTTGGAGCTAGTACCTCCCCATATATATATATGGAATGCAGTTTGCAACTGAAAAGAAACTTTGTGTTCCCAACAAGCTAGTTGAAGGACGGCTTTCACACACAATTATCTCTCAGAACTGAGCAAGTGGAGAGACGTTCGTTCATCTAGCACCAAGGGAACGGGTTGCAGGAGACACTTTTTCTCTGCTTTCTCAGTCTGTTTCCTAGTGCCGGTTTGAAGTTCCTGCAGTTTTCACTGTAAAACCGAGTTGGAGCTAGTACCTCCCCATATATATGTATGGAATGGAGTTTGCAACTGAAAAGAAACTTTGTGTTCCCAACAAGCTAGGTGAAGTGCGGCTTTCACACACACTTATCTCTCAGAACTGAGCAAGAGGAGAGACGTTCGTTCATCTAGCACCAAGGGAACGGGTTGCAGGAGACACTTTTTCTCTGCTTTCTCAGTCTGTTTCCTAATGCCGGTTTGAAGTTCCTGCAGTTTTCACTGTAAACCCTTTTGGAGCTAGTACCTCCCCATATATATGTATGAAATGAAGTTTGCAACTGAAAAGAACCTTTGTGTTCCCAACAAGCTAGGTGAAGAGCGGCTTTCACACACACTTATCTCTCAGAACTGAGCAAATGGAGAGACGTTCGTTCATCTAGCACCAAGGGAACGGGTTGCAGGAGATACTTTTTCTCTGTTTCTCAGTCTGTTTCCTAGTGCCGGTTTGAACTTCCTGCAGTTTTCACTGTAAAACATAGTTGGAGCTAGTACCTCCCCATATATATGTATGGAATGGAGTTTGCAACTGAAAAGAAACTTTGTGTTCCCAACAAGCTAGGTGAAGGACGGCTTTCACACACACTTATCTCTCAGAACAGAGCAAGTGGAGAGACGTTCGTTCATCTAGCACCAAGGGAACGGGTTGCAGGAGACACTTTTTCTCTGCTTTCTCAGTCTGTTTCCTAGTGCCGGTTTGAAGTTCCTGCAGTTTTCACTGTAAAACCGAGTTGGAGCTTCTACCTCCCCATATATATATATGGAATGGAGTTTGCAACTGAAAAGAAACTTTGTGTTCCCAACAAGCTAGTTGAAGGACGGCTTTCACACACCCTTATCTCTCAGAACTGAGCAAGTGGAGAGACGTTCGTTCATCTAGCACCAAGGGAACGGGTTTCAGGAGACACTTTTTCTCTGCTTTCTCAGTCTGTTTCCTAGTGCCGGTTTGAAGTTCCTGCAGTTTTCACTGTAAAAAAAAGTTGGAGCTTGTACCTCCCCATATATATGTATGGAATGGAGTTTGCAACTGAAAAGAAACTTTGTGTTCCCAACAATCTAAGTGAAGGACGGCTTTCACACAAACATATCTCTCAGAACTGAGCAATTGGAGAGACGTTCGTTCATCTAGCACCAAGGGAACGGGTTGCAGGAGACACTTTTTCTCTGCTTTCTCAGTCTGTTATCCAGTGCCGGTTTGAAGTTCCTGCAGTTTTCACTGTAAAACCCTTTTGGAGCTAGTACCTCCCCATATATATGTATGGAATGAAGTTTGCAACTGAAAAGAAACTTTGTGTTCCCAACAAGATAGGTGAAGAGCGGCTTTCACACACATTTATCTCTCAGAACTGAGCAAGTGGAGAGACGTTCGTTCATCTAGCACCAAGGGAACGGGTTGCAGGAGACACTTTTTCTCTGTTTTCTCAGTCTGTTTCCTAGTGCCGGTTTGAAGTTCTTGCAGTTTTCACTGTCAAACCGAGTTGGAGCTAGTACCTCCCCATATATATGTATGGAATGGAGTTTGCAACTGAAAAGAAACTTTGTGTTCCCAACAAGCTAGGTGAAGGACGGCTTTCACACACACTTATCTCTCAGAACTGAGCAAGAGGAGAGACGTTCGTTCATCTAGCACCAAGGGAACGGGTTGCAGGAGACACTTTTTCTCTGCTTTCTCAGTCTGTTTCCTAATGCCGGTTTGAAGTTCCTGCAGTTTTCACTGTAAACACTTTTGGAGCTAGTACCTCCCCATATATATGTATGGAATGAAGTTTGCAACTGAAAAGAACCTTTGTGTTCCCAACAAGCTAGGTGAAGAGCGGCTTTCACACACACTTATGTCTCAGTACTGAGCAAATGGAGAGACGTTCGTTCATCTAGCACCAAGGGAACCGGTTGCAGGAGATACTTTTTCTCTGTTTCTCAGTCTGTTTCCTAGTGCCGGTTTGAACTTCCTGCAGTTTTCACTGTAAAACATAGTTGGAGCTAGTACCTCCCCATATATATGTATGGAATGGAGTTTGCAACTGAAAAGAAACTTTGTGTTCCCAACAAGCTAGGTGAAGGACGGCTTTCACACACACTTATCTCTCAGAACAGAGCAAGTGGAGAGACGTTCGTTCATCTAGCACCAAGGGAACGGGTTGCAGGAGACACTTTTTCTCTGCTTTCTCAGTCTGTTTCCTAGTGCCGGTTTGAAGTTCCTGCAGTTTTCACTGTAAAACCGAGTTGGAGCTTGTAACTCCCCACATATATGTATGGAATGGAGTTTGCAACTGAAAAGAAACTTTGTGTTCCCAACAAGCTAGATGAAGGACGGCTTTCACACACACTTACCTCTCGGAACTGAGCAAGTGGAGAGACGTTCGTTCATCTAGCACCAAGGGAACGGGCTGCAGGAGACATTTTTTCTCTGCTTTCTCAGTCTGTTTCCTAGTGCCGGTTTGAAGTTCCTGCAGTTTTCACTGTAAAACCGAGTTGGAGCTTCTACCTCCCCATATATATATATGGAATGGAGTTTGCAACTGAAAAGAAACTTTGTGTTCCCAACAAGCTAGTTGAAGGACGGCTTTCACACACCCTTATGTCTCAGAACTGAGCAAGTGGAGAGACGTTCGTTCATCTAGCACCAAGGGAACGGGTTTCAGGAGACACTTTTTCTCTGCTTTCTCAGTCTGTTTCCTAGTGCCGGTTTGAAGTTCCTGCAGTTTTCACTGTAAAACAGAGTTGGAGCTTGTACCTCCCCATATATATGTATGGAATGGAGTTTGCAACTGAAAAGAAACTTTGTGTTCCCAACAAGCTAGGTGAAGGACGGCTTTCACACACACTTTTCTCTCGGAACTGAGCAAGTGGAGAGACGTTCGTTCATCTAGCACCAAGGGAACGCGTTGCAGGAGACACTTTTTCTCTGCTTTCTCAGTCTGTTTCCTAGTGCCGGTTTGAAGTTCCTGCAGTTTTCACTGTAAAACCGAGTTGGAGCTAGTACCTCCCCATATATATGTATGGAATGGTGTTTGCAACTTAAAAGAAACTTTGTGTTCCCAACAAGCTAGGTGAAGGACGGCTTTCACACACACTTATCTCTCAGAACTGAGCAAGTGGAGAGACGTTCGTTCATCTAGCACCAAGGGAACGGGTTGCAGGAGACACTTTTTCTCTGCTTTCTCAGTCTGTTTCCTAATGCCGGTTTGAAGTTCCTGCAGTTTTATCTGTAAAACCGTGTTGGAGTTGTACCTCCCCATATATATGTATGGAATGGAGTTTGCAACTGAAAAGAAACTTTGAGTTCCCAACAGCTAGTTGAAGTACGGCTTTCACACACACTTATCTCTCGGAACTGAGCAAGTGGAGAGACGTTCGTTCATCTAGCACCAAGGGAAAGGGTTTCAGGAGACACTTTTTCTCTGCATTCTCAGTCTGTTTCCAAGTGCCGGTTTGAAGTTCCTGCAGTTTTCACTGTAAAACCGCGTTGGAGCTAGTACCTCCCCATATATATGTATGGAATGGAGTTTGCAACTGAAAAGAAACTTTGTTTTCCCAACAAGCTAGGTGAAGGACGGCTTTCACACACACTTATCTCTCAGAACTGAGCAAGTGGAGAGACGTTCGTTCATCTAGCACCAAGGAAACGGGTTGCAGGAGACATTTTTTCTCTGCTTTCTCAGTCTGTTTCCTAGTGCCGGTTTGAAGTTCCTGCAGTTTTCACTGTAAAATCGATTTGGAGCTAGTACCTCCCCATATATATGTATGGAATGGAGTTTGCAACTTAAAAGAAACTTTGTGTTCCCAACAAGCTAGGTGAAGGACGGCTTTCACACACACTTATCTCTCAGAACTGAGCAAGTGGAGAGACGTTCGTTCATCTAGCACCAAGGGAAAGGGTTGCAGGGGACACTATTTCTCTGCTTTCTCAGTCTGTTTCCTAGTGCCGGTTTGAATTTCCTTCAGTTATCACTGTAAAACCGAGTTGGAGTTAGTACCTCCCCATATATATGTATGGAATGGATATTGCTACTGAAAATAAACTTTGTGTTCCCAATAAGCTAGGTGAAGGACGGCTTTCACACACACTTATCTCTCAGAACTGAGCAAGTGGAGAGACTTTCGTTCATCTAGCACGAAGTGAACGGGTTTCAGTAGACAATTTTTCTCTGCTTTCTCAGTCTGTTTCCTAGTGCCGGTTAGAAATTCCCTCAGTATTCACTGTAAAACCGAGTTGGAGCTAGTACCTCCCCATATATATGTATGGAATGGAGTTTGCAACTGAAAAGAAACTTTGTGTTCCCAACAAGCTAGGTGAAGGACGGCTTTCACACACACTTTTCTCTCGGAACTGAGCAAGTGGAGAGACGTTCGTTCATCTAGCACCAAGGGAACGGGTTGCAGGAGACACTTTTTCTCTGCTTTCTCAGTCGGTTTCCTGGCGCATGTTTGAAGTTCCTGCAGTTTTCACTGTAAAACCGCGTTGGAGCTAGTAACTCCCCATACATATGTATGGAATGGAGTTTGCAACTGAAAAGAAACTTTGTGTTCCCAACAAGATAGTTGAAGGACGGCTTTCAAACACACTTATCTCTCGGAACTGAGCAAGAGGAGAGACGTTCGTTCATCTAGCACCAAGGGAACGGGTTGCAGGAGACACTTTTTCTCTGCTTTCTCAGTCTGTTTCCTAGTGCCGGTTTGAAGTTCCTGCAGTTTTCATTGTAAAACGGAGTTGGAGCTAGTACCTCCCCATATATATGTATGGAAAGGAGTTTGCAACTGAAAAGAAACTTTGTGTTCCCAACAAGCTAGGTGAAGGACGGCTTTCACACACACTTATCTCTCAGAACTGAGAAAGTGGAGAGATGTTCGTTCATCTAGCACCAAGGGAACGGGTTTCAGGAGAAACTTTTTCTCTGCTTTCTCAGTCTGTTTCCTAGTGCCGGTTTGAAGTTCCTGCAGTTTTCACTGTAAAACCGAGTTGGAGCTGGTACCTCCCCATATATATATATGGAATGGAGTTTGCAACTGAAAAGAAACTTTGTGTTCCCAACAAGCTAGGTGAAGGGCGGCTTTCACACACACTTATCTCTCAGAACTGAGCAAGTGGAGAGACGTTCGTTCATCTAGCACCGAGGGAACGGGTTGAAGGAGAAACTTTTTCTCTGCTTTCTCAGTCTGTTTCCTAGTGCCGGTTTGAAGTTCCTGCAGTTTTCACTGTAAAACCGAGTTGGAGCTAGTACCTCCCCATATATATGTATGGAATGAAGTTTGCAACTGAAAAGAAACTTTGTGTTCCCAACAAGATAGGTGAAGAGCGGCTTTCACACACACTTATCTCTCAGAACTGAGCAAGTGGAGAGACGTTCGTTCATCTAGCACCAAGGGAACGGTTTGCAGGAGACACTTTTTCTCTGCTTTCTCAGTCTGTTTCCTAGTGCCGGTTTGAATTTCCTGCAGTTTTCACTATAAAACCGAGTTGGAGCTAGTACCTCCCCATATATATGGATGAAGTGGAGTTTGCAACTGAAAAGAAACTCTGTGTTCCTAACAAGCTAGGTGAAGGATGGCTTTCACACACACTTATCTCTCAGAACTGAGCAAGTGGAGAGACGTTCGTTCATCTAGCACCGAGGGAACGGGTTGAAGGAGACACTTTTTCTCTGCTTTCTCAGTCTGTTATCTAGTGCCGGTTTGAAGTTCCTGCAGTTTTCACTGTAAAACTCTTTTGGAGCTAGTACCTCCCCATATATATGTATGGAATGAAGTTTGCAACTGAAAAGAAACTTTGTGTTCCCAACAAGATAGGTGAAGGGCGGCTTTCACACACACTTATCTCTCAGAACTGAGCAAGTGGAGAGACGTTCGTTCATCTAGCACCAAGGGAACGGTTTGCAGGAGACACTTTTTCTCTGCTTTCTCAGTCTGTTTCCTAGTGCCGGTTTGAAGTTCCTGCAGTTTTCACTGTCAAACCGAGTTGGAGCTTCTACCTCCCCATATATATGTATGGAATGGAGTTTGCAACTGAAAAGAAACTTTTTGTTCCCAACAAGCGAGGTTAAAGACGGCTTTCACACACACATATCTCTCAGAACTGAGCAAGTGGAGAGACGTTCGTTCATCTAGCACCAAGGGAACGGGTTGCAGGAGACACTTTTTCTCTGCTTTCTCAGTGTGTTTCCTAGTGCCGGTTTGAAGTTCCTGCAGTTTTATCTGTAAAACCGTGTTGGAGTTGTACCTCCCCATATATATGTATGGAATGGAGTTTGCAACTGAAAAGAAACTTTGAGTTCCCAACAAGCTAGGTGAAGGACGGCTTTCACACACACTTATCTCTCGGAACTGAGCAAGTGGAGAGACGTTCGTTCATGTAGCACGAAGGGAAAGGGTTGCAGGAGACACTTTTTCTCTGCATTCTCAGTCTGTTTCCAAGTGCCGGTTTGAAGTTCCTGCAGTTTTCACTGTAAAACCGAGTTGGAGCTAGTACCTCCCCATATATATGTATGGAATGGAGTTTGCAACTGAAAAGAAACTTTGTTTTCCCAACAATCTAAGTGAAGGGCGGCTTTCACACACACTTATCTCTCAGAACTCAGCAAGTGGAGAGACGTTCGTTCATCTAGCACCAAGGGAACGGGTTGCAGGAGACACTTTTTCTCTGCTTTCTCAGTCTGTTTCCTGGCGCATGTTTGAAGTTCCTGCAGTTTTCACTGTAAAACCGCGTTGGAGCTAGTAACTCCCCATACATATGTATGGAATGGAGTTTGCCACTGAAAAGAAACTTTGTGTTCCCAACAACATAGTTGAAGGACGGCTTTCAAACACACTTATCTCTCGGAACTGAGCAAGAGGAGAGACGTTCGTTCATCTAGCACCAAGGGAACGGGTTGCAGGAGACACTTTTTCTCTGCTTTCTCAGTCTGTTTCCTAGTGCCGGTTTGAAGTTCCTGCAGTTTTCATTGTAAAACGGAGTTGGAGCTAGTACCTCCCCATATATATATATGGAATGGAGTTTGCAACTGAAAAGAAACTTTGTGTTCCCAACAAGCTAGGTGAAGGACGGCTTTCACACACACTTATCTCTCAGAACTGAGCAAGTGGAGAGATGTTCGTTCATCTAGCACCAAGGGAACGGGTTTCAGGAGACACTTTTTCTCTGCTTTCTCAGTGTGTTTCCTAGTGCCGGTTTGAAGTTCCTGCAGTTTTATCTGTAAAACCGTGTTGGAGTTGTACCTCCCCATATATATGTATGGAATGGAGTTTGCAACTGAAAAGAAACTTTGAGTTCCCAACAAGCTAGGTGAAGGACGGCTTTCACACACACTTATCTCTCGGAACTGAGCAAGTGGAGAGACGTTCGTTCATCTAGCACGAAGGGAAAGGGTTGCAGGAGACACTTTTTCTCTGCATTCTCAGTCTGTTTCCAAGTGCCGGTTTGAAGTTCCTGCAGTTTTCACTGTAAAACCGAGTTGGAGCTAGTACCTCCCCATATATATGTATGGAATGGAGTTTGCAACTGAAAAGAAACTTTGTTTTCCCAACAATCTAAGTGAAGGGCGGCTTTCACACACACTTATCTCTCAGAACTCAGCAAGTGGAGAGACGTTCGTTCATCTAGCACCAAGGGAACGGGCTGCAGGAGACACTTTTTCTCTGCTTTCTCAGTCTGTTTCCTGGCGCATGTTTGAAGTTCCTGCAGTTTTCACTGTAAAACCGCGTTGGAGCTAGTAACTCCCCATACATATGTATGGAATGGAGTTTGCAACTGAAAAGAAACTTTGTGTTCCCAACAAGATAGTTGAAGGACGGCTTTCAAACACACTTATCTCTCGGAACTGAGCAAGAGGAGAGACGTTCGTTCATCTAGCACCAAGGGAACGGGTTGCAGGAGACACTTTTTCTCTGCTTTCTCAGTCTGTTTCCTAGTGCCGGTTTGAAGTTCCTGCAGTTTTCATTGTAAAACGGTGTTGGAGCTAGTACCTCCCCATATATATGTATGGAATGGAGTTTGCAACTGAAAAGAAACTTTGTGTTCCCAACAAGCTAGGTGAAGGACGGCTTTCACACACACTTATCTCTCAGAACTGAGCAAGTGGAGAGACGTTCGTTCATCTAGCACCAAGGGAACGGGTTGCAGGAGACACTTTTTCTCTGTTTTCTCAGTCTGTTTCCTAGTGCCGGTTTGAAGTTCCTGCAGTTTTCACTGTAAAACCGAGTTGGAGCTGGTACCTCCCCATATATATATATGGAATGGAGTTTGCAACTGAAAAGAAACTTTGTGTTCCCAACAAGCTAGTTGAATGACGGCTTTCACACACACTTATCTCTCAGAACTGAGCAAGTGGAGAGACGTTCGTTCATCTAGCACCAAGGGAACGGGTTTCAGGAGACACTTTTTCTCTGCTTTCTCAGGCTGTTTCCTAGTTCCGGTTTGAAGTTCCTGCAGTTTTCACTGTAAAACAGAGTTGGAGCTTGTACCTCCCCATATATATGTATGGAATGAAGTTTGCAACTGAAAAGGAACTTTGTGTTCCCAAAAGATAGGTGAAGAGTGGCTTTCACACACACTTATCTCTCAGAACTGAGCAAGTGGAGAGACGTTCGTTCATCTAGCACCAAGGGAACGGTTTGCAGGAGACACTTTTTCTCTGCTTTCTCAGTCTGTTTCCTAGTGCCGGTTTGAAGTTCCTGCAGTTTTCACTGTAAAACCGAGTTGGAGCTTGTAACTCCCCACATATATGTATGGAATGGAGTTTGCAACTGAAAAGAAACTTTGTGTTCCCAACAAGCTAGATGAAGGACGGCTTTCACACACACTTACCTCTCGGAACTGAGCAAGTGGAGAGACGTTCGTTCATCTAGCACCAAGGGAACGGGTTGCAGGAGACATTTTTTCTCTGCTTTCTCAGTCTGTTTCCTAGTGCCGGTTTGAAGTTCCTGCAGTTTTCACTGTAAAACCGAGTTGGAGCTTCTACCTCCCCATATATATATATGGAATGGAGTTTGCAACTGAAAAGAAACTTTGTGTTCCCAACAAGCTAGTTGAAGGACGGCTTTCACACACCCTTATCTCTCAGAACTGAGCAAGTGGAGAGACGTTCGTTCATCTAGCACCAAGGGAACGGGTTTCAGGAGACACTTTTTCTCTGCTTTCTCAGTCTGTTTCCTAGTGCCGGTTTGAAGTTCCTGCAGTTTTCACTGTAAAACAGAGTTGGAGCTTGTACCTCCCCATATATATGTATGGAATGGAGTTTGCAACTGAAAAGAAACTTTGTGTTCCCAACAAGCTAGGTGAAGGACGGCTTTCACACACACTTTTCTCTCGGAACTGAGCAAGTGGAGAGACGTTCGTTCATCTAGCACCAAGGGAACGGGTTGCAGGAGACACTTTTTCTCTGCTTTCTCAGTCTGTTTCCTAGTGCCGGTTTGAAGTTCCTGCAGTTTTCACTGTAAAACCGAGTTGGAGCTAGTACCTCCCCATATATATGTATGGAATGGTGTTTGCAACTTAAAAGAAACTTTGTGTTCCCAACAAGCTAGGTGAAGGACGGCTTTCACACACACTTATCTCTCAGAACTGAGCAAGTGGAGAGACGTTCGTTCATCTAGCACCAAGGGAAAGGGTTGCAGGGGACACTATTTCTCTGCTTTCTCAGTCTGTTTCCTAGTGCCGGTTTGAATTTCCTTCAGTTATCACTGTAAAACCGAGTTGGAGCTAGTACCTCCCCATATATATGTATGGAATGTATATTGCTACTGAAAATAAACTTTGTGTTCCCTATAAGCTAGGTGAAGGACGGCTTTCACACACACTTATCTCTCAGAACTGAGCAAGTGGAGAGACTTTCGTTCATCTAGCACGAAGTGAACGGGTTGCAGTAGACAATTTTTCTCTGCTTTGTCAGTCTGTTTCCTAGTGCCGGTTAGAAATTCCCTCAGTATTCACTGTAAAACCGAGTTGGAGCTAGTACCTCCCCATATATATGTATGGAATGGAGTTTGCAACTGAAAAGAAACTTTGTGTTCCCAACAAGCTAGGTGAAGGACGGCTTTCACACACACTTTTCTCTCGGAACTGAGCAAGTGGAGAGACGTTCGTTCATCTAGCACCAAGGGAACGGGTTGCAGGAGACACTTTTTGTCTGCTTTCTCAGTCGGTTTCCTGGCGCATGTTTGAAGTTCCTGCAGTTTTCACTGTAAAACCGCGTTGGAGCTAGTAACTCCCCATACATATGTATGGAATGGAGTTTGCAACTGAAAAGAAACTTTGTGTTCCCAACAAGATAGTTGAAGGACGGCTTTGAAACACACTTATCTCTCGGAACTGAGCAAGAGGAGAGACGTTCGTTCATCTAGCACCAAGGGAACGGGTTGCAGGAGACACTTTTTCTCTGCTTTCTCAGTCTGTTTCCTAGTGCCGGTTTGAAGTTCCTGCAGTTTTCATTGTAAAACGGAGTTGGAGCTAGTACCTCCCCATATATATGTATGGAAAGGAGTTTGCAACTGAAAAGAAACTTTGTGTTCCCAACAAGCTAGGTGAAGGACGGCTTTCACACACACTTATCTCTCAGAACTGAGCAAGTGGAGAGATGTTCGTTCATCTAGCACCAAGGGAACGGGTTTCAGGAGAAACTTTTTCTCTGCTTTCTCAGTCTGTTTCCTAGTGCCGGTTTGAAGTTCCTGCAGTTTTCACTGTAAAACCGAGTTGGAGCTGGTACCTCCCCATATATATATATGGAATGGAGTTTGCAACTGAAAAGAAACTTTGTGTTCCCAACAAGCTATTTGAAGGGCGGCTTTCACACACACTTATCTCTCAGAACTGAGCAAGTGGAGAGACGTTCGTTCATCTAGCACCGAGGGAACGGGTTGAAGGAGAAACTTTTTCTCTGCTTTCTCAGTCTGTTTCCTAGTGCCGGTTTGAAGTTCCTGCAGTTTTCACTGTAAAACCGAGTTGGAGCTAGTACCTCCCCATATATATGTATGGAATGAAGTTTGCAACTGAAAAGAAACTTTGTGTTCCCAACAAGATAGGTGAAGAGCGGCTTTCACACACACTTATCTCTCAGAACTGAGCAAGTGGAGAGACGTTCGTTCATCTAGCACCAAGGGAACGGTTTGCAGGAGACACTTTTTCTCTGCTTTCTCAGTCTGTTTCCTAGTGCCGGTTTGAAGTTCCTGCAGTTTTCACTATAAAACCGAGTTGGAGCTAGTACCTCCCCATATATATGGATGAAGTGGAGTTTGCAACTGAAAAGAAACTCTGTGTTCCTAACAAGCTAGGTGAAGGATGGCTTTCACACACACTTATCTCTCAGAACTGAGAAAGTGGAGAGACGTTCGTTCATCTAGCACCGAGGGAACGGGTTGAAGGAGACACTTTTTCTCTGCTTTCTCAGTCTGTTATCTAGTGCCGGTTTGAAGTTCCTGCAGTTTTCACTGTAAAACCCTTTTGGAGCTAGTACCTCCCCATATATATGTATGGAATGAAGTTTGCAACTGAAAAGAAACTTTGTGTTCCCAACAAGATAGGTGAAGGGCGGCTTTCACACACACTTATCTCTCTGAACTGAGCAAGTGGAGAGACGTTCGTTCATCTAGCACCAAGGGAACGGTTTGCAGGAGACACTTTTTCTCTGCTTTCTCAGTCTGTTTCCTAGTGCCGGTTTGAAGTTCCTGCAGTTTTCACTGTCAAACCGAGTTGGATCTTCTACCTCCCCATATATATGTATGGAATGGAGTTTGCAACTGAAAAGAAACTTTTTGTTCCCAACAAGCTAGGTTAAAGACGGCTTTCACACACACATATCTCTCAGAACTGAGCAAGTGGAGAGACGTTCGTTCATCTAGCACCAAGGGAACGGGTTGCAGGAGACACTTTTTCTCTGCTTTCTCTGTGTGTTTCCTAGTGCCGGTTTGAAGTTCCTGCAGTTTTATCTGTAAAACCGTGTTGGAGTTGTACCTCCCCATATATATGTATGGAATGGAGTTTGCAACTGAAAAGAAACTTTGAGTTCCCAACAACATAGTTGAAGGACGGCTTTCAAACACACTTATCTCTCGGAACTTAGCAAGAGGAGAGACGTTCATTCATCTAGCACCAAGGGAACGGGTTGCAGGAGACACTTTTTCTCTGCTTTCTCAGTCTGTTTCCTAGTGCCGGTTTGAAGTTCCTGCAGTTTTCATTGTAAAACGGAGTTGGAGCTAGTACCTCCCCATATATATGTATGGAATGGAGTTTGCAACTGAAAAGAAACTTTGTGTTCCCAACAAGCTAGGTGAAGGACGGCTTTCACACACACTTATCTCTCAGAACTGAGCAAGTGGAGAGACGTTCGTTCATCTAGCACCAAGGGAACGGGTTTCAGGAGACAATTTTTCTCTGCTTTCTCAGTGTGTTTCCTAGTGCCGGTTTGAAGTTCCTGCAGTTTTATCTGTAAAACCGTGTTGGAGTTGTACCTCCCCATATATATGTATGGAATGGAGTTTGCAACTGAAAAGAAACTTTGAGTTCCCAACAAGCTAGGTGAAGGACGGCTTTCACACACACTTATCTCTCGGAACTGAGCAAGTGGAGAGACGTTCGTTCATCTAGCACGAAGGGAAAGGGTTGCAGGAGACACTTTTTCTCTGCATTCTCAGTCTGTTTCCAAGTGCCGGTTTGAAGTTCCTGCAGTTTTCACTGTAAAACCGAGTTGGAGCTAGTACCTCCCCATATATATGTATGGAATGGAGTTTGCAACTGAAAAGAAACTTTGTTTTCCCAACAATCTAAGTGAAGGGCGGCTTTCACACACACTTATCTCTCAGAACTCAGCAAGTGGAGAGACGTTCGTTCATCTAGCACCAAGGGAACGGGTTGCAGGAGACACTTTTTCTCTGCTTTCTCAGTCTGTTTCCTGGCGCATGTTTGAAGTTCCTGCAGTTTTCACTGTAAAACCGCGTTGGAGCTAGTAACTCCCCATACATATGTATGGAATGGAGTTTGCAACTGAAAAGAAACTTTGTGTTCCCAACAACATAGTTGAAGGACGGCTTTCAAACACACTTATCTCTCGGAACTGAGCAAGAGGAGAGACGTTCGTTCATCTAGCACCAAGGGAACGGGTTGCAGGAGACACTTTTTCTCTGCTTTCTCAGTCTGTTTCCTAGTGCCGGTTTGAAGTTCCTGCAGTTTTCATTGTAAAACGGAGTTGGAGCTAGTACCTCCCCATATATATGTATGGAATGGAGTTTGCAACTGAAAAGAAACTTTGTGTTCCCAACAAGCTAGGTGAAGGACGGCTTTCACACACACTTATCTCTCAGAACTGAGCAAGTGGAGAGACGTTCGTTCATCTAGCACCAAGGGAACGGGTTGCAGGAGACACTTTTTCTCTGTTTTCTCAGTCTGTTTCCTAGTGCCGGTTTGAAGTTCCTGCAGTTTTCACTGTAAAACCGAGTTGGAGCTGGTACCTCCCCATATATATATATGGAATGGAGTTTGCAACTGAAAAGAAACTTTGTGTTCCCAACAAGCTAGTTGAATGACGGCTTTCACACACACTTATCTCTCAGAACTGAGCAAGTGGAGAGACGTTCGTTCATCTAGCACCAAGGGAACGGGTTTCAGGAGACACTTTTTCTCTGCTTTCTCAGGCTGTTTCCTAGTTCCGGTTTGAAGTTCCTGCAGTTTTCACTGTAAAACAGAGTTGGAGCTTGTACCTCCCCATATATATGTATGGAATGAAGTTTGCAACTGAAAAGGAACTTTGTGTTCCCAAAAGATAGGTGAAGAGTGGCTTTCACACACACTTATCTCTCAGAACTGAGCAAGTGGAGAGACGTTCGTTCATCTAGCACCAAGGGAACGGTTTGCAGGAGACACTTTTTCTCTGCTTTCTCAGTCTGTTTCCTAGTGCCGGTTTGAAGTTCCTGCAGTTTTCACTGTCAAACCGAGTTGGAGCTTCTACCTTCCCATATATATGTATGGAATGGAGTTTGCAACTGAAAAGAAACTTTGTGTTCCCAACAAGCTAGGTTAAGGACGGCTTTCACACACACATATCTCTCAGAACTGAGCAAGTGGAGAGACGTTCGTTCATCTAGCACCAAGGGAAAGGGTTGCAGGAGACACTTTTTCTCTGCTTTCTCAGTCTGTTTCCTAGTGCCGGTTTGAAGTTCCTGCATTTTTCACTGTAAAACCGAGTTGGAGCTAGTACTTCGCCATATATATGTATGGAATGGAGTTTGCAACTGAAAAGAAACTTTGTGTTCCCAACAAGCTAGGTGAAGTACGGCTTTCACACACACTTATCTCTCAGAACTGAGCAAGTGGAGAGACGTTCGTTCATCTAGCACCAAGGGAACGGGTTGCAGGAGACACTTTTTCTCTGTTTTCTCAGTCTGTTTCCTAGTGCCGGATTGAAGTTCCTGCAGTTTTCACTGTAAAACCGAGTTGGAGCTAGTACCTCCCCAAATATATGTATGGAATGGAGTTTGCAACTGAAAAGAAACTTTGTGTTCCCAACAAGCTAGGTGAAGGACGGCTTTCACACACACATATCTCTCGAACTGAGCAAGTGGAGAGACGTTCGTTCATCTAGCACCAAGGGAACATGTTGCAGGAGACACTTTTTCTCTGCTTTCTCAGTCTGTTTCCTAGTGCCGGATTGAACTTCCTGCAGTTTTCACTGTAAAACCGAGTTTGAGCTAGTACTTCCCATATATATGTATGGAATGGAGTTTGCAACTGAAAAGAAACTTTGTGTTCCCAACAAGCTTCTTGAAGGACGGCTTTCACACACACTTAGCTCTCAGAACTGACCAAGTGGTGAGACGTTCGTTCATCTAGCACCAAGGAAACGGTTTGCAGGAGACAATTTTTCTCTGCTTTCTCAGTCTGTTTCCGAGTGCCGGTTTGAAGTTCCTGCAGTTATCACTGTAAAACCTTGTTGGAACTAGTACCTCCTCATATAAATGTATGGAATGGAGTTTGCAACTGAAAAGAAACTTTGTGTTCCCAACAAGCTAGATGAAGGACGGCTTTCACACACACTTACCTCTCGGAACTGAGCTGGTGGAGAGACGTTCGTTCATCTAGCACCAAGGGAACGGGTTGCAGGAGACATTTTTTCTCTGCTTTCTCAGTCTGTTTCCTAGTGCCGGTTTGAAGTTCCTGCAGTTTTCACTGTAAAACCGAGTTGGAGCTTCTACCTCCCCATATATATGTATGGAATGGAGTTTGCAACTGAAAAGAAACTTTGTGTTCCCAACAAGCTAGTTGAAGGACGGCTTTCACACACCCTTATCTCTCAGAACTGAGCAAGTGGAGAGACGTTCGTTCATCTAGCACCAAGGGAACGGGTTTCAGGAGACACTTTTTCTCTGCTTTCTCAGTCTGTTTCCTAGTGCCGGTTTGAAGTTCCTGCAGTTTTCACTGTAAAACAGAGTTGGAGCTTGTACCTCCCCATATATATGTATGGAATGGAGTTTGCAACTGAAAAGAAACTTTGTGTTCCCAACAATCTAAGTGAAGGACGGCTTTCACACAAACTTATCTCTCAGAACTGAGCAATTGGAGAGACGTTCGTTCATCTAGCACCAAGGGAACGGTTTGCAGGAGACACTTTTTCTCTGCTTTCTCAGTCTGTTATCCAGTGCCGGTTTGAAGTTCCTGCAGTTTTCACTGTAAAACCCTTTTGGAGCTAGTACCTCCCCATATATATGTATGGAATGAAGTTTGCAACTGAAAAGAAACTTTGTGTTCCCAACAAGATAGGTGAAGAGCGGCTTTCACACACATTTATCTCTCAGAACTGAGCAAGTGGAGAGACGTTCGTTCATCTAGCACCAAGGGAACGGGTTGCAGGAGACACTTTTTCTCTGCTTTCTCAGTCTTTTTCCTAGTGCCGGTTTGAAGTTCCTGCAGTTTTCACTGTAAAACCGAGTTGGAGCTTGTAACTCCCCACATATATGTATGGAATGGAGTTTGCAACTGAAAAGAAACTTTGTGTTCCCAACAAGCTAGATGAAGGACGGCTTTCACACACACTTACCTCTCGGAACTGAGCAAGTGGAGAGACGTTCGTTCATCTAGCACCAAGGGAACGGGTTGCAGGAGACATTTTTTCTCTGCTTTCTCAGTCTGTTTCCTAGTGCCGGTTTGAAGTTCTTGCAGTTTTCACTGTCAAACCGAGTTGGAGCTAGTACCTCCCCATATATATGTATGGAATGGAGTTTGCAACTGAAAAGAAACTTTGTGTTCCCAACAAGCTAGGTGAAGGACGGCTTTCACACACACTTATCTCTCAGAACTGAGCAAGAGGAGAGACGTTCGTTCATCTAGCACCAAGGGAACGGGTTGCAGGAGACACTTTTTCTCTGCTTTCTCAGTCTGTTTCCTAATGCCGGTTTGAAGTTCCTGCAGTTTTCACTGTAAACACTTTTGGAGCTAGTACCTCCCCATATATATGTATGGAATGAAGTTTGCAACTGAAAAGAACCTTTGTGTTCCCAACAAGCTAGGTGAAGAGCGGCTTTCACACACACTTATGTCTCAGTACTGAGCAAATGGAGAGACGTTCGTTCATCTAGCACCAAGGGAACCGGTTGCAGGAGATACTTTTTCTCTGTTTCTCAGTCTGTTTCCTAGTGCCGGTTTGAACTTCCTGCAGTTTTCACTGTAAAACATAGTTGGAGCTAGTACCTCCCCATATATATGTATGGAATGGAGTTTGCAACTGAAAAGAAACTTTGTGTTCCCAACAAGCTAGGTGAAGGACGGCTTTCACACACACTTATCTCTCAGAACAGAGCAAGTGGAGAGACGTTCGTTCATCTAGCACCAAGGGAACGGGTTGCAGGAGACACTTTTTCTCTGCTTTCTCAGTCTGTTTCCTAGTGCCGGTTTGAAGTTCCTGCAGTTTTCACTGTAAAACCGAGTTGGAGCTTGTAACTCCCCACATATATGTATGGAATGGAGTTTGCAACTGAAAAGAAACTTTGTGTTCCCAACAAGCTAGATGAAGGACGGCTTTCACACACACTTACCTCTCGGAACTGAGCAAGTGGAGAGACGTTCGTTCATCTAGCACCAAGGGAACGGGCTGCAGGAGACATTTTTTCTCTGCTTTCTCAGTCTGTTTCCTAGTGCCGGTTTGAAGTTCCTGCAGTTTTCACTGTAAAACCGAGTTGGAGCTTCTACCTCCCCATATATATATATGGAATGGAGTTTGCAACTGAAAAGAAACTTTGTGTTCCCAACAAGCTAGTTGAAGGACGGCTTTCACACACCCTTATGTCTCAGAACTGAGCAAGTGGAGAGACGTTCGTTCATCTAGCACCAAGGGAACGGGTTTCAGGAGACACTTTTTCTCTGCTTTCTCAGTCTGTTTCCTAGTGCCGGTTTGAAGTTCCTGCAGTTTTCACTGTAAAACAGAGTTGGAGCTTGTACCTCCCCATATATATGTATGGAATGGAGTTTGCAACTGAAAAGAAACTTTGTGTTCCCAACAAGCTAGGTGAAGGACGGCTTTCACACACACTTTTCTCTCGGAACTGAGCAAGTGGAGAGACGTTCGTTCATCTAGCACCAAGGGAACGCGTTGCAGGAGACACTTTTTCTCTGCTTTCTCAGTCTGTTTCCTAGTGCCGGTTTGAAGTTCCTGCAGTTTTCACTGTAAAACCGAGTTGGAGCTAGTACCTCCCCATATATATGTATGGAATGGTGTTTGCAACTTAAAAGAAACTTTGTGTTCCCAACAAGCTAGGTGAAGGACGGCTTTCACACACACTTATCTCTCAGAACTGAGCAAGTGGAGAGACGTTCGTTCATCTAGCACCAAGGGAACGGGTTGCAGGAGACACTTTTTCTCTGCTTTCTCAGTCTGTTTCCTAATGCCGGTTTGAAGTTCCTGCAGTTTTATCTGTAAAACCGTGTTGGAGTTGTACCTCCCCATATATATGTATGGAATGGAGTTTGCAACTGAAAAGAAACTTTGAGTTCCCAACAGCTAGTTGAAGTACGGCTTTCACACACACTTATCTCTCGGAACTGAGCAAGTGGAGAGACGTTCGTTCATCTAGCACCAAGGGAAAGGGTTTCAGGAGACACTTTTTCTCTGCATTCTCAGTCTGTTTCCAAGTGCCGGTTTGAAGTTCCTGCAGTTTTCACTGTAAAACCGCGTTGGAGCTAGTACCTCCCCATATATATGTATGGAATGGAGTTTGCAACTGAAAAGAAACTTTGTTTTCCCAACAAGCTAGGTGAAGGACGGCTTTCACACACACTTATCTCTCAGAACTGAGCAAGTGGAGAGACGTTCGTTCATCTAGCACCAAGGAAACGGGTTGCAGGAGACATTTTTTCTCTGCTTTCTCAGTCTGTTTCCTAGTGCCGGTTTGAAGTTCCTGCAGTTTTCACTGTAAAATCGATTTGGAGCTAGTACCTCCCCATATATATGTATGGAATGGAGTTTGCAACTTAAAAGAAACTTTGTGTTCCCAACAAGCTAGGTGAAGGACGGCTTTCACACACACTTATCTCTCAGAACTGAGCAAGTGGAGAGACGTTCGTTCATCTAGCACCAAGGGAAAGGGTTGCAGGGGACACTATTTCTCTGCTTTCTCAGTCTGTTTCCTAGTGCCGGTTTGAATTTCCTTCAGTTATCACTGTAAAAACGAGTTGGAGTTAGTACCTCCCCATATATATGTATGGAATGGATATTGCTACTGAAAATAAACTTTGTGTTCCCAATAAGCTAGGTGAAGGACGGCTTTCACACACACTTATCTCTCAGAACTGAGCAAGTGGAGAGACTTTCGTTCATCTAGCACGAAGTGAACGGGTTTCAGTAGACAATTTTTCTCTGCTTTCTCAGTCTGTTTCCTAGTGCCGGTTAGAAATTCCCTCAGTATTCACTGTAAAACCGAGTTGGAGCTAGTACCTCCCCATATATATGTATGGAATGGAGTTTGCAACTGAAAAGAAACTTTGTGTTCCCAACAAGCTAGGTGAAGGACGGCTTTCACACACACTTTTCTCTCGGAACTGAGCAAGTGGAGAGACGTTCGTTCATCTAGCACCAAGGGAACGGGTTGCAGGAGACACTTTTTCTCTGCTTTCTCAGTCGGTTTCCTGGCGCATGTTTGAAGTTCCTGCAGTTTTCACTGTAAAACCGCGTTGGAGCTAGTAACTCCCCATACATATGTATGGAATGGAGTTTGCAACTGAAAAGAAACTTTGTGTTCCCAACAAGATAGTTGAAGGACGGCTTTCAAACACACTTATCTCTCGGAACTGAGCAAGAGGAGAGACGTTCGTTCATCTAGCACCAAGGGAACGGGTTGCAGGAGACACTTTTTCTCTGCTTTCTCAGTCTGTTTCCTAGTGCCGGTTTGAAGTTCCTGCAGTTTTCATTGTAAAACGGAGTTGGAGCTAGTACCTCCCCATATATATGTATGGAAAGGAGTTTGCAACTGAAAAGAAACTTTGTGTTCCCAACAAGCTAGGTGAAGGACGGCTTTCACACACACTTATCTCTCAGAACTGAGAAAGTGGAGAGATGTTCGTTCATCTAGCACCAAGGGAACGGGTTTCAGGAGAAACTTTTTCTCTGCTTTCTCAGTCTGTTTCCTAGTGCCGGTTTGAAGTTCCTGCAGTTTTCACTGTAAAACCGAGTTGGAGCTGGTACCTCCCCATATATATATATGGAATGGAGTTTGCAACTGAAAAGAAACTTTGTGTTCCCAACAAGCTAGGTGAAGGGCGGCTTTCACACACACTTATCTCTCAGAACTGAGCAAGTGGAGAGACGTTCGTTCATCTAGCACCGAGGGAACGGGTTGAAGGAGAAACTTTTTCTCTGCTTTCTCAGTCTGTTTCCTAGTGCCGGTTTGAAGTTCCTGCAGTTTTCACTGTAAAACCGAGTTGGAGCTAGTACCTCCCCATATATATGTATGGAATGAAGTTTGCAACTGAAAAGAAACTTTGTGTTCCCAACAAGATAGGTGAAGAGCGGCTTTCACACACACTTATCTCTCAGAACTGAGCAAGTGGAGAGACGTTCGTTCATCTAGCACCAAGGGAACGGTTTGCAGGAGACACTTTTTCTCTGCTTTCTCAGTCTGTTTCCTAGTGCCGGTTTGAAGTTCCTGCAGTTTTCACTATAAAACCGAGTTGGAGCTAGTACCTCCCCATATATATGGATGAAGTGGAGTTTGCAACTGAAAAGAAACTCTGTGTTCCTAACAAGCTAGGTGAAGGATGGCTTTCACACACACTTATCTCTCAGAACTGAGCAAGTGGAGAGACGTTCGTTCATCTAGCACCGAGGGAACGGGTTGAAGGAGACACTTTTTCTCTGCTTTCTCAGTCTGTTATCTAGTGCCGGTTTGAAGTTCCTGCAGTTTTCACTGTAAAACTCTTTTGGAGCTAGTACCTCCCCATATATATGTATGGAATGAAGTTTGCAACTGAAAAGAAACTTTGTGTTCCCAACAAGATAGGTGAAGGGCGGCTTTCACACACACTTATCTCTCAGAACTGAGCAAGTGGAGAGACGTTCGTTCATCTAGCACCAAGGGAACGGTTTGCAGGAGACACTTTTTCTCTGCTTTCTCAGTCTGTTTCCTAGTGCCGGTTTGAAGTTCCTGCAGTTTTCACTGTCAAACCGAGTTGGAGCTTCTACCTCCCCATATATATGTATGGAATGGAGTTTGCAACTGAAAAGAAACTTTTTGTTCCCAACAAGCGAGGTTAAAGACGGCTTTCACACACACATATCTCTCAGAACTGAGCAAGTGGAGAGACGTTCGTTCATCTAGCACCAAGGGAACGGGTTGCAGGAGACACTTTTTCTCTGCTTTCTCAGTGTGTTTCCTAGTGCCGGTTTGAAGTTCCTGCAGTTTTATCTGTAAAACCGTGTTGGAGTTGTACCTCCCCATATATATGTATGGAATGGAGTTTGCAACTGAAAAGAAACTTTGAGTTCCCAACAAGCTAGGTGAAGGACGGCTTTCACACACACTTATCTCTCGGAACTGAGCAAGTGGAGAGACGTTCGTTCATGTAGCACGAAGGGAAAGGGTTGCAGGAGACACTTTTTCTCTGCATTCTCAGTCTGTTTCCAAGTGCCGGTTTGAAGTTCCTGCAGTTTTCACTGTAAAACCGAGTTGGAGCTAGTACCTCCCCATATATATGTATGGAATGGAGTTTGCAACTGAAAAGAAACTTTGTTTTCCCAACAATCTAAGTGAAGGGCGGCTTTCACACACACTTATCTCTCAGAACTCAGCAAGTGGAGAGACGTTCGTTCATCTAGCACCAAGGGAACGGGTTGCAGGAGACACTTTTTCTCTGCTTTCTCAGTCTGTTTCCTGGCGCATGTTTGAAGTTCCTGCAGTTTTCACTGTAAAACCGCGTTGGAGCTAGTAACTCCCCATACATATGTATGGAATGGAGTTTGCCACTGAAAAGAAACTTTGTGTTCCCAACAACATAGTTGAAGGACGGCTTTCAAACACACTTATCTCTCGGAACTGAGCAAGAGGAGAGACGTTCGTTCATCTAGCACCAAGGGAACGGGTTGCAGGAGACACTTTTTCTCTGCTTTCTCAGTCTGTTTCCTAGTGCCGGTTTGAAGTTCCTGCAGTTTTCATTGTAAAACGGAGTTGGAGCTAGTACCTCCCCATATATATATATGGAATGGAGTTTGCAACTGAAAAGAAACTTTGTGTTCCCAACAAGCTAGGTGAAGGACGGCTTTCACACACACTTATCTCTCAGAACTGAGCAAGTGGAGAGATGTTCGTTCATCTAGCACCAAGGGAACGGGTTTCAGGAGACACTTTTTCTCTGCTTTCTCAGTGTGTTTCCTAGTGCCGGTTTGAAGTTCCTGCAGTTTTATCTGTAAAACCGTGTTGGAGTTGTACCTCCCCATATATATGTATGGAATGGAGTTTGCAACTGAAAAGAAACTTTGAGTTCCCAACAAGCTAGGTGAAGGACGGCTTTCACACACACTTATCTCTCGGAACTGAGCAAGTGGAGAGACGTTCGTTCATCTAGCACGAAGGGAAAGGGTTGCAGGAGACACTTTTTCTCTGCATTCTCAGTCTGTTTCCAAGTGCCGGTTTGAAGTTCCTGCAGTTTTCACTGTAAAACCGAGTTGGAGCTAGTACCTCCCCATATATATGTATGGAATGGAGTTTGCAACTGAAAAGAAACTTTGTTTTCCCAACAATCTAAGTGAAGGGCGGCTTTCACACACACTTATCTCTCAGAACTCAGCAAGTGGAGAGACGTTCGTTCATCTAGCACCAAGGGAACGGGCTGCAGGAGACACTTTTTCTCTGCTTTCTCAGTCTGTTTCCTGGCGCATGTTTGAAGTTCCTGCAGTTTTCACTGTAAAACCGCGTTGGAGCTAGTAACTCCCCATACATATGTATGGAATGGAGTTTGCAACTGAAAAGAAACTTTGTGTTCCCAACAAGATAGTTGAAGGACGGCTTTCAAACACACTTATCTCTCGGAACTGAGCAAGAGGAGAGACGTTCGTTCATCTAGCACCAAGGGAACGGGTTGCAGGAGACACTTTTTCTCTGCTTTCTCAGTCTGTTTCCTAGTGCCGGTTTGAAGTTCCTGCAGTTTTCATTGTAAAACGGTGTTGGAGCTAGTACCTCCCCATATATATGTATGGAATGGAGTTTGCAACTGAAAAGAAACTTTGTGTTCCCAACAAGCTAGGTGAAGGACGGCTTTCACACACACTTATCTCTCAGAACTGAGCAACTGGAGAGACGTTCGTTCATCTAGCACCAAGGGAACGGGTTGCAGGAGACACTTTTTCTCTGTTTTCTCAGTCTGTTTCCTAGTGCCGGTTTGAAGTTCCTGCAGTTTTCACTGTAAAACCGAGTTGGAGCTGGTACCTCCCCATATATATATATGGAATGGAGTTTGCAACTGAAAAGAAACTTTGTGTTCCCAACAAGCTAGTTGAATGACGGCTTTCACACACACTTATCTCTCAGAACTGAGCAAGTGGAGAGACGTTCGTTCATCTAGCACCAAGGGAACGGGTTTCAGGAGACACTTTTTCTCTGCTTTCTCAGGCTGTTTCCTAGTTCCGGTTTGAAGTTCCTGCAGTTTTCACTGTAAAACAGAGTTGGAGCTTGTACCTCCCCATATATATGTATGGAATGAAGTTTGCAACTGAAAAGGAACTTTGTGTTCCCAAAAGATAGGTGAAGAGTGGCTTTCACACACACTTATCTCTCAGAACTGAGCAAGTGGAGAGACGTTCGTTCATCTAGCACCAAGGGAACGGTTTGCAGGAGACACTTTTTCTCTGCTTTCTCAGTCTGTTTCCTAGTGCCGGTTTGAAGTTCCTGCAGTTTTCACTGTAAAACCGAGTTGGAGCTTGTAACTCCCCACATATATGTATGGAATGGAGTTTGCAACTGAAAAGAAACTTTGTGTTCCCAACAAGCTAGATGAAGGACGGCTTTCACACACACTTACCTCTCGGAACTGAGCAAGTGGAGAGACGTTCGTTCATCTAGCACCAAGGGAACGGGTTGCAGGAGACATTTTTTCTCTGCTTTCTCAGTCTGTTTCCTAGTGCCGGTTTGAAGTTCCTGCAGTTTTCACTGTAAAACCGAGTTGGAGCTTCTACCTCCCCATATATATATATGGAATGGAGTTTGCAACTGAAAAGAAACTTTGTGTTCCCAACAAGCTAGTTGAAGGACGGCTTTCACACACCCTTATCTCTCAGAACTGAGCAAGTGGAGAGACGTTCGTTCATCTAGCACCAAGGGAACGGGTTTCAGGAGACACTTTTTCTCTGCTTTCTCAGTCTGTTTCCTAGTGCCGGTTTGAAGTTCCTGCAGTTTTCACTGTAAAACAGAGTTGGAGCTTGTACCTCCCCATATATATGTATGGAATGGAGTTTGCAACTGAAAAGAAACTTTGTGTTCCCAACAAGCTAGGTGAAGGACGGCTTTCACACACACTTTTCTCTCGGAACTGAGCAAGTGGAGAGACGTTCGTTCATCTAGCACCAAGGGAACGGGTTGCAGGAGACACTTTTTCTCTGCTTTCTCAGTCTGTTTCCTAGTGCCGGTTTGAAGTTCCTGCAGTTTTCACTGTAAAACCGAGTTGGAGCTAGTACCTCCCCATATATATGTATGGAATGGTGTTTGCAACTTAAAAGAAACTTTGTGTTCCCAACAAGCTAGGTGAAGGACGGCTTTCACACACACTTATCTCTCAGAACTGAGCAAGTGGAGAGACGTTCGTTCATCTAGCACCAAGGGAAAGGGTTGCAGGGGACACTATTTCTCTGCTTTCTCAGTCTGTTTCCTAGTGCCGGTTTGAATTTCCTTCAGTTATCACTGTAAAACCGAGTTGGAGCTAGTACCTCCCCATATATATGTATGGAATGTATATTGCTACTGAAAATAAACTTTGTGTTCCCTATAAGCTAGGTGAAGGACGGCTTTCACACACACTTATCTCTCAGAACTGAGCAAGTGGAGAGACTTTCGTTCATCTAGCACGAAGTGAACGGGTTGCAGTAGACAATTTTTCTCTGCTTTCTCAGTCTGTTTCCTAGTGCCGGTTAGAAATTCCCTCAGTATTCACTGTAAAACCGAGTTGGAGCTAGTACCTCCCCATATATATGTATGGAATGGAGTTTGCAACTGAAAAGAAACTTTGTGTTCCCAACAAGCTAGGTGAAGGACGGCTTTCACACACACTTTTCTCTCGGAACTGAGCAAGTGGAGAGACGTTCGTTCATCTAGCACCAAGGGAACGGGTTGCAGGAGACACTTTTTGTCTGCTTTCTCAGTCGGTTTCCTGGCGCATGTTTGAAGTTCCTGCAGTTTTCACTGTAAAACCGCGTTGGAGCTAGTAACTCCCCATACATATGTATGGAATGGAGTTTGCAACTGAAAAGAAACTTTGTGTTCCCAACAAGATAGTTGAAGGACGGCTTTGAAACACACTTATCTCTCGGAACTGAGCAAGAGGAGAGACGTTCGTTCATCTAGCACCAAGGGAACGGGTTGCAGGAGACACTTTTTCTCTGCTTTCTCAGTCTGTTTCCTAGTGCCGGTTTGAAGTTCCTGCAGTTTTCATTGTAAAACGGAGTTGGAGCTAGTACCTCCCCATATATATGTATGGAAAGGAGTTTGCAACTGAAAAGAAACTTTGTGTTCCCAACAAGCTAGGTGAAGGACGGCTTTCACACACACTTATCTCTCAGAACTGAGCAAGTGGAGAGATGTTCGTTCATCTAGCACCAAGGGAACGGGTTTCAGGAGAAACTTTTTCTCTGCTTTCTCAGTCTGTTTCCTAGTGCCGGTTTGAAGTTCCTGCAGTTTTCACTGTAAAACCGAGTTGGAGCTGGTACCTCCCCATATATATATATGGAATGGAGTTTGCAACTGAAAAGAAACTTTGTGTTCCCAACAAGCTATTTGAAGGGCGGCTTTCACACACACTTATCTCTCAGAACTGAGCAAGTGGAGAGACGTTCGTTCATCTAGCACCGAGGGAACGGGTTGAAGGAGAAACTTTTTCTCTGCTTTCTCAGTCTGTTTCCTAGTGCCGGTTTGAAGTTCCTGCAGTTTTCACTGTAAAACCGAGTTGGAGCTAGTACCTCCCCATATATATGTATGGAATGAAGTTTGCAACTGAAAAGAAACTTTGTGTTCCCAACAAGATAGGTGAAGAGCGGCTTTCACACACACTTATCTCTCAGAACTGAGCAAGTGGAGAGACGTTCGTTCATCTAGCACCAAGGGAACGGTTTGCAGGAGACACTTTTTCTCTGCTTTCTCAGTCTGTTTCCTAGTGCCGGTTTGAAGTTCCTGCAGTTTTCACTATAAAACCGAGTTGGAGCTAGTACCTCCCCATATATATGGATGAAGTGGAGTTTGCAACTGAAAAGAAACTCTGTGTTCCTAACAAGCTAGGTGAAGGATGGCTTTCACACACACTTATCTCTCAGAACTGAGAAAGTGGAGAGACGTTCGTTCATCTAGCACCGAGGGAACGGGTTGAAGGAGACACTTTTTCTCTGCTTTCTCAGTCTGTTATCTAGTGCCGGTTTGAAGTTCCTGCAGTTTTCACTGTAAAACCCTTTTGGAGCTAGTACCTCCCCATATATATGTATGGAATGAAGTTTGCAACTGAAAAGAAACTTTGTGTTCCCAACAAGATAGGTGAAGGGCGGCTTTCACACACACTTATCTCTCTGAACTGAGCAAGTGGAGAGACGTTCGTTCATCTAGCACCAAGGGAACGGTTTGCAGGAGACACTTTTTCTCTGCTTTCTCAGTCTGTTTCCTAGTGCCGGTTTGAAGTTCCTGCAGTTTTCACTGTCAAACCGAGTTGGATCTTCTACCTCCCCATATATATGTATGGAATGGAGTTTGCAACTGAAAAGAAACTTTTTGTTCCCAACAAGCTAGGTTAAAGACGGCTTTCACACACACATATCTCTCAGAACTGAGCAAGTGGAGAGACGTTCGTTCATCTAGCACCAAGGGAACGGGTTGCAGGAGACACTTTTTCTCTGCTTTCTCTGTGTGTTTCCTAGTGCCGGTTTGAAGTTCCTGCAGTTTTATCTGTAAAACCGTGTTGGAGTTGTACCTCCCCATATATATGTATGGAATGGAGTTTGCAACTGAAAAGAAACTTTGAGTTCCCAACAACATAGTTGAAGGACGGCTTTCAAACACACTTATCTCTCGGAACTTAGCAAGAGGAGAGACGTTCATTCATCTAGCACCAAGGGAACGGGTTGCAGGAGACACTTTTTCTCTGCTTTCTCAGTCTGTTTCCTAGTGCCGGTTTGAAGTTCCTGCAGTTTTCATTGTAAAACGGAGTTGGAGCTAGTACCTCCCCATATATATGTATGGAATGGAGTTTGCAACTGAAAAGAAACTTTGTGTTCCCAACAAGCTAGGTGAAGGACGGCTTTCACACACACTTATCTCTCAGAACTGAGCAAGTGGAGAGACGTTCGTTCATCTAGCACCAAGGGAACGGGTTTCAGGAGACAATTTTTCTCTGCTTTCTCAGTGTGTTTCCTAGTGCCGGTTTGAAGTTCCTGCAGTTTTATCTGTAAAACCGTGTTGGAGTTGTACCTCCCCATATATATGTATGGAATGGAGTTTGCAACTGAAAAGAAACTTTGAGTTCCCAACAAGCTAGGTGAAGGACGGCTTTCACACACACTTATCTCTCGGAACTGAGCAAGTGGAGAGACGTTCGTTCATCTAGCACGAAGGGAAAGGGTTGCAGGAGACACTTTTTCTCTGCATTCTCAGTCTGTTTCCAAGTGCCGGTTTGAAGTTCCTGCAGTTTTCACTGTAAAACCGAGTTGGAGCTAGTACCTCCCCATATATATGTATGGAATGGAGTTTGCAACTGAAAAGAAACTTTGTTTTCCCAACAATCTAAGTGAAGGGCGGCTTTCACACACACTTATCTCTCAGAACTCAGCAAGTGGAGAGACGTTCGTTCATCTAGCACCAAGGGAACGGGTTGCAGGAGACACTTTTTCTCTGCTTTCTCAGTCTGTTTCCTGGCGCATGTTTGAAGTTCCTGCAGTTTTCACTGTAAAACCGCGTTGGAGCTAGTAACTCCCCATACATATGTATGGAATGGAGTTTGCAACTGAAAAGAAACTTTGTGTTCCCAACAACATAGTTGAAGGACGGCTTTCAAACACACTTATCTCTCGGAACTGAGCAAGAGGAGAGACGTTCGTTCATCTAGCACCAAGGGAACGGGTTGCAGGAGACACTTTTTCTCTGCTTTCTCAGTCTGTTTCCTAGTGCCGGTTTGAAGTTCCTGCAGTTTTCATTGTAAAACGGAGTTGGAGCTAGTACCTCCCCATATATATGTATGGAATGGAGTTTGCAACTGAAAAGAAACTTTGTGTTCCCAACAAGCTAGGTGAAGGACGGCTTTCACACACACTTATCTCTCAGAACTGAGCAAGTGGAGAGACGTTCGTTCATCTAGCACCAAGGGAACGGGTTGCAGGAGACACTTTTTCTCTGTTTTCTCAGTCTGTTTCCTAGTGCCGGTTTGAAGTTCCTGCAGTTTTCACTGTAAAACCGAGTTGGAGCTGGTACCTCCCCATATATATATATGGAATGGAGTTTGCAACTGAAAAGAAACTTTGTGTTCCCAACAAGCTAGTTGAATGACGGCTTTCACACACACTTATCTCTCAGAACTGAGCAAGTGGAGAGACGTTCGTTCATCTAGCACCAAGGGAACGGGTTTCAGGAGACACTTTTTCTCTGCTTTCTCAGGCTGTTTCCTAGTTCCGGTTTGAAGTTCCTGCAGTTTTCACTGTAAAACAGAGTTGGAGCTTGTACCTCCCCATATATATGTATGGAATGAAGTTTGCAACTGAAAAGGAACTTTGTGTTCCCAAAAGATAGGTGAAGAGTGGCTTTCACACACACTTATCTCTCAGAACTGAGCAAGTGGAGAGACGTTCGTTCATCTAGCACCAAGGGAACGGTTTGCAGGAGACACTTTTTCTCTGCTTTCTCAGTCTGTTTCCTAGTGCCGGTTTGAAGTTCCTGCAGTTTTCACTGTCAAACCGAGTTGGAGCTTCTACCTTCCCATATATATGTATGGAATGGAGTTTGCAACTGAAAAGAAACTTTGTGTTCCCAACAAGCTAGGTTAAGGACGGCTTTCACACACACATATCTCTCAGAACTGAGCAAGTGGAGAGACGTTCGTTCATCTAGCACCAAGGGAAAGGGTTGCAGGAGACACTTTTTCTCTGCTTTCTCAGTCTGTTTCCTAGTGCCGGTTTGAAGTTCCTGCATTTTTCACTGTAAAACCGAGTTGGAGCTAGTACTTCGCCATATATATGTATGGAATGGAGTTTGCAACTGAAAAGAAACTTTGTGTTCCCAACAAGCTAGGTGAAGTACGGCTTTCACACACACTTATCTCTCAGAACTGAGCAAGTGGAGAGACGTTCGTTCATCTAGCACCAAGGGAACGGGTTGCAGGAGACACTTTTTCTCTGTTTTCTCAGTCTGTTTCCTAGTGCCGGATTGAAGTTCCTGCAGTTTTCACTGTAAAACCGAGTTGGAGCTAGTACCTCCCCAAATATATGTATGGAATGGAGTTTGCAACTGAAAAGAAACTTTGTGTTCCCAACAAGCTAGGTGAAGGACGGCTTTCACACACACATATCTCTCGAACTGAGCAAGTGGAGAGACGTTCGTTCATCTAGCACCAAGGGAACATGTTGCAGGAGACACTTTTTCTCTGCTTTCTCAGTCTGTTTCCTAGTGCCGGATTGAACTTCCTGCAGTTTTCACTGTAAAACCGAGTTTGAGCTAGTACTTCCCATATATATGTATGGAATGGAGTTTGCAACTGAAAAGAAACTTTGTGTTCCCAACAAGCTTCTTGAAGGACGGCTTTCACACACACTTAGCTCTCAGAACTGACCAAGTGGTGAGACGTTCGTTCATCTAGCACCAAGGAAACGGTTTGCAGGAGACAATTTTTCTCTGCTTTCTCAGTCTGTTTCCGAGTGCCGGTTTGAAGTTCCTGCAGTTATCACTGTAAAACCTTGTTGGAACTAGTACCTCCTCATATAAATGTATGGAATGGAGTTTGCAACTGAAAAGAAACTTTGTGTTCCCAACAAGCTAGATGAAGGACGGCTTTCACACACACTTACCTCTCGGAACTGAGCTGGTGGAGAGACGTTCGTTCATCTAGCACCAAGGGAACGGGTTGCAGGAGACATTTTTTCTCTGCTTTCTCAGTCTGTTTCCTAGTGCCGGTTTGAAGTTCCTGCAGTTTTCACTGTAAAACCGAGTTGGAGCTTCTACCTCCCCATATATATGTATGGAATGGAGTTTGCAACTGAAAAGAAACTTTGTGTTCCCAACAAGCTAGTTGAAGGACGGCTTTCACACACCCTTATCTCTCAGAACTGAGCAAGTGGAGAGACGTTCGTTCATCTAGCACCAAGGGAACGGGTTTCAGGAGACACTTTTTCTCTGCTTTCTCAGTCTGTTTCCTAGTGCCGGTTTGAAGTTCCTGCAGTTTTCACTGTAAAACAGAGTTGGAGCTTGTACCTCCCCATATATATGTATGGAATGGAGTTTGCAACTGAAAAGAAACTTTGTGTTCCCAACAATCTAAGTGAAGGACGGCTTTCACACAAACTTATCTCTCAGAACTGAGCAATTGGAGAGACGTTCGTTCATCTAGCACCAAGGGAACGGTTTGCAGGAGACACTTTTTCTCTGCTTTCTCAGTCTGTTATCCAGTGCCGGTTTGAAGTTCCTGCAGTTTTCACTGTAAAACCCTTTTGGAGCTAGTACCTCCCCATATATATGTATGGAATGAAGTTTGCAACTGAAAAGAAACTTTGTGTTCCCAACAAGATAGGTGAAGAGCGGCTTTCACACACATTTATCTCTCAGAACTGAGCAAGTGGAGAGACGTTCGTTCATCTAGCACCAAGGGAACGGGTTGCAGGAGACACTTTTTCTCTGCTTTCTCAGTCTTTTTCCTAGTGCCGGTTTGAAGTTCCTGCAGTTTTCACTGTAAAACCGAGTTGGAGCTTGTAACTCCCCACATATATGTATGGAATGGAGTTTGCAACTGAAAAGAAACTTTGTGTTCCCAACAAGCTAGATGAAGGACGGCTTTCACACACACTTACCTCTCGGAACTGAGCAAGTGGAGAGACGTTCGTTCATCTAGCACCAAGGGAACGGGTTGCAGGAGACATTTTTTCTCTGCTTTCTCAGTCTGTTTCCTAGTGCCGGTTTGAAGTTCCTGCAGTTTTCACTGTAAAACCGAGTTGGAGCTTCTACCTCCCCATATATATATATGGAATGGAGTTTGCAACTGAAAAGAAACTTTGTGTTCCCAACAAGCTAGTTGAAGGGCGGCTTTCACACACACTTATCTCTCAGAACTGTGCAAGTGGAGAGACGTTCGTTCATCTAGCACCGAGGGAACGGGTTGAAGGAGAAACTTTTTCTCTGCTTTCTCAGTCTGTTTCCTAGTGCCGGTTTGAAGTTCCTGCAGTTTTCACTGTAAAACCGAGTTGGAGCTAGTACCTCCCCATATATATGTATGGAATGAAGTTTGCAACTGAAAAGAAACTTTGTGTTCCCAACAAGATAGGTGAAGAGCGGCTTTCACACACACTTATCTCTCAGAACTGAGCAAGTGGAGAGACGTTCGTTCATCTAGCACCAAGGGAACGGTTTGCAGGAGACACTTTTTCTCTGCTTTCTCAGTCTGTTTCCTAGTGCCGGTTTGAAGTTCCTGCAGTTTTCACTATAAAACCGAGTTGGAGCTAGTACCTCCCCATATATATGGATGAAGTGGAGTTTGCAACTGAAAAGAAACTCTGTGTTCCTAACAAGCTAGGTGAAGGATGGCTTTCACACACACTTATCTCTCAGAACTGAGAAAGTGGAGAGACGTTCGTTCATCTAGCACCGAGGGAACGGGTTGAAGGAGACACTTTTTCTCTGCTTTCTCAGTCTGTTATCTAGTGCCGGTTTGAAGTTCCTGCAGTTTTCACTGTAAAACCCTTTTGGAGCTAGTACCTCCCCATATATATGTATGGAATGAAGTTTGCAACTGAAAAGAAACTTTGTGTTCCCAACAAGATAGGTGAAGGGCGGCTTTCACACACACTTATCTCTCAGAACTGAGCAAGTGGAGAGACGTTCGTTCATCTAGCACCAAGGGAACGGTTTGCAGGAGACACTTTTTCTCTGCTTTCTCAGTCTGTTTCCTAGTGCCGGTTTGAAGTTCCTGCAGTTTTCACTGTCAAACCGAGTTGGATCTTCTACCTCCCCATATATATGTATGGAATGGAGTTTGCAACTGAAAAGAAACTTTTTGTTCCCAACAAGCTAGGTTAAAGACGGCTTTCACACACACATATCTCTCAGAACTGAGCAAGTGGAGAGACGTTCGTTCATCTAGCACCAAGGGAACGGGTTGCAGGAGACACTTTTTCTCTGCTTTCTCAGTGTGTTTCCTAGTGCCGGTTTGAAGTTCCTGCAGTTTTATCTGTAAAACCGTGTTGGAGTTGTACCTCCCCATATATATGTATGGAATGGAGTTTGCAACTGAAAAGAAACTTTGAGTTCCCAACAACATAGTTGAAGGACGGCTTTCAAACACACTTATCTCTCGGAACTGAGCAAGAGGAGAGACGTTCATTCATCTAGCACCAAGGGAACGGGTTGCAGGAGACACTTTTTCTCTGCTTTCTCAGTCTGTTTCCTAGTGCCGGTTTGAAGTTCCTGCAGTTTTCATTGTAAAACGGAGTTGGAGCTAGTACCTCCCCATATATATGTATGGAATGGAGTTTGCAACTGAAAAGAAACTTTGTGTTCCCAACAAGCTAGGTGAAGGACGGCTTTCACACACACTTATCTCTCAGAACTGAGCAAGTGGAGAGATGTTCGTTCATCTAGCACCAAGGGAACGGGTTTCAGGAGACAATTTTTCTCTGCTTTCTCAGTGTGTTTCCTAGTGCCGGTTTGAAGTTCCTGCAGTTTTATCTGTAAAACCGTGTTGGAGTTGTACCTCCCCATATATATGTATGGAATGGAGTTTGCAACTGAAAAGAAACTTTGAGTTCCCAACAAGCTAGGTGAAGGACGGCTTTCACACACACTTATCTCTCGGAACTGAGCAAGTGGAGAGACGTTCGTTCATCTAGCACGAAGGGAAAGGGTTGCAGGAGACACTTTTTCTCTGCATTCTCAGTTTGTTTCCAAGTGCCGGTTTGAAGTTCCTGCAGTTTTCACTGTAAAACCGAGTTGGAGCTAGTACCTCCCCATATATATGTATGGAATGGAGTTTGCAACTGAAAAGAAACTTTGTTTTCCCAACAATCTAAGTGAAGGGCGGCTTTCACACACACTTATCTCTCAGAACTCAGCAAGTGGAGAGACGTTCGTTCATCTAGCACCAAGGGAACGGGTTGCAGGAGACACTTTTTCTCTGCTTTCTCAGTCTGTTTCCTGGCGCATGTTTGAAGTTCCTGCAGTTTTCACTGTAAAACCGCGTTGGAGCTAGTAACTCCCCATACATATGTATGGAATGGAGTTTGCAACTGAAAAGAAACTTTGTGTTCCCAACAACATAGTTGAAGGACGGCTTTCAAACACACTTATCTCTCGGAACTGAGCAAGAGGAGAGACGTTCGTTCATCTAGCACCAAGGGAACGGGTTGCAGGAGACACTTTTTCTCTGCTTTCTCAGTCTGTTTCCTAGTGCCGGTTTGAAGTTCCTGCAGTTTTCATTGTAAAACGGAGTTGGAGCTAGTACCTCCCCATATATATGTATGGAATGGAGTTGGCAACTGAAAAGAAACTTTGTGTTCCCAACAAGCTAGGTGAAGGACGGCTTTCACACACACTTATCTCTCAGAACTGAGCAAGTGGAGAGACGTTCGTTCATCTAGCACCAAGGGAACGGGTTGCAGGAGACACTTTTTCTCTGTTTTCTCAGTCTGTTTCCTAGTGCCGGTTTGAAGTTCCTGCAGTTTTCACTGTAAAACCGAGTTGGAGCTGGTACCTCCCCATATATATATATGGAATGGAGTTTGCAACTGAAAAGAAACTTTGTGTTCCCAACAAGCTAGTTGAATGACGGCTTTCACACACACTTATCTCTCAGAACTGAGCAAGTGGAGAGACGTTCGTTCATCTAGCACCAAGGGAACGGGTTTCAGGAGACACTTTTTCTCTGCTTTCTCAGGCTGTTTCCTAGTTCCGGTTTGAAGTTCCTGCAGTTTTCACTGTAAAACAGAGTTGGAGCTTGTACCTCCCCATATATATGTATGGAATGAAGTTTGCAACTGAAAAGGAACTTTGTGTTCCCAAAAGATAGGTGAAGAGTGGCTTTCACACACACTTATCTCTCAGAACTGAGCAAGTGGAGAGACGTTCGTTCATCTAGCACCAAGGGAACGGTTTGCAGGAGACACTTTTTCTCTGCTTTCTCAGTCTGTTTCCTAGTGCCGGTTTGAAGTTCCTGCAGTTTTCACTGTCAAACCGAGTTGGAGCTTCTACCTTCCCATATATATGTATGGAATGGAGTTTGCAACTGAAAAGAAACTTTGTGTTCCCAACAAGCTAGGTTAAGGACGGCTTTCACACACACATATCTCTCAGAACTGAGCAAGTGGAGAGACGTTCGTTCATCTAGCACCAAGGGAAAGGGTTGCAGGAGACACTTTTTCTCTGCTTTCTCAGTCTGTTTCCTAGTGCCGGTTTGAAGTTCCTGCAGTTTTCACTATAAAACCGAGTTGGAGCTAGTACCTCCCCATATATATGGATGAAGTGGAGTTTGCAACTGAAAAGAAACTCTGTGTTCCTAACAAGCTAGGTGAAGGATGGCTTTCACACACACTTATCTCTCAGAACTGAGAAAGTGGAGAGACGTTCGTTCATCTAGCACCGAGGGAACGGGTTGAAGGAGACACTTTTTCTCTGCTTTCTCAGTCTGTTATCTAGTGCCGGTTTGAAGTTCCTGCAGTTTTCACTGTAAAACCCTTTTGGAGCTAGTACCTCCCCATATATATGTATGGAATGAAGTTTGCAACTGAAAAGAAACTTTGTGTTCCCAACAAGATAGGTGAAGGGCGGCTTTCACACACACTTATCTCTCAGAACTGAGCAAGTGGAGAGACGTTCGTTCATCTAGCACCAAGGGAACGGTTTGCAGGAGACACTTTTTCTCTGCTTTCTCAGTCTGTTTCCTAGTGCCGGTTTGAAGTTCCTGCAGTTTTCACTGTCAAACCGAGTTGGATCTTCTACCTCCCCATATATATGTATGGAATGGAGTTTGCAACTGAAAAGAAACTTTTTGTTCCCAACAAGCTAGGTTAAAGACGGCTTTCACACACACATATCTCTCAGAACTGAGCAAGTGGAGAGACGTTCGTTCATCTAGCACCAAGGGAACGGGTTGCAGGAGACACTTTTTCTCTGCTTTCTCAGTGTGTTTCCTAGTGCCGGTTTGAAGTTCCTGCAGTTTTATCTGTAAAACCGTGTTGGAGTTGTACCTCCCCATATATATGTATGGAATGGAGTTTGCAACTGAAAAGAAACTTTGAGTTCCCAACAACATAGTTGAAGGACGGCTTTCAAACACACTTATCTCTCGGAACTGAGCAAGAGGAGAGACGTTCATTCATCTAGCACCAAGGGAACGGGTTGCAGGAGACACTTTTTCTCTGCTTTCTCAGTCTGTTTCCTAGTGCCGGTTTGAAGTTCCTGCAGTTTTCATTGTAAAACGGAGTTGGAGCTAGTACCTCCCCATATATATGTATGGAATGGAGTTTGCAACTGAAAAGAAACTTTGTGTTCCCAACAAGCTAGGTGAAGGACGGCTTTCACACACACTTATCTCTCAGAACTGAGCAAGTGGAGAGATGTTCGTTCATCTAGCACCAAGGGAACGGGTTTCAGGAGACAATTTTTCTCTGCTTTCTCAGTGTGTTTCCTAGTGCCGGTTTGAAGTTCCTGCAGTTTTATCTGTAAAACCGTGTTGGAGTTGTACCTCCCCATATATATGTATGGAATGGAGTTTGCAACTGAAAAGAAACTTTGAGTTCCCAACAAGCTAGGTGAAGGACGGCTTTCACACACACTTATCTCTCGGAACTGAGCAAGTGGAGAGACGTTCGTTCATCTAGCACGAAGGGAAAGGGTTGCAGGAGACACTTTTTCTCTGCATTCTCAGTTTGTTTCCAAGTGCCGGTTTGAAGTTCCTGCAGTTTTCACTGTAAAACCGAGTTGGAGCTAGTACCTCCCCATATATATGTATGGAATGGAGTTTGCAACTGAAAAGAAACTTTGTTTTCCCAACAATCTAAGTGAAGGGCGGCTTTCACACACACTTATCTCTCAGAACTCAGCAAGTGGAGAGACGTTCGTTCATCTAGCACCAAGGGAACGGGTTGCAGGAGACACTTTTTCTCTGCTTTCTCAGTCTGTTTCCTGGCGCATGTTTGAAGTTCCTGCAGTTTTCACTGTAAAACCGCGTTGGAGCTAGTAACTCCCCATACATATGTATGGAATGGAGTTTGCAACTGAAAAGAAACTTTGTGTTCCCAACAACATAGTTGAAGGACGGCTTTCAAACACACTTATCTCTCGGAACTGAGCAAGAGGAGAGACGTTCGTTCATCTAGCACCAAGGGAACGGGTTGCAGGAGACACTTTTTCTCTGCTTTCTCAGTCTGTTTCCTAGTGCCGGTTTGAAGTTCCTGCAGTTTTCATTGTAAAACGGAGTTGGAGCTAGTACCTCCCCATATATATGTATGGAATGGAGTTTGCAACTGAAAAGAAACTTTGTGTTCCCAACAAGCTAGGTGAAGGACGGCTTTCACACACACTTATCTCTCAGAACTGAGCAAGTGGAGAGACGTTCGTTCATCTAGCACCAAGGGAACGGGTTGCAGGAGACACTTTTTCTCTGTTTTCTCAGTCTGTTTCCTAGTGCCGGTTTGAAGTTCCTGCAGTTTTCACTGTAAAACCGAGTTGGAGCTGGTACCTCCCCATATATATATATGGAATGGAGTTTGCAACTGAAAAGAAACTTTGTGTTCCCAACAAGCTAGTTGAATGACGGCTTTCACACACACTTATCTCTCAGAACTGAGCAAGTGGAGAGACGTTCGTTCATCTAGCACCAAGGGAACGGGTTTCAGGAGACACTTTTTCTCTGCTTTCTCAGGCTGTTTCCTAGTTCCGGTTTGAAGTTCCTGCAGTTTTCACTGTAAAACAGAGTTGGAGCTTGTACCTCCCCATATATATGTATGGAATGAAGTTTGCAACTGAAAAGGAACTTTGTGTTCCCAAAAGATAGGTGAAGAGTGGCTTTCACACACACTTATCTCTCAGAACTGAGCAAGTGGAGAGACGTTCGTTCATCTAGCACCAAGGGAACGGTTTGCAGGAGACACTTTTTCTCTGCTTTCTCAGTCTGTTTCCTAGTGCCGGTTTGAAGTTCCTGCAGTTTTCACTGTCAAACCGAGTTGGAGCTTCTACCTTCCCATATATATGTATGGAATGGAGTTTGCAACTGAAAAGAAACTTTGTGTTCCCAACAAGCTAGGTTAAGGACGGCTTTCACACACACATATCTCTCAGAACTGAGCAAGTGGAGAGACGTTCGTTCATCTAGCACCAAGGGAAAGGGTTGCAGGAGACACTTTTTCTCTGCTTTCTCAGTCTGTTTCCTAGTGCCGGTTTGAAGTTCCTGCAGTTTTATCTGTAAAACCGTGTTGGAGTTGTACCTCCCCATATATATGTATGGAATGGAGTTTGCAACTGAAAAGAAACTTTGAGTTCCCAACAGCTAGTTGAAGTACGGCTTTCAGACACACTTATCTCTCGGAACTGAGCAAGTGGAGAGACGTTCGTTCATCTAGCACCAAGGGAAAGGGTTTCAGGAGACACTTTTTCTCTGCATTCTCAGTCTGTTTCCAAGTGCCGGTTTGAAGTTCCTGCAGTTTTCACTGTAAAACCGCGTTGGAGCTAGTACCTCCCCATATATATGTATGGAATGGAGTTTGCAACTGAAAAGAAACTTTGTTTTCCCAACAAGCTAGGTGAAGGACGGCTTTCACACACACTTATCTCTCAGAACTGAGCAAGTGGAGAGACGTTCGTTCATCTAGCACCAAGGAAACGGGTTGCAGGAGACATTTTTTCTCTGCTTTCTCAGTCTGTTTCCTAGTGCCGGTTTGAAGTTCCTGCAGTTTTCACTGTAAAATCGATTTGGAGCTAGTACCTCCCCATATATATGTATGGAATGGAGTTTGCAACTTAAAAGAAACTTTGTGTTCCCAACAAGCTAGGTGAAGGACGGCTTTCACACACACTTAACTCTCAGAACTGAGCAAGTGGAGAGACGTTCGTTCATCTAGCACCAAGGGAAAGGGTTGCAGGGGACACTATTTCTCTGCTTTCTCAGTCTGTTTCCTAGTGCCTGTTTGAATTCCCTTCAGTTATCACTGTAAAACCGAGTTGGAGCTAGTACCTCCCCATATATATGTATGGAATGGATATTGCTACTGAAAATAAACTTTGTGTTCCCAATAAGCTAGGTGAAGGACGGCTTTCACACACACTTATCTCTCAGAACTGAGCAAGTGGAGAGACTTTCGTTCATCTAGCACGAAGTGAACGGGTTGCAGTAGACAATTTTTCTCTGCTTTCTCAGTCTGTTTCCTAGTGCCGGTTAGAAATTCCCTCAGTATTCACTGTAAAACCGAGTTGGAGCTAGTACCTCCCCATATATATGTATGGAATGGAGTTTGCAACTGAAAAGAAACTTTGTGTTCCCAACAAGCTAGGTGAAGGACGGCTTTCACACACACTTTTCTCTCGGAACTGAGCAAGTGGAGAGACGTTCGTTCATCTAGCACCAAGGGAACGGGTTGCAGGAGACAATTTTTCTCTGCTTTCTCAGTCGGTTTCCTGGCGCATGTTTGAAGTTCCTGCAGTTTTCACTGTAAAACCGCGTTGGAGCTAGTAACTCCCCATACATATGTATGGAATGGAGTTTGCAACTGAAAAGAAACTTTGTGTTCCCAACAAGATAGTTGAAGGACGGCTTTCAAACACACTTATCTCTCTGAACTGAGCAAGAGGAGAGACGTTCGTTCATCTAGCACCAAGGGAACGGGTTGCAGGAGACACTTTTTCTCTGCTTTCTCAGTCTGTTTCCTAGTGCCGGTTTGAAGTTCCTGCAGTTTTCATTGTAAAACGGAGTTGGAGCTAGTACCTCCCCATATATATGTATGGAAAGGAGTTTGCAACTGAAAAGAAACTTTGTGTTCCCAACAAGCTAGGTGAAGGACGGCTTTCACACACACTTATCTCTCAGAACTGAGCAAGTGGAGAGATGTTCGTTCATCTAGCACCAAGGGAACGGGTTTCAGGAGAAACTTTTTCTCTGCTTTCTCAGTCTGTTTCCTAGTGCCGGTTTGAAGTTCCTGCAGTTTTCACTGTAAAACCGAGTTGGAGCTGGTACCTCCCCATATATATATATGGAATGGAGTTTGCAACTGAAAAGAAACTTTGTGTTCCCAACAAGCTAGTTGAAGGGCGGCTTTCACACACACTTATCTCTCAGAACTGAGCAAGTGGAGAGACGTTCGTTCATCTAGCACCGAGGGAACGGGTTGAAGGAGAAACTTTTTCTCTGCTTTCTCAGTCTGTTTCCTAGTGCCGGTTTGAAGTTCCTGCAGTTTTCACTGTAAAACCGAGTTGGAGCTAGTACCTCCCCATATATATGTATGGAATGAAGTTTGCAACTGAAAAGAAACTTTGTGTTCCCAACAAGATAGGTGAAGAGCGGCTTTCACACACACTTATCTCTCAGAACTGAGCAAGTGGAGAGACGTTCGTTCATCTAGCACCAAGGGAACGGTTTGCAGGAGACACTTTTTCTCTGCTTTCTCAGTCTGTTTCCTAGTGCCGGTTTGAAGTTCCTGCAGTTTTCACTATAAAAACGAGTTGGAGCTAGTACCTCCCCATATATATGGATGAAGTGGAGTTTGCAACTGAAAAGAAACTCTGTGTTCCTAACAAGCTGGGTGAAGGATGGCTTTCACACACACTTATCTCTCAGAACTGAGCAAGTGGAGAGACGTTCGTTCATCTAGCACCGAGGGAACGGGTTGAAGGAGACACTTTTTCTCTGCTTTCTCAGTCTGTTATCTAGTGCCGGTTTGAAGTTCCTGCAGTTTTCACTGTAAAACCCTTTTGGAGCTAGTACCTCCCCATATATATGTATGGAATGAAGTTTGCAACTGAAAAGAAACTTTGTGTTCCCAACAAGATAGGTGAAGAGCGGCTTTCACACACACTTATCTCTCAGAACTGAGCAAGTGGAGAGACGTTCGTTCATCTAGCACCAAGGGAACGGTTTGCAGGAGACACTTTTTCTCTGCTTTCTCAGTCTGTTTCCTAGTGCCGGTTTGAAGTTCCTGCAGTTTTCACTGTCAAACCGAGTTGGAGCTTCTACCTCCCCATATATATGTATGGAATGGAGTTTGCAACTGAAAAGAAACTTTTTGTTCCCAACAAGCTAGGTTAAAGACGGCTTTCACACACACATATCTCTCAGAACTGAGCAAGTGGAGAGACGTTCGTTCATCTAGCACCAAGGGAACGGGTTGCAGGAGACAGTATTTCTCTGCTTTCTCAGTCTGTTTCCTAGTGCCGGTTTGATGTTCCTGCATTTTTCACTGTAAAACCGAGTTGGAGCTAGTACTTCGCCATATATATGTATGGAATGGAGTTTGCAACTGAAAAGAAACTTTGTGTTCCCAACAAGCTAGGTGAAGTACGGCTTTCACACACACTTATCTCTCAGAACTGAGCAAGTGGAGAGACGTTCGTTCATCTATCAACAAGGGAACGGGTTGCAGGAGACACTTTTTCTCTGCTTTCTCAGTCTGTTTCCTAGTGCCGGTTTGAAGTTCCTGCAGTTTTCACTGTAAAATCGATTTGGAGCTAGTACCTCCCCATATATATGTATGGAATGGAGTTTGCAACTGAAAAGAAACTTTGTGTTCCCAACAAGCTAGGTGAAGGACGGCTTTCACACACACTTAACTCTTAGAACTGAGCAAGTGGGGAGACGTTCGTTCATCTAGCACCAAGGGAAAGGGTTGCAGGGGACACTATTTCTCTGCTTTCTCAGTCTGTTTCCTAGTGCCGGTTTGAAGTTCCTTCAGTTATCACTGTAAAACCGAGTTGGAGCTAGTACCTCCCCATATATATGTATGGAATGGAGATTGCTACTGAAAATAAACTTTGTGTTCCCAATAAGCTAGGTGAAGGACGGCTTTCACACACACTTATCTCTCAGAACTGAGCAAGTGGAGAGACTTTCTTTCATCTAGCACGAAGTGAACGGGTTGCAGTAGACAATTTTTCTCTGCTTTCTCAGTCTGTTTCCTAGTGCCGGTTAGAAATTCCCTCAGTATTCACTGTAAAACCGAGTTGGAGCTAGTACCTCCCCATATATATGTATGGAATGGAGTTTGCAACTGAAAAGAAACTTTGTGTTCCCAACAAGCTAGGTGAAGGACGGCTTTCACACACACTTTTCTCTCGGAACTGAGCAAGTGGAGAGACGTTCGTTCATCTAGCACCAAGGGAACGGGTTGCAGGAGACACTTTTTCTCTGCTTTCTCAGTCTGTTTCCTAGTGCCGGTTTGAAGTTCCTGCAGTTTTCACTGTAAAACCGAGTTGGAGCTAGTACCTCCCCTTATATATGTATGGAATGGTGTTTGCAACTTAAAAGAAACTTTGTGTTCCCAACAAGCTAGGTGAAGGACGGCTTTCACACACACTTATCTCTCAGAACTGAGCAATTGGAGAGACGTTCGTTCATCTAGCACCAAGGGAACGGGTTGCAGGAGACACTTTTTCTCTGCTTTCTCAGTGTGTTTCCTAGTGCCGGTTTGAAGTTCCTGCAGTTTTATCTGTAAAACCGTGTTGGAGTTGTACCTCCCCATATATATGTATGGAATGGAGTTTGCAACTGAAAAGAAACTTTGTTTTCCCAACAATCTAAGTGAAGGGCGGCTTTCACACACACTTATCTCTCAGAACTCAGCAAGTGGAGAGACGTTCGTTCATCTAGCACCAAGGGAACGGGTTGCAGGAGACACTTTTTCTCTGCTTTCTCAGTCTGTTTCCTGGCGCATGTTTGAAGTTCCTGCAGTTTTCACTGTAAAACCGCGTTGGAGCTAGTAACTCCCCATACATATGTATGGAATGGAGTTTGCAACTGAAAAGAAACTTTGTGTTCCCAACAAGCTAGGTGAAGGACGGCTTTCACACACAATTAACTCTTAGAACTGAGCAAGTGGGGAGACGTTCGTTCATCTAGCACCAAGGGAAAGGGTTGCAGGGGACACTATTTCTCTGCTTTCTCAGTCTGTTTCCTAGTGCCGGTTTGAAGTTCCTTCAGTTATCACTGTAAAACCGAGTTGGAGCTAGTACCTCCCCATATATATGTATGGAATGGAGATTGCTACTGAAAATAAACTTTGTGTTCCCAATAAGCTAGGTGAAGGACGGCTTTCACACACACTTATCTCTCAGAACTGAGCAAGTGGAGAGACTTTCTTTCATCTAGCACTAAGTGAACGGGTTGCAGTAGACAATTTTTCTCTGCTTTCTCAGTCTGTTTCCTAGTGCCGGTTAGAAATTCCCTCAGTATTCACTGTAAAACCGAGTTGGAGCTAGTACCTCCCCATATATATGTATGGAATGGAGTTTGCAACTGAAAAGAAACTTTGTGTTCCCAACAAGCTAGGTGAAGGACGGCTTTCACACACACTTTTCTCTCGGAACTGAGCAAGTGGAGAGACGTTCGTTCATCTAGCACCAAGGGAACGGGTTGCAGGAGACACTTTTTCTCTGCTTTCTCAGTCTGTTTCCTAGTGCCGGTTTGAAGTTCCTGCAGTTTTCACTGTAAAACCGAGTTGGAGCTAGTACCTCCCCTTATATATGTATGGAATGGTGTTTGCAACTTAAAAGAAACTTTGTGTTCCCAACAAGCTAGGTGAAGGACGGCTTTCACACACACTTATCTCTCAGAACTGAGCAATTGGAGAGACGTTCGTTCATCTAGCACCAAGGGAACGGGTTGCAGGAGACACTTTTTCTCTGCTTTCTCAGTGTGTTTCCTAGTGCCGGTTTGAAGTTCCTGCAGTTTTATCTGTAAAACCGTGTTGGAGTTGTACCTCCCCATATATATGTATGGAATGGAGTTTGCAACTGAAAAGAAACTTTGAGTTCCCAACAAGCTAGGTGAAGGACGGCTTTCACACACACTTATCTCTCGGAACTGAGCAAGTGGAGAGACGTTCGTTCATCTAGCACGAAGGGAAAGGGTTGCAGGAGACACTTTTTCTCTGCATTCTCAGTCTGTTTCCAAGTGCCGGTTTGAAGTTCCTGCAGTTTTCACTGTAAAACCGAGTTGGAGCTAGTACCTCCCCATATATATGTATGGAATGGAGTTTGCAACTGAAAAGAAACTTTGTTTTCCCAACAATCTAAGTGAAGGGCGGCTTTCACACACACTTATCTCTCAGAACTCAGCAAGTGGAGAGACGTTCGTTCATCTAGCACCAAGGGAACGGGTTGCAGGAGACACTTTTTCTCTGCTTTCTCAGTCTGTTTCCTGGCGCATGTTTGAAGTTCCTGCAGTTTTCACTGTAAAACCGCGTTGGAGCTAGTAACTCCCCATACATATGTATGGAATGGAGTTTGCAACTGAAAAGAAACTTTGTGTTCCCAACAACATAGTTGAAGGACGGCTTTCAAACACACTTATCTCTCGGAACTGAGCAAGAGGAGAGACGTTCGTTCATCTAGCACCAAGGGAACGGGTTGCAGGAGACACTTTTTCTCTGCTTTCTCAGTCTGTTTCCTAGTGCCGGTTTGAAGTTCCTGCAGTTTTCATTGTAAAACGGAGTTGGAGCTAGTACCTCCCCATATATATGTATGGAATGGAGTTTGCAACTGAAAAGAAACTTTGTGTTCCCAACAAGCTAGGTGAAGGACGGCTTTCACACACACTTATCTCTCAGAACTGAGCAAGTGGAGAGATGTTCGTTCATCTAGCACCAAGGGAACGGGATTCAGGAGACACTTTTTCTCTGTTTTCTCAGTCTGTTTCCTAGTGCCGGTTTGAAGTTCCTGCAGTTTTCACTGTAAAACCGAGTTGGAGCTGGTACCTCCCCATATATATATATGGAATGGAGTTTGCAACTGAAAAGAAACTTTGTGTTCCCAACAAGCTAGTTGAAGGACGGCTTTCACACACACTTATCTCTCAGAACTGAGCAAGTGGAGAGACGTTCGTTCATCTAGCACCAAGGGAACGGGTTGCAGGAGACACTTTTTCTCTGCTTTCTCAGGCTGTTTCCTAGTTCCGGTTTGAAGTTCCTGCAGTTTTCACTGTAAAACAGAGTTGGAGCTTGTACCTCCCCATATATATGTATGGAATGAAGTATGCAACTGAAAAGGAACTTTGTGTTCCCAAAAGATAGGTGAAGAGTGGCTTTCACACACACTTATCTCTCAGAACTGAGCAAGTGGAGAGACGTTCGTTCATCTAGCACCAAGGGAACGGGTTGCAGGAGACACTTTTTCTCTGCATTCTCAGTCTTTTTCCTAGTGCCGGTTTGAAGTTCCTGCAGTTTTCACTGTAAAACCGAGTTGGAGCTTGTAACTCCCCACATATATGTATGGAATGGAGTTTGCAACTGAAAAGAAACTTTGTGTTCCCAACAAGCTAGATGAAGGACGGCTTTCACACACACTTACCTCTCGGAACTGAGCAAGTGGAGAGACGTTCGTTCATCTAGCACCAAGGGAACGGGTTGCAGGAGACATTTTTCTCTGCTTTCTCAGTCTGTTTCCTAGTGCCGGTTGGAAGTTCCTGCAGTTTTCACTGTAAAACCGAGTTGGAGCTTCTACCTCCCCATATATATATATGGAATGGAGTTTGCAACTGAAAAGAAACTTTGTGTTCCCAACAAGCTAGTTGAAGGACGGCTTTCACACACCCTTATCTCTCAGAACTGAGCAAGTGGAGAGACGTTCGTTCATCTAGCACCAAGGGAACGGGTTTCAGGAGACACTTTTTCTCTGCTTTCTCAGTCATTTTCCTAGTGCCGGTTTGAAGTTCCTGCAGTTTTCACTGTAAAACAGAGTTGGAGCTTGTACCTCCCCATATATATGTATGGAATGGAGTTTGCAATTGAAAAGAAACTTTGTGTTCCCAACAATCTAAGTGAAGTACGGCTTTCACACAAAATTATCTCTCAGAACTGAGCAATTGGAGAGACGTTCGTTCATCTAGCACCAAGGGAACGGGTTGCAGGAGACACTTTTTCTCTGCTTTCTCAGTCTGTTATCCAGTGCCGGTTTGAAGTTCCTGCAGTTTTCACTGTAAAACCCTTTTGGAGCTAGTACCTCCCCATATATATGTATGGAATGAAGTTTGCAACTGAAAAGAAACTTTGTGTTCCCAACAAGATAGGTGAAGAGCGGCTTTCACACACATTTATCTCTCAGAACTGAGCAAGTGGAGAGACGTTCGTTCATCTAGCACCAAGGGAACGGGTTGCAGGAGACACTTTTTCTCTGTTTTCTCAGTCTGTTTCCTAGTGCCGGTTTGAAGTTCTTGCAGTTTTCACTGTCAAACCGAGTTGGAGCTAGTACCTCCCCATATATATGTATGGAATGGAGTTTGCAACTGAAAAGAAACTTTGTGTTCCCAACAAGCTAGGTGAAGGACGGCTTTCACACGCACTTATCTCTCAGAACTGAGCAAGTGGAGAGACGTTCGTTCATCTAGCACCAAGGGAACGGGTTGCAGGAGACACTTTTTCTCTGCTTTCTCAGTCTGTTTCCTACTGCCGGTTTGAAGTTCCTGCAGTTTTCACTGTAAAACCGAGTTGGAGCTAGTACCTCCCCATATATATATATGGAATGGAGTTTGCAACTGAAAAGAAACTTTGTGTTCCCAACAAGCTAGTTGAAGGACGGCTTTCACACACACTTATCTCTCAGAACTGAGCAAGTGGAGAGACGTTCGTTCATCTAGCACCAAGGGAACGGGTTGCAGGAGACACTTTTTCTCTGCTTTCTCAGTCTGTTTCCTAGTGCCGGTTTGAAGTTCCTGCAGTTTTCACTGTAAAACCGAGTTGGAGCTAGTAACTCCCCATATATATGTATGGAATGGAGTTTGCAACTGAAAAGAAACTTTGTGTTCCCAACAAGCTAGGTGAAGAGCGGCTTTCACACACACTTATGTCTCAGAACTGAGCAAATGGAGAGACGTTCGTTCATCTAGCACCAAGGGAACGGGTTGCAGGAGATACTTTTTCTCTGTTTCTCAGTCTGTTTCCTAGTGCCGGTTTGAACTTCCTGCAGTTTTCACTGTAAAACATAGTTGGAGCTAGTACCTCCCCATATATATGTATGGAATGGAGTTTGCAACTGAAAAGAAACTTTGTGTTCCCAACAAGCTAGGTGAAGGACGGCTTTCACACACACTTATCTCTCAGAACAGAGCAAGTGGAGAGACGTTCGTTCATCTAGCACCAAGGGAACGGGTTGCAGGAGACACTTTTTCTCTGCTTTCTCAGTCTTTTTCCTAGTGCCGGTTTGAAGTTCCTGCAGTTTTCACTGTAAAACCGAGTTGGAGCTTGTAACTCCCCACATATATGTATGGAATGGAGTTTGCAACTGAAAAGAAACTTTGTGTTCCCAACAAGCTAGATGAAGGACGGCTTTCACACACACTTACCTCTCGGAACTGAGCAAGTGGAGAGACGTTCGTTCATCTAGCACCAAGGGAACGGGTTGCAGGAGACATTTTTTCTCTGCTTTCTCAGTCTGTTTCCTAGTGCCGGTTTGAAGTTCCTGCAGTTTTCACTGTAAAAGAGAGTTGGAGCTTGTACCTCCCCATATATATGTATGGAATGGAGTTTGCAACTGAAAAGAAACTTTGTGTTCCCAACAATCTAAGTGAAGGACGGCTTTCACACAAACTTATCTCTCAGAACTGAGCAATTGGAGAGACGTTCGTTCATCTAGCACCAAGGGAACGGGTTGCAGGAGACACTTTTTCTCTGCTTTCTCAGTCTGTTTCCTAGTGCCGGTTTGAAGTTCCTGCAGTTTTCACTGTCAAACCGAGTTGGAGCTAGTACCTCCCCATATATATGTATGGAATGGAGTTTGCAACTGAAAAGAAACTTTGTGTTCCCAACAAGCTAGTTGAAGGATGGCTTTCACACACACTTATCTCTCAGAACTGAGCAAGTGGAGAGACGTTCGTTCATCTAGCACCAAGGGAACGGGTTGCAGGAGACAATTTTTCTCTGCATTGTCAGTCTGTTTCCTAGTGCCGGTTTGAAGTTCCTGCAGTTTTCACTGTAAAACTGAGTTGGAGCTTCTACCTCCCCATATATATGTATGGAATGGAGTTTGCAACTGAAAAGAAACTTTGTGTTCCCAACAAGCTAGGTGAAGGACGGCTTTCACACACACTTACATCTCGGAACTGAGCAAGTGGAGAGACGATCGTTCATCTAGCACCAAGGGAACGGGTTGCAGGAGACACTTTTTCTCTGCTTTCTCAGTCTGTTTCCTAGTGCCGGTTTGAAGTTCCTGCAGTTTTCACTGTCAAACCGAGTTGGAGCTAGTACCTCCCCATATATATGTATGGAATGGAGTTTGCAACTGAAAAGAAACTTTGTGTTCCCAACAAGCTAGTTGAAGGATGGCTTTCACACACACTTATCTCTCAGAACTGAGCAAGTGGAGAGACGTTCGTTCATCTAGCACCAAGGGAACGGGTTGCAGGGGACAATTTTTCTCTGCATTGTCAGTCTGTTTCCTAGTGCCGGTTTGAAGTTCCTGCAGTTTTCAGTGTAAAACCGAGTTGGAGCTAGTAACTCCCCATATATATGTATGGAATGGAGTTTGCAACTGAAAAGAAACTTTGTGTTCCCAACAAGCTAGGTGAAGGACAGCTTTCACACACACATATTTCTCAGAACTGAGCAAGTGGAGAGACGTTCGTTCATCTAGCACCAAGGGAACGGGTTGCAGGAGACACTTTTTCTCTGCTTTCTCAGTCTGTTTCCTAGTGCCGGTTGGAAGTTCCTGCAGGTTTCACTGTAAAAACGAGTTGGAGCTAGTACCTCCCCGTATATATGTATGGAATGGAGTTTGCAACTGAAAAGAAACTTTATGTTCCCAACAAGCTAGGTGAAGGACGGCTTTCACACACACTTATCTCTCAGAACTGAGCAAGTGAGAGACGTTCGTTCATCTAGCACCAAGGGAACTGGTTGCAGGAGACACTTTTTCTCTGCTTTCTCAGTCTGTTTCCTAGTGCCGGTTTGAAGTTCCTGCAGTTTTCACTGTAAAACCGAGTTGGAGCTAGTACCTCCCCATATATATGTATGGAATGGAGTTTGCAACTGAAAAGAAACTTTGTGTAACCAACAAGCTATGTGAAGAGCGGCTTTCACACACACTTATCTCTCAGAACTGAGCAAGTGGAGAGACGTTCGTTCATGTAGCACCAAGGGAACGGGTTGCAGGAGACACTATTTCTCTGCTTTCTCAGTTTGTTTCCTAGTGCAGTTTTGAACTTCCTGCAGTTTTCACTGTAAAACCGAGTTGGAGCTAGTACCTCCTCATATATATGTATGGAATGGAGTTTGCAACTGAAAAGAAACATTGTGTTCCCAACAAGCTAGGTGAAGGACGGCTTCACACACAATTATCTCTCAGAACTGAGCAATTGGAGAGACGTTCGTTCATCTAGCACCAAGGGAACGGGTTGCAGGAGACACTTTTTCTCTGCTTTCTCAGTCTTTTTCCTAGTGCCGGTATGAAGTTCCTGCAGTTTTCACTGTAAAACCGAGTTGGAGCTTCTACCTCCCCATATATATGTATGGAATGGAGTTTGCAACTGAAAAGAAACTTGGTGTTCCCAACAAGCTAGGTGAAGGACGGCTTTCACACACACTTATCTCTCAGAACTGAGCAAGTGGAGAGACGATCGTTCATCTAGCACCAAGGGAACGGGTTGCAGGAGACAATTTTTGTCTGCTTTCTCAGTCTGTTTCCTAGTGCCGGTTTGAAGTTCCTGCAGTTTTCACTGTAAAACCGAGTTGGAGCTAGTACCTCCCCATATATATGTATGGAATGGAGTATGCAACTAAAAAGAAACTTTGTGTTCCCAACAACCTAGGTGAAGGACGGCTTTCACACACACATATCTCTCAGAACTGAGCAAGTGGAGAGACGTTCGTTCATCTAGCACCAAGGGAACTGATGCAGGAGACACTTTTTCTCTGCTTTCTCAGTCTGTTTCCCAGTGCCGGTTTGAAGTTCCTGCAGTTTTCACTGTCAAACATAGTTGGAGCTAGTACCTCCCCATATATATGTATGGAATGGAGTTTGCAACTGAAAAGAAACTTTGTGTTCCCAACAAGCTAGTTGAAGGACGGCCTTCACACACACTTATCTCTCAGAACTGAGCAAGTGGAGAGACGTTCGTTCATCTAACACCAAGGGAACGGGTTGCAGGAGACACTTTTTCTCTGCTTTCTCAGTCTGTTTCCTAGTACCGGTTTGAAGTTCCTGCAGTTTTCACTGTAAAACCGAGTTGGAGCTAGTACCTCCCCATATATATGTATGGAATGGATTATGCAACTAAAAAGAAACTTTGTGTTCCCAACAACCTAGGTGAAGGACGGCTTTCACACACACATATCTCTCAGAACTGAGCAAGTGGAGAGACGTTCGTTCATCTAGCACCAAGGGAACTGATGCAGGAGACACTTTTTCTCTGCTTTCTCAGTCTGTTTCCTAGTGCCGGTTTGAAGTTCCTGCAGTTTTCACTGTCAAACCGAGTTGGAGCTAGTACCTCCCCATATATATGTATGGAATGGAGTTTGCAACTGAAAAGAAACTTTGTGTTCCCAACAAGCTAGTTGAAGGATGGCTTTCACACACACTTATCTCTCAGAACTGAGCAAGTGGAGAGACGTTCGTTCATCTAGCACCAAGGGAACGGGTTGCAGGGGACAATTTTTCTCTGCATTGTCAGTCTGTTTCCTAGTGCCGGTTTGAAGTTCCTGCAGTTTTCAGTGTAAAACCGAGTTGGAGCTAGTAACTCCCCATATATATGTATGGAATGGAGTTTGCAACTGAAAAGAAACTTTGTGTTCCCAACAAGCTAGGTGAAGGACAGCTTTCACACACACATATTTCTCAGAACTGAGCAAGTGGAGAGACGTTCGTTCATCTAGCACCAAGGGAACGGGTTGCAGGAGACACTTTTTCTCTGCTTTCTCAGTCTGTTTCCTAGTGCCGGTTGGAAGTTCCTGCAGGTTTCACTGTAAAAACGAGTTGGAGCTAGTACCTCCCCGTATATATGTATGGAATGGAGTTTGCAACTGAAAAGAAACTTTATGTTCCCAACAAGCTAGGTGAAGGACGGCTTTCACACACACTTATCTCTCAGAACTGAGCAAGTGAGAGACGTTCGTTCATCTAGCACCAAGGGAACTGGTTGCAGGAGACACTTTTTCTCTGCTTTCTCAGTCTGTTTCCTAGTGCCGGTTTGAAGTTCCTGCAGTTTTCACTGTAAAACCGAGTTGGAGCTAGTACCTCCCCATATATATGTATGGAATGGAGTTTGCAACTGAAAAGAAACTTTGTGTAACCAACAAGCTATGTGAAGAGCGGCTTTCACACACACTTATCTCTCAGAACTGAGCAAGTGGAGAGACGTTCGTTCATGTAGCACCAAGGGAACGGGTTGCAGGAGACACTATTTCTCTGCTTTCTCAGTTTGTTTCCTAGTGCAGTTTTGAACTTCCTGCAGTTTTCACTGTAAAACCGAGTTGGAGCTAGTACCTCCTCATATATATGTATGGAATGGAGTTTGCAACTGAAAAGAAACATTGTGTTCCCAACAAGCTAGGTGAAGGACGGCTTCACACACAATTATCTCTCAGAACTGAGCAATTGGAGAGACGTTCGTTCATCTAGCACCAAGGGAACGGGTTGCAGGAGACACTTTTTCTCTGCTTTCTCAGTCTTTTTCCTAGTGCCGGTATGAAGTTCCTGCAGTTTTCACTGTAAAACCGAGTTGGAGCTTCTACCTCCCCATATATATGTATGGAATGGAGTTTGCAACTGAAAAGAAACTTGGTGTTCCCAACAAGCTAGGTGAAGGACGGCTTTCACACACACTTACCCCTCAGAACTGAGCAAGTGGAGAGACGATCGTTCATCTAGCACCAAGGGAACGGGTTGCAGGAGACAATTTTTGTCTGCTTTCTCAGTCTGTTTCCTAGTGCCGGTTTGAAGTTCCTGCAGTTTTCACTGTAAAACCGAGTTGGAGCTAGTACCTCCCCATATATATGTATGGAATGGAGTATGCAACTAAAAAGAAACTTTGTGTTCCCAACAACCTAGGTGAAGGACGGCTTTCACACACACATATCTCTCAGAACTGAGCAAGTGGAGAGACGTTCGTTCATCTAGCACCAAGGGAACTGATGCAGGAGACACTTTTTCTCTGCTTTCTCAGTCTGTTTCCCAGTGCCGGTTTGAAGTTCCTGCAGTTTTCACTGTCAAACATAGTTGGAGCTAGTACCTCCCCATATATATGTATGGAATGGAGTTTGCAACTGAAAAGAAACTTTGTGTTCCCAACAAGCTAGTTGAAGGACGGCCTTCACACACACTTATCTCTCAGAACTGAGCAAGTGGAGAGACGTTCGTTCATCTAACACCAAGGGAACGGGTTGCAGGAGACACTTTTTCTCTGCTTTCTCAGTCTGTTTCCTAGTACCGGTTTGAAGTTCCTGCAGTTTTCACTGTAAAACCGAGTTGGAGCTAGTACCTCCCCATATATATGTATGGAATGGAGTTTGCAACTGAAAAGAAACTTTGTGTTCCCAACAAGCTAGTTGAAGGATGGCTTTCACACACACATATCTCTCAGAACTGAGCAAGTGGAGAGACGTTCGTTCATCTAGCACCAAGGGAACGGGTTGCAGGAGACAATTTTTCTCTGCATTGTCAGTCTGTTTCCTAGTGCCGGTTTGAAGTTCCTGCAGTTTTCACTGTAAAACCGAGTTGGAGCTAGTAACTCCCCATATATATGTATGGAATGGAGTTTGCAACTGAAAAGAAACTTTGTGTAACCAACCAGCTAGGTGAAGAGCGGCTTTCACACACACTTATCTCTCAGAACTGAGCAAGTGGAGAGACGTTCGTTCATCTAGCACCAAGGGAACGGGTTGCAGGAGACACTTTTTCTCTGCTTTCTCAGTCTTTTTCCTAGTGCCGGTATGAAGTTCCTGCAGTTTTCACTGTAAAACCGAGTTGGAGCTTCTACCTCCCCATATATATGTATGGAATGGAGTTTGCAACTGAAAAGAAACTTGGTGTTCCCAACAAGCTAGGTGAAGGACGGCTTTCACACACACTTACCCCTCAGAACTGAGCAAGTGGAGAGACGATCGTTCATCTAGCACCAAGGGAACGGGTTGAAGGAGACAATTTTTGTCTGCTTTCTCAGTCTGTTTCCTAGTGCCGGTTTGAAGTTCCTGCAGTTTTCACTGTAAAACCGAGTTGGAGCTAGTACCTCCCCATATATATGTATGGAATGGAGTATGCAACTAAAAAGAAACTTTGTGTTCCCAACAACCTAGGTGAAGGACGGCTTTCACACACACATATCTCTCAGAACTGAGCAAGTGGAGAGACGTTCGTTCATCTAGCACCAAGGGAACTGATGCAGGAGACACTTTTTCTCTGCTTTCTCAGTCTGTTTCCCAGTGCCGGTTTGAAGTTCCTGCAGTTTTCACTGTCAAACATAGTTGGAGCTAGTACCTCCCCATATATATGTATGGAATGGAGTTTGCAACTGAAAAGAAACTTTGTGTTCCCAACAAGCTAGTTGAAGGACGGCCTTCACACACACTTATCTCTCAGAACTGAGCAAGTGGAGAGACGTTCGTTCATCTAACACCAAGGGAACGGGTTGCAGGAGACACTTTTTCTCTGCTTTCTCAGTCTGTTTCCTAGTACCGGTTTGAAGTTCCTGCAGTTTTCACTGTAAAACCGAGTTGGAGCTAGTACCTCCCCATATATATGTATAGAATGGAGTTTGCAACTGAAAAGAAACTTTGTGTTCCCAACAAGCTAGGTGAAGGACAGCTTTCACACAGAATTATCTCTCAGAACTGAGCAAGTGGAGAGACGTTAGTTCATCTAGCACCAAGTGAACGGGTTGCAGGAGACACTTTTTCTCTGCTTTCTCAGTCTGTTTCCTAGTGAAGGTTTGAAGTTCCTGCAGTTTTCACTGTAAAACCGAGTTGGAGCTTCTACCTCCCCATATATATGTATGGAATGGAGTTTGCAACTGAAAAGAAACTTTGTGTTCCCAACAAGCTAGGTGAAGGACGGCTTTCACACACACTTATCTCTCGGAACTGAGCAAGTGGAGAGACGATCGTTCATCTAGCACCAAGGGAACGGGTTGCAGGAGACACTTTTTCTCTGCTTTCTCAGTCTGTTTCCTAGTGCCGGTTTCAAGTTCCTGCAGTTTTCACTGTCAAACCGAGTTGGAGCTAGTACCTCCCCATATATATGTATGGAATGGAGTTTGCAACTGAAAAGAAACTTTGTGTTCCCAACAAGCTAGTTGAAGGATGGCTTTCACACACACATATCTCTCAGAACTGAGCAAGTGGAGAGACGTTCGTTCATCTAGCACCAAGGGAACGGGTTGCAGGAGACAATTTTTCTCTGCATTGTCAGTCTGTTTCCTAGTGCCGGTTTGAAGTTCCTGCAGTTTTCACTGTAAAACCGAGTTGGAGCTAGTAACTCCCCATATATATGTATGGAATGGAGTTTGCAACTGAAAAGAAACTTTGTGTAACCAACCAGCTAGGTGAAGAGCGGCTTTCACACACACTTATCTCTCAGAACTGAGCAAGTGGAGAGACGTTCGTTCATGTAGCACCAAGGGAACGGGTTGCAGGAGACACTTTTTCTCTGCTTTCTCAGTCTGTTTCCTAGTGCCGGTTTGAAGTTCCTGCAGTTTTCACTGTAAAACCGAGTTGGAGCTTGTAACTCCCCACATATATGTATGGAATGGAGTTTGCAACTGAAAAGAAACTTTGTGTTCCCAGCAAGCTAGGTGAAGGACGGGTTTCACACACACTTATCTCTCAGAACTGAGCAAGTGGAGAGACGTTCGTTCATCTAGCACCAAGGGAACGGGTTGCAGGGGACACTTTTCTCTGCTTTCTCAGTCTGTTTCCTAGTGCCGGTAGGAAGTTCCTGCAGTTTTCACTGTAAAACCGAGTTGGAGCTTCTACCTCGCCATATATATGTATGGAATGGAGTTTGCAACTGAAAAGAAACTTTGTGTTCCCAACAAGCTAGGTGAAGGACGGCTTTCACACACACTTATCTCTCAGAACTGAGCAAGTGGAGAGACGTTCGTTCATCTAGCACCAAGGGAAGGGGTTGCAGGAGACACTTTTTCTCTGCTTTCTCAGTCTGTTTCCTAGTGCCGGTTTGAAGATCCTGCAGTTTTCACTGTAAAACCCAGTTGGAGCTTCTAACTACCCATATATATGTATGGAATGGAGTTTGCAACTGAAAAGAAACTTTGTGTTCCCAACAAGCTAGGTGATGGACAGCTTTCACACACACATATCTCTCAGAACTGAGCAAGTTGAGAGACGTTCGTTCATCTAGCACCAAGGGAACGGGTTGCAGGAGACACTTTTTCTCTGCTTTCTCAGTCTGTTTCCTAGTGCCGGTTGGAAGTTCCTGCAGTTTTCACTGTAAAAACGAGTTGGAGCTAGTACCTCCCCGTATATATGTATGGAATGGAGTTTGCAACTGAAAAGAAACTTTGTGTTCCCAACAAGCTAGGTGAAGGACGGCTTTCACACACACTTATCTCTCAGAACTGAGCAAGTGAGAGACGTTCGTTCATCTAGCACCAAGGGAACTGGTTGCAGGAGACACTTTTTCTCTGCTTTCTCAGTCTGTTTCCTACTGCCGGTTTGAAGTTCCTGCAGTTTTCACTGTAAAACCGAGTTGGAGCTAGTACCTCCCCATATATATGTATGGAATGGAGTTTGCAACTGAAAAGAAACTTTGTGTAACCAACAAGCTATGTGAAGAGCGGCTTTCACACACACTTATCTCTCAGAACTGAGCAAGTGGAGAGATGTTCGTTCATGTAGCACCAAGGGAACGGGTTGCAGGAGACACTATTTCTCTGCTTTCTCAGTTTGTTTCCTAGTGTCGGTTTGAAGTTCCTGCAGTTTTCACTGTAAAACCGAGTTGGAGCTAGTACCTCCTCATATATATGTATGGAATGAAGTATGCAACTGAAAAGGAACTTTGTGTTCCCAAAAGATAGGTGAAGAGTGGCTTTCACACACACTTATCTCTCAGAACTGAGCAAGTGGAGAGACGTTCGTTCATCTAGCACCAAGGGAACGGGTTGCAGGAGACACTTTTTCTCTGCATTCTCAGTCTTTTTCCTAGTGCCGGTTTGAAGTTCCTGCAGTTTTCACTGTAAAACCGAGTTGGAGCTTGTAACTCCCCACATATATGTATGGAATGGAGTTTGCAACTGAAAAGAAACTTTGTGTTCCCAACAAGCTAGATGAAGGACGGCTTTCACACACACTTACCTCTCGGAACTGAGCAAGTGGAGAGACGTTCGTTCATCTAGCACCAAGGGAACGGGTTGCAGGAGACATTTTTCTCTGCTTTCTCAGTCTGTTTCCTAGTGCCGGTTGGAAGTTCCTGCAGTTTTCACTGTAAAACCGAGTTGGAGCTTCTACCTCCCCATATATATATATGGAATGGAGTTTGCAACTGAAAAGAAACTTTGTGTTCCCAACAAGCTAGTTGAAGGACGGCTTTCACACACCCTTATCTCTCAGAACTGAGCAAGTGGAGAGACGTTCGTTCATCTAGCACCAAGGGAACGGGTTTCAGGAGACACTTTTTCTCTGCTTTCTCAGTCATTTTCCTAGTGCCGGTTTGAAGTTCCTGCAGTTTTCACTGTAAAACAGAGTTGGAGCTTGTACCTCCCCATATATATGTATGGAATGGAGTTTGCAATTGAAAAGAAACTTTGTGTTCCCAACAATCTAAGTGAAGTACGGCTTTCACACAAAATTATCTCTCAGAACTGAGCAATTGGAGAGACGTTCGTTCATCTAGCACCAAGGGAACGGGTTGCAGGAGACACTTTTTCTCTGCTTTCTCAGTCTGTTATCCAGTGCCGGTTTGAAGTTCCTGCAGTTTTCACTGTAAAACCCTTTTGGAGCTAGTACCTCCCCATATATATGTATGGAATGAAGTTTGCAACTGAAAAGAAACTTTGTGTTCCCAACAAGATAGGTGAAGAGCGGCTTTCACACACATTTATCTCTCAGAACTGAGCAAGTGGAGAGACGTTCGTTCATCTAGCACCAAGGGAACGGGTTGCAGGAGACACTTTTTCTCTGTTTTCTCAGTCTGTTTCCTAGTGCCGGTTTGAAGTTCTTGCAGTTTTCACTGTCAAACCGAGTTGGAGCTAGTACCTCCCCATATATATGTATGGAATGGAGTTTGCAACTGAAAAGAAACTTTGTGTTCCCAACAAGCTAGGTGAAGGACGGCTTTCACACGCACTTATCTCTCAGAACTGAGCAAGTGGAGAGACGTTCGTTCATCTAGCACCAAGGGAACGGGTTGCAGGAGACACTTTTTCTCTGCTTTCTCAGTCTGTTTCCTACTGCCGGTTTGAAGTTCCTGCAGTTTTCACTGTAAAACCGAGTTGGAGCTAGTACCTCCCCATATATATATATGGAATGGAGTTTGCAACTGAAAAGAAACTTTGTGTTCCCAACAAGCTAGTTGAAGGACGGCTTTCACACACACTTATCTCTCAGAACTGAGCAAGTGGAGAGACGTTCGTTCATCTAGCACCAAGGGAACGGGTTGCAGGAGACACTTTTTCTCTGCTTTCTCAGTCTGTTTCCTAGTGCCGGTTTGAAGTTCCTGCAGTTTTCACTGTAAAACCGAGTTGGAGCTAGTAACTCCCCATATATATGTATGGAATGGAGTTTGCAACTGAAAAGAAACTTTGTGTTCCCAACAAGCTAGGTGAAGAGCGGCTTTCACACACACTTATGTCTCAGAACTGAGCAAATGGAGAGACGTTCGTTCATCTAGCACCAAGGGAACGGGTTGCAGGAGATACTTTTTCTCTGTTTCTCAGTCTGTTTCCTAGTGCCGGTTTGAACTTCCTGCAGTTTTCACTGTAAAACATAGTTGGAGCTAGTACCTCCCCATATATATGTATGGAATGGAGTTTGCAACTGAAAAGAAACTTTGTGTTCCCAACAAGCTAGGTGAAGGACGGCTTTCACACACACTTATCTCTCAGAACAGAGCAAGTGGAGAGACGTTCGTTCATCTAGCACCAAGGGAACGGGTTGCAGGAGACACTTTTTCTCTGCTTTCTCAGTCTTTTTCCTAGTGCCGGTTTGAAGTTCCTGCAGTTTTCACTGTAAAACCGAGTTGGAGCTTGTAACTCCCCACATATATGTATGGAATGGAGTTTGCAACTGAAAAGAAACTTTGTGTTCCCAACAAGCTAGATGAAGGACGGCTTTCACACACACTTACCTCTCGGAACTGAGCAAGTGGAGAGACGTTCGTTCATCTAGCACCAAGGGAACGGGTTGCAGGAGACATTTTTTCTCTGCTTTCTCAGTCTGTTTCCTAGTGCCGGTTTGAAGTTCCTGCAGTTTTCACTGTAAAAGAGAGTTGGAGCTTGTACCTCCCCATATATATGTATGGAATGGAGTTTGCAACTGAAAAGAAACTTTGTGTTCCCAACAATCTAAGTGAAGGACGGCTTTCACACAAACTTATCTCTCAGAACTGAGCAATTGGAGAGACGTTCGTTCATCTAGCACCAAGGGAACGGGTTGCAGGAGACACTTTTTCTCTGCTTTCTCAGTCTGTTTCCTAGTGCCGGTTTGAAGTTCCTGCAGTTTTCACTGTCAAACCGAGTTGGAGCTAGTACCTCCCCATATATATGTATGGAATGGAGTTTGCAACTGAAAAGAAACTTTGTGTTCCCAACAAGCTAGTTGAAGGATGGCTTTCACACACACTTATCTCTCAGAACTGAGCAAGTGGAGAGACGTTCGTTCATCTAGCACCAAGGGAACGGGTTGCAGGAGACAATTTTTCTCTGCATTGTCAGTCTGTTTCCTAGTGCCGGTTTGAAGTTCCTGCAGTTTTCACTGTAAAACTGAGTTGGAGCTTCTACCTCCCCATATATATGTATGGAATGGAGTTTGCAACTGAAAAGAAACTTTGTGTTCCCAACAAGCTAGGTGAAGGACGGCTTTCACACACACTTACATCTCGGAACTGAGCAAGTGGAGAGACGATCGTTCATCTAGCACCAAGGGAACGGGTTGCAGGAGACACTTTTTCTCTGCTTTCTCAGTCTGTTTCCTAGTGCCGGTTTGAAGTTCCTGCAGTTTTCACTGTCAAACCGAGTTGGAGCTAGTACCTCCCCATATATATGTATGGAATGGAGTTTGCAACTGAAAAGAAACTTTGTGTTCCCAACAAGCTAGTTGAAGGATGGCTTTCACACACACTTATCTCTCAGAACTGAGCAAGTGGAGAGACGTTCGTTCATCTAGCACCAAGGGAACGGGTTGCAGGGGACAATTTTTCTCTGCATTGTCAGTCTGTTTCCTAGTGCCGGTTTGAAGTTCCTGCAGTTTTCAGTGTAAAACCGAGTTGGAGCTAGTAACTCCCCATATATATGTATGGAATGGAGTTTGCAACTGAAAAGAAACTTTGTGTTCCCAACAAGCTAGGTGAAGGACAGCTTTCACACACACATATTTCTCAGAACTGAGCAAGTGGAGAGACGTTCGTTCATCTAGCACCAAGGGAACGGGTTGCAGGAGACACTTTTTCTCTGCTTTCTCAGTCTGTTTCCTAGTGCCGGTTGGAAGTTCCTGCAGGTTTCACTGTAAAAACGAGTTGGAGCTAGTACCTCCCCGTATATATGTATGGAATGGAGTTTGCAACTGAAAAGAAACTTTATGTTCCCAACAAGCTAGGTGAAGGACGGCTTTCACACACACTTATCTCTCAGAACTGAGCAAGTGAGAGACGTTCGTTCATCTAGCACCAAGGGAACTGGTTGCAGGAGACACTTTTTCTCTGCTTTCTCAGTCTGTTTCCTAGTGCCGGTTTGAAGTTCCTGCAGTTTTCACTGTAAAACCGAGTTGGAGCTAGTACCTCCCCATATATATGTATGGAATGGAGTTTGCAACTGAAAAGAAACTTTGTGTAACCAACAAGCTATGTGAAGAGCGGCTTTCACACACACTTATCTCTCAGAACTGAGCAAGTGGAGAGACGTTCGTTCATGTAGCACCAAGGGAACGGGTTGCAGGAGACACTATTTCTCTGCTTTCTCAGTTTGTTTCCTAGTGCAGTTTTGAACTTCCTGCAGTTTTCACTGTAAAACCGAGTTGGAGCTAGTACCTCCTCATATATATGTATGGAATGGAGTTTGCAACTGAAAAGAAACATTGTGTTCCCAACAAGCTAGGTGAAGGACGGCTTCACACACAATTATCTCTCAGAACTGAGCAATTGGAGAGACGTTCGTTCATCTAGCACCAAGGGAACGGGTTGCAGGAGACACTTTTTCTCTGCTTTCTCAGTCTTTTTCCTAGTGCCGGTATGAAGTTCCTGCAGTTTTCACTGTAAAACCGAGTTGGAGCTTCTACCTCCCCATATATATGTATGGAATGGAGTTTGCAACTGAAAAGAAACTTGGTGTTCCCAACAAGCTAGGTGAAGGACGGCTTTCACACACACTTATCTCTCAGAACTGAGCAAGTGGAGAGACGATCGTTCATCTAGCACCAAGGGAACGGGTTGCAGGAGACAATTTTTGTCTGCTTTCTCAGTCTGTTTCCTAGTGCCGGTTTGAAGTTCCTGCAGTTTTCACTGTAAAACCGAGTTGGAGCTAGTACCTCCCCATATATATGTATGGAATGGAGTATGCAACTAAAAAGAAACTTTGTGTTCCCAACAACCTAGGTGAAGGACGGCTTTCACACACACATATCTCTCAGAACTGAGCAAGTGGAGAGACGTTCGTTCATCTAGCACCAAGGGAACTGATGCAGGAGACACTTTTTCTCTGCTTTCTCAGTCTGTTTCCCAGTGCCGGTTTGAAGTTCCTGCAGTTTTCACTGTCAAACATAGTTGGAGCTAGTACCTCCCCATATATATGTATGGAATGGAGTTTGCAACTGAAAAGAAACTTTGTGTTCCCAACAAGCTAGTTGAAGGACGGCCTTCACACACACTTATCTCTCAGAACTGAGCAAGTGGAGAGACGTTCGTTCATCTAACACCAAGGGAACGGGTTGCAGGAGACACTTTTTCTCTGCTTTCTCAGTCTGTTTCCTAGTACCGGTTTGAAGTTCCTGCAGTTTTCACTGTAAAACCGAGTTGGAGCTAGTACCTCCCCATATATATGTATGGAATGGATTATGCAACTAAAAAGAAACTTTGTGTTCCCAACAACCTAGGTGAAGGACGGCTTTCACACACACATATCTCTCAGAACTGAGCAAGTGGAGAGACGTTCGTTCATCTAGCACCAAGGGAACTGATGCAGGAGACACTTTTTCTCTGCTTTCTCAGTCTGTTTCCTAGTGCCGGTTTGAAGTTCCTGCAGTTTTCACTGTCAAACCGAGTTGGAGCTAGTACCTCCCCATATATATGTATGGAATGGAGTTTGCAACTGAAAAGAAACTTTGTGTTCCCAACAAGCTAGTTGAAGGATGGCTTTCACACACACTTATCTCTCAGAACTGAGCAAGTGGAGAGACGTTCGTTCATCTAGCACCAAGGGAACGGGTTGCAGGGGACAATTTTTCTCTGCATTGTCAGTCTGTTTCCTAGTGCCGGTTTGAAGTTCCTGCAGTTTTCAGTGTAAAACCGAGTTGGAGCTAGTAACTCCCCATATATATGTATGGAATGGAGTTTGCAACTGAAAAGAAACTTTGTGTTCCCAACAAGCTAGGTGAAGGACAGCTTTCACACACACATATTTCTCAGAACTGAGCAAGTGGAGAGACGTTCGTTCATCTAGCACCAAGGGAACGGGTTGCAGGAGACACTTTTTCTCTGCTTTCTCAGTCTGTTTCCTAGTGCCGGTTGGAAGTTCCTGCAGGTTTCACTGTAAAAACGAGTTGGAGCTAGTACCTCCCCGTATATATGTATGGAATGGAGTTTGCAACTGAAAAGAAACTTTATGTTCCCAACAAGCTAGGTGAAGGACGGCTTTCACACACACTTATCTCTCAGAACTGAGCAAGTGAGAGACGTTCGTTCATCTAGCACCAAGGGAACTGGTTGCAGGAGACACTTTTTCTCTGCTTTCTCAGTCTGTTTCCTAGTGCCGGTTTGAAGTTCCTGCAGTTTTCACTGTAAAACCGAGTTGGAGCTAGTACCTCCCCATATATATGTATGGAATGGAGTTTGCAACTGAAAAGAAACTTTGTGTAACCAACAAGCTATGTGAAGAGCGGCTTTCACACACACTTATCTCTCAGAACTGAGCAAGTGGAGAGACGTTCGTTCATGTAGCACCAAGGGAACGGGTTGCAGGAGACACTATTTCTCTGCTTTCTCAGTTTGTTTCCTAGTGCAGTTTTGAACTTCCTGCAGTTTTCACTGTAAAACCGAGTTGGAGCTAGTACCTCCTCATATATATGTATGGAATGGAGTTTGCAACTGAAAAGAAACATTGTGTTCCCAACAAGCTAGGTGAAGGACGGCTTCACACACAATTATCTCTCAGAACTGAGCAATTGGAGAGACGTTCGTTCATCTAGCACCAAGGGAACGGGTTGCAGGAGACACTTTTTCTCTGCTTTCTCAGTCTTTTTCCTAGTGCCGGTATGAAGTTCCTGCAGTTTTCACTGTAAAACCGAGTTGGAGCTTCTACCTCCCCATATATATGTATGGAATGGAGTTTGCAACTGAAAAGAAACTTGGTGTTCCCAACAAGCTAGGTGAAGGACGGCTTTCACACACACTTACCCCTCAGAACTGAGCAAGTGGAGAGACGATCGTTCATCTAGCACCAAGGGAACGGGTTGCAGGAGACAATTTTTGTCTGCTTTCTCAGTCTGTTTCCTAGTGCCGGTTTGAAGTTCCTGCAGTTTTCACTGTAAAACCGAGTTGGAGCTAGTACCTCCCCATATATATGTATGGAATGGAGTATGCAACTAAAAAGAAACTTTGTGTTCCCAACAACCTAGGTGAAGGACGGCTTTCACACACACATATCTCTCAGAACTGAGCAAGTGGAGAGACGTTCGTTCATCTAGCACCAAGGGAACTGATGCAGGAGACACTTTTTCTCTGCTTTCTCAGTCTGTTTCCCAGTGCCGGTTTGAAGTTCCTGCAGTTTTCACTGTCAAACATAGTTGGAGCTAGTACCTCCCCATATATATGTATGGAATGGAGTTTGCAACTGAAAAGAAACTTTGTGTTCCCAACAAGCTAGTTGAAGGACGGCCTTCACACACACTTATCTCTCAGAACTGAGCAAGTGGAGAGACGTTCGTTCATCTAACACCAAGGGAACGGGTTGCAGGAGACACTTTTTCTCTGCTTTCTCAGTCTGTTTCCTAGTACCGGTTTGAAGTTCCTGCAGTTTTCACTGTAAAACCGAGTTGGAGCTAGTACCTCCCCATATATATGTATGGAATGGAGTTTGCAACTGAAAAGAAACTTTGTGTTCCCAACAAGCTAGTTGAAGGATGGCTTTCACACACACATATCTCTCAGAACTGAGCAAGTGGAGAGACGTTCGTTCATCTAGCACCAAGGGAACGGGTTGCAGGAGACAATTTTTCTCTGCATTGTCAGTCTGTTTCCTAGTGCCGGTTTGAAGTTCCTGCAGTTTTCACTGTAAAACCGAGTTGGAGCTAGTAACTCCCCATATATATGTATGGAATGGAGTTTGCAACTGAAAAGAAACTTTGTGTAACCAACCAGCTAGGTGAAGAGCGGCTTTCACACACACTTATCTCTCAGAACTGAGCAAGTGGAGAGACGTTCGTTCATCTAGCACCAAGGGAACGGGTTGCAGGAGACACTTTTTCTCTGCTTTCTCAGTCTTTTTCCTAGTGCCGGTATGAAGTTCCTGCAGTTTTCACTGTAAAACCGAGTTGGAGCTTCTACCTCCCCATATATATGTATGGAATGGAGTTTGCAACTGAAAAGAAACTTGGTGTTCCCAACAAGCTAGGTGAAGGACGGCTTTCACACACACTTACCCCTCAGAACTGAGCAAGTGGAGAGACGATCGTTCATCTAGCACCAAGGGAACGGGTTGAAGGAGACAATTTTTGTCTGCTTTCTCAGTCTGTTTCCTAGTGCCGGTTTGAAGTTCCTGCAGTTTTCACTGTAAAACCGAGTTGGAGCTAGTACCTCCCCATATATATGTATGGAATGGAGTATGCAACTAAAAAGAAACTTTGTGTTCCCAACAACCTAGGTGAAGGACGGCTTTCACACACACATATCTCTCAGAACTGAGCAAGTGGAGAGACGTTCGTTCATCTAGCACCAAGGGAACTGATGCAGGAGACACTTTTTCTCTGCTTTCTCAGTCTGTTTCCCAGTGCCGGTTTGAAGTTCCTGCAGTTTTCACTGTCAAACATAGTTGGAGCTAGTACCTCCCCATATATATGTATGGAATGGAGTTTGCAACTGAAAAGAAACTTTGTGTTCCCAACAAGCTAGTTGAAGGACGGCCTTCACACACACTTATCTCTCAGAACTGAGCAAGTGGAGAGACGTTCGTTCATCTAACACCAAGGGAACGGGTTGCAGGAGACACTTTTTCTCTGCTTTCTCAGTCTGTTTCCTAGTACCGGTTTGAAGTTCCTGCAGTTTTCACTGTAAAACCGAGTTGGAGCTAGTACCTCCCCATATATATGTATAGAATGGAGTTTGCAACTGAAAAGAAACTTTGTGTTCCCAACAAGCTAGGTGAAGGACAGCTTTCACACAGAATTATCTCTCAGAACTGAGCAAGTGGAGAGACGTTAGTTCATCTAGCACCAAGTGAACGGGTTGCAGGAGACACTTTTTCTCTGCTTTCTCAGTCTGTTTCCTAGTGAAGGTTTGAAGTTCCTGCAGTTTTCACTGTAAAACCGAGTTGGAGCTTCTACCTCCCCATATATATGTATGGAATGGAGTTTGCAACTGAAAAGAAACTTTGTGTTCCCAACAAGCTAGGTGAAGGACGGCTTTCACACACACTTATCTCTCGGAACTGAGCAAGTGGAGAGACGATCGTTCATCTAGCACCAAGGGAACGGGTTGCAGGAGACACTTTTTCTCTGCTTTCTCAGTCTGTTTCCTAGTGCCGGTTTCAAGTTCCTGCAGTTTTCACTGTCAAACCGAGTTGGAGCTAGTACCTCCCCATATATATGTATGGAATGGAGTTTGCAACTGAAAAGAAACTTTGTGTTCCCAACAAGCTAGTTGAAGGATGGCTTTCACACACACATATCTCTCAGAACTGAGCAAGTGGAGAGACGTTCGTTCATCTAGCACCAAGGGAACGGGTTGCAGGAGACAATTTTTCTCTGCATTGTCAGTCTGTTTCCTAGTGCCGGTTTGAAGTTCCTGCAGTTTTCACTGTAAAACCGAGTTGGAGCTAGTAACTCCCCATATATATGTATGGAATGGAGTTTGCAACTGAAAAGAAACTTTGTGTAACCAACCAGCTAGGTGAAGAGCGGCTTTCACACACACTTATCTCTCAGAACTGAGCAAGTGGAGAGACGTTCGTTCATGTAGCACCAAGGGAACGGGTTGCAGGAGACACTTTTTCTCTGCTTTCTCAGTCTGTTTCCTAGTGCCGGTTTGAAGTTCCTGCAGTTTTCACTGTAAAACCGAGTTGGAGCTTGTAACTCCCCACATATATGTATGGAATGGAGTTTGCAACTGAAAAGAAACTTTGTGTTCCCAGCAAGCTAGGTGAAGGACGGGTTTCACACACACTTATCTCTCAGAACTGAGCAAGTGGAGAGACGTTCGTTCATCTAGCACCAAGGGAACGGGTTGCAGGGGACACTTTTCTCTGCTTTCTCAGTCTGTTTCCTAGTGCCGGTAGGAAGTTCCTGCAGTTTTCACTGTAAAACCGAGTTGGAGCTTCTACCTCGCCATATATATGTATGGAATGGAGTTTGCAACTGAAAAGAAACTTTGTGTTCCCAACAAGCTAGGTGAAGGACGGCTTTCACACACACTTATCTCTCAGAACTGAGCAAGTGGAGAGACGTTCGTTCATCTAGCACCAAGGGAAGGGGTTGCAGGAGACACTTTTTCTCTGCTTTCTCAGTCTGTTTCCTAGTGCCGGTTTGAAGATCCTGCAGTTTTCACTGTAAAACCCAGTTGGAGCTTCTAACTACCCATATATATGTATGGAATGGAGTTTGCAACTGAAAAGAAACTTTGTGTTCCCAACAAGCTAGGTGATGGACAGCTTTCACACACACATATCTCTCAGAACTGAGCAAGTTGAGAGACGTTCGTTCATCTAGCACCAAGGGAACGGGTTGCAGGAGACACTTTTTCTCTGCTTTCTCAGTCTGTTTCCTAGTGCCGGTTGGAAGTTCCTGCAGTTTTCACTGTAAAAACGAGTTGGAGCTAGTACCTCCCCGTATATATGTATGGAATGGAGTTTGCAACTGAAAAGAAACTTTGTGTTCCCAACAAGCTAGGTGAAGGACGGCTTTCACACACACTTATCTCTCAGAACTGAGCAAGTGAGAGACGTTCGTTCATCTAGCACCAAGGGAACTGGTTGCAGGAGACACTTTTTCTCTGCTTTCTCAGTCTGTTTCCTACTGCCGGTTTGAAGTTCCTGCAGTTTTCACTGTAAAACCGAGTTGGAGCTAGTACCTCCCCATATATATGTATGGAATGGAGTTTGCAACTGAAAAGAAACTTTGTGTAACCAACAAGCTATGTGAAGAGCGGCTTTCACACACACTTATCTCTCAGAACTGAGCAAGTGGAGAGATGTTCGTTCATGTAGCACCAAGGGAACGGGTTGCAGGAGACACTATTTCTCTGCTTTCTCAGTTTGTTTCCTAGTGTCGGTTTGAAGTTCCTGCAGTTTTCACTGTAAAACCGAGTTGGAGCTAGTACCTCCTCATATATATGTATGGAATGGAGTTTGCAACTGAAAAGAAACATTGTGTTCCCAACAAGCTAGGTGAAGGACGGCTTCACACACACTTATCTCTCAGAACTGAGCAATTGGAGAGACGTTCGTTCATCTAGCACCAAGGGAACGGGTTGCAGGAGACACTTTTTCTCTGCTTTCTCAGTCTTTTTCCTAGTGCCGGTTTGAAGTTCCTGCAGTTTTCACTGTCAAACCGAGTTGGAGCTAGTACCTCCCCATATATATGTATGGAATGGAGTTTGCAACTGAAAAGAAACTTTGTGTAACCAACAAGCTAGGTGAAGAGCGGCTTTCACACACACTTATCTCTCAGAACTGAGCAAGTGGAGAGACGTTCGTTCATGTAGCACCAAGGGGACGGGTTGCAGGAGACACTTTTTCTCTGCTTTCTCAGTCTGTTTCCTAGTGCCGGTTTGAAGTTCCTGCAGTTTTCACTGTAAAACCGAGTTGGAGCTTGTAACTCCCCACATATATGTATGGAATGGAGTTTGTAACTGAAAAGAAACTTTGTGTAACCAACAAGCTAGGTGAAGAGCGGCTTTCACACACACTTATCTCTCAGAACTGAGCAGGTGGAGAGACGTTCGTTCATCTAGCACCAAGGGAACGGGTTGCAGGAGACACTTTTTCTCTGCTTTCTCAGTCTGTTTCCTAGTGCCGGTTTGAAGTTCCTGCAGTTTTCACTGTAAAACCGAGTTGGAGCTTGTAACTCCCCACATATATGTATGGAATGGAGTTTGCAACTGAAAAGAAACTTTGTCTTCCCAGCAAGCTAGGTGAAGGACGGCTTTCACACACACTTATCTCTCAGAACTGAGCAAGTGGAGAGACGTTCGTTCATCTAGCACCAAGGGAAGGGGTTGCAGGAGACACTTTTTCTCTGCTTTCTCAGTCTGTTTCCTAGTGCCGGTTTGAAGATCCTGCAGTTTTCACTGTAAAACCCAGTTGGAGCTTCTAACTACCCATATATATGTATGGAATGGAGTTTGCAACTGAAAAGAAACTTTGTGTTCCCAACAAGCTAGGTGATGGACAGCTTTCACACACACATATCTCTCAGAACTGAGCAAGTTGAGAGACGTTCGTTCATCTAGCACCAAGGGAACGGGTTGCAGGAGACACTTTTTCTCTGCTTTCTCAGTCTGTTTCCTAGTGCCGGTTGGAAGTTCCTGCAGTTTTCACTGTAAAAACGAGTTGGAGCTAGTACCTCCCCGTATATATGTATGGAATGGAGTTTGCAACTGAAAAGAAACTTTGTGTTCCCAACAAGCTAGGTGAAGGACGGCTTTCACACACACTTATCTCTCAGAACTGAGCAAGTGAGAGACGTTCGTTCATCTAGCACCAAGGGAACTGGTTGCAGGAGACACTTTTTCTCTGCTTTCTCAGTCTGTTTCCTACTGCCGGTTTGAAGTTCCTGCAGTTTTCACTGTAAAACCGAGTTGGAGCTAGTACCTCCCCATATATATGTATGGAATGGAGTTTGCAACTGAAAAGAAACTTTGTGTAACCAACAAGCTATGTGAAGAGCGGCTTTCACACACACTTATCTCTCAGAACTGAGCAAGTGGAGAGATGTTCGTTCATGTAGCACCAAGGGAACGGGTTGCAGGAGACACTATTTCTCTGCTTTCTCAGTTTGTTTCCTAGTGTCGGTTTGAAGTTCCTGCAGTTTTCACTGTAAAACCGAGTTGGAGCTAGTACCTCCTCATATATATGTATGGAATGGAGTTTGCAACTGAAAAGAAACATTGTGTTCCCAACAAGCTAGGTGAAGGACGGCTTCACACACACTTATCTCTCAGAACTGAGCAATTGGAGAGACGTTCGTTCATCTAGCACCAAGGGAACGGGTTGCAGGAGACACTTTTTCTCTGCTTTCTCAGTCTTTTTCCTAGTGCCGGTTTGAAGTTCCTGCAGTTTTCACTGTCAAACCGAGTTGGAGCTAGTACCTCCCCATATATATGTATGGAATGGAGTTTGCAACTGAAAAGAAACTTTGTGTAACCAACAAGCTAGGTGAAGAGCGGCTTTCACACACACTTATCTCTCAGAACTGAGCAAGTGGAGAGACGTTCGTTCATGTAGCACCAAGGGAACGGGTTGCAGGAGACACTTTTTCTCTGCTTTCTCAGTCTGTTTCCTAGTGCCGGTTTGAAGTTCCTGCAGTTTTCACTGTAAAACCGAGTTGGAGCTTGTAACTCCCCACATATATGTATGGAATGGAGTTTGTAACTGAAAAGAAACTTTGTGTAACCAACAAGCTAGGTGAAGAGCGGCTTTCACACACACTTATCTCTCAGAACTGAGCAGGTGGAGAGACGTTCGTTCATCTAGCACCAAGGGAACGGGTTGCAGGAGACACTTTTTCTCTGCTTTCTCAGTCTGTTTCCTAGTGCCGGTTTGAAGTTCCTGCAGTTTTCACTGTAAAACCGAGTTGGAGCTTGTAACTCCCCACATATATGTATGGAATGGAGTTTGCAACTGAAAAGAAACTTTGTCTTCCCAGCAAGCTAGGTGAAGGACGGGTTTCACACACACTTATCTCTCTGAACTGAGCAAGTGGAGAGACGTTCGTTCATCTAGCACCAAGGGAACGGGTTGCAGGAGACACTTTTTCTCTGCTTTCTCAGTCTGTTTCCTAGTGCCGGTTTGAAGTTCCTGCAGTTTTCACTGTAAAACCGAGTTGGAGCTATTACCTCCCCATATATATGTATGGAATGGAGTTTGCAACTGAAAAGAAACTTTGTGTTCCCAACAAGCTAGGTGAAGGACAGCTTTCACACAGAATTATCTCTCAGAACTGAGCAAGTGGAGAGACTTTAGTTCATCTAGCACCAAGTGAACGGGTTGCAGGAGACACTTTTTCTCTGCTTTCTCAGTCTGTTTCCTAGTGCCGGTTTGAAGTTCCTGCAGTTTTCACTGTAAAACCGAGTTGGAGCTTCTACCTCCCCATATATATGTATGGAATGGAGTTTGCAACTGAAAAGAAACTTTGTGTTCCCAACAAGCTAGGTGAAGGACGGCTTTCACACACACTTATCTCTCGGAACTGAGCAAGTGGAGAGACGATCGTTCATCTAGCACCAAGGGAACGGGTTGCAGGAGACACTTTTTCTCTGCTTTCTCAGTCTGTTTCCTAGTGCCGGTTTGAAGTTCCTGCAGTTTTCACTGTCAAACCGAGTTGGAGTTAGTACCTCCCCATATATATGTATGGAATGGAGTTTGCAACTGAAAAGAAACTTTGTGTTCCCAACAAGCTAGTTGAAGGATGGCTTTCACACACACATATCTCTCAGAACTGAGCAAGTGGAGAGACGTTCGTTCATCTAGCACCAAGGGAACGGGTTGCAGGAGACAATTTTTCTCTGCATTGTCAGTCTGTTTCCTAGTGCCGGTTTGAAGTTCCTGCAGTTTTCACTGTAAAACCGAGTTGGAGCTAGTAACTCCCCATATATATGTATGGAATGGAGTTTGCAACTGAAAAGAAACTTTGTGTAACCAACAAGCTAGGTGAAGAGCGGCTTTCACACACACTTATCTCTCAGAACTGAGCAAGTGGAGAGACGTTCGTTCATGTAGCACCAAGGGAACGGGTTGCAGGAGACACTTTTTCTCTGCTTTCTCAGTCTGTTTCCTAGTGCCGGTTTGAAGTTCCTGCAGTTTTCACTGTAAAACCGAGTTGGAGCTTGTAACTCCCCACATATATGTATGGAATGGAGTTTGCAACTGAAAAGAAACTTTGTGTTCCCAGCAAGCTAGGTGAAGGACGGGTTTCACACACACTTATCTCTCAGAACTGAGCAAGTGGAGAGACGTTCGTTCATCTAGCACCAAGGGAACGGTTTGCAGGAGACACTTTTCTCTGCTTTCTCAGTCTGTTTCCTAGTGCCGGTAGGAAGTTCCTGCAGTTTTCACTGTAAAACCGAGTTGGAGCTTCTACCTCCCCATATATATGTATGGAATGGAGTTTGCAACTGAAAAGAAACTTTGTGTTCCCAACAAGCTAGGTGAAGGACGGCTTTCACACACACTTATCTCTCAGAACTGAGCAAGTGGAGAGACGTTCGTTCATCTAGCACCAAGGGAACGGGTTGCAGGAGACACTTTTTCTCTGCTTTCTCAGTCTGTTTCCTAGTGCCGGTTTGAAGTTCCTGCAGTTTTCACTGTAAAACCCAGTTGGAGCTTCTAACTACCCATATATATGTATGGAATGGAGTTTGCAACTGAAAAGAAACTTTGTGTTCCCAACAAGCTAGGTGATGGACAGCTTTCACACACACATATCTCTCAGAACTGAGCAAGTGGAGAGACGTTCGTTCATCTAGCACCAAGGGAACGGGTTGCAGGAGACACTTTTTCTCTGCTTTCTCAGTCTGTTTCCTAGTGCCGGTTTGAAGTTCCTGCAGTTTTCACTGTAAAACCGAGTTGGAGCTTGTAACTCCCCACATATATGTATGGAATGGAGTTTGCAACTGAAAAGAAACTTTGTGTTCCCAGCAAGCTAGGTGAAGGACGGGTTTCACACACACTTATCTCTCAGAACTGAGCAAGTGGAGAGACGTTCGTTCATCTAGCACCAAGGGAACGGGTTGCAGGAGACACTTTTCTCTGCTTTCTCAGTCTGTTTCCTAGTGCCGGTAGGAAGTTCCTGCAGTTTTCACTGTAAAACCGAGTTGGAGCTTCTACCTCCCCATATATATGTATGGAATGGAGTTTGCAACTGAAAAGAAACTTTGTGTTCCCAACAAGCTAGGTGAAGGACGGCTTTCACACACACTTATCTCTCAGAACTGAGCAAGTGGAGAGACGTTCGTTCATCTAGCACCAAGGGAACGGGTTGCAGGAGACACTTTTTCTCTGCTTTCTCAGTCTGTTTCCTAGTGCCGGTTTGAAGTTCCTGCAGTTTTCACTGTAAAACCCAGTTGGAGCTTCTAACTACCCATATATATGTATGGAATGGAGTTTGCAACTGAAAAGAAACTTTGTGTTCCCAACAAGCTAGGTGAAGGACAGCTTTCACACACACATATCTCTCAGAACTGAGCAAGTTGAGAGACGTTCGTTCATCTAGCACCAAGGGAACGGGTTGCAGGAGACACTTTTTCTCTGCTTTCTCAGTCTGTTTCCTAGTGCCGGTTGGATGTTCCTGCAGTTTTCACTGTAAAAACGAGTTGGAGCTAGTACCTCCCCGTATATATGTATGGAATGGAGTTTGCAACTGAAAAGAAACTTTGTGTTCCCAACAAGCTAGGTGAAGGACGGCTTTCACACACACTTATCTCTCAGAACTGAGCAAGTGAGAGACGTTCGTTCATCTAGCACCAAGGGAACTGGTTGCAGGAGACACTTTTTCTCTGCTTTCTCAGTCTGTTTCCTACTGCCGGTTGGAAGTTCCTGCAGTTTTCACTGTAAAACCGAGTTGGAGCTAGTACCTCCCCATATATATGTATGGAATGGAGTTTGCAACTGAAAAGAAACTTTGTGTAACCAACAAGCTATGTGAAGAGCGGCTTTCACACACACTTATCTCTCAGAACTGAGCAAGTGGAGAGACGTTCGTTCATGTAGCACCAAGGGAACGGGTTGCAGGAGACACTATTTCTCTGCTTTCTCAGTCTGTTTCCTAGTGCCGGTTTGAAGTTCCTGCAGTTTTCACTGTAAAACCGAGTTGGAGCTTGTAACTCCCCACATATATGTATGGAATGGAGTTTGCAACTGAAAAGAAACTTTGTGTTCCCAGCAAGCTAGGTGAAGGACGGGTTTCACACACACTTATCTCTCAGAACTGAGCAAGTGGAGAGACGTTCGTTCATCTAGCACCAAGGGAACGGGTTGCAGGAGACACTTTTCTCTGCTTTCTCAGTCTGTTCCCTAGTGCCGGTAGGAAGTTCCTGCAGTTTTCACTGTAAAACCGAGTTGGAGCTTCTACCTCCCCATATATATGTATGGAATGGAGTTTGCAACTGAAAAGAAACTTTGTGTTCCCAACAAGCTAGGTGAAGAACGGCTTTCACACACACTTATCTCTCAGAACTGAGCAAGTGGAGAGATGTTCGTTCATCTAGCACCAAGGGAACGGGTTGCAGGAGACAATTTTTCTCTGCTTTGTCAGTCTGTTTCCTAGTGCCGGTTTGAAGTTCCTGCAGTTTTCACTGTAAAACCGAGTTGAAGCTAGTAACTCCCCATATATATGTATGGAATGGAGTTTGCAACTGAAAAGAAACTTTGTGTAACCAACAAGCTAGGTGAAGAGCGGCTTTCACACACACTTATCTCTCAGAACTGAGCAAGTGGAGAGACGTTCGTTCATGTAGCACCAAGGGAACGGGTTGCAGGAGACACTTTTTCTCTGCTTTCTCAGTCTGTTTCCTAGTGCCGGTTTGAAGTTCCTGCAGTTTTCACTGTAAAACCGAGTTGGAGCTTGTAACTCCCCACATATATGTATGGAATGGAGTTTGCAACTGAAAAGAAACTTTGTGTTCCCAGCAAGCTAGGTGAAGGATGGGTTTCACACACACTTATCTCTCAGAACAGAGCAAGTGGAGAGACGTTCGTTCATCTAGCACCAAGGGAACGGGTTGCAGGAGACACTTGTTCTCTGCTTTCTCAGTATTTTTCCTAGTGCCGGTTTGAAGTTCCTGCAGTTTTCACTGTAAAACCGAGTTGGAGCTTCTACCTCCCCTTATATATGTATGGAATGGAGTTTGCAACTGAAAAGAAACTTTGTGTAACCAACAAGCTAGGTGAAGAGCGGCTTTCACACACACTTATCTCTCAGAACTGAGCAAGTGGAGAGACGTTCGTTCATGTAGCACCAAGGGAACGGGTTGCAGGAGACACTTTTTCTCTGCTTTCTCAGTCTGTTTCCTAGTGCCGGTTTGAAGTTCCTGCAGTTTTCACTGTAAAACCGAGTTTGAGCTTGTAACTCCCCACATATATGTATGGAATGGAGTTTGTAACTGAAAAGAAACTTTGTGTAACCAACAAGCTAGGTGAAGAGCGGCTTTCACACACACTTATCTCTCAGAACTGAGCAAGTGGAGAGACGTTCGTTCATGTAGCACCAAGGGAACGGGTTGCAGGAGACACTTTTTCTCTGCTTTCTCAGTCTGTTTCCTAGTGCCGGTTTGAAGTTCCTGCAGTTTTCACTGTAAAACCGAGTTGGAGCTTGTAACTCCCCACATATATGTATGGAATGGAGTTTGCAACTGAAAAGAAACTTTGTGTTCCCAGCAAGCTAGGTGAAGGATGGGTTTCACACACACTTATCTCTCAGAACAGAGCAAGTGGAGAGATGTTCGTTCATCTAGCACCAAGGGAACGGGTTGCAGGAGACACTTGTTCTCTGCTTTCTCAGTATTTTTCCTAGTGCCGGTTTGAATTCCTGCAGTTTTCACTGTAAAACCGAGTTGGAGCTTCTACCTCCCCATATATATGTATGGAATGGAGTTTGCAACTGAAAAGAAACTTTGTGTAACCAACAAGCTAGGTGAAGAGCGGCTTTCACACACACTTATCTCTCAGAACTGAGCAAGTGGAGAGACGTTCGTTCATGTAGCACCAAGGGAACGGGTTGCAGGAGACACTTTTTCTCTGCTTTCTCAGTCTGTTTCCTAGTGCCGGTTTGAAGTTCCTGCAGTTTTCACTGTAAAACCGAGTTGGAGCTTGTAACTCCCCACATATATGTATGGAATGGAGTTTGTAACTGAAAAGAAACTTTGTGTAACCAACAAGCTAGGTGAAGAGCGGCTTTCACACACACTTATCTCTCAGAACTGAGCAAGTGGAGAGACGTTCGTTCATCTAGCACCAAGGGAACGGGTTGCAGGAGACACTTTTTCTCTGCTTTCTCAGTCTGTTTCCTAGTGCCGGTTTGAAGTTCCTGCAGTTTTCACTGTAAAACCGAGTTGGAGCTTGTAACTCCCCACATATATGTATGGAATGGAGTTTGCAACTGAAAAGAAACTTTATGTAACCAACAAGCTAGGTGAAGAGCGGCTTTCACACACACTTATCTCTCAGAACTGAGCAAGTGGAGAGACGTTCGTTCATGTAGCACCAAGGGAACGGGTTGCAGGAGACACTTTTTCTCTGCTTTCTCAGTCTGTTTCCTAGTGCCGGTTTGAAGTTCCTGCAGTTTTCACTGTAAAACCGAGTTGGAGCTTGTAACTCCCCACATATATGTATGGAATGGAGTTTGCAACTGAAAAGAAACTTTGTGTTCCCAGCAAGCTAGGTGAAGGATGGGTTTCACACACACTTATCTCTCAGAACAGAGCAAGTGGAGAGACGTTCGTTCATCTAGCACCAAGGGAACGGGTTGCAGGAGACACTTGTTCTCTGCTTTCTCAGTATTTTTCCTAGTGCCGGTTTGAAGTTCCTGCAGTTTTCACTGTAAAACCGAGTTGGAGCTTCTACCTCCCCATATATATGTATGGAATGGAGTTTGCAACTGAAAAGAAACTTTGTGTAACCAACAAGCTAGGTGAAGAGCGGCTTTCACACACACTTATCTCTCAGAACTGAGCAAGTGGAGAGACGTTCGTTCATGTAGCACCAAGGGAACGGGTTGCAGGAGACACTTTTTCTCTGCTTTCTCAGTCTGTTTCCTAGTGCCGGTTTGAAGTTCCTGCAGTTTTCACTGTAAAACCGAGTTGGAGCTTGTAACTCCCCACATATATGTATGGAATGGAGTTTGTAACTGAAAAGAAACTTTGTGTAACCAACAAGCTAGGTGAAGAGCGGCTTTCACACACACTTATCTCTCAGAACTGAGCAAGTGGAGAGACGTTCGTTCATGTAGCACCAAGGGAACGGGTTGCAGGAGACACTTTTTCTCTGCTTTCTCAGTCTGTTTCCTAGTGCCGGTTTGAAGTTCCTGCAGTTTTCACTGTAAAACCGAGTTGAAGCTTGTAACTCCCCACATATATGTATGGAATGGAGTTTGCAACAGAAAAGAAACTTTGTGTTCCCAGCAAGCTAGGTGAAGGATGGGTTTCACACACACTTATCTCTCAGAACAGAGCAAGTGGAGAGACGTTCGTTCATCTAGCACCAAGGGAACGGGTTGCAGGAGACACTTGTTCTCTGCTTTCTCAGTATTTTTCCTAGTGCCGGTTTGAAGTTCCTGCAGTTTTCACTGTAAAACCGAGTTGGAGCTTCTACCTCCCCATATATATGTATGGAATGGAGTTTGCAACTGAAAAGAAACTTTGTGTAACCAACAAGCTAGGTGAAGAGCGGCTTTCACACACACTTATCTCTCAGAACTGAGCAAGTGGAGAGACGTTCGTTCATGTAGCACCAAGGGAACGGGTTGCAGGAGACACTTTTTCTCTGCTTTCTCAGTCTGTTTCCTAGTGCCGGTTTGAAGTTCCTGCAGTTTTCACTGTAAAACCGAGTTGGAGCTTGTAACTCCCCACATATATGTATGGAATGGAGTTTGTAACTGAAAAGAAACTTTGTGTAACCAACAAGCTAGGTGAAGAGCGGCTTTCACACACACTTATCTCTCAGAACTGAGCAAGTGGAGAGACGTTCGTTCATCTAGCACCAAGGGAACGGGTTGCAGGAGACACTTTTTCTCTGCTTTCTCAGTCTGTTTCCTAGTGCCGGTTTGAAGTTCCTGCAGTTTTCACTGTAAAACCGAGTTGGAGCTTGTAACTCCCCACATATATGTATGGAATGGAGTTTGCAACTGAAAAGAAACTTTGTCTTCCCAGCAAGCTAGGTGAAGGACGGGTTTCACACACACTTATCTCTCAGAACTGAGCAAGTTGAGAGACGTTCGTTCATCTAGCACCAAGGGAACGGGTTGCAGGAGACACTTTTTCTCTGCTTTCTCAGTCTGTTTCCTACTGCCGGTTTGAAGTTCCTGCAGTTTTCACTGTAAAACCGAGTTGGAGCTAGTAACTCCCCATATATATGTATGGAATGGAGTTTGCAACTGAAAAGAAACTTTGTGTAACCAACAAGCTAGTTGAAGAGCGGCTTTCACACACACTTATCTCTCAGAACTGAGCAAGTGGAGAGACGTTCGTTCATGTAGCACCAAGGTAACGGGTTGCAGGAGACACTTTTTCTCTGCTTTCTCAGTCTGTTTCCTAGTGCCGGCTTGAAGTTCCTGCAGTTTTCACTGTAAATCCCTTTTGGAGCTAGTACCTCCCAATATATATGTATGGACTGAAGTTTGCAACTGGAAAGAAACTTTGTGTTCCCAACAAGATAGGTGAAGAGCGGCTTTCACACACACTTATCTCTCAGAACTGAGCAAGTGGAGAGACGTTCGTTCATCTAGCACCAAGGGAACGGGTTTCAGGAGACACTTTTTCTCTGCTTTCTCAGTCTGTTTCCTAGTGCCGGTTTGAAGTTCCTGCAGTTTTCATTGTAAAACGGAGTTGGAGCTAGTACCTCCCCATATATATGTATGGAATGGAGTTTGCAACTGAAAAGAAACTTTGTGTTCCCAACAAGCTAGGTGAAGGACGGCTTTCACACACACTTATCTCTCAGAACTGAGCAAGTGGAGAGATGTTCGTTCATCTAGCACCAAGGGAACGGGTTTCAGGAGACACTTTTTCTCTGCTTTCTCAGTCTGTTTCCTAGTGCCGGTTTGAAGTTCCTGCAGTTTTCACTGTAAAACCGAGTTGGAGCTGGTACCTCCCCATATATATATATGGAATGGAGTTTGCAACTGAAAAGAAACTTTGTGTTCCCAACAAGCTAGGTGAAGGACGGCTTTCACACACACTTATCTCTCAGAACTGAGCAAGTGGAGAGACGTTCGTTCATCTAGCACCAATGGAACCGGTTGCAGGAGACACCTTTTCTCTGCTTTCTCAGTTTCTTTCCTAGTGCCGGTTTGAAGTTCCTGCAGTTTTCACTGTAAAACCGAGTTGGAGCTAGTACCTCCCCATATATATGTATGGAATGGAGTTTGCAACTGAAAAGAAACTTTGTGTTCCCAACAAGCTAGGTGAAGGACGGCTTTCACACACACTTATCTCTCAGAACTGAGCAAGTGGAGAGACGTTCGTTCATCTAGCACCAATGGAACCGGTTGCAGGAGACACCTTTTCTCTGCTTTCTCAGTTTCTTTCCTAGTGCCGGTTTGAAGTTCCTGCAGTTTTCACTGTCAAACCGAGTTGGAGCTTCTACCTCCCCATATATATGTATGGAATGGAGTTTGCAACTGAAAAGAAACTTTGTGTTCCCAACAAGCTAGGTTAAGGACGGCTTTCACACACACATATCTCTCAGAACTGAGCAAGTGGAGAGACGTTCGTTCATCTAGCACCAAGGGAAAGGGTTGCAGGAGACACTTTTTCTCTGCTTTCTCAGTCTGTTTCCTAGTGCCGGTTTGAAGTTCCTGCATTTTTCACTGTAAAACCGAGTTGGAGCTAGTACTTTGCCATATATATGTATGGAATTGAGTTTGCAACTGAAAAGAAACTTTGTGTTCCCAACAAGCTAGGTGAAGTACGGCTTTCACACACACTTATCTCTCAGAACTGAGCAAGTGGAGAGACGTTCGTTCATCTAGCACCAAGGGAACGGGTTGCAGGAGACACTTTTTCTCTGTTTTCTCAGTCTGTTTCCTAGTGCCGGTTTGAAGTTCCTGCAGTTTTCACTGTAAAATCGAGTTGGAGCTAGTACCTCCCCATATATATGTATGGAATGGAGTTTGCAACTGAAAAGAAACTTTGTGTTCCCAACAAGCTAGGTGAAGGACGGCTTTCACACACACATATCTCTCGAACTGAGCAAGTGGAGAGACGTTCGTTCATCTAGCACCAAGGGAACGGGTTGCAGGAGACACTTTTTCTGTGCTTTCTCAGTATGTTTCCTAGTGCCGGTTTGAAGTTCCTGCAGTTTTCACTGTAAAACCGAGTTGGAGCTAGTACCTCCCCATATACATGTATGGAATGGAGTTTGCAACTGAAAAGAAACTTTGTGTTCCCAACAAGCTAGGTGAAGGACGGCTTTCACACACACTTATCTCTCAGAACTGAGCAAGTGGAGAGACGTTCGTTCATCTAGCACCAATTGAACGGGTTGCAGGAGACAATTTTTCTCTGTTTTCTCAGTCTGTTTCCTAATGCCGGTTTGAAGTTCCTGCAGTTTTCACTGTAAAACCGATTTTGAGCTAGTACTTCCCATATATATGTATGGAATGGAGTTTGCAACTGAAAGAAACTTTGTGTTCCCAACAAGCTTGTTGAAGGACGGCTTTCACACACACTTAGCTCTCAGAACTGACCAAGTGGTGAAACGTTCGTTCATCTAGCACCAAGGAAACGGGTTGCAGGAGACAATTTTTCTCTGCTTTCTCAGTCTGTTTCCGAGTGCCGGTTTGAAGTTCCTGCAGTTATCCCTGTAAAACTTGTTGGAACTAGTACCTCCTCATATAAATGTATGGAATGGAGTTTGCAACTGAAAAGAAACTTTGTGTTCCCAACAAGCTAGATGAAGGACGGGTTTCACACACACTTACCTCTCGGAACTGAGCAAGTGGAGAGACGTTCGTTCATCTAGCACCAAGGGAACGGGTTGCAGGAGACATTTTTTCTCTGCTTTCTCAGTCTGTTTCCTAGTGCCGGTTTGAAGTTCCTGCAGTTTTCACTGTAAAACCGAGTTGGAGCTTCTACCTCCCCATATATATATATGGAATGGAGTTTGCAACTGAAAAGAAACTTTGTGTTCCCAACAAGCTAGTTGAAGGACGGCTTTCACACACCCTTATCTCTCAGAACTGAGCAAGTGGAGAGACGTTCGTTCATCTAGCACCAAGGGAACGGGTTTCAGGAGACACTTTTTCTCTGCTTTCTCAGTCTGTTTCCTAGTGCCGGTTTGAAGTTCCTGCATTTTTCACTGTAAAACCGAGTTGGAGCTTGTACTTCGCCATATATATGTATGGAATGGAGTTTGCAACTGAAAAGAAACTTTGTGTTCCCAACAAGCTAGGTGAAGTACGGCTTTCACACACACTTATCTCTCAGAACTGAGCAATTGGAGAGACGTTCGTTCATCTAGCACCAAGGGAACGGGTTGCAGGAGACACTTTTTCTCTGCTTTCTCAGTCTGTTATCTAGTGCCGGTTTGAAGTTCCTGCAGTTTTCACTGTAAAACCCTTTTGGAGCTAGTACCTCCCCATATATATGTATGGAATGAAGTTTGCAACTGAAAAGAAACTTTGTGTTCCCAACAAGATAGGTGAAGAGCGGCTTTCACACACACTTATCTCTCAGAACTGAGCAAGTGGAGAGACGTTCGTTCATCTAGCACCAAGGGAACGGGTTGCAGGAGACACTTTTTCTCTGCTTTCTCAGTCTGTTTCCTAGTGCCGGTTTGAAGTTCCTGCAGTTTTCACTGTCAAACCGAGTTGGAGCTTCTACCTCCCCATATATATGTATGGAATGGAGTTTGCAACTGAAAAGAAACTTTGTTTTCCCAACAAGCTAGGTGAAGGACGGCTTTCACACGCACTTATCTCTCAGAACTGAGCAAGTGGAGAGACGTTCGTTCATCTAGCACCAAGGGAACGGGTTGCAGGAGACACTTTTTCTCTGCTTCCTCAGTCTGTTTCCTAGTGCCGGTTTGAAGTTCCTGCAGTTTTCACTGTAAATCCGAGTTGGAGCTAGTACCTCCCCATATATATATATGGAATGGAGTTTGCAACTGAAAAGAAACTTTGTGTTCCCAACAAGCTAGTTGAAGGACCGCTTTCACACACACTTATCTCTCAGAACTGAGCAAGTGGAGAGACGTTCGTTCATCTAGCACCAAGGGAACGCGTTGCAGGAGACACTTTTTCTCTGCTTTCTCAGTCTGTTTCCTAGTGCCGGTTTGAAGTTCCTGCAGTTTTCACTGTAAAACCGAGTTGGAGCTAGTACCTCCCCATATATATGTATGGAATGGAGTTTGCAACTGAAAAGAAACTTTGTGTTCCCAACAAGCTAGGTGAAGTGCGGCTTTCACACACACTTATCTCTCAGAACTGAGCAAGAGGAGAGAGGTTCGTTCATCTAGCACCAAGGGAACGGGTTGCAGGAGACACTTTTTCTCTGCTTTCTCAGTCTGTTTCCTAATGCCGGTTTGAAGTTCCTGCAGTTTTCACTGTAAACCCTTTTGGAGCTAGTACCTCCCCATATATATGTATGGAATGAAGTTTGCAACTGAAAAGAACCTTTGTGTTCCCAACAAGCTAGGTGAAGAACGGCTTTCACACACACTTATCTCTCAGAACTGAGCAAATGGAGAGACGTTCGTTCATCTAGCACCAAGGGAACGGGTTGCAGGAGATACTTTTTCTCTGCTTTCTCAGTCTGTTTCCTAGTGCCGGTTTGAACTTCCTGCAGTTTTCACTGTAAAACATAGTTGGAGCTAGTACCTTCCCATATATATGTATGGAATGGAGTTTGCAACTGAAAAGAAACTTTGTGTTCCCAACAAGCTAGGTGAAGGACGGCTTTCACACACACTTATCTCTCAGAACAGAGCAAGTGGAGAGACGTTCGTTCATCTAGCACCAAGGGAACGGGTTGCAGGAGACACTTTTCTCTGCTTTATCAGTCTTTTTCCTAGTGCCGGTAGGAAGTTCCTGCAGTTTTCACTGTAAAACCGAGTTGGAGCTAGTACCTCCCCATATATATTTATGGAATGGAGTTTGCAACTGAAAAGAAACTTTGTGTTCCCAACAAGCTAGTTGAAGGACCGCTTTCACACACACTTATCTCTCAGAACTGAGCAAGTGGAGAGACGTTCGTTCATCTAGCACCAAGGGAACGGGTTGCAGGAGACACTTTTTCTCTGCTTTCTCAGTCTGTTTCCTAGTGCCGGTTTGAAGTTCCTGCAGTTTTCACTGTAAAACCGAGTTGGAGCTAGTACCTCCCCATATATATGTATGGAATGGAGTTTGCAACTGAAAAGAAACTTTGTGTTCCCAACAAGCTAGGTGAAGTGCGGCTTTCACACACACTTATCTCTCAGAACTGAGCAAGAGGAGAGAGGTTCGTTCATCTAGCACCAAGGGAACGGGTTGCAGGAGACACTTTTTCTCTGCTTTCTCAGTCTGTTTCCTAATGCCGGTTTGAAGTTCCTGCAGTTTTCACTGTAAACCCTTTTGGAGCTAGTACCTCCCCATATATATGTATGGAATGAAGTTTGCAACTGAAAAGAACCTTTGTGTTCCCAACAAGCTAGGTGAAGAACGGCTTTCACACACACTTATCTCTCAGAACTGAGCAAATGGAGAGACGTTCATTCATCTAGCACCAAGGGAACGGGTTGCAGGAGATACTTTTTCTCTGCTTTCTCAGTCTGTTTCCTAGTGCCGGTTTGAACTTCCTGCAGTTTTCACTGTAAAACATAGTTGGAGCTAGTACCTCCCCATATATATGTATGGAATGGAGTTTGCAACTGAAAAGAAACTTTGTGTTCCCAACAAGCTAGGTGAAGGACGGCTTTCACACACACTTATCTCTCAGAACAGAGCAAGTGGAGAGACGTTCGTTCATCTAGCACCAAGGGAACGGGTTGCAGGAGACACTTTTCTCTGCTTTCTCAGTCTTTTTCCTAGTGCCGGTAGGAAGTTCCTGCAGTTTTCACTGTAAAACCGAGTTGGAGCTAGTACCTCCCCATATATATTTATGGAATGGAGTTTGCAACTGAAAAGAAACTTTGTGTTCCCAACAAGCTAGGTGAAGTGCGGCTTTCACACACACTTATCTCTCAGAACTGAGCAAGAGGAGAGACGTTCGTTCATCTAGCACCAAGGGAACGGGTTGCAGGGACACTTTTTCTCTGCTTTCTCAGTCTGTTTCCTAGTGCCGGTTTGAAGTTCCTGCAGTTTTCACTGTAAATCCCTTTTGGAGCTAGTACCTCCCAATATATATGTATGGAATGAAGTTTGCAACTGAAAAGAAACTTTGTGTTCCCAACAAGATAGGTGAAGAGCGGCTTTCACACACACTTATCTCTGAGAACTGAGCAAGTGGAGAGACGTTCGTTCATCTAGCACCAAGGGAACGGGTTGCAGGAGACACATTTTCTCTGCTTTCTCAGTCTGTTTCCTAGTGCCGGTTTGAAGTTCCTGCAGTTTTCACTGTAAAACCGAGTTGGAGCTAGTACCTCCCCATATATATGTATGGAATGGAGTTTGCAACTGAAAAGAAACTTTGTGTTCCCAACAAGCTAGGTGAAGGACGGCTTTCACACACACTTATCTCTCAGAACTGAGCAAGTGAGAGACGTTCGTTCATCTAGCACCAAGGGAACTGGTTGCAGGAGACACTTTTTCTCTGCTTTCTCAGTCTGTTTCCTAGTGCCGGTTTGAAGTTCCTGCAGTTTTCACTGTAAAACCGAGTTGGAGCTAGTACCTCCCCACATATATGTATGGAATGGAGTTTGCAACTGAAAAGAAACTTTGTGTAACCAACAAGCTATGTGAAGAGCGGCTTTCACACACACTTATATCTCAGAACTGAGCAAGTGGAGAGACGTTCGTTCATGTAGCACCAAGGGAACGGGTTGCAGGAGACACTATTTCTCTGCTTTCTCAGTTTGTTTCCTAGTGCCGGTTTGAAGTTCCTGCAGTTTTCACTGTCAAAACGATTTGGAGCTTCTACCTCCCCATATATATGTATGGAATGGAGTTTGCAACTGAAAAGAAACATTGTGTTCCCAACAAGCTAGGTGAAGGACGGCTTTCACACACACTTATCTCTCAGAACTGAGCAAGTGGAGAGACGTTCGTTCATCTAGCACCAAGGGAACGGGTTGCAGGAGACACTTTTTCTCTGCTTTCTCAGTCTTTTTCCTAGTGCCGGTATGAAGTTCCTGCAGTTTTCACTGTAAAACCGAGTTGGAGCTTCTACCTCCCCATATATATGTATGGAATGGAGTTTGCAACTGAAAAGAAACTTGGTGTTCCCAACAAGCTTGGTGAAGGACGGCTTTCACACACACTTACCCCTCAGAACTGAGCAAGTGGAGAGACGATCGTTCATCTAGCACCAAGGGAACGGGTTGCAGGAGACAATTTTTGTCTGCTTTCTCAGTCTGTTTCCTAGTGCCGGTTTGAAGTTCCTGCAGTTTTCACTGTAAAACCGAGTTGGAGCTAGTACCTCCCCATATATATGTATGGAATGGAGTTTGCAACTGAAAAGAAACTTTGTGTTCCCAACAAGCTAGGTGAAGTGCGGCTTTCACACACACTTATCTCTCAGAACTGAGCAAGAGGAGAGACGTTCGTTCATCTAGCACCAAGGGAACGGGTTGCAGGAGACACTTTTTCTCTGCTTTCTCAGTCTGTTTCCTAATGCCGGTTTGAAGTTCCTGCAGTTTTCACTGTAAACCCTTTTGGAGCTAGTACCTCCCCATATATATGTATGGAATGAAGTTTGCAACTGAAAAGAACCTTTGTGTTCCCAACAAGCTAGGTGAAGGACGGCTTTCACACCACTTATCTCTCAGAACAGAGCAAGTGGAGAGACGTTCGTTCATCTAGCACCAAGGGAACGGGTTGCAGGAGACACTTTTCTCTGCTTTCTCAGTCTTTTTCCTAGTGCCGGTAGGAAGTTCCTGCAGTTTTCACTGTAAAACCGAGTTGGAGCTAGTACCTCCCCATATATATTTATGGAATGGAGTTTGCAACTGAAAAGAAACTTTGTGTTCCCAACAAGCTAGGTGAAGTGCGGCTTTCACACACACTTATCTCTCAGAACTGAGCAAGAGGAGAGACGTTCGTTCATCTAGCACCAAGGGAACGGGTTGCAGGGACACTTTTTCTCTGCTTTCTCAGTCTGTTTCCTAGTGCCGGTTTGAAGTTCCTGCAGTTTTCACTGTAAATCCCTTTTGGAGCTAGTACCTCCCAATATATATGTATGGAATGGAGTTTGCAACTGAAAAGAAACTTTGTGTTCCCAACAAGCTAGGTGAAGGACGGCTTTCACACACACTTATCTCTCAGAACTGAGCAAGTGAGAGACGTTCGTTCATCTAGCACCAAGGGAACTGGTTGCAGGAGACACTTTTTCTCTGCTTTCTCAGTCTGTTTCCTAGTGCCGGTTTGAAGTTCCTGCAGTTTTCACTGTAAAACCGAGTTGGAGCTAGTACCTCCCCACATATATGTATGGAATGGAGTTTGCAACTGAAAAGAAACTTTGTGTAACCAACAAGCTACGTGAAGAGCGGCTTTCACACACACTTATATCTCAGAACTGAGCAAGTGGAGAGACGTTCGTTCATGTAGCACCAAGGGAACGGGTTGCAGGAGACACTATTTCTCTGCTTTCTCAGTTTGTTTCCTAGTGCCGGTTTGAAGTTCCTGCAGTTTTCACTGTCAAAACGATTTGGAGCTTCTACCTCCCCATATATATGTATGGAATGGAGTTTGCAACTGAAAAGAAACATTGTGTTCCCAACAAGCTTGGTGAAGGACGGCTTCACACACACTTATCTCTCAGAACTGAGCAATTGGAGAGACGTACGTTCATCTAGCACCAAGGGAACGGGTTGCAGGAGACACTTTTTCTCTGCTTTCTCAGTCTTTTTCCTAGTGCCGGTATGAAGTTCCTGCAGTTTTCACTGTAAAACCGAGTTGGAGCTTCTACCTCCCCATATATATGTATGGAATGGAGTTTGCAACTGAAAAGAAACTTGGTGTTCCCAACAAGCTAGGTGAAGGACGGCTTTCACACACACTTACCCCTCAGAACTGAGCAAGTGGAGAGACGATCGTTCATCTAGCACCAAAGGAACGGGTTGCAGGAGACACTTTTTGTCTGCTTTCTCAGTCTGTTTCCTAGTGCCGGTTTGAAGTTCCTGCAGTTTTCACTGTAAAACCGAGTTGGAGCTAGTACCTCCCCATATATATGTATGGAATGGAGTATGCAACTAAAAAGAAACTTTGTGTTCCCAACAACCTAGGTGAAGGACGGCTTTCACACACACATATCTCTCAGAACTGAGCAAGTGGAGAGACGTTCGTTCATCTAGCACCAAGGGAACTGGTTGCAGGAGACACTTTTTCTCTGCTTTCTCAGTCTGTTTCCCAGTGCCGGTTTGAAGTTCCTGCAGTTTTCACTGTCAAACATAGTTGGAGCTAGTACCTCCCCATATATATGTATGGAATGGAGTTTGCAACTGAAAAGAAACTTTGTGTTCCCAACAAGCTAGGTGAAGGACGGCCTTCACACACACTTATCTCTCAGAACTGAGCAAGTGGAGAGACGTTCGTTCATCTAGCACCAAGGGAACGGGTTGCAGGAGACACTTTTTCTCTGCTTTCTCAGTCTGTTTCCTAGTACCGGTTTGAAGTTCCTGCAGTTTTCACTGTAAAACCGAGTTGGAGCTAGTACCTCCCCATATATATGTATGGAATGGAGTTTGCAACTGAAAAGAATCTTTGTGTTCCCAACAAGCTAGGTGAAGGACAGCTTTCACACAGAATTATCTCTCAGAACTGAGCAAGTGGAGAGACGTTAGTTCATCTAGCACCAAGTGAACGGGTTGCAGGAGACACTTTATCTCTCCTTTCTCAGTCTGTTTCCTAGTGAAGGTTTGAAGTTCCTGCAGTTTTCACTGTAAAACCGAGTTCGAGCTTCTACCTCCCCATATATATGTATGGAATGGAGTTTGCAACTGAAAAGAAACTTTGTGTTCCCAACAAGCTAGGTGAAGGACGGCTTTCACACACACTTACCTCTCGGAACTGAGCAAGTGGAGAGACGATCGTTCATCTAGCACCAAGGGAACGGGTTGCAGGAGACACTTTTTCTCTGCTTTCTCAGTCTGTTTCCTAGTGCCGGTTTGAAGTTCCTGCAGTTTTCACTGTCAAACCGAGTTGGAGCTAGTACCTCCCCATATATATGTATGGAATGTAGTTTGCAACTGAAAAGAAACTTTGTGTTCCCAACAAGCTAGTTGAAGGATGGCTTTCACACACACTTATCTCTCAGAACTGAGCAAGTGGAGAGACGTTCGTTCATCTAGCACCAAGGGAACGGGTTGCAAGAGACACTTTTTCTCTGCTTTCTCAGTCTGTTTCCTAGTGCCGGTTGGAAGTTCCTGCAGTTTTCACTGTAAAACCGAGTTGGAGCTAGTAACTCCCCATATATATGTATGGAATGGAGTTTGCAACTGAAAAGAAACTTTGTGTAACCAACAAGCTAGGTGAAGAGCGGCTTTCACACACACTTATCTCTCAGAACTGAGCAAGTGGAGAGACGTTCGTTCATGTAGCACCAAGGGAACGGGTTGCAGGAGACACTTTTTCTCTGCTTTCTCAGTCTGTTTCCTAGTGCCGGTTTGAAGTTCCTGCAGTTTTCACTGCAAAACCGAGTTGGAGCTTGTAACTCCCCACATATATGTATGGATTGGAGTTTGCAACTGAAAAGAAACTTTGTGTTCCCAGCAAGCTAGGTGAAGGACGGGTTTCACACACACTTATCTCTCAGAACTGAGCAAGTGGAGAGACGTTCGTTCATCTAGCACCAAGGGAACGGGTTGCAGGAGACACTTTTCTCTGCTTTCTCAGTCTGTTTCCTAGTGCCGGTAGGAAGTTCCTGCAGTTTTCACTGTAAAACCGAGTTGGAGCTTCTAACTCCCCATATATATGTATGGAATGGAGTTTGCAACTGAAAAGAAACTTTGTGTTCCCAACAAGCTAGTTGAAGGACAGCTTTCACACACACATATCTCTCAGAACTGAGCAAGTGGAGAGACGTTCGTTCATCTAGCACCAAGGGAACGGGTTGCAGGAGACACTTTTTCTCTGCTTTCTCAGTCTGTTTCCTAGTGCCGGTTGGAAGTTCCTGCAGTTTTCACTGAAAAAACGAGTTGGAGCTAGTACCTCCCCGTATATATGTATGGAATGGAGTTTGCAACTGAAAAGAAACTTTGTGTTCCCAACTAGCTAGGTGAAGGACGGCTTTCACACACACTTATCTCTCAGAACTGAGCAAGTGAGAGACGTTCGTTCATCTAGCACCAAGGGAACTGGTTGCAGGAGACACTTTTTCTCTGCTTTCTCAGTCTGTTTCCTAGTGCCGGTTTGAAGTTCCTGCAGTTTTCACTGTAAAACATATTTGGAGCTAGTACCTCCCCATATATATGTATGGAATGGAGTTTGCAACTGAAAAGAAACTTTGTGTAACCAACAAGCTATGTGAAGTGCGGCTTTCACACACAATTATCTCTCAGAACTGAGCAATTGGAGAGACGTTCGTTCATCTAGCACCAAGGGAACGGGTTGCAGGGGACACTTTTTCTCTGCTTTCTCAGTCTTTTTCCTAGTGCCGGTATGAAGTTCCTGCAGTTTTCACTGTAAAACCGAGTTGGAGCTTCTACCTCCCCATATATATGTATGGAATGGAGTTTGCAACTGAAAAGAAACTAGGTGTTCCCAACAAGCTAGGTGAAGTACGGCTTTCACACACACTTATCTCTCAGAACTGAGCAAGTGAGAGACGTTCGTTCATCTAGCACCAAGGGAACTGGTTGCAGGAGACACTTTTTCTCTGCTTTCTCAGTCTGTTTCCTAGTGCCGGTTTGAAGTTCCTGCAGTTTTCACTGTAAAACCGAGTTGGAGCTAGTACCTCCCCACATATATGTATGGAATGGAGTTTGCAACTGAAAAGAAACTTTGTGTAACCAACAAGCTATGTGAAGAGCGGCTTTCACACACAATTATATCTCAGAACTGAGCAAGTGGAGAGACGTTCGTTCATGTAGCACCAAGGGAACGGGTTGCAGGAGACACTATTTCTCTGCTTTCTCAGTTTGTTTCCTAGTGCCGGTTTGAAGTTCCTGCAGTTTTCACTGTCAAAACGATTTGGAGCTTCTACCTCCCCATATATATGTATGGAATGGAGTTTGAAACTGAAAAGAAACATTGTGTTCCCAACAAGCTAGGTGAAGGACGGCTTCACACACACTTATCTCTCAGAACTGAGCAATTGGAGAGACGTTCGTTCATCTAGCACCAAGGGAACGGGTTGCAGGAGACACTTTTTCTCTGCTTTCTCAGTCTTTTTCCTAGTGCCGGTATGAAGTTCCTGCAGTTTTCACTGTAAAACCGAGTTGGAGCTTCTACCTCCCCATATATATGTATGGAATGGAGTTTGCAACTGAAAAGAAACTTGGTGTTCCCAACAAGCTAGGTGAAGGACGGCTTTCACACACACTTACCCCTCAGAACTGAGCAAGTGAGAGACGTTCGTTCATCTAGCACCAAGGGAACTGGTTGCAGGAGACACTTTTTCTCTGCTTTCTCAGTCTGTTTCCTAGTGCCGGTTTGAAGTTCCTGCAGTTTTCACTGTAAAACCGAGTTGGAGCTAGTACCTCCCCATATATATGTATGGAATGGAGTTTGCAACTGAAAAGAAACTTTGTGTAACCAACAAGCTATGTGAAGTGCGGCTTTCACACACAATTATCTCTCAGAACTGAGCAATTGGAGAGACGTTCGTTCATCTAGCACCAAGGGAACGGGTTGCAGGAGACACTTTTTCTCTGCTTTCTCAGTCTGTTTCCCAGTGCCGATTTGAAGTTCCTGCAGTTTTCACTGTCAAACATAGTTGGAGCTAGTACCTCCCCATATATATGTATGGAATGGAGTTTGCAACTGAAAAGAAACTTTGTGTTCCCAACAAGCTAGTTGAAGGACGGCCTTCACACACACTTATCTCTCAGAACTGAGCAAGTGGAGAGACGTTCGTTCATCTAGCACCAAGGGAACGGGTTGCAGGAGACACTTTTTCTCTGCTTTCTCAGTCTGTTTCCTAGTACCGGTTTGAAGTTCCTGCAGTTTTCACTGTAAAACCGAGTTGGAGCTAGTACCTACCCATATATATGTATGGAATGGAGTTTGCAACTGAAAAGAATCTTTGTGTTCCCAACAAGCTAGGTGAAGGACAGCTTTCACACAGAATTATCTCTCAGAACTGAGCAAGTGGAGAGACGTTAGTTCATCTAGCACCAAGTGAACGGGTTGCAGGAGACACTTTATCTCTCCTTTCTCAGTCTGTTTCCTAGTGAAGGTTTGAAGTTCCTGCAGTTTTCACTGTAAAACCGAGTTGGAGCTTCTACCTCCCCATATATATGTATGGAATGGAGTTTGCAACTGAAAAGAAACTTTGTGTTCCCAACAAGCTAGGTGAAGGACGGCTTTCACACACACTTACCTCTCGGAACTGAGCAAGTGGAGAGACGATCGTTCATCTAGCACCAAGGGAACGGGTTGCAGGAGACACTTTTTCTCTGCTTTCTCAGTCTGTTTCCTAGTGCCGGTTTGAAGTTCCTGCAGTTTTCACTGTCAAACCGAGTTGGAGCTAGTACCTCCCCATATATATGTATGGAATGGAGTTTGCAACTGAAAAGAAACTTTGTGTTCCCAACAAGCTAGTTGAAGGATGGCTTTCACACACACTTATCTCTCAGAACTGAGCAAGTGGAGAGACGTTCGTTCATCTAGCACCAAAGGAACGGGTTGCAAGAGACACTTTTTCTCTGCTTTCTCAGTCTGTTTCCTAGTGCCGGTTGGAAGTTCCTGCAGTTTTCACTGTAAAACCGAGTTGGAGCTAGTAACTCCCCATATATATGTATGGAATGGAGTTTGCAACTGAAAAGAAACTTTGTGTAACCAACAAGCTAGGTGAAGAGCGGCTTTCACACACACTTATCACTCAGAACTGAGCAAGTGGAGAGACGTTTGTTCATGTAGCACCAAGGGAACGGGTTGCAGGAGACACTTTTTCTCTGCTTTCTCAGTCTGTTTCCTAGTGCCGGTTTGAAGTTCCTGCAGTTTTCACTGTAAAACCGAGTTGGAGCTTGTAACTCCCAACATATATGTATGGATTGGAGTTTGCAACTGAAAAGAAACTTTGTGTTCCCAGCAAGCTAGGTGAAGGACGGGTTTCACACACACTTATCTCTCAGAACTGAGCAAGTGGAGAGACGTTCGTTCATCTAGCACCAAGGGAACGGGTTGCAGGAGACACTTTTCTCTGCTTTCTCAGTCTGTTTCCTAGTGCCGGTAGGAAGTTCCTGCAGTTTTCACTGTAAAACCGAGTTGGAGCTTCTACCTCCCCATATATATGTATGGAATGGAGTTTGCATCTGAAAAGAAACTTTGTGTTCCCAACAAGCTAGGTGAAGGACGGCTTTCACACACACTTATCTCTCAGAACTGAGCAAGTGGAGAGACTTTCGTTCATCTAGCACCAAGGGAACGGGTTGCAGGAGACACTTTTTCTCTGCTTTCTCAGACTGTTTCCTAGTGCCGGTTTGAAGTTCCTGCAGTTTTCACTGTAAAACCGAGTTGGAGCTTCTAACTCCCCATATATATGTATGGAATGGATTTTGCAACTGAAAAGAAACTTTGTGTTCCCAACAAGCTAGTTGAAGGACAGCTTTCACACACACATATCTCTCAGAACTGAGCAAGTGGAGAGACGTTCGTTCATCTAGCACCAAGGGAACGGGTTGCAGGAGACACTTTTTCTCTGCTTTCTCAGTCTGTTTCCTAGTGCCGGTTGGAAGTTCCTGCAGTTTTCACTGTAAAAACGAGTTGGAGCTAGTACCTCCCCGTATATATGTATGGAATGGAGTTTGCAACTGAAAAGAAACTTTGTGTTCCCAACTAGCTAGGTGAAGGACGGCTTTCACACACACTTATCTCTCAGAACTGAGCAAGTGAGAGACGTTCGTTCATCTAGCACCAAGGGAACTGGTTGCAGGAGACACTTTTTCTCTGCTTTCTCAGTCTGTTTCCTAGTGCCGGTTTGAAGTTCCTGCAGTTTTCACTGTAAAACCGAGTTGGAGCTAGTACCTCCCCATATATATGTATGGAATGGAGTTTGCAACTGAAACGAAACTTTGTGTAACCAACAAGCTATGTGAAGTGCGGCTTTCACACACAATTATCTCTCAGAACTGAGCAATTGGAGAGACGTTCGTTCATCTAGCACCAAGGGAACGGGTTGCAGGGGACACTTTTTCTCTGCTTTCTCAGTCTTTTTCCTAGTGCCGGTATGAAGTTCCTGCAGTTTTCACTGTAAAACCGAGTTGGAGCTTCTACCTCCCCATATATATGTATGGAATGGAGTTTGCAACTGAAAAGAATCTAGGTGTTCCCAACAAGCTAGGTGAAGGACGGCTTTCACACACACTTACCCCTCAGAACTGAGCAAGTGGAGAGACGATCGTTCATCTAGCACCAAGGGAACGGGTTGCAGGAGACACTTTTTCTCTGCTTTCTCAGTCTGTTTCCTAGTGCCGGTTTGAAGTTCCTGCAGTTTTCACTGTAAAACCGAGTTGGAGCTAATACCTCCCCATATATATGTATGGAATGGAGTTTGCAACTGAAAAGAAACTTGGTGTTCCCAACAAGCTAGGTGAAGGACGGCTTTCACACACACTTACCCCTCAGAACTGAGCAAGTGGAGAGACGATCGTTCATCTAGCACCAAGGGAACGGGTTGCAGGAGACACTATTTCTCTGCTTTCTCAGTTTGTTTCCTAGTGCCGGTTTGAAGTTCCTGCAGTTTTCACTGTAAAACCGAGTTGGAGCTTCTACCTCCCCATATATATGTATGGAATGGAGTTTGCAACTGAAAGAAACTTGGTGTTCCCAACAAGCTAGGTGAAAGACGGCTTTCACACACACTTATCGCTCAGAACTGAGCAAGTGAGAGACGTTCGTTCATCTAGCACCAAGGGAACTGGTTGCAGGAGACACTTTTTCTCTGCTTTCTCAGTCTGTTTCCTAGTGCCGGTTTGAAGTTCCTGCAGTTTTCACTGTAAAACCGAGTTGGAGCTAGTACCTCCCCATATATATGTATGGAATGGAGTTTGCAACTGAAAAGAAACTTTGTGTAACCAACAAGCTATGTGAAGAGCGGCTTTCACACACACTTATCTCTCAGAACTGAGCAAGTGGAGAGACGTTCGTTCATGTAGCACCAATGGAACGGGTTGCAGGGGACACTTTTTCTCTGCTTTCTCAGTCTTTTTCCTAGTGCCGGTATGAAGTTCCTGCAGTTTTCACTGTAAAACCGAGTTGGAGCTTCTACCTCCCCATATATATGTATGGAATGGAGTTTGCAACTGAAAAGAAACTTGGTGTTCCCAACAAGCTAGGTGAAGGACGGCTTTCACACACACTTATCGCTCAGAACTGAGCAAGTGAGAGACGTTCGTTCATCTAGCACCAAGGGAACTGGTTGCAGGAGACACTTTTTCTCTGCTTTCTCAGTCTGTTTCCTAGTGCCGGTTTGAAGTTCCTGCAGTTTTCACTGTAAAACCGAGTTGGAGCTTGTAACTCCCCACATATATGTATGGAATGGAGTTTGTAACTGAAAAGAAACTTTGTGTAACCAACAAGCTAGGTGAAGAGCGGCTTTCACACACACTTATCTCTCAGAACTGAGCAAGTGGAGAGACGTTCGTTCATGTAACACCAAGGGAACGGGTTGCAGGAGACACTTTTTCTCTGCTTTCTCAGTCTGTTTCCTAGTGCCGGTTTGAAGTTCCTGCAGTTTTCACTGTAAAACCGAGTTGGAGCTTGTAACTCCCCACATATATGTATGGAATGGAGTTTGCAACTGAAAAGAAACTTTGTGTTCCCAGCAACCTAGGTGAAGGACGGGTTTCACACACACTTATCTCTCAGAACTGAGCAAGTGGAGAGACGTTCGTTCATCTAGCACCAAGGGAACGGGTTGCAGGAGACACTTTTTCTCTGCTTTCTCAGTCTGTTTCCTACTGCCGGTTTGAAGTTCCTGCAGTTTTCACTGTAAAACCGAGTTGGAGCTAGTAACTCCCCATATATATGTATGGAATGGAGTTTGCAACTGAAAAGAAACTTTGTGTAACCAACAAGCTAGGTGAAGAGCGGCTTTCACACACACTTATCTCTCAGAACTGAGCAAGTGGAGAGACGTTCGTTCATGTAGCACCAAGGGAACGGGTTGCAGGAGACACTTTTCTCTGCTTTCTCAGTCTGTTTCCTAGTGCCGGTTTGAAGTTCCTGCAGTTTTCACTGTAAAACCGAGTTGGAGCTTGTAACTCCCCACATATATGTATGGAATGGTGTTTGCAACTGAAAAGAAACTTTGTGTTCCCAGCAAGCTAGGTGAAGTGCGGCTTTCACACACACTTATCTCTCAGAACTGAGCAAGAGGAGAGACGTTCGTTCATCTAGCACCAAGGGAACGGGTTGCAGGAGACAATTTTTCTCTGTTTTCTCAGTCTGTTTCCTAGTGCCGGTTTGAAGTTACTGCAGTTTTCACTGTAAAACCCAGTTGGAGCTAGTACCTCCCCATATATATATATGGAATGGAGTTTGCAACTGAAAAGAAACTTTGTGTTCCCAACAAGCTAGGTGAAGGACGGCTTTCACACACACATATCTCTCAGAACAGAGCAAGTGGAGAGACGTTCATTCATCTAGCACCAAGGGAACGGGTTGCAGGAGACATTTGTTCTCTGCTTTCTCAGTATTTTTCCTAGTGCCGGTTTGAAGTTCCTGCAGTTTTCACTGTAAAACCGAGTTGGAGCTTCTACCTCCCCATATATATGTATGGAATGGAGTTTGCAACTGAAAAGAAACTTTGTGTTCCCAACAAGCTAGGTGAAGGACGGCTTTCACACACACTTACCCCTCAGAACTGAGCAAGTGGAGAGACGATCGTTCATCTAGCACCAAGGGAACGGGTTGCAGGAGACACTTTTTCTCTGCTTTCTCAGGCTGTTTCCTAGTGCCGGTTTCAAGTTCCTGCAGTTTTCACTGTAAAAACGTGTTGGAGCTAGTACCTCCCCGTATATATGTATGGAATGGAGTTTGCAACTGAAAAGAAACTTTGTGTTCCCAACAAGCTAGGTGAAGGACGGCTTTCACACACACTTATCTCTCAGAACTGAGCAAGTGAGAGACGTTCGTTCATCTAGCACCAAGGGAACTGGTTGCAGGAGACACTTTTTCTCTGCTTTCTCAGTCTGTTTCCTAGTGCCGGTTTGAAGTTCCTGCAGTTTTCACTGTAAAACCGAGTTGGAGCTAGTACCTCCCCATATATATGTATGGAATGGAGTTTGCAACTGAAAAGAAACTTTGTGTAACCAACAAGCTATGTGAAGAGCGGCTTTCACACACACATATCTCTCAGAACTGAGCAAGTGGAGAGACGATCGTTCATCTAGCACCAAGGGAACGGGTTGCAGGAGACACTTTTTCTCTGCTTTCTCAGTCTGTTTCCTAGTGCCGGTTTGAAGTTCCTGCAGTTTTCACTGTCAAACCGAGTTGGAGCTAGTACCTCCCCATATATATGTATAGAATGGGTTTGCAACTGAAAAGAAACTTTGTGTTCCCAACAAGCTAGGTGAAGGACGGCTTTCACACACACTTATCTCTCAGAACTGAGCAAGTGGAGAGACGTTCGTTCATCTAGCACCAAGGGAACGGGTTGCAGGAGACAATTTTTCTCTGCTTTGTCAGTCTGTTTCCTAGTGCCGGTTTGAAGTTCCTGCAGTTTTCACTGTAAAACCGAGTTGGAGCTAGTAACACCCCATATATATGTATGGAATGGGGTTTGCAACTGAAAAGAAACTTTGTGTAACCAACAAGCTAGGTGAAGAGCGGCTTTCACACACACTTATCTCTCAGAACTGAGCAAGTGGAGAGACGTTCGTTCATGTAGCACCAAGGGAACGGGTTGCAGGAGACACTTTTTCTCTGCTTTCTCAGTCTGTTTCCTAGAGCCGGTTTGAAGTTCCTGCAGTTTTCACTGCAAAACCGAGTTGGAGCTTGTAACTCCCCACATATATGTATGGAATGGAGTTTGCAACTGAAAAGAAACTTTGTGTTCCCAGCAAGCTAGGTGAAGGACGGGTTTCACACACACTTATCTCTCAGAACTGAGCAAGTGGAGAGACGTTCGTTCATCTAGCACCAAGGGAACGGGTTGCAGGAGACACTTTTCTCTGCTTTCTCAGTCTGTTTCCTAGTGCCGGTTTGAAGTTCCTGCAGTTTTCACTGTAAAACCGAGTTGGAGCTTCTACCTCCCCATATATATGTATGGAATGGAGTTTGCAACTGAAAAGAAACTTTGTGTTCCCAACAAGCTAGGTGAAGGACGGCTTTCACACACACTTATCTCTCAGAACTGAGCAAGTGGAGAGACGTTCGTTCATCTAGCACCAAGGGAACGGGTTGCAGGAGACAATTTTTCTCTGCTTTGTCAGTCTGTTTCCTAGTGCCGGTTTGAAGTTCCTGCAGTTTTCACTGTAAAACCGAGTTGGAGCTAGTAACTCCCCATATATAACTATGGAATGGAGTTTGCAACTGAAAAGGAACTTTGTGTAACCAACAAGCTAGGTGAAGAGCGGCTTTCACACACACTTATCTCTCAGAACTGAGCAAGTGGAGAGACGTTCGTTCATGTAGCACCACGGGAACGGGTTGCAGGAGACCCTTTTTCTCTGCTTTCTCAGTCTGTTTCCTAGGGCCGGTTTGAAGTTCCTGCAGTTTTCACTGTAAAACCGAGTTGGAGCTTGTAACTCCCCACATATATGTATGGAATGGAGTTTGCAACTGAAAAGAAACTTTGTGTTCCCAGCAAGCTAGGTGAAGGACGGGTTTCACACACACTTATCTCTCAGAACAGAGCAAGTGGAGAGACGTTCGTTCATCTAGCACCAAGGGAACGGGTTGCAGGAGACACTTGTTCTCTGCTTTCTCAGTATTTTTCCTAGTGCCGGTTTGAAGTTCCTGCAGTTTTCACTGTAAGACCGAGTTGGAGCTTCTACCTCCCCATATATATGTATGGAATGGAGTTTCCAACTGAAAAGAAACTTTGTGTAACCAACAAGCTAGGTGAAGAGCGGCTTTCACACACACTTATCTCTCAGAACTGAGCAAGTGGAGAGACGTTCGTTCATGTAGCACCAAGGGAACGGGTTGCAGGAGACACTTTTTCTCTGCTTTCTCAGTCTGTTTCCTAGTGCCGGTTTGAAGTTCCTGCAGTTTTCACTGTAAAACCGAGTTGGAGCTTGTAACTCCCCACATATATGTATGGAATGGAGTTTGTAACTGAAAAGAAACTTTGTGTAACCAACAAGCTAGGTGAAGAGCGGCTTTCACACACACTTATCTCTCAGAACTGAGCAAGTGGAGAGACGTTCGTTCATCTAGCACCAAGGGAACGGGTTGCAGGAGACACTTTTTCTCTGCTTTCTCAGTCTGTTTCCTAGTGCCGGTTTGAAGTTCCTGCAGTTTTCACTGTAAAACCGAGTTGGAGCTTGTAACTCCCCACATATATGTATGGAATGGAGTTTGCAACTGAAAAGAAACTTTATGTAACCAACAAGCTAGGTGAAGAGCGGCTTTCACACACACTTATCTCTCAGAACTGAGCAAGTGGAGAGACGTTCGTTCATGTAGCACCAAGGGAACGGGTTGCAGGAGACACTTTTTCTCTGCTTTCTCAGTCTGTTTCCTAGTGCCGGTTTGAAGTTCCTGCAGTTTTCACTGTAAAACCGAGTTGGAGCTTGTAACTCCCCACATATATGTATGGAATGGAGTTTGCAACTGAAAAGAAACTTTGTGTTCCCAGCAAGCTAGGTGAAGGATGGGTTTCACACACACTTATCTCTCAGAACAGAGCAAGTGGAGAGACGTTCGTTCATCTAGCACCAAGGGAACGGTTTGCAGGAGACACTTGTTCTCTGCTTTCTCAGTATTTTTCCTAGTGCCGGTTTGAAGTTCCTGCAGTTTTCACTGTAAAACCGAGTTGGAGCTTCTACCTCCCCATATATATGTATGGAATGGAGTTTGCAACTGAAAAGAAACTTTGTGTAACCAACAAGCTAGGTGAAGAGCGGCTTTCACACACACTTATCTCTCAGAACTGAGCAAGTGGAGAGACGTTCGTTCATGTAGCACCAAGGGAACGGGTTGCAGGAGACACTTTTTCTCTGCTTTCTCAGTCTGTTTCCTAGTGCCGGTTTGAAGTTCCTGCAGTTTTCACTGTAAAACCGAGTTGGAGCTTGTAACTCCCCACATATATGTATGGAATGGAGTTTGTAACTGAAAAGAAACTTTGTGTAACCAACAAGCTAGGTGAAGAGCGGCTTTCACACACACTTATCTCTCAGAACTGAGCAAGTGGAGAGACGTTCGTTCATGTAGCACCAAGGGAACGGGTTGCAGGAGACACTTTTTCTCTGCTTTCTCAGTCTGTTTCCTAGTGCCGGTTTGAAGTTCCTGCAGTTTTCACTGTAAAACCGAGTTGGAGCTTGTAACTCCCCACATATATGTATGGAATGGAGTTTGCAACTGAAAAGAAACTTTGTGTTCCCAGCAAGCTAGGTGAAGGATGGGTTTCACACACACTTATCTCTCAGAACAGAGCAAGTGGAGAGACGTTCGTTCATCTAGCACCAAGGGAACGGGTTGCAGGAGACACTTGTTCTCTGCTTTCTCAGTATTTTTCCTAGTGCCGGTTTGAAGTTCCTGCAGTTTTCACTGTAAAACCGAGTTGGAGCTTCTACCTCCCCATATATATGTATGGAATGGAGTTTGCAACTGAAAAGAAACTTTGTGTAACCAACAAGCTAGGTGAAGAGCGGCTTTCACACACACTTATCTCTCAGAACTTAGCAAGTGGAGAGACGTTCGTTCATGTAGCACCAAGGGAACGGGTTGCAGGAGACACTTTTTCTCTGCTTTCTCAGTCTGTTTCCTAGTGCCGGTTTGAAGTTCCTGCAGTTTTCACTGTAAAACCGAGTTGGAGCTTGTAACTCCCCACATATATGTATGGAATGGAGTTTGTAACTGAAAAGAAACTTTGTGTAACCAACAAGCTAGGTGAAGAGCGGCTTTCACACACACTTATCTCTCAGAACTGAGCAAGTGGAGAGACGTTCGTTCATCTAGCACCAAGGGAACGGGTTGCAGGAGACACTTTTTCTCTGCTTTCTCAGTCTGTTTCCTAGTTCCGGTTTGAAGTTCCTGCAGTTTTCACTGTAAAACCGAGTTGGAGCTTGTAACTCCCCACATATATGTATGGAATGGAGTTTGCAACTGAAAAGAAACTTTGTCTTCCCAGCAAGCTAGGTGAAGGACGGGTTTCACACACACTTATCTCTCTGAACTGAGCAAGTGGAGAGACGTTCGTTCATCTAGCACCAAGGGAACGGGTTGCAGTAGACACTTTTTCTCTGCTTTCTCAGTCTGTTTCCTACTGCCGGTTTGAAGTTCCTGCAGTTTTCACTGTAAAACCGAGTTGGAGCTAGTAACTCCCCATATATATGTATGGAATGGAGTTTGCAACTGAAAAGAAACTTTGTGTAACCAACAAGCTAGGTGAAGAGCGGCTTTCACACACACTTATCTCTCAGAACTGAGCAAGTGGAGAGACGTTCGTTCATGTAGCACCAAGGTAACGGGTTGCAGGAGACACTTTTTCTCTGCTTTCTCAGTCTGTTTCCTAGTGCCGGTTTGAAGTTCCTGCAGTTTTCACTGTAAAACCGAGTTGGAGCTTGTAACTCCCCACATATATGTATGGAATGGAGTTTGCAACTGAAAAGAAACTTTGTGTTCCCAGCAAGCTAGGTGAAGTGCGGCTTTCACACACACTTATCTCTCAGAACTGAGCAAGAGGAGAGACGTTCGTTCATCTAGCACCAAGGGAACGGGTTGCAGGAGACACTTTTTCTCTGCTTTCTCAGTCTGTTTCCTAGTGCCGGCTTGAAGTTCCTGCAGTTTTCACTGTAAATCCCTTTTGGAGCTAGTACCTCCCAATATATATGTATGGACTGAAGTTTGCAACTGGAAAGAAACTTTGTGTTCCCAACAAGATAGGTGAAGAGCGGCTTTCACACACACTTATCTCTCAGAACTGAGCAAGTGGAGAGACGTTCGTTCATCTAGCACCAAGGGAACGGGTTTCAGGAGACACTTTTTCTCTGCTTTCTCAGTCTGTTTCCTAGTGCCGGTTTGAAGTTCCTGCAGTTTTCATTGTAAAACGGAGTTGGAGCTAGTACCTCCCCATATATATGTATGGAATGGAGTTTGCAACTGAAAAGAAACTTTGTGTTCCCAACAAGCTAGGTGAAGGACGGCTTTCACACACACTTATCTCTCAGAACTGAGCAAGTGGAGAGATGTTCGTTCATCTAGCACCAAGGGAACGGGTTTCAGGAGACACTTTTTCTCTGCTTTCTCAGTCTGTTTCCTAGTGCCGGTTTGAAGTTCCTGCAGTTTTCACTGTAAAACCGAGTTGGAGCTGGTACCTCCCCATATATATATATGGAATGGAGTTTGCAACTGAAAAGAAACTTTGTGTTCCCAACAAGCTAGTTGAAGGACGGCTTTCACACACACTTATCTCTCAGAACTGAGCAAGTGGAGAGACGTTCGTTCATCTAGCACCAATGGAACCGGTTGCAGGAGACACCTTTTCTCTGCTTTCTCAGTTTCTTTCCTAGTGCCGGTTTGAAGTTCCTGCAGTTTTCACTGTAAAACCGAGTTGGAGCTAGTACCTCCCCATATATATGTATGGAATGGAGTTTGCAACTGAAAAGAAACTTTGTGTTCCCAACAAGCTAGGTGAAGGACGGCTTTCACACACACTTATCTCTCAGAACTGAGCAAGTGGAGAGACGTTCGTTCATCTAGCACCAAGGGAACGGGTTGCAGGAGACACTTTTTCTCTGCTTTCTCAGTCTGTTTCCTAGTGCCGGTTTGAAGTTCCTGCAGTTTTCACTGTCAAACCGAGTTGGAGCTTCTACCTCCCCATATATATGTATGGAATGGAGTTTGCAACTGAAAAGAAACTTTGTGTTCCCAACAAGCTAGGTTAAGGACGGCTTTCACACACACATATCTCTCAGAACTGAGCAAGTGGAGAGACGATCGTTCATCTAGCACCAAGGGAACGGGTTGCAGGAGACACTTTTTCTCTGCTTTCTCAGTCTGTTTCCTAGTGCCGGTTTGAAGTTCCTGCAGTTTTCACTGTCAAACCGAGTTGGAGCTAGTACCTCCCCATATATATGTATAGAATGGGTTTGCAACTGAAAAGAAACTTTGTGTTCCCAACAAGCTAGGTGAAGGACGGCTTTCACACACACTTATCTCTCAGAACTGAGCAAGTGGAGAGACGTTCGTTCATCTAGCACCAAGGGAACGGGTTGCAGGAGACAATTTTTCTCTGCTTTGTCAGTCTGTTTCCTAGTGCCGGTTTGAAGTTCCTGCAGTTTTCACTGTAAAACCGAGTTGGAGCTAGTAACACCCCATATATATGTATGGAATGGGGTTTGCAACTGAAAAGAAACTTTGTGTAACCAACAAGCTAGGTGAAGAGCGGCTTTCACACACACTTATCTCTCAGAACTGAGCAAGTGGAGAGACGTTCGTTCATGTAGCACCAAGGGAACGGGTTGCAGGAGACACTTTTTCTCTGCTTTCTCAGTCTGTTTCCTAGAGCCGGTTTGAAGTTCCTGCAGTTTTCACTGCAAAACCGAGTTGGAGCTTGTAACTCCCCACATATATGTATGGAATGGAGTTTGCAACTGAAAAGAAACTTTGTGTTCCCAGCAAGCTAGGTGAAGGACGGGTTTCACACACACTTATCTCTCAGAACTGAGCAAGTGGAGAGACGTTCGTTCATCTAGCACCAAGGGAACGGGTTGCAGGAGACACTTTTCTCTGCTTTCTCAGTCTGTTTCCTAGTGCCGGTTTGAAGTTCCTGCAGTTTTCACTGTAAAACCGAGTTGGAGCTTCTACCTCCCCATATATATGTATGGAATGGAGTTTGCAACTGAAAAGAAACTTTGTGTTCCCAACAAGCTAGGTGAAGGACGGCTTTCACACACACTTATCTCTCAGAACTGAGCAAGTGGAGAGACGTTCGTTCATCTAGCACCAAGGGAACGGGTTGCAGGAGACAATTTTTCTCTGCTTTGTCAGTCTGTTTCCTAGTGCCGGTTTGAAGTTCCTGCAGTTTTCACTGTAAAACCGAGTTGGAGCTAGTAACTCCCCATATATAACTATGGAATGGAGTTTGCAACTGAAAAGGAACTTTGTGTAACCAACAAGCTAGGTGAAGAGCGGCTTTCACACACACTTATCTCTCAGAACTGAGCAAGTGGAGAGACGTTCGTTCATGTAGCACCACGGGAACGGGTTGCAGGAGACCCTTTTTCTCTGCTTTCTCAGTCTGTTTCCTAGGGCCGGTTTGAAGTTCCTGCAGTTTTCACTGTAAAACCGAGTTGGAGCTTGTAACTCCCCACATATATGTATGGAATGGAGTTTGCAACTGAAAAGAAACTTTGTGTTCCCAGCAAGCTAGGTGAAGGACGGGTTTCACACACACTTATCTCTCAGAACAGAGCAAGTGGAGAGACGTTCGTTCATCTAGCACCAAGGGAACGGGTTGCAGGAGACACTTGTTCTCTGCTTTCTCAGTATTTTTCCTAGTGCCGGTTTGAAGTTCCTGCAGTTTTCACTGTAAGACCGAGTTGGAGCTTCTACCTCCCCATATATATGTATGGAATGGAGTTTCCAACTGAAAAGAAACTTTGTGTAACCAACAAGCTAGGTGAAGAGCGGCTTTCACACACACTTATCTCTCAGAACTGAGCAAGTGGAGAGACGTTCGTTCATGTAGCACCAAGGGAACGGGTTGCAGGAGACACTTTTTCTCTGCTTTCTCAGTCTGTTTCCTAGTGCCGGTTTGAAGTTCCTGCAGTTTTCACTGTAAAACCGAGTTGGAGCTTGTAACTCCCCACATATATGTATGGAATGGAGTTTGTAACTGAAAAGAAACTTTGTGTAACCAACAAGCTAGGTGAAGAGCGGCTTTCACACACACTTATCTCTCAGAACTGAGCAAGTGGAGAGACGTTCGTTCATCTAGCACCAAGGGAACGGGTTGCAGGAGACACTTTTTCTCTGCTTTCTCAGTCTGTTTCCTAGTGCCGGTTTGAAGTTCCTGCAGTTTTCACTGTAAAACCGAGTTGGAGCTTGTAACTCCCCACATATATGTATGGAATGGAGTTTGCAACTGAAAAGAAACTTTATGTAACCAACAAGCTAGGTGAAGAGCGGCTTTCACACACACTTATCTCTCAGAACTGAGCAAGTGGAGAGACGTTCGTTCATGTAGCACCAAGGGAACGGGTTGCAGGAGACACTTTTTCTCTGCTTTCTCAGTCTGTTTCCTAGTGCCGGTTTGAAGTTCCTGCAGTTTTCACTGTAAAACCGAGTTGGAGCTTGTAACTCCCCACATATATGTATGGAATGGAGTTTGCAACTGAAAAGAAACTTTGTGTTCCCAGCAAGCTAGGTGAAGGATGGGTTTCACACACACTTATCTCTCAGAACAGAGCAAGTGGAGAGACGTTCGTTCATCTAGCACCAAGGGAACGGTTTGCAGGAGACACTTGTTCTCTGCTTTCTCAGTATTTTTCCTAGTGCCGGTTTGAAGTTCCTGCAGTTTTCACTGTAAAACCGAGTTGGAGCTTCTACCTCCCCATATATATGTATGGAATGGAGTTTGCAACTGAAAAGAAACTTTGTGTAACCAACAAGCTAGGTGAAGAGCGGCTTTCACACACACTTATCTCTCAGAACTGAGCAAGTGGAGAGACGTTCGTTCATGTAGCACCAAGGGAACGGGTTGCAGGAGACACTTTTTCTCTGCTTTCTCAGTCTGTTTCCTAGTGCCGGTTTGAAGTTCCTGCAGTTTTCACTGTAAAACCGAGTTGGAGCTTGTAACTCCCCACATATATGTATGGAATGGAGTTTGTAACTGAAAAGAAACTTTGTGTAACCAACAAGCTAGGTGAAGAGCGGCTTTCACACACACTTATCTCTCAGAACTGAGCAAGTGGAGAGACGTTCGTTCATGTAGCACCAAGGGAACGGGTTGCAGGAGACACTTTTTCTCTGCTTTCTCAGTCTGTTTCCTAGTGCCGGTTTGAAGTTCCTGCAGTTTTCACTGTAAAACCGAGTTGGAGCTTGTAACTCCCCACATATATGTATGGAATGGAGTTTGCAACTGAAAAGAAACTTTGTGTTCCCAGCAAGCTAGGTGAAGGATGGGTTTCACACACACTTATCTCTCAGAACAGAGCAAGTGGAGAGACGTTCGTTCATCTAGCACCAAGGGAACGGGTTGCAGGAGACACTTGTTCTCTGCTTTCTCAGTATTTTTCCTAGTGCCGGTTTGAAGTTCCTGCAGTTTTCACTGTAAAACCGAGTTGGAGCTTCTACCTCCCCATATATATGTATGGAATGGAGTTTGCAACTGAAAAGAAACTTTGTGTAACCAACAAGCTAGGTGAAGAGCGGCTTTCACACACACTTATCTCTCAGAACTTAGCAAGTGGAGAGACGTTCGTTCATGTAGCACCAAGGGAACGGGTTGCAGGAGACACTTTTTCTCTGCTTTCTCAGTCTGTTTCCTAGTGCCGGTTTGAAGTTCCTGCAGTTTTCACTGTAAAACCGAGTTGGAGCTTGTAACTCCCCACATATATGTATGGAATGGAGTTTGTAACTGAAAAGAAACTTTGTGTAACCAACAAGCTAGGTGAAGAGCGGCTTTCACACACACTTATCTCTCAGAACTGAGCAAGTGGAGAGACGTTCGTTCATCTAGCACCAAGGGAACGGGTTGCAGGAGACACTTTTTCTCTGCTTTCTCAGTCTGTTTCCTAGTTCCGGTTTGAAGTTCCTGCAGTTTTCACTGTAAAACCGAGTTGGAGCTTGTAACTCCCCACATATATGTATGGAATGGAGTTTGCAACTGAAAAGAAACTTTGTCTTCCCAGCAAGCTAGGTGAAGGACGGGTTTCACACACACTTATCTCTCTGAACTGAGCAAGTGGAGAGACGTTCGTTCATCTAGCACCAAGGGAACGGGTTGCAGTAGACACTTTTTCTCTGCTTTCTCAGTCTGTTTCCTACTGCCGGTTTGAAGTTCCTGCAGTTTTCACTGTAAAACCGAGTTGGAGCTAGTAACTCCCCATATATATGTATGGAATGGAGTTTGCAACTGAAAAGAAACTTTGTGTAACCAACAAGCTAGGTGAAGAGCGGCTTTCACACACACTTATCTCTCAGAACTGAGCAAGTGGAGAGACGTTCGTTCATGTAGCACCAAGGTAACGGGTTGCAGGAGACACTTTTTCTCTGCTTTCTCAGTCTGTTTCCTAGTGCCGGTTTGAAGTTCCTGCAGTTTTCACTGTAAAACCGAGTTGGAGCTTGTAACTCCCCACATATATGTATGGAATGGAGTTTGCAACTGAAAAGAAACTTTGTGTTCCCAGCAAGCTAGGTGAAGTGCGGCTTTCACACACACTTATCTCTCAGAACTGAGCAAGAGGAGAGACGTTCGTTCATCTAGCACCAAGGGAACGGGTTGCAGGAGACACTTTTTCTCTGCTTTCTCAGTCTGTTTCCTAGTGCCGGCTTGAAGTTCCTGCAGTTTTCACTGTAAATCCCTTTTGGAGCTAGTACCTCCCAATATATATGTATGGACTGAAGTTTGCAACTGGAAAGAAACTTTGTGTTCCCAACAAGATAGGTGAAGAGCGGCTTTCACACACACTTATCTCTCAGAACTGAGCAAGTGGAGAGACGTTCGTTCATCTAGCACCAAGGGAACGGGTTTCAGGAGACACTTTTTCTCTGCTTTCTCAGTCTGTTTCCTAGTGCCGGTTTGAAGTTCCTGCAGTTTTCATTGTAAAACGGAGTTGGAGCTAGTACCTCCCCATATATATGTATGGAATGGAGTTTGCAACTGAAAAGAAACTTTGTGTTCCCAACAAGCTAGGTGAAGGACGGCTTTCACACACACTTATCTCTCAGAACTGAGCAAGTGGAGAGATGTTCGTTCATCTAGCACCAAGGGAACGGGTTTCAGGAGACACTTTTTCTCTGCTTTCTCAGTCTGTTTCCTAGTGCCGGTTTGAAGTTCCTGCAGTTTTCACTGTAAAACCGAGTTGGAGCTGGTACCTCCCCATATATATATATGGAATGGAGTTTGCAACTGAAAAGAAACTTTGTGTTCCCAACAAGCTAGTTGAAGGACGGCTTTCACACACACTTATCTCTCAGAACTGAGCAAGTGGAGAGACGTTCGTTCATCTAGCACCAATGGAACCGGTTGCAGGAGACACCTTTTCTCTGCTTTCTCAGTTTCTTTCCTAGTGCCGGTTTGAAGTTCCTGCAGTTTTCACTGTAAAACCGAGTTGGAGCTAGTACCTCCCCATATATATGTATGGAATGGAGTTTGCAACTGAAAAGAAACTTTGTGTTCCCAACAAGCTAGGTGAAGGACGGCTTTCACACACACTTATCTCTCAGAACTGAGCAAGTGGAGAGACGTTCGTTCATCTAGCACCAAGGGAACGGGTTGCAGGAGACACTTTTTCTCTGCTTTCTCAGTCTGTTTCCTAGTGCCGGTTTGAAGTTCCTGCAGTTTTCACTGTCAAACCGAGTTGGAGCTTCTACCTCCCCATATATATGTATGGAATGGAGTTTGCAACTGAAAAGAAACTTTGTGTTCCCAACAAGCTAGGTTAAGGACGGCTTTCACACACACATATCTCTCAGAACTGAGCAAGTGGAGAGACGTTCGTTCATCTAGCACCAAGGGAAAGGGTTGCAGGAGACACTTTTTCTCTGCTTTCTCAGTCTGTTTCCTAGTGCCGGTTTGAAGTTCCTGCATTTTTCACTGTAAAACCGAGTTGGAGCTAGTACTTCGCCATATATATGTATGGAATTGAGTTTGCAACTGAAAAGAAACTTTGTGTTCCCAACAAGCTAGGTGAAGTACGGCTTTCACACACACTTATCTCTCAGAACTGAGCAAGTGGAGAGACGTTCGTTCATCTAGCACCAAGGGAACGGGTTGCAGGAGACACTTTTTCTCTGTTTTCTCAGTCTGTTTCCTAGTGCCGGTTTGAAGTTCCTGCAGTTTTCACTGTAAAATCGAGTTGGAGCTAGTACCTCCCCATATATATGTATGGAATGGAGTTTGCAACTGAAAAGAAACTTTGTGTTCCCAACAAGCTAGGTGAAGGACGGCTTTCACACACACATATCTCTCGAACTGAGCAAGTGGAGACACGTTCGTTCATCTAGCACCAAGGGAACGGGTTGCAGGAGACACTTTTTCTGTGCTTTCTCAGTCTGTTTCCTAGTGCCGGTTTGAAGTTCCTGCAGTTTTCACTGTAAAACCGAGTTGGAGCTAGTACCTCCCCATATATATGTATGGAATGGAGTTTGCAACTGAAAAGAAACTTTGTGTTCCCAACAAGCTAGGTGAAGGACGGCTTTCACACACACTTATCTCTCAGAAATGAGCAAGTGGAGAGACGTTCGTTCATCTAGCACCAATTGAACGGGTTGCAGGAGACAATTTTTCTCTGTTTTCTCAGTCTGTTTCCTAATGCCGGTTTGAAGTTCCTGCAGTTTTCACTGTAAAACCGATTTTGAGCTAGTACTTCCCATATATATGTATGGAATGGAGTTTGCAACTGAAAGAAACTTTGTGTTCCCAACAAGCTTGTTGAAGGACGGCTTTCACACACACTTAGCTCTCAGAACTGACCAAGTGGTGAAACGTTCGTTCATCTAGCACCAAGGAAACGGGTTGCAGGAGACACTTTTTCTCTGCTTTCTCAGTCTGTTTCCGAGTGCCGGTTTGAAGTTCCTGCAGTTATCCCTGTAAAACCTTGTTGGAACTAGTACCTCCTCATATAAATGTATGGAATGGAGTTTGCAACTGAAAAGAAACTTTGTGTTCCCAACAAGCTAGATGAAGGACGGGTTTCACACACACTTACCTCTCGGAACTGAGCAAGTGGAGAGACGTTCGTTCATCTAGCACCAAGGGAACGGGTTGCAGGAGACATTTTTTCTCTGCTTTCTCAGTCTGTTTCCTAGTGCCGGTTTGAAGTTCCTGCAGTTTTCACTGTAAAACCGAGTTGGAGCTTCTACCTCCCCATATATATATATGGAATGGAGTTTGCAAATGAAAAGAAACTTTGTGTTCCCAACAAGCTAGTTGAAGGACGGCTTTCACACACCCTTATCTCTCAGAACTGAGCAAGTGGAGAGACGTTCGTTCATCTAGCACCAAGGGAACGGGTTTCAGGAGACACTTTTTCTCTGCTTTCTCAGTCTGTTTCCTAGTGCCGGTTTGAAGTTCCTGCATTTTTCACTGTAAAACCGAGTTGGAGCTAGTACTTCGCCATATATATGTATGGAATTGAGTTTGCAACTGAAAAGAAACTTTGTGTTCCCAACAAGCTAGGTGAAGTACGGCTTTCACACACACTTATCTCTCAGAACTGAGCAATTGGAGAGACGTTCGTTCATCTAGCACCAAGGGAACGGGTTGCAGGAGACACTTTTTCTCTGCTTTCTCAGTCTGTTTCCTAGTGCCGGTTTGAAGTTCCTGCAGTTTTCACTGTCAAACCGAGTTGGAGCTAGTACCTCCCCATATATATGTATAGAATGGGTTTGCAACTGAAAAGAAACTTTGTGTTCCCAACAAGCTAGGTGAAGGACGGCTTTCACACACACTTATCTCTCAGAACTGAGCAAGTGGAGAGACGTTCGTTCATCTAGCACCAAGGGAACGGGTTGCAGGAGACAATTTTTCTCTGCTTTGTCAGTCTGTTTCCTAGTGCCGGTTTGAAGTTCCTGCAGTTTTCACTGTAAAACCGAGTTGGAGCTAGTAACACCCCATATATATGTATGGAATGGGGTTTGCAACTGAAAAGAAACTTTGTGTAACCAACAAGCTAGGTGAAGAGCGGCTTTCACACACACTTATCTCTCAGAACTGAGCAAGTGGAGAGACGTTCGTTCATCTAGCACCAAGGGAACGGGTTGCAGGAGACACTTTTTCTCTGCTTTCTCAGTCTGTTTCCTAGAGCCGGTTTGAAGTTCCTGCAGTTTTCACTGCAAAACCGAGTTGGAGCTTGTAACTCCCCACATATATGTATGGAATGGAGTTTGCAACTGAAAAGAAACTTTGTGTTCCCAGCAAGCTAGGTGAAGGACGGGTTTCACACACACTTATCTCTCAGAACTGAGCAAGTGGAGAGACGTTCGTTCATCTAGCACCAAGGGAACGGGTTGCAGGAGACACTTTTCTCTGCTTTCTCAGTATTTTTCCTAGTGCCGGTTTGAAGTTCCTGCAGTTTTCACTGTAAAACCGAGTTGGAGCTTCTACCTCCCCATATATATGTATGGAATGGAGTTTGCAACTGAAAAGAAACTTTGTGTTCCCAACAAGCTAGGTGAAGGACGGCTTTCACACACACTTATCTCTCAGAACTGAGCAAGTGGAGAGACGTTCGTTCATCTAGCACCAAGGGAACGGGTTGCAGGAGACAATTTTTCTCTGCTTTGTCAGTCTGTTTCCTAGTGCCGGTTTGAAGTTCCTGCAGTTTTCACTGTAAAACCGAGTTGGAGCTAGTAACTCCCCATATATAACTATGGAATGGAGTTTGCAACTGAAAAGGAACTTTGTGTAACCAACAAGCTAGGTGAAGAGCGGCTTTCACACACACTTATCTCTCAGAACTGAGCAAGTGGAGAGACGTTCGTTCATGTAGCACCACGGGAACGGGTTGCAGGAGACCCTTTTTCTCTGCTTTCTCAGTCTGTTTCCTAGGGCCGGTTTGAAGTTCCTGCAGTTTTCACTGTAAAACCGAGTTGGAGCTTGTAACTCCCCACATATATGTATGGAATGGAGTTTGCAACTGAAAAGAAACTTTGTGTTCCCAGCAAGCTAGGTGAAGGACGGGTTTCACACACACTTATCTCTCAGAACAGAGCAAGTGGAGAGACGTTCGTTCATCTAGCACCAAGGGAACGGGTTGCAGGAGACACTTGTTCTCTGCTTTCTCAGTCTGTTTCCTAGTGCCGGTTTGAAGTTCCTGCAGTTTTCACTGTAAAACCGAGTTGGAGCTTGTAACTCCCCACATATATGTATGGAATGGAGTTTGCAACTGAAAAGAAACTTTGTGTTCCCAGCAAGCTAGGTGAAGGATGGGTTTCACACACACTTATCTCTCAGAACAGAGCAAGTGGAGAGATGTTCGTTCATCTAGCACCAAGGGAACGGGTTGCAGGAGACACTTGTTCTCTGCTTTCTCAGTATTTTTCCTAGTGCCGGTTTGAAGTTCCTGCAGTTTTCACTGTAAGACCGAGTTGGAGCTTCTACCTCCCCATATATATGTATGGAATGGAGTTTGCAACTGAAAAGAAACTTTGTGTAACCAACAAGCTAGGTGAAGAGCGGCTTTCACACACACTTATCTCTCAGAACTGAGCAAGTGGAGAGACGTTCGTTCATGTAGCACCAAGGGAACGGGTTGCAGGAGACACTTTTTCTCTGCTTTCTCAGTCTGTTTCCTAGTGCCGGTTTGAAGTTCCTGCAGTTTTCACTGTAAAACCGAGTTGGAGCTTGTAACTCCCCACATATATGTATGGAATGGAGTTTGTAACTGAAAAGAAACTTTGTGTAACCAACAAGCTAGGTGAAGAGCGGCTTTCACACACACTTATCTCTCAGAACTGAGCAAGTGGAGAGACGTTCGTTCATCTAGCACCAAGGGAACGGGTTGCAGGAGACACTTTTTCTCTGCTTTCTCAGTCTGTTTCCTAGTGCCGGTTTGAAGTTCCTGCAGTTTTCACTGTAAAACCGAGTTGGAGCTTGTAACTCCCCACATATATGTATGGAATGGAGTTTGCAACTGAAAAGAAACTTTATGTAACCAACAAGCTAGGTGAAGAGCGGCTTTCACACACACTTATCTCTCAGAACTGAGCAAGTGGAGAGACGTTCGTTCATGTAGCACCAAGGGAACGGGTTGCAGGAGACACTTTTTCTCTGCTTTCTCAGTCTGTTTCCTAGTGCCGGTTTGAAGTTCCTGCAGTTTTCACTGTAAAACCGAGTTGGAGCTTGTAACTCCCCACATATATGTATGGAATGGAGTTTGCAACTGAAAAGAAACTTTGTGTTCCCAGCAAGCTAGGTGAAGAATGGGTTTCACACACACTTATCTCTCAGAACAGAGCAAGTGGAGAGACGTTCGTTCATCTAGCACCAAGGGAACGGTTTGCAGGAGACACTTGTTCTCTGCTTTCTCAGTATTTTTCCTAGTGCCGGTTTGAAGTTCCTGCAGTTTTCACTGTAAAACCGAGTTGGAGCTTCTACCTCCCCATATATATGTATGGAATGGAGTTTGCAACTGAAAAGAAACTTTGTGTAACCAACAAGCTAGGTGAAGAGCGGCTTTCACACACACTTATCTCTCAGAACTGAGCAAGTGGAGAGACGTTCGTTCATGTAGCACCAAGGGAACGGGTTGCAGGAGACACTTTTTCTCTGCTTTCTCAGTCTGTTTCCTAGTGCCGGTTTGAAGTTCCTGCAGTTTTCACTGTAAAACCGAGTTGGAGCTTGTAACTCCCCACATATATGTATGGAATGGAGTTTGTAACTGAAAAGAAACTTTGTGTAACCAACAAGCTAGGTGAAGAGCGGCTTTCACACACACTTATCTCTCAGAACTGAGCAAGTGGAGAGACGTTCGTTCATGTAGCACCAAGGGAACGGGTTGCAGGAGACACTTTTTCTCTGCTTTCTCAGTCTGTTTCCTAGTGCCGGTTTGAAGTTCCTGCAGTTTTCACTGTAAAACCGAGTTGGAGCTTGTAACTCCCCACATATATGTATGGAATGGAGTTTGCAACTGAAAAGAAACTTTGTGTTCCCAGCAAGCTAGGTGAAGGATGGGTTTCACACACACTTATCTCTCAGAACAGAGCAAGTGGAGAGACGTTCGTTCATCTAGCACCAAGGGAACGGGTTGCAGGAGACACTTGTTCTCTGCTTTCTCAGTATTTTTCCTAGTGCCGGTTTGAAGTTCCTGCAGTTTTCACTGTAAAACCGAGTTGGAGCTTCTACCTCCCCATATATATGTATGGAATGGAGTTTGCAACTGAAAAGAAACTTTGTGTAACCAACAAGCTAGGTGAAGAGCGGCTTTCACACACACTTATCTCTCAGAACTTAGCAAGTGGAGAGACGTTCGTTCATGTAGCACCAAGGGAACGGGTTGCAGGAGACACTTTTTCTCTGCTTTCTCAGTCTGTTTCCTAGTGCCGGTTTGAAGTTCCTGCAGTTTTCACTGTAAAACCGAGTTGGAGCTTGTAACTCCCCACATATATGTATGGAATGGAGTTTGTAACTGAAAAGAAACTTTGTGTAACCAACAAGCTAGGTGAAGAGCGGCTTTCACACACACTTATCTCTCAGAACTGAGCAAGTGGAGAGACGTTCGTTCATCTAGCACCAAGGGAACGGGTTGCAGGAGACACTTTTTCTCTGCTTTCTCAGTCTGTTTCCTAGTTCCGGTTTGAAGTTCCTGCAGTTTTCACTGTAAAACCGAGTTGGAGCTTGTAACTCCCCACATATATGTATGGAATGGAGTTTGCAACTGAAAAGAAACTTTGTCTTCCCAGCAAGCTAGGTGAAGGACGGGTTTCACACACACTTATCTCTCTGAACTGAGCAAGTGGAGAGACGTTCGTTCATCTAGCACCAAGGGAACGGGTTGCAGTAGACACTTTTTCTCTGCTTTCTCAGTCTGTTTCCTACTGCCGGTTTGAAGTTCCTGCAGTTTTCACTGTAAAACCGAGTTGGAGCTAGTAACTCCCCATATATATGTATGGAATGGAGTTTGCAACTGAAAAGAAACTTTGTGTAACCAACAAGCTAGGTGAAGAGCGGCTTTCACACACACTTATCTCTCAGAACTGAGCAAGTGGAGAGACGTTCGTTCATGTAGCACCAAGGTAACGGGTTGCAGGAGACACTTTTTCTCTGCTTTCTCAGTCTGTTTCCTAGTGCCGGTTTGAAGTTCCTGCAGTTTTCACTGTAAAACCGAGTTGGAGCTTGTAACTCCCCACATATATGTATGGAATGGAGTTTGCAACTGAAAAGAAACTTTGTGTTCCCAGCAAGCTAGGTGAAGGATGGGTTTCACACACACTTATCTCTCAGAACAGAGCAAGTGGAGAGACGTTCGTTCATCTAGCACCAAGGGAACGGGTTGCAGGAGACACTTGTTCTCTGCTTTCTCAGTATTTTTCCTAGTGCCGGTTTGAAGTTCCTGCAGTTTTCACTGTAAAACCGAGTTGGAGCTTCTACCTCCCCATATATATGTATGGAATGGAGTTTGCAACTGAAAAGAAACTTTGTGTAACCAACAAGCTAGGTGAAGAGCGGCTTTCACACACACTTATCTCTCAGAACTTAGCAAGTGGAGAGACGTTCGTTCATGTAGCACCAAGGGAACGGGTTGCAGGAGACACTTTTTCTCTGCTTTCTCAGTCTGTTTCCTAGTGCCGGTTTGAAGTTCCTGCAGTTTTCACTGTAAAACCGAGTTGGAGCTTGTAACTCCCCACATATATGTATGGAATGGAGTTTGTAACTGAAAAGAAACTTTGTGTAACCAACAAGCTAGGTGAAGAGCGGCTTTCACACACACTTATCTCTCAGAACTGAGCAAGTGGAGAGACGTTCGTTCATCTAGCACCAAGGGAACGGGTTGCAGGAGACACTTTTTCTCTGCTTTCTCAGTCTGTTTCCTAGTTCCGGTTTGAAGTTCCTGCAGTTTTCACTGTAAAACCGAGTTGGAGCTTGTAACTCCCCACATATATGTATGGAATGGAGTTTGCAACTGAAAAGAAACTTTGTCTTCCCAGCAAGCTAGGTGAAGGACGGGTTTCACACACACTTATCTCTCTGAACTGAGCAAGTGGAGAGACGTTCGTTCATCTAGCACCAAGGGAACGGGTTGCAGTAGACACTTTTTCTCTGCTTTCTCAGTCTGTTTCCTACTGCCGGTTTGAAGTTCCTGCAGTTTTCACTGTAAAACCGAGTTGGAGCTAGTAACTCCCCATATATATGTATGGAATGGAGTTTGCAACTGAAAAGAAACTTTGTGTAACCAACAAGCTAGGTGAAGAGCGGCTTTCACACACACTTATCTCTCAGAACTGAGCAAGTGGAGAGACGTTCGTTCATGTAGCACCAAGGTAACGGGTTGCAGGAGACACTTTTTCTCTGCTTTCTCAGTCTGTTTCCTAGTGCCGGTTTGAAGTTCCTGCAGTTTTCACTGTAAAACCGAGTTGGAGCTTGTAACTCCCCACATATATGTATGGAATGGAGTTTGCAACTGAAAAGAAACTTTGTGTTCCCAGCAAGCTAGGTGAAGTGCGGCTTTCACACACACTTATCTCTCAGAACTGAGCAAGAGGAGAGACGTTCGTTCATCTAGCACCAAGGGAACGGGTTGCAGGAGACACTTTTTCTCTGCTTTCTCAGTCTGTTTCCTAGTGCCGGCTTGAAGTTCCTGCAGTTTTCACTGTAAATCCCTTTTGGAGCTAGTACCTCCCAATATATATGTATGGACTGAAGTTTGCAACTGGAAAGAAACTTTGTGTTCCCAACAAGATAGGTGAAGAGCGGCTTTCACACACACTTATCTCTCAGAACTGAGCAAGTGGAGAGACGTTCGTTCATCTAGCACCAAGGGAACGGGTTTCAGGAGACACTTTTTCTCTGCTTTCTCAGTCTGTTTCCTAGTGCCGGTTTGAAGTTCCTGCAGTTTTCATTGTAAAACGGAGTTGGAGCTAGTACCTCCCCATATATATGTATGGAATGGAGTTTGCAACTGAAAAGAAACTTTGTGTTCCCAACAAGCTAGGTGAAGGACGGCTTTCACACACACTTATCTCTCAGAACTGAGCAAGTGGAGAGATGTTCGTTCATCTAGCACCAAGGGAACGGGTTTCAGGAGACACTTTTTCTCTGCTTTCTCAGTCTGTTTCCTAGTGCCGGTTTGAAGTTCCTGCAGTTTTCACTGTAAAACCGAGTTGGAGCTGGTACCTCCCCATATATATATATGGAATGGAGTTTGCAACTGAAAAGAAACTTTGTGTTCCCAACAAGCTAGTTGAAGGACGGCTTTCACACACACTTATCTCTCAGAACTGAGCAAGTGGAGAGACGTTCGTTCATCTAGCACCAATGGAACCGTTTGCAGGAGACACCTTTTCTCTGCTTTCTCAGTTTCTTTCCTAGTGCCGGTTTGAAGTTCCTGCAGTTTTCTCTGTAAAACCGAGTTGGAGCTAGTACCTCCCCATATATATGTATGGAATGGAGTTTGCAACTGAAAAGAAACTTTGTGTTCCCAACAAGCTAGGTGAAGGACGGCTTTCACACACACTTATCTCTCAGAACTGAGCAAGTGGAGAGACGTTCGTTCATCTAGCACCAAGGGAACGGGTTGCAGGAGACACTTTTTCTCTGCTTTCTCAGTCTGTTTCCTAGTGCCGGTTTGAAGTTCCTGCAGTTTTCACTGTCAAAACGAGTTGGAGCTTCTACCTCCCCATATATATGTATGGAATGGAGTTTGCAACTGAAAAGAAACTTTGTGTTCCCAACAAGCTAGGTTAAGGACGGCTTTCACACACACATATCTCTCAGAACTGAGCAAGTGGAGAGACGTTCGTTCATCTAGCACCAAGGGAAAGGGTTGCAGGAGACACTTTTTCTCTGCTTTCTCAGTCTGTTTCCTAGTGCCGGTTTGAAGTTCCTGCATTTTTCACTGTAAAACCGAGTTGGAGCTAGTACTTCGCCATATATATGTATGGAATTGAGTTTGCAACTGAAAAGAAACTTTGTGTTCCCAACAAGCTAGGTGAAGTACGGCTTTCACACACACTTATCTCTCAGAACTGAGCAAGTGGAGAGACGTTCGTTCATCTAGCACCAAGGGAACGGGTTGCAGGAGACACTTTTTCTCTGTTTTCTCAGTCTGTTTCCTAGTGCCGGTTTGAAGTTCCTGCAGTTTTCACTGTAAAATCGAGTTGGAGCTAATACCTCCCCATATATATGTATGGAATGGAGTTTGCAACTGAAAAGAAACTTTGTGTTCCCAACAAGCTAGGTGAAGGACGGCTTTCACACACACATATCTCTCGAACTGAGCAAGTGGAGAGACGTTCGTTCATCTAGCACCAAGGGAACGGGTTGCAGGAGACACTTTTTCTGTGCTTTCTCAGTCTGTTTCCTAGTGCCGGTTTGAAGTTCCTGCAGTTTTCACTGTAAAACCGAGTTGGAGCTAGTACCTCCCCATATATATGTATGGAATGGAGTTTGCAACTGAAAAGAAACTTTGTGTTCCCAACAAGCTAGGTGAAGGACGGCTTTCACACACACTTATCTCTCAGAACTGAGCAAGTGGAGAGACGTTCGTTCATCTAGCACCAATTGAACGGGTTGCAGGAGACAATTTTTCTCTGTTTTCTCAGTCTGTTTCCTAATGCCGGTTTGAAGTTCCTGCAGTTTTCACTGTAAAACCGATTTTGAGCTAGTACTTCCCATATATATGTATGGAATGGAGTTTGCAACTGAAAGAAACTTTGTGTTCCCAACAAGCTTGTTGAAGGACGGCTTTCACACACACTTAGCTCTCAGAACTGACCAAGTGGTGAAACGTTCGTTCATCTAGCACCAAGGAAACGGGTTGCAGGAGACAATTTTTCTCTGCTTTCTCAGTCTGTTTCCGAGTGCCGGTTTGAAGTTCCTGCAGTTATCCCTGTAAAACCTTGTTGGAACTAGTACCTCCTCATATAAATGTATGGAATGGAGTTTGCAACTGAAAAGAAACTTTGTGTTCCCAACAAGCTAGATGAAGGACGGGTTTCACACACACTTACCTCTCGGAACTGAGCAAGTGGAGAGACGTTCGTTCATCTAGCACCAAGGGAACGGGTTGCAGGAGACACTTTTTCTCTGCTTTCTCAGTCTGTTTCCTAGTGCCGGTTTGAAGTTCCTGCAGTTTTCACTGTCAAACCGAGTTGGAGCTTCTACCTCCCCATATATATGTATGGAATGGAGTTTGCAACTGAAAAGAAACTTTGTTTTCCCAACAAGCTAGGTGAAGGGCGGCTTTCACACGCACTTATCTCTCAGAACTGAGCAAGTGGAGAGACGTTCGTTCATCTAGCACCAAGGGAACGGGTTGCAGGAGACACTTGTTCTCTGCTTTCTCAGTCTGTTTCCTAGTGCCGGTTTGAAGTTCCTGCAGTTTTCACTGTAAATCCGAGTTGGAGCTAGTACCTCCCCATATATATATATGGAATGGAGTTTGCAACTGAAAAGAAACTTTGTGTTCCCAACAAGCTAGTTGAAGGACCGCTTTCACACACACTTATCTCTCAGAACTGAGCAAGTGGAGAGACGTTCGTTCATCTAGCACCAAGGGAACGGGTTGCAGGAGACACTTTTTCTCTGCTTTCTCAGTCTGTTTCCTAGTGCCGGTTTGAAGTTCCTGCAGTTTTCACTGTAAAACCGAGTTGGAGCTAGTACCTCCCCATATATATGTATGGAATGGAGTTTGCAACTGAAAAGAAACTTTGTGTTCCCAACAAGCTAGGTGAAGTGCGGCTTTCACACACACTTATCTCTCAGAACTGAGCAAGAGGAGAGAGGTTCGTTCATCTAGCACCAAGGGAACGGGTTGCAGGAGACACTTTTTCTCTGCTTTCTCAGTCTGTTTCCTAATGCCGGTTTGAAGTTCCTGCAGTTTTCACTGTAAACCCTTTTGGAGCTAGTACCTCCCCATATATATGTATGGAATGAAGTTTGCAACTGAAAAGAACCTTTGTGTTCCCAACAAGCTAGGTGAAGAACGGCTTTCACACACACTTATCTCTCAGAACTGAGCAAATGGAGAGACGTTCGTTCATCTAGCACCAAGGGAACGGGTTGCAGGAGATACTTTTTCTCTGCTTTCTCAGTCTGTTTCCTAGTGCCGGTTTGAACTTCCTGCAGTTTTCACTGTAAAACATAGTTGGAGCTAGTACCTCCCCATATATATGTATGGAATGGAGTTTGCAACTGAAAAGAAACTTTGTGTTCCCAACAAGCTAGGTGAAGGACGGCTTTCACACACACTTATCTCTCCGAACAGAGCAAGTGGAGAGACGTTCGTTCATCTAGCACCAAGGGAACGGGTTGCAGGAGACACTTTTCTCTGCTTTCTCAGTCTTTTTCCTAGTGCCGGTAGGAAGTTCCTGCAGTTTTCACTGTAAAACCGAGTTGGAGCTAGTACCTCCCCATATATATTTATGGAATGGAGTTTGCAACTGAAAAGAAACTTTGTGTTCCCAACAAGCTAGGTGAAGTGCGGCTTTCACACACACTTATCTCTCAGAACTGAGCAAGAGGAGAGACGTTCGTTCATCTAGCACCAAGGGAACGGGTTGCAGGGACACTTTTTCTCTGCTTTCTCAGTCTGTTTCCTAGTGCCGGTTTGAAGTTCCTGCAGTTTTCACTGTAAATCCCTTTTGGAGCTAGTACCTCCCAATATATATGTATGGAATGAAGTTTGCAACTGAAAAGAAACTTTGTGTTCCCAACAAGATAGGTGAAGAGCGGCTTTCACACACACTTATCTCTGAGAACTGAGCAAGTGGAGAGACGTTCGTTCATCTAGCACCAAGGGAACGGGTTGCAGGAGACACATTTTCTCTGCTTTCTCAGTCTGTTTCCTAGTGCCGGTTTGAAGTTCCTGCAGTTTTCACTGTAAAACCGAGTTGGAGCTAGTACCTCCCCATATATATGTATGGAATGGAGTTTGCTACTGAAAAGAAACTTTGTGTTCCCAACAAGCTAGGTGAAGGACGGCTTTCACACACACTTATCTCTCAGAACTGAGCAAGTGAGAGACTTTCGTTCATCTAGCACCAAGGGAACTGGTTGCAGGAGACACTTTTTCTCTGCTTTCTCAGTCTGTTTCCTAGTGCCGGTTTGAAGTTCCTGCAGTTTTCACTGTAAAACCGAGTTGGAGCTAGTACCTCCCCACATATATGTATGGAATGGAGTTTGCAACTGAAAAGAAACTTTGTGTAACCAACAAGCTATGTGAAGAGCGGCTTTCACACACACTTATATCTCAGAACTGAGCAAGTGGAGAGACGTTCGTTCATGTAGCACCAAGGGAACGGGTTGCAGGAGACACTATTTCTCTGCTTTCTCAGTTTGTTTCCTAGTGCCGGTTTGAAGTTCCTGCAGTTTTCACTGTCAAAACGATTTGGAGCTTCTACCTCCCCATATATATGTATGGAATGGAGTTTGCAACTGAAAAGAAACATTGTGTTCCCAACAAGCTAGGTGAAGGACGGCTTCACACACACTTATCTCTCAGAACTGAGCAAGTGGAGAGACGTTCGTTCATCTAGCACCAAGGGAACGGGTTGCAGGAGACACTTTTTCTCTGCTTTCTCAGTCTTTTTCCTAGTGCCGGTATGAAGTTCCTGCAGTTTTCACTGTAAAACCGAGTTGGAGCTTCTACCTCCCCATATATATGTATGGAATGGAGTTTGCAACTGAAAAGAAACTTGGTGTTCCCAACAAGCTAGGTGAAGGACGGCTTTCACACACACTTACCCCTCAGAACTGAGCAAGTGGAGAGACGATCGTTCATCTAGCACCAAGGGAACGGGTTGCAGGAGACAATTTTTGTCTGCTTTCTCAGTCTGTTTCCTAGTGCCGGTTTGAAGTTCCTGCAGTTTTCACTGTAAAACCGAGTTGGAGCTAGTACCTCCCCATATATATGTATGGAATGGAGTTTGCAACTGAAAAGAAACTTTGTGTTCCCAACAAGCTAGGTGAAGTGCGGCTTTCACACACACTTATCTCTCAGAACTGAGCAAGAGGAGAGACGTTCGTTCATCTAGCACCAAGGGAACGGGTTGCAGGAGACACTTTTTCTCTGCTTTCTCAGTCTGTTTCCTAATGCCGGTTTGAAGTTCCTGCAGTTTTCACTGTAAACCCTTTTGGAGCTAGTACCTCCCCATATATATGTATGGAATGAAGTTTGCAACTGAAAAGAACCTTTGTGTTCCCAACAAGCTAGGTGAAGGACGGCTTTCACACACACTTATCTCTCAGAACAGAGCAAGTGGAGAGACGTTCGTTCATCTAGCACCAAGGGAACGGGTTGCAGGAGACACTTTTCTCTGCTTTCTCAGTCTTTTTCCTAGTGCCGGTAGGAAGTTCCTGCAGTTTTCACTGTAAAACCGAGTTGGAGCTAGTACCTCCCCATATATATTTATGGAATGGAGTTTGCAACTGAAAAGAAACTTTGTGTTCCCAACAAGCTAGGTGAAGTGCGGCTTTCACACACACTTATCTCTCAGAACTGAGCAAGAGGAGAGACGTTCGTTCATCTAGCACCAAGGGAACGGGTTGCAGGGACACTTTTTCTCTGCTTTCTCAGTCTGTTTCCTAGTGCCGGTTTGAAGTTCCTGCAGTTTTCACTGTAAATCCCTTTTGGAGCTAGTACCTCCCAATATATATGTATGGAATGAAGTTTGCAACTGAAAAGAAACTTTGTGTTCCCAACAAGATAGGTGAAGAGCGGCTTTCACACACACTTATCTCTGAGAACTGAGCAAGTGGAGAGACGTTCGTTCATCTAGCACCAAGGGAACGGGTTGCAGGAGACACATTTTCTCTGCTTTCTCAGTCTGTTTCCTAGTGCCGGTTTGAAGTTCCTGCAGTTTTCACTGTAAAACCGAGTTGGAGCTAGTACCTCCCCATATATATGTATGGAATGGAGTTTGCAACTGAAAAGAAACTTTGTGTTCCCAACAAGCTAGGTGAAGGACGGCTTTCACACACACTTATCTCTCAGAACTGAGCAAGTGAGAGACGTTCGTTCATCTAGCACCAAGGGAACTGGTTGCAGGAGACACTTTTTCTCTGCTTTCTCAGTCTGTTTCCTAGTGCCGGTTTGAAGTTCCTGCAGTTTTCACTGTAAAACCGAGTTGGAGCTAGTACCTCCCCACATATATGTATGGAATGGAGTTTGCAACTGAAAAGAAACTTTGTGTAACCAACAAGCTACGTGAAGAGCGGCTTTCACACACACTTATATCTCAGAACTGAGCAAGTGGAGAGACGTTCGTTCATGTAGCACCAAGGGAACGGGTTGCAGGAGACACTATTTCTCTGCTTTCTCAGTTTGTTTCCAAGTGCCGGGTTGAAGTTCCTGCAGTTTTCACTGTCAAAACGATTTGGAGCTTCTACCTCCCCATATATATGTATGGAATGGAGTTTGCAACTGAAAAGAAACATTGTGTTCCCAACAAGCTAGGTGAAGGACGGCTTCACACACACTTATCTCTCAGAACTGAGCAATTGGAGAGACGTACGTTCATCTAGCACCAAGGGAACGGGTTGCAGGAGACACTTTTTCTCTGCTTTCTCAGTCTTTTTCCTAGTGCCGGTATGAAGTTCCTGCAGTTTTCACTGTAAAACCGAGTTGGAGCTTCTACCTCCCCATATATATGTATGGAATGGAGTTTGCAACTGAAAAGAAACTTGGTGTTCCCAACAAGCTAGGTGAAGGACGGCTTTCACACACACTTACCCCTCAGAACTGAGCAAGTGGAGAGACGATCGTTCATCTAGCACCAAGGGAACGGGTTGCAGGAGACAATTTTTGTCTGCTTTCTCAGTCTGTTTCCTAGTGCCGGTTTGAAGTTCCTGCAGTTTTCACTGTAAAACCGAGTTGGAGCTAGTACCTCCCCATATATATGTATGGAATGGAGTTTGCAACTGAAAAGAAACTTTGTGTTCCCAACAAGCTAGGTGAAGTGCGGCTTTCACACACACTTATCTCTCAGAACTTAGCAAGAGGAGAGACGTTCGTTCATCTAGCACCAAGGGAACGGGTTGCAGGAGACACTTTTTCTCTGCTTTCTCAGTCTGTTTCCTAATGCCGGTTTGAAGTTCCTGCAGTTTTCACTGTAAACCCTTTTGGAGCTAGTACCTCCCCATATATATGTATGGAATGAAGTTTGCAACTGAAAAGAACCTTTGTGTTCCCAACAAGCTAGGTGAAGGACGGCTTTCACACACACTTATCTCTCAGAACAGAGCAAGTGGAGAGACGTTCGTTCATCTAGCACCAAGGGAACGGGTTGCAGGAGACACTTTTCTCTGCTTTCTCAGTCTTTTTCCTAGTGCCGGTAGGAAGTTCCTGCAGTTTTCACTGTAAAACCGAGTTGGAGCTAGTACCTCCCCATATATATTTATGGAATGGAGTTTGCAACTGAAAAGAAACTTTGTGTTCCCAACAAGCTAGGTGAAGTGCGGCTTTCACACACACTTATCTCTCAGAACTGAGCAAGAGGAGAGACGTTCGTTCATCTAGCACCAAGGGAACGGTTTGCAGGGACACTTTTTCTCTGCTTTCTCAGTCTGTTTCCTAGTGCCGGTTTGAAGTTCCTGCAGTTTTCACTGTAAATCCCTTTTGGAGCTAGTACCTCCCAATATATATGTATGGAATGAAGTTTGCAACTGAAAAGAAACTTTGTGTTCCCAACAAGATAGGTGAAGAGCGGCTTTCACACACACTTATCTCTGAGAACTGAGCAAGTGGAGAGACGTTCGTTCATCTAGCACCAAGGGAACGGGTTGCAGGAGACACATTTTCTCTGCTTTCTCAGTCTGTTTCCTAGTGCCGGTTTGAAGTTCCTGCAGTTTTCACTGTAAAACCGAGTTGGAGCTAGTACCTCCCCATATATATGTATGGAATGGAGTTTGCAACTGAAAAGAAACTTTGTGTTCCCAACAAGCTAGGTGAAGGACGGCTTTCACACACACTTATCTCTCAGAACTGAGCAAGTGAGAGACGTTCGTTCATCTAGCACCAAGGGAACTGGTTGCAGGAGACACTTTTTCTCTGCTTTCTCAGTCTGTTTCCTAGTGCCGGTTTGAAGTTCCTGCAGTTTTCACTGTAAAACCGAGTTGGAGCTAGTACCTCCCCACATATATGTATGGAATGGAGTTTGCAACTGAAAAGAAACTTTGTGTAACCAACAAGCTACGTGAAGAGCGGCTTTCACACACACTTATATCTCAGAACTGAGCAAGTGGAGAGACGTTCGTTCATGTAGCACCAAGGGAACGGGTTGCAGGAGACACTATTTCTCTGCTTTCTCAGTTTGTTTCCTAGTGCCGGTTTGAAGTTCCTGCAGTTTTCACTGTCAAAACGATTTGGAGCTTCTACCTCCCCATATATATGTATGGAATGGAGTTTGCAACTGAAAAGAAACATTGTGTTCCCAACAAGCTAGGTGAATGACGGCTTCACACACACTTATCTCTCAGAACTGAGCAATTGGAGAGACGTACGTTCATCTAGCACCAAGGGAACGGGTTGCAGGAGACACTTTTTCTCTGCTTTCTCAGTCTTTTTCCTAGTGCCGGTATGAAGTTCCTGCAGTTTTCACTGTAAAACCGAGTTGGAGCTTCTACCTCCCCATATATATGTATGGAATGGAGTTTGCAACTGAAAAGAAACTTGGTGTTCCCAACAAGCTAGGTGAAGGACGGCTTTCACACACACTTACCCCTCAGAACTGAGCAAGTGGAGAGACGATCGTTCATCTAGCACCAAAGGAACGGGTTGCAGGAGACAATTTTTGTCTGCTTTCTCAGTCTGTTTCCTAGTGCCGGTTTGAAGTTCCTGCAGTTTTCACTGTAAAACCGAGTTGGAGCTAGTACCTCCCCATATATATGTATGGAATGGAGTATGCAACTAAAAAGAAACTTTGTGTTCCCAACAACCTAGGTGAAGGACGGCTTTCACACACACATATCTCTCAGAACTGAGCAAGTGGAGAGACGTTCGTTCATCTAGCACCAAGGGAACTGGTTGCAGGAGACACTTTTTCTCTGCTTTCTCAGTCTGTTTCCCAGTGCCGGTTTGAAGTTCCTGCAGTTTTCACTGTCAAACATAGTTGGAGCTAGTACCTCCCCATATATATGTATGGAATGGAGTTTGCAACTGAAAAGAAACTTTGTGTTCCCAACAAGCTAGTTGAAGGACGGCCTTCACACACACTTATCTCTCAGAACTGAGCAAGTGGAGAGACGTTCGTTCATCTAGCACCAAGGGAACGGGTTGCAGGAGACACTTTTTCTCTGCTTTCTCAGTCTGTTTCCTAGTACCGGTTTGAAGTTCCTGCAGTTTTCACTGTAAAACCGAGTTGGAGCTAGTACCTCCCCATATATATGTATGGAATGGAGTTTGCAACTGAAAAGAATCTTTGTGTTCCCAACAAGCTAGGTGAAGGACAGCTTTCACACAGAATTATCTCTCAGAACTGAGCAAGTGGAGAGACGTTAGTTCATCTAGCACCAAGTGAACGGGTTGCAGGAGACACTTTATCTCTCCTTTCTCAGTCTGTTTCCTAGTGAAGGTTTGAAGTTCCTGCAGTTTTCACTGTAAAACCGAGTTCGAGCTTCTACCTCCCCATATATATTTATGGAATGGAGTTTGCAACTGAAAAGAAACTTTGTGTTCCCAACAAGCTAGGTGAAGGACGGCTTTCACACACACTTACCTCTCGGAACTGAGCAAGTGGAGAGACGATCGTTCATCTAGCACCAAGGGAACGGGTTGCAGGAGACACTTTTTCTCTGCTTTCTCAGTCTGTTTCCTAGTGCCGGTTTGAAGTTCCTGCAGTTTTCACTGTCAAACCGAGTTGGAGCTAGTACCTCCCCATATATATGTATGGAATGTAGTTTGCAACTGAAAAGAAACTTTGTGTTCCCAACAAGCTAGTTGAAGGATGGCTTTCACACACACTTATCTCTCAGAACTGAGCAAGTGGAGAGACGTTCGTTCATCTAGCACCAAGGGAACGGGTTGCAAGAGACAATTTTTCTCTGCTTTCTCAGTCTGTTTCCTAGTGCCGGTTGGAAGTTCCTGCAGTTTTCACTGTAAAACCGAGTTGGAGCTAGTAACTCCCCATATATATGTATGGAATGGAGTTTGCAACTGAAAAGAAACTTTGTGTAACCAACAAGCTAGGTGAAGAGCGGCTTTCACACACACTTATCTCTCAGAACTGAGCAAGTGGAGAGACGTTCGTTCATGTAGCACCAAGGGAACGGGTTGCAGGAGACACTTTTTCTCTGCTTTCTCAGTCTGTTTCCTAGTGCCGTTTTGAAGTTCCTGCAGTTTTCACTGTAAAACCGAGTTGGAGCTTGTAACTCCCCACATATATGTATGGATTGGAGTTTGCAACTGAAAAGAAACTTTGTGTTCCCAGCAAGCTAGGTGAAGGACGGGTTTCACACACACTTATCTCTCAGAACTGAGCAAGTGGAGAGACGTTCGTTCATCTAGCACCAAGGGAACGGGTTGCAGGAGACACTTTTCTCTGCTTTCTCAGTCTGTTTCCTAGTGCCGGTAGGAAGTTCCTGCAGTTTTCACTGTAAAACCGAGTTGGAGCTTCTAACTCCCCATATATATGTATGGAATGGAGTTTGCAACTGAAAAGAAACTTTGTGTTCCCAACAAGCTAGTTGAAGGACAGCTTTCACACACACATATCTCTCAGAACTGAGCAAGTGGAGAGACGTTCGTTCATCTAGCACCAAGGGAACGGGTTGCAGGAGACACTTTTTCTCTGCTTTCTCAGTCTGTTTCCTAGTGCCGGTTGGAAGTTCCTGCAGTTTTCACTGAAAAAACGAGTTGGAGCTAGTACCTCCCCGTATATATGTATGGAATGGAGTTTGCAACTGAAAAGAAACTTTGTGTTCCCAACTAGCTAGTTGAAGGACGGCTTTCACACACACTTATCTCTCAGAACTGAGCAAGTGAGAGACGTTCGTTCATCTAGCACCAAGGGAACTGGTTGCAGGAGACACTTTTTCTCTGCTTTCTCAGTCTGTTTCCTAGTGCCGGTTTGAAGTTCCTGCAGTTTTCACTGTAAAACCGAGTTGGAGCTAGTACCTCCCCATATATATGTATGGAATGGAGTTTGCAACTGAAAAGAAACTTTGTGTAACCAACAAGCTATGTGAAGTGCGGCTTTCACACACAATTATCTCTCAGAACTGAGCAATTGGAGAGACGTTCGTTCATCTAGCACCAAGGGAACGGGTTGCAGGGGACACTTTTTCTCTGCTTTCTCAGTCTTTTTCCTAGTGCCGGTATGAAGTTCCTGCAGTTTTCACTGTAAAACCGAGTTGGAGCTTCTACCTCCCCATATATATGTATGGAATGGAGTTTGCAACTGAAAAGAAACTAGGTGTTCCCAACAAGCTAGGTGAAGTACGGCTTTCACACACACTTACCCCTCAGAACTGAGCAAGTGGAGAGACGATCGTTCATCTAGCACCAAGGGAACGGGTTGCAGGAGACACTTTTTCTCTGCTTTCTCAGTCTGTTTCCTAGTGCCGGTTTGAAGTTCCTGCAGTTTTCACTGTAAAACCGAGTTGGAGCTTCTACCTCCCCATATATATGTATGGAATGGAGTTTGCAACTGAAAAGAAACTCTGTGTTCCCAACAAGCTAGGTGAAGGACGGCTTTCACACACACTTATCTCTCAGAACTGAGCAAGTGAGAGACGTTCGTTCATCTAGCACCAAGGGAACTGGTTGCAGGAGACACTTTTTCTCTGCTTTCTCAGTCTGTTTCCTAGTGCCGGTTTGAAGTTCCTGCAGTTTTCACTGTAAAACCGAGTTGGAGCTAGTACCTCCCCACATATATGTATGGAATGGAGTTTGCAACTGAAAAGAAACTTTGTGTAACCAACAAGCTATGTGAAGAGCGGCTTTCACACACACTTATATCTCAGAACTGAGCAAGTGGAGAGACGTTCGTTCATGTAGCACCAAGGGAACGGGTTGCAGGAGACACTATTTCTCTGCTTTCTCAGTTTGTTTCCTAGTGCCGGTTTGAAGTTCCTGCAGTTTTCACTGTCAAAACGATTTGGAGCTTCTACCTCCCCATATATATGTATGGAATGGAGTTTGCAACTGAAAAGAAACATTGTGTTCCCAACAAGCTAGGTGAAGGACGGCTTCACACACACTTATCTCTCAGAACTGAGCAATTGGAGAGACGTTCGTTCATCTAGCACCAAGGGAACGGGTTGCAGGAGACACTTTTTCTCTGCTTTCTCAGTCTTTTTCCTAGTGCCGGTATGAAGTTCCTGCAGTTTTCACTGTAAAACCGAGTTGGAGCTTCTACCTCCCCATATATATGTATGGAATGGAGTTTGCAACTGAAAAGAAACTTGGTGTTCCCAACAAGCTAGGTGAAGGACGGCTTTCACACACACTTACCCCTCAGAACTGAGCAAGTGGAGAGACGATCGTTCATCTAGCACCAAGGGAACGGGTTGCAGGATACAATTTTTGTCTGCTTTCTCAGTCTGTTTCCTAGTGCCGGTTTGAAGTTCCTGCAGTTTTCACTGTAAAACCGAGTTGGAGCTAGTACCTCCCCATATATATGTATGGAATGGAGTATGCAACTAAAAAGAAACTTTGTGTTCCCAACAACCTAGGTGAAGGACGGCTTTCACACACACATATCTCTCAGAACTGAGCAAGTGGAGAGACGTTCGTTCATCTAGCACCAAGGGAACTGGTTGCAGGAGACACTTTTTCTCTGCTTTCTCAGTCTGTTTCCCAGTGCCGATTTGAAGTTCCTGCAGTTTTCACTGTCAAACATAGTTGGAGCTAGTACCTCCCCATATATATGTATGGAATGGAGTTTGCAACTGAAAAGAAACTTTGTGTTCCCAACAAGCTAGTTGAAGGACGGCCTTCACACACACTTATCTCTCAGAACTGAGCAAGTGGAGAGACGTTCGTTCATCTAGCACCAAGGGAACGGGTTGCAGGAGACACTTTTTCTCTGCTTTCTCAGTCTGTTTCCTAGTACCGGTTTGAAGTTCCTGCAGTTTTCACTGTAAAACCGAGTTGGAGCTAGTACCTACCCATATATATGTATGGAATGGAGTTTGCAACTGAAAAGAATCTTTGTGTTCCCAACAAGCTAGGTGAAGGACAACTTTCACACAGAATTATCTCTCAGAACTGAGCAAGTGGAGAGACGTTAGTTCATCTAGCACCAAGTGAACGGGTTGCAGGAGACACTTTATCTCTCCTTTCTCAGTCTGTTTCCTAGTGAAGGTTTGAAGTTCCTGCAGTTTTCACTGTAAAACCGAGTTGGAGCTTCTACCTCCCCATATATATGTATGGAATGGAGTTTGCAACTGAAAAGAAACTTTGTGTTCCCAACAAGCTAGGTGAAGGACGGCTTTCACACACACTTATCTCTCAGAACTGAGCAAGTGGAGAGACGATCGTTCATCTAGCACCAAGGGAACGGGTTGCAGGAGACACTTTTTCTCTGCTTTCTCAGTCTGTTTCCTAGTGCCGATTTGAAGTTCCTGCAGTTTTCACTGTCAAACCGAGTTGGAGCTAGTACCTCCCCATATATATGTATGGAATGGAGTTTGCAACTGAAAAGAAACTTTGTGTTCCCAACAAGCTAGTTGAAGGATGGCTTTCACACACACTTATCTCTCAGAACTGAGCAAGTGGAGAGACGTTCGTTCATCTAGCACCAAGGGAACGGGTTGCAAGAGACACTTTTTCTCTGCTTTCTCAGTCTGTTTCCTAGTGCCGGTTGGAAGTTCCTGCAGTTTTCACTGTAAAACCGAGTTGGAGCTAGTAACTCCCCATATATATGTATGGAATGGAGTTTGCAACTGAAAAGAAACTTTGTGTAACCAACAAGCTAGGTGAAGAGCGGCTTTCACACACACTTATCACTCAGAACTGAGCAAGTGGAGAGACGTTCGTTCATGTAGCACCAAGGGAACGGGTTGCAGGAGACACTTTTTCTCTGCTTTCTCAGTCTGTTTCCTAGTGCCGGTTTGAAGTTCCTGCAGTTTTCACTGTAAAACCGAGTTGGAGCTTGTAACTCCCAACATATATGTATGGATTGGAGTTTGCAACTGAAAAGAAACTTTGTGTTCCCAGCAAGCTAGGTGAAGGACGGGTTTCACACACACTTATCTCTCAGAACTGAGCAAGTGGAGAGACGTTCGTTCATCTAGCACCAAGGGAACGGGTTGCAGGAGACACTTTTCTCTGCTTTCTCAGTCTGTTTCCTAGTGCCGGTAGGAAGTTCCTGCAGTTTTCACTGTAAAACCGAGTTGGAGCTTCTACCTCCCCATATATATGTATGGAATGGAGTTTGCATCTGAAAAGAAACTTTGTGTTCCCAACAAGCTAGGTGAAGGACGGCTTTCACACACACTTATCTCTCAGAACTGAGCAAGTGGAGAGACTTTCGTTCATCTAGCACCAAGGGAACGGGTTGCAGGAGACACTTTTTCTCTGCTTTCTCAGACTGTTTCCTAGTGCCGGTTTGAAGTTCCTGCAGTTTTCACTGTAAAACCGAGTTGGAGCTTCTAACTCCCCATATATATGTATGGAATGGAGTTTGCAACTGAAAAGAAACTTTGTGTTCCCAACAAGCTAGTTGAAGGACAGCTTTCACACACACATATCTCTCAGAACTGAGCAAGTGGAGAGACGTTCGTTCATCTAGCACCAAGGGAACGGGTTGCAGGAGACACTTTTTCTCTGCTTTCTCAGTCTGTTTCCTAGTGCCGGTTGGAAGTTCCTGCAGTTTTCACTGTAAAAACGAGTTGGAGCTAGTACCTCCCCGTATATATGTATGGAATGGAGTTTGCAACTGAAAAGAAACTTTGTGTTCCCAACTAGCTAGGTGAAGGACGGCTTTCACACACACTTATCTCTCAGAACTGAGCAAGTGAGAGACGTTCGTTCATCTAGCACCAAGGGAACTGGTTGCAGGAGACACTTTTTCTCTGCTTTCTCAGTCTGTTTCCTAGTGCCGGTTTGAAGTTCCTGCAGTTTTCACTGTAAAACCGAGTTGGAGCTAGTACCTCCCCATATATATGTATGGAATGGAGTTTGCAACTGAAAAGAAACTTTGTGTAACCAACAAGCTATGTGAAGTGCGGCTTTCACACACAATTATCTCTCAGAACTGAGCAATTGGAGAGACGTTCGTTCATCTAGCACCAAGGGAACGGGTTGCAGGGGACACTTTTTCTCTGCTTTCTCAGTCTTTTTCCTAGTGCCGGTATGAAGTTCCTGCAGTTTTCACTGTAAAACCGAGTTGGAGCTTCTACCTCCCCATATATATGTATGGAATGGAGTTTGCAACTGAAAAGAAACTAGGTGTTCCCAACAAGCTAGGTGAAGGACGGCTTTCACACACACTTACCCCTCAGAACTGAGCAAGTGGAGAGACGATCGTTCATCTAGCACCAAGGGAACGGGTTGCAGGAGACACTTTTTCTCTGCTTTCTCAGTCTGTTTCCTAGTGCCGGTTTGAAGTTCCTGCAGTTTTCACTGTAAAACCGAGTTGGAGCTTCTACCTCCCCATATATATGTATGGAATGGAGTTTGCAACTGAAAAGAAACTTGGTGTTCCCAACAAGCTAGGTGAAGGACGGCTTTCACACACACTTACCCCTCAGAACTGAGCAAGTGGAGAGACGATCGTTCATCTAACACGAAGGGAACGGGTTGCAGGAGACAATTTTTGTCTGCTTTCTCAGTCTGTTTCCTAGTGCCGGTTTGAAGTTCCTGCAGTTTTCACTGTAAAACCGAGTTGGAGCTAGTACCTCCCCATATATATGTATGGAATGGAGTATGCAACTAAAAAGAAACTTTGTGTTCCCAACAACCTAGGTGAAGGACGGCTTTCACACACACATATCTCTCAGAACTGAGCAAGTGGAGAGACGTTCGTTCATCTAGCACCAAGGGAACGGGTTGCAGGAGACACTTTTTCTCTGCTTTCTCAGTCTGTTTCCTAGTGCCGGTTGGAAGTTCCTGCAGTTTTCACTGTAAAATCGAGTTGGAGCTAGTACCTCCCCGTATATATGTATGGAATGGAGTTTGCAACTGAAAAGAAACTTTATGTTCCCAACAAGCTAGGTGAAGGACGGCTTTCACACACACTTATCTCTCAGAACTGAGCAAGTGAGAGACGTTCGTTCATCTAGCACCAAGGGAACTGGTTGCAGGAGACACTTTTTCTCTGCTTTCTCAGTCTGTTTCCTAGTGCCGGTTTGAAGTTCCTGCAGTTTTCACTGTAAAACCGAGTTGGAGCTAGTACCTCCCCATATATATGTATGGAATGGAGTTTGCAACTGAAAAGAAACTTTGTGTAACCAACAAGCTATGTGAAGAGCGGCTTTCACACACACTTATCTCTCAGAACTGAGCAAGTGGAGAGACGTTCGTTCATGTAGCACCAAGGGAACGGGTTGCAGGAGACACTATTTCTCTGCTTTCTCAGTTTGTTTCCTAGTGCCGGTTTGAAGTTCCTGCAGTTTTCACTGTAAAACCGAGTTGGAGCTATTACCTCCTCATATATATGTATGGAATGGAGTTTGCAACTGAAAAGAAACATTGTGTTCCCAACAAGCTAGGTGAAGGACGGCTTCACACACAATTATCTCTCAGAACTGAGCAATTGGAGAGACGTTCGTTCATCTAGCACCAAGGGAACGGGTTGCAGGGGACACTTTTTCTCTGCTTTCTCAGTCTTTTTCCTAGTGCCGGTATGAAGTTCCTGCAGTTTTCACTGTAAAACAGAGTTGGAGCTTCTACCTCCCCATATATATGTATGGAATGGAGTTTGCAACTGAAAAGAAACTTGGTGTTCCCAACAAGCTAGGTGAAGGACGGCTTTCACACACACTTACCCCTCAGAACTGAGCAAGTGGAAAGACGATCGTTCATCTAGCACCAAGGGAACGGGTTGCAGGAGACACTTTTTCTCTGCTTTCTCAGTCTGTTTCCTAGTGCCGGTTTGAAGTTCCTGCAGTTTTCACTGTAAAACCGAGTTGGAGCTAATACCTCCCCATATATATGTATGGAATGGAGTTTGCAACTGAAAAGAAACTTGGTGTTCCCAACAAGCTAGGTGAAGGACGGCTTTCACACACACTTACCCCTCAGAACTGAGCAAGTGGAGAGACGATCGTTCATCTAGCACCAAGGGAACGGGTTGCAGGAGACAATTTTTGTCTGCTTTCTCAGTCTGTTTCCTAGTGCCGGTTTGAAGTTCCTGCAGTTTTCACTGTAAAACCGAGTTGGAGCTAATACCTCCCCATATATATGTATGGAATGGAGTTTGCAACTGAAAAGAAACTTGGTGTTCCCAACAAGCTAGGTGAAGGACGGCTTTCACACACACTTACCCCTCAGAACTGAGCAAGTGGAGAGACGATCGTTCATCTAGCACCAAGGGAACGGGTTGCAGGAGACACTTTTTCTCTGCTTTCTCAGTCTGTTTCCTAGTGCCGGTTTGAAGTTCCTGCAGTTTTCACTGTAAAACCGAGTTGGAGCTAGTACCTCCCCATATATATGTATGGAATGGAGTTTGCAACTGAAAAGAAACTTTGTGTAACCAACAAGCTAGTTGAAGGACGGCCTTCACACACACTTATCTCTCAGAACTGAGCAAGTGGAGAGACGTTCGTTCATCTAGCACCAAGGGAACGGGTTGCAGGAGACACTTTTTCTCTGCTTTCTCAGTCTGTTTCCTAGTACCGGTTTGAAGTTCCTGCAGTTTTCACTGTAAAACCGAGTTGGAGCTAGTACCTCCCCATATATATGTATGGAATGGAGTTTGCAACTGAAAAGAAACTTTGTGTTCCCAACAAGCTAGGTGAAGGACAGCTTTCACACAGAATTATCTCTCAGAACTGAGCAAGTGGAGAGACGTTAGTTCATCTAGCACCAAGTGAACGGGTTGCAGGAGACACTTTATCTCTCCTTTCTCAGTCTGTTTCCTAGTGAAGGTTTGAAGTTCCTGCAGTTTTCACTGTAAAACCGAGTTCGAGCTTCTACCTCCCCATATATATTTATGGAATGGAGTTTGCAACTGAAAAGAAACTTTGTGTTCCCAACAAGCTAGGTGAAGGACGGCTTTCACACACACTTACCTCTCGGAACTGAGCAAGTGGAGAGACGATCGTTCATCTAGCACCAAGGGAACGGGTTGCAGGAGACACTTTTTCTCTGCTTTCTCAGTCTGTTTCCTAGTGCCGGTTTGAAGTTCCTGCAGTTTTCACTGTCAAACCGAGTTGGAGCTAGTACCTCCCCATATATATGTATGGAATGTAGTTTGCAACTGAAAAGAAACTTTGTGTTCCCAACAAGCTAGTTGAAGGATGGCTTTCACACACACTTATCTCTCAGAACTGAGCAAGTGGAGAGACGTTCGTTCATCTAGCACCAAGGGAACGGGTTGCAAGAGACACTTTTTCTCTGCTTTCTCAGTCTGTTTCCTAGTGCCGGTTGGAAGTTCCTGCAGTTTTCACTGTAAAACCGAGTTGGAGCTAGTAACTCCCCATATATATGTATGGAATGGAGTTTGCAACTGAAAAGAAACTTTGTGTAACCAACAAGCTAGGTGAAGAGCGGCTTTCACACACACTTATCTCTCAGAACTGAGCAAGTGGAGAGACGTTCGTTCATGTAGCACCAAGGGAACGGGTTGCAGGAGACACTTTTTCTCTGCTTTCTCAGTCTGTTTCCTAGTGCCGTTTTGAAGTTCCTGCAGTTTTCACTGTAAAACCGAGTTGGAGCTTGTAACTCCCCACATATATGTATGGATTGGAGTTTGCAACTGAAAAGAAACTTTGTGTTCCCAGCAAGCTAGGTGAAGGACGGGTTTCACACACACTTATCTCTCAGAACTGAGCAAGTGGAGAGACGTTCGTTCATCTAGCACCAAGGGAACGGGTTGCAGGAGACACTTTTCTCTGCTTTCTCAGTCTGTTTCCTAGTGCCGGTAGGAAGTTCCTGCAGTTTTCACTGTAAAACCGAGTTGGAGCTTCTAACTCCCCATATATATGTATGGAATGGAGTTTGCAACTGAAAAGAAACTTTGTGTTCACAACAAGCTAGTTGAAGGACAGCTTTCACACACACATATCTCTCAGAACTGAGCAAGTGGAGAGACGTTCGTTCATCTAGCACCAAGGGAACGGGTTGCAGGAGACACTTTTTCTCTGCTTTCTCAGTCTGTTTCCTAGTGCCGGTTGGAAGTTCCTGCAGTTTTCACTGAAAAAACGAGTTGGAGCTAGTACCTCCCCGTATATATGTATGGAATGGAGTTTGCAACTGAAAAGAAACTTTGTGTTCCCAACTAGCTAGGTGAAGGACGGCTTTCACACACACTTATCTCTCAGAACTGAGCAAGTGAGAGACGTTCGTTCATCTAGCACCAAGGGAACTGGTTGCAGGAGACACTTTTTCTCTGCTTTCTCAGTCTGTTTCCTAGTGCCGGTTTGAAGTTCCTGGAGTTTTCACTGTAAAACCGAGTTGGAGCTAGTACCTCCCCATATATATGTATGGAATGGAGTTTGCAACTGAAAAGAAACTTTGTGTAACCAACAAGCTATGTGAAGTGCGGCTTTCACACACAATTATCTCTCAGAACTGAGCAATTGGAGAGACGTTCGTTCATCTAGCACCAAGGGAACGGGTTGCAGGGGACACTTTTTTCTGCTTTCTCAGTCTTTTTCCTAGTGCCGGTATGAAGTTCCTGCAGTTTTCACTGTAAAACCGAGTTGGAGCTTCTACCTCCCCATATATATGTATGGAATGGAGTTTGCAACTGAAAAGAAACTAGGTGTTCCCAACAAGCTAGGTGAAGTACGGCTTTCACACACACTTACCCCTCAGAACTGAGCAAGTGGAGAGACGATCGTTCATCTAGCACCAAGGGAACGGGTTGCAGGAGACACTTTTTCTCTGCTTTCTCAGTCTGTTTCCTAGTGCCGGTTTGAAGTTCCTGCAGTTTTCACTGTAAAACCGAGTTGGAGCTTCTACCTCCCCATATATATGTATGGAATGGAGTTTGCAACTGAAAAGAAACTCTGTGTTCCCAACAAGCTAGGTGAAGGACGGCTTTCACACACACTTATCTCTCAGAACTGAGCAAGTGAGAGACGTTCGTTCATCTAGCACCAAGGGAACTGGTTGCAGGAGACACTTTTTCTCTGCTTTCTCAGTCTGTTTCCTAGTGCCGGTTTGAAGTTCCTGCAGTTTTCACTGTAAAACCGAGTTGGAGCTAGTACCTCCCCACATATATGTATGGAATGGAGTTTGCAACTGAAAAGAAACTTTGTGTAACCAACAAGCTATGTGAAGAGCGGCTTTCACACACACTTATATCTCAGAACTGAGCAAGTGGAGAGACGTTCGTTCATGTAGCACCAAGGGAACGGGTTGCAGGAGACACTATTTCTCTGCTTTCTCAGTTTGTTTCCTAGTGCCGGTTTGAAGTTCCTGCAGTTTTCACTGTCAAAACGATTTGGAGCTTCTACCTCCCCATATATATGTATGGAATGGAGTTTGCAACTGAAAAGAAACATTGTGTTCCCAACAAGCTAGGTGAAGGACGGCTTCACACACACTTATCTCTCAGAACTGAGCAATTGGAGAGACGTTCGTTCATCTAGCACCAAGGGAACGGGTTGCAGGAGACACTTTTTCTCTGCTTTCTCAGTCTTTTTCCTAGTGCCGGTATGAAGTTCCTGCAGTTTTCACTGTAAAACCGAGTTGGAGCTTCTACCTCCCCATATATATGTATGGAATGGAGTTTGCAACTGAAAAGAAACTTGGTGTTCCCAACAAGCTAGGTGAAGGACGGCTTTCACACACACTTACCCCTCAGAACTGAGCAAGTGGAGAGACGATCGTTCATCTAGCACCAAGGGAACGGGTTGCAGGATACAATTTTTGTCTGCTTTCTCAGTCTGTTTCCTAGTGCCGGTTTGAAGTTCCTGCAGTTTTCACTGTAAAACCGAGTTGGAGCTAGTACCTCCCCATATATATGTATGGAATGGAGTATGCAACTAAAAAGAAACTTTGTGTTCCCAACAACCTAGGTGAAGGACGGCTTTCACACACACATATCTCTCAGAACTGAGCAAGTGGAGAGACGTTCGTTCATCTAGCACCAAGGGAACTGGTTGCAGGAGACACTTTTTCTCTGCTTTCTCAGTCTGTTTCCCAGTGCCGATTTGAAGTTCCTGCAGTTTTCACTGTCAAACATAGTTGGAGCTAGTACCTCCCCATATATATGTATGGAATGGAGTTTGCAACTGAAAAGAAACTTTGTGTTCCCAACAAGCTAGTTGAAGGACGGCCTTCACACACACTTATCTCTCAGAACTGAGCAAGTGGAGAGACGTTCGTTCATCTAGCACCAAGGGAACGGGTTGCAGGAGACACTTTTTCTCTGCTTTCTCAGTCTGTTTCCTAGTACCGGTTTGAAGTTCCTGCAGTTTTCACTGTAAAACCGAGTTGGAGCTAGTACCTACCCATATATATGTATGGAATGGAGTTTGCAACTGAAAAGAATCTTTGTGTTCCCAACAAGCTAGGTGAAGGACAGCTTTCACACAGAATTATCTCTCAGAACTGAGCAAGTGGAGAGACGTTAGTTCATCTAGCACCAAGTGAACGGGTTGCAGGAGACACTTTATCTCTCCTTTCTCAGTCTGTTTCCTAGTGAAGGTTTGAAGTTCCTGCAGTTTTCACTGTAAAACCGAGTTGGAGCTTCTACCTCCCCATATATATGTATGGAATGGAGTTTGCAACTGAAAAGAAACTTTGTGTTCCCAACAAGCTAGGTGAAGGACGGCTTTCACACACACTTACCTCTCGGAACTGAGCAAGTGGAGAGACGATCGTTCATCTAGCACCAAGGGAACGGGTTGCAGGAGACACTTTTTCTCTGCTTTCTCAGTCTGTTTCCTAGTGCCGATTTGAAGTTCCTGCAGTTTTCACTGTCAAACCGAGTTGGAGCTAGTACCTCCCCATATATATGTATGGAATGGAGTTTGCAACTGAAAAGAAACTTTGTGTTCCCAACAAGCTAGTTGAAGGATGGCTTTCACACACACTTATCTCTCAGAACTGAGCAAGTGGAGAGACGTTCGTTCATCTAGCACCAAGGGAACGGGTTGCAAGAGACACTTTTTCTCTGCTTTCTCAGTCTGTTTCCTAGTGCCGGTTGGAAGTTCCTGCAGTTTTCACTGTAAAACCGAGTTGGAGCTAGTAACTCCCCATATATATGTATGGAATGGAGTTTGCAACTGAAAAGAAACTTTGTGTAACCAACAAGCTAGGTGAAGAGCGGCTTTCACACACACTTATCACTCAGAACTGAGCAAGTGGAGAGACGTTCGTTCATGTAGCACCAAGGGAACGGGTTGCAGGAGACACTTTTTCTCTGCTTTCTCAGTCTGTTTCCTAGTGCCGGTTTGAAGTTCCTGCAGTTTTCACTGTAAAACCGAGTTGGAGCTTGTAACTCCCAACATATATGTATGGATTGGAGTTTGCAACTGAAAAGAAACTTTGTGTTCCCAGCAAGCTAGGTGAAGGACGGGTTTCACACACACTTATCTCTCAGAACTGAGCAAGTGGAGAGACGTTCGTTCATCTAGCACCAAGGGAACGGGTTGCAGGAGACACTTTTCTCTGCTTTCTCAGTCTGTTTCCTAGTGCCGGTAGGAAGTTCCTGCAGTTTTCACTGTAAAACCGAGTTGGAGCTTCTACCTCCCCATATATATGTATGGAATGGAGTTTGCATCTGAAAAGAAACTTTGTGTTCCCAACAAGCTAGGTGAAGGACGGCTTTCACACACACTTATCTCTCAGAACTGAGCAAGTGGAGAGACTTTCGTTCATCTAGCACCAAGGGAACGGGTTGCAGGAGACACTTTTTCTCTGCTTTCTCAGACTGTTTCCTAGTGCCGGTTTGAAGTTCCTGCAGTTTTCACTGTAAAACCGAGTTGGAGCTTCTAACTCCCCATATATATGTATGGAATGGAGTTTGCAACTGAAAAGAAACTTTGTGTTCCCAACAAGCTAGTTGAAGGACAGCTTTCACACACACATATCTCTCAGAACTGAGCAAGTGGAGAGACGTTCGTTCATCTAGCACCAAGGGAACGGGTTGCAGGAGACACTTTTTCTCTGCTTTCTCAGTCTGTTTCCTAGTGCCGGTTGGAAGTTCCTGCAGTTTTCACTGTAAAAACGAGTTGGAGCTAGTACCTCCCCGTATATATGTATGGAATGGAGTTTGCAACTGAAAAGAAACTTTGTGTTCCCAACTAGCTAGGTGAAGGACGGCTTTCACACACACTTATCTCTCAGAACTGAGCAAGTGAGAGACGTTCGTTCATCTAGCACCAAGGGAACTGGTTGCAGGAGACACTTTTTCTCTGCTTTCTCAGTCTGTTTCCTAGTGCCGGTTTGAAGTTCCTGCAGTTTTCACTGTAAAACCGAGTTGGAGCTAGTACCTCCCCATATATATGTATGGAATGGAGTTTGCAACTGAAAAGAAACTTTGTGTAACCAACAAGCTATGTGAAGTGCGGCTTTCACACACAATTATCTCTCAGAACTGAGCAATTGGAGAGACGTTCGTTCATCTAGCACCAAGGGAACGGGTTGCAGGGGACACTTTTTCTCTGCTTTCTCAGTCTTTTTCCTAGTGCCGGTATGAAGTTCCTGCAGTTTTCACTGTAAAACCGAGTTGGAGCTTCTACCTCCCCATATATATGTATGGAATGGAGTTTGCAACTGAAAAGAAACTAGGTGTTCCCAACAAGCTAGGTGAAGGACGGCTTTCACACACACTTACCCCTCAGAACTGAGCAAGTGGAGAGACGATCGTTCATCTAGCACCAAGGGAACGGGTTGCAGGAGACACTTTTTCTCTGCTTTCTCAGTCTGTTTCCTAGTGCCGGTTTGAAGTTCCTGCAGTTTTCACTGTAAAACCGAGTTGGAGCTTCTACCTCCCCATATATATGTATGGAATGGAGTTTGCAACTGAAAAGAAACTTGGTGTTCCCAACAAGCTAGGTGAAGGACGGCTTTCACACACACTTACCCCTCAGAACTGAGCAAGTGGAGAGACGATCGTTCATCTAACACGAAGGGAACGGGTTGCAGGGGACAATTTTTGTCTGCTTTCTCAGTCTGTTTCCTAGTGCCGGTTTGAAGTTCCTGCAGTTTTCACTGTAAAACCGAGTTGGAGCTAGTACCTCCCCATATATATGTATGGAATGGAGTATGCAACTAAAAAGAAACTTTGTGTTCCCAACAACCTAGGTGAAGGACGGCTTTCACACACACATATCTCTCAGAACTGAGCAAGTGGAGAGACGTTCGTTCATCTAGCACCAAGGGAACGGGTTGCAGGAGACACTTTTTCTCTGCTTTCTCAGTCTGTTTCCTAGTGCCGGTTGGAAGTTCCTGCAGTTTTCACTGTAAAAACGAGTTGGAGCTAGTACCTCCCCGTATATATGTATGGAATGGAGTTTGCAACTGAAAAGAAACTTTATGTTCCCAACAAGCTAGGTGAAGGACGGCTTTCACACACACTTATCTCTCAGAACTGAGCAAGTGAGAGACGTTCGTTCATCTAGCACCAAGGGAACTGGTTGCAGGAGACACTTTTTCTCTGCTTTCTCAGTCTGTTTCCTAGTGCCGGTTTGAAGTTCCTGCAGTTTTCACTGTAAAACCGAGTTGGAGCTAGTACCTCCCCATATATATGTATGGAATGGAGTTTGCAACTGAAAAGAAACTTTGTGTAACCAACAAGCTATGTGAAGAGCGGCTTTCACACACACTTATCTCTCAGAACTGAGCAAGTGGAGAGACGTTCGTTCATGTAGCACCAAGGGAACGGGTTGCAGGAGACACTATTTCTCTGCTTTCTCAGTTTGTTTCCTAGTGCCGGTTTGAAGTTCCTGCAGTTTTCACTGTAAAACCGAGTTGGAGCTATTACCTCCTCATATATATGTATGGAATGGAGTTTGCAACTGAAAAGAAACATTGTGTTCCCAACAAGCTAGGTGAAGGACGGCTTCACACACAATTATCTCTCAGAACTGAGCAATTGGAGAGACGTTCGTTCATCTAGCACCAAGGGAACGGGTTGCAGGGGACACTTTTTCTCTGCTTTCTCAGTCTTTTTCCTAGTGCCGGTATGAAGTTCCTGCAGTTTTCACTGTAAAACAGAGTTGGAGCTTCTACCTCCAGATATATATGTATGGAATGGAGTTTGCAACTGAAAAGAAACTTGGTGTTCCCAACAAGCTAGGTGAAGGACGGCTTTCACACACACTTACCCCTCAGAACTGAGCAAGTGGAAAGACGATCGTTCATCTAGCACCAAGGGAACGGGTTGCAGGAGACACTTTTTCTCTGCTTTCTCAGTCTGTTTCCTAGTGCCGGTTTGAAGTTCCTGCAGTTTTCACTGTAAAACCGAGTTGGAGCTAATACCTCCCCATATATATGTATGGAATGGAGTTTGCAACTGAAAAGAAACTTGGTGTTCCCAACAAGCTAGGTGAAGGACGGCTTTCACACACACTTACCCCTCAGAACTGAGCAAGTGGAGAGACGATCGTTCATCTAGCACCAAGGGAACGGGTTGCAGGAGACAATTTTTGTCTGCTTTCTCAGTCTGTTTCCTAGTGCCGGTTTGAAATTCCTGCAGTTTTCACTGTAAAACCGAGTTGGAGCTAGTACCTCCCCATATATATGTATGGAATGGAGTTTGCAACTGAAAAGAAACTTTGTGTAACCAACAAGCTATGTGAAGAGCGGCTTTCACACACACTTATCTCTCAGAACTGAGCAAGTGGAGAGACGTTCGTTCATGTAGCACCAAGGGAACGGGTTGCAGGAGACACTATTTCTCTGCTTTCTCAGTTTGTTTCCTAGTGCCGGTTTGAAGTTCCTGCAGTTTTCACTGTAAAACCGAGTTGGAGCTAGTACCTCCTCATATATATGTATGGAATGGAGTTTGCAACTGAAAAGAAACATTGTGTTCCCAACAAGCTAGGTGAAGGACGGCTTCACACACAATTATCTCTCAGAACTGAGCAATTGGAGAGACGTTCGTTCATCTAGCACCAAGGGAACGGGTTGCAGGGGAAACTTTTTCTCTGTTTTCTCAGTCTTTTTCCTAGTGCCGGTATGAAGTTCCTGCAGTTTTCACTGTAAAACCGAGTTGGAGCTTCTACCTCCCCATATATATGTATGGAATGGAGTTTGCAACTGAAAAGAAACTTGGTGTTCCCAACAAGCTAGGTGAAGGACGGCTTTCACACACACTTATCGCTCAGAACTGAGCAAGTGAGAGACGTTCGTTCATCTAGCACCAAGGGAACTGGTTGCAGGAGACACTTTTTCTCTGCTTTCTCAGTCTGTTTCCTAGTGCCGGTTTGAAGTTCCTGCAGTTTTCACTGTAAAACCGAGTTGGAGCTAGTACCTCCCCATATATATGTATGGAATGGAGTTTGCAACTGAAAAGAAACTTTGTGTAACCAACAAGCTATGTGAAGAGCGGCTTTCACACACACTTATCTCTCAGAACTGAGCAAGTGGAGAGACGTTCGTTCATGTAGCACCAAGGGAACGGGTTGCAGGGGACACTTTTTCTCTGCTTTCTCAGTCTTTTTCCTAGTGCCGGTATGAAGTTCCTGCAGTTTTCACTGTAAAACCGAGTTGGAGCTTCTACCTCCCCATATATATGTATGGAATGGAGTTTGCAACTGAAAAGAAACTTGGTGTTCCCAACAAGCTAGGTGAAGGACGGCTTTCACACACACTTACCCCTCAGAACTGAGCAAGTGGAGAGACGATCGTTCATCTAGCACCAAGGGAACGGGTTGCAGGAGACACTTTTTCTCTGCTTTCTCAGTCTGTTTCCTAGTGCCGGTTTGAAGTTCCTGCAGTTTTCACTGTAAAACCGAGTTGGAGCTAATACCTCCCCATATATATGTATGGAATGGAGTTTGCAACTGAAAAGAAACTTGGTGTTCCCAACAAGCTAGGTGAAGGACGGCTTTCACACACACTTACCCCTCAGAACTGAGCAAGTGGAGAGACGATCGTTCATCTAGCACCAAGGGAACGGGTTGCAGGAGACAATTTTTGTCTGCTTTCTCAGTCTGTTTCCTAGTGCCGGTTTGAAGTTCCTGCAGTTTTCACTGTAAAACCGAGTTGGAGCTAGTACCTCCCCATATATATGTATGGAATGGAGTATGCAACTAAAAAGAAACTTTGTGTTCCCAACAACCTAGGTGAAGGACGGCTTTCACACACACTTATCTATCAGAACTGAGCAAGTGGAGAGACGTTCGTTCATCTAGCACCAAGGGAACTGGTTGCAGGAGACACTTTTTCTCTGCTTTCTCAGTCTGTTTCCTAGTGCCGGTTTGAAGTTCCTGCAGTTTTCACTGTAAAACCGAGTTGGAGCTAGTACCTCCCCATATATATGTATGGAATGGAGTTTGCAACTGAAAAGAAACTTTGTGTAACCAACAAGCTATGTGAAGAGCGGCTTTCACACACACTTATCTCTCAGAACTGAGCAAGTGGAGAGACGTTCGTTCATGTAGCACCAAGGGAACGGGTTGCAGGAGACACTATTTCTCTGCTTTCTCAGATTGTTTCCTAGTGCCGGTTTGAAGTTCCTGCAGTTTTCACTGTAAAACCGAGTTGGAGCTAGTACCTCCTCATATATATGTATGGAATGGAGTTTGCAACTGAAAAGAAACATTGTGTTCCCAAAAAGCTAGGTGAAGGACGGCTTCACACACAATTATCTCTCAGAACTGAGCAATTGGAGAGACGTTCGTTCATCTAGCACCAAGGGAACGGGTTGCAGGGGACACTTTTTCTCTGCTTTCTCAGTCTTTTTCCTAGTGCCGGTATGAAGTTCCTGCAGTTTTCACTGTAAAACCGAGTTGGAGCTTCTACCTCCCCATATATATGTATGGAATGGAGTTTGCAACTGAAAAGAAACTTGGTGTTCCCAACAAGCTAGGTGAAGGACGGCTTTCACACACACTTACCCCTCAGAACTGAGCAAGTGGAGAGACGACCGTTCATCTAGCACCAAGGGAACGGGTTGCAGGAGACACTTTTTCTCTGCTTTCTCAGTCTGTTTCCTAGTGCCGGTTTGAAGTTCCTGCAGTTTTCACTGTAAAACCGAGTTGGAGCTAATACCTCCCCATATATATGTATGGAATGGGGTTTGCAACTGAAAAGAAACTTGGTGTTCCCAACAAGCTAGGTGAAGGACGGCTTTCACACACACTTACCCCTCAGAACTGAGCAAGTGGAGAGACGATCGTTCATCTAGCACCAAGGGAACGGGTTGCAGGAGACAATTTTTGTCTGCTTTCTCAGTCTGTTTCCTAGTGCCGGTTTGAAGTTCCTGCAGTTTTCACTGTAAAACCGAGTTGGAGCTAGTACCTCCCCATATATATGTATGGAATGGAGTATGCAACTAAAAAGAAACTTTGTGTTCCCAACAACCTAGGTGAAGGACGGCTTTCACACACACATATCTCTCAGAACTGAGCAAGTGGAGAGACGTTCGTTCATCTAGCACCAAGGGAACTGGTTGCAGGAGACACTTTTTCTCTGCTTTCTCAGTCTGTTTCCCAGTGCCGGTTTGAAGTTCCTGCAGTTTTCACTGTAAAACCGAGTTGGAGCTAGTACCTCCCCATATATATGTATGGAATGGAGTTTGCAACTGAAAAGAAACTTTGTGTAACCAACAAGCTATGTGAAGAGCGGCTTTCACACACACTTATCTCTCAGAACTGAGCAAGTGGAGAGACGTTCGTTCATGTAGCACCAAGGGAACGGGTTGCAGGAGACACTATTTCTCTGCTTTCTCAGTTTGTTTCCTAGTGCCGGTTTGAAGTTCCTGCAGTTTTCACTGTAAAACCGAGTTGGAGCTAGTACCTCCTCATATATATGTTTGGAATGGAGTTTGCAACTGAAAAGAAACATTGTGTTCCCAAAAAGCTAGGTGAAGGACGGCTTCACACACAATTATCTCTCAGAACTGAGCAATTGGAGAGACGTTCGTTCATCTAGCACCAAGGGAACGGGTTGCAGGGGACACTTTTTCTCTGCTTTCTCAGTCTTTTTCCTAGTGCCGGTATGAAGTTCCTGCAGTTTTCACTGTAAAACCGAGTTGGAGCTTCTACCTCCCCATATATATGTATGGAATGGAGTTTGCAACTGAAAAGAAACTTGGTGTTCCCAACAAGCTAGGTGAAGGACGGCTTTCACACACACTTACCCCTCAGAACTGAGCAAGTGGAGAGACGATCGTTCATCTAGCACCAAGGGAACGGGTTGCAGGAGACACTTTTTCTCTGCATTCTCAGTCTGTTTCCTAGTGAAGGTTTGAAGTTCCTGCAGTTTTCACTGTAAAACCGAGTTGGAGCTAATACCTCCCCATATATATGTATGGAATGGAGTTTGCAACTGAAAAGAAACTTGGTGTTCCCAACAAGCTAGGTGAAGGACGGCTTTCACACACACTTACCCCTCAGAACTGAGCAAGTGGAGAGACGATCGTTCATCTAGCACCAAGGGAACGGGTTGCAGGAGACAATTTTTGTCTGCTTTCTCAGTCTGTTTCCTAGTGCCGGTTTGAAGTTCCTGCAGTTTTCACTGTAAAACCGAGTTGGAGCTTGAAACTCCCCACATATATGTATGGAATGGAGTTTGCAACTGAAAAGAAACTTTGTGTTCCCAGCAAGCTAGGTGAAGGACGGGTTTCACACACACTTATCTCTCAGAACTGAGCAAGTGGAGAGACGTTCGTTCATCTAGCACCAAGGGAACGGGTTGCAGGAGACACTTTTCTCTGTTTTCTCAGTCTGTTTCCTAGTACCGGTAGGAAGTTCCTGCAGTTTTCACTGTAAAACCGAGTTGGAGCTTCTACCTCCCCATATATATGTATGGAATGGAGTTTGCAACTGAAAAGAAACTTTGTGTTCCCAACAAGCTAGGTGAAGGACGGCTTTCACACACACTTATCTCTCAGAACTGAGCAAGTGGAGAGACGTTCGTTCATCTAGCACCAAGGGAACGGGTTGCAGGAGACACTTTTTCTCTGCTTTCTCAGTCTGTTTCCTAGTGCCGGTTTGAAGTTCCTGCAGTTTTCACTGTAAAACCGAGTTGGAGCTAGTAACTCCCCATATATATGTATGGAATGGAGTTTGCAACTGAAAAGAATCTTTGTGTAACCAACAAGCTAGGTGAAGAGCGGCTTTCACACACACTTATCTCTCAGAACTGAGCAAGTGGAGAGACGTTCGTTCATGTAGCACCAAGGGAACGGGTTGCAGGAGACACTTTTTCTCTGCTTTCTCAGTCTGTTTCCTAGTGCCGGTTTGAAGTTCCTGCAGTTTTCACTGTAAAACCGAGTTGGAGCTTGTAACTCCCCACATATATGTATGGAATGGAGTTTGCAACTGAAAAGAAACTTTGTGTTCCCAGCAATCTAGGTGAAGGACGGGTTTCACACACACTTATCTCTCAGAACAGAGCAAGTGGAGAGACGTTCGTTCATCTAGTACCAAGGGAACGGGTTGCAGGAGACACTTTTTCTCTGCTTTCTCAGTATTTTTCCTAGTGCCGGTTTGAATTTCCTGCAGTTTTCACTGTAAAACCGAGTTGGAGCTTCTACCTCCCCATATACATGTATGGAATGGAGTTTGAAACTGAAAAGAAACTTTGTGTAACCAACAAGCTAGGTGAAGAGCGGCTTTCACACACACTTATCTCTCAGAACTGAGCAAGTGGAGAGACGTTCGTTCATCTAGCACCAAGGGAACGGGTTTCAGGAGACACTTTTTCTCTGCTTTCTCAGTCTGTTTCCTAGTGCCGGTTTGAAGTTCCTGCAGTTTTCATTGTAAAACGGAGTTGGAGCTAGTACCTCCCCATATATATGTATGGAATGGAGTTTGCAACTGAAAAGAAACTTTGTGTTCCCAACAAGCTAGGTGAAGGACGGCTTTCACACACACTTATCTCTCAGAACTGAGCAAGTGGAGAGATGTTCGTTCATCTAGCACCAAGGGAACGGGTTTCAGGAGACACTTTTTCTCTGCTTTCTCAGTCTGTTTCCTAGTGCCGGTTTGAAGTTCCTGCAGTTTTCACTGTAAAACCGAGTTGGAGCTGGTACCTCCCCATATATATATATGGAATGGAGTTTGCAACTGAAAAGAAACTTTGTGTTCCCAACAAGCTAGGTGAAGGACGGCTTTCACACACACTTATCTCTCAGAACTGAGCAAGTGGAGAGACGTTCGTTCATCTAGCACCAAGGGAACGGGTTGCAGGAGACACTTTTTCTCTGCTTTCTCAGTCTGTTTCCTAGTGCCGGTTTGAAGTTCCTGCAGTTTTCACTGTAAAACCGAGTTGGAGCTAGTAACTCCCCATATATATGTATGGAATGGAGTTTGCAACTGAAAAGAATCTTTGTGTAACCAACAAGCTAGGTGAAGAGCGGCTTTCACACACACTTATCTCTCAGAACTGAGCAAGTGGAGAGACGTTCGTTCATGTAGCACCAAGGGAACGGGTTGCAGGAGACACTTTTTCTCTGCTTTCTCAGTCTGTTTCCTAGTGCCGGTTTGAAGTTCCTGCAGTTTTCACTGTAAAACCGAGTTGGAGCTTGTAACTCCCCACATATATGTATGGAATGGAGTTTGCAACTGAAAAGAAACTTTGTGTTCCCAGCAATCTAGGTGAAGGACGGGTTTCACACACACTTATCTCTCAGAACAGAGCAAGTGGAGAGACGTTCGTTCATCTAGTACCAAGGGAACGGGTTGCAGGAGACACTTGTTCTCTGCTTTCTCAGTATTTTTCCTAGTGCCGGTTTGAATTTCCTGCAGTTTTCACTGTAAAACCGAGTTGGAGCTTCTACCTCCCCATATACATGTATGGAATGGAGTTTGAAACTGAAAAGAAACTTTGTGTAACCAACAAGCTAGGTGAAGAGCGGCTTTCACACACACTTATCTCTCAGAACTGAGCAAGTGGAGAGACGTTCGTTCATCTAGCACCAAGGGAACGGGTTTCAGGAGACACTTTTTCTCTGCTTTCTCAGTCTGTTTCCTAGTGCCGGTTTGAAGTTCCTGCAGTTTTCATTGTAAAACGGAGTTGGAGCTAGTACCTCCCCATATATATGTATGGAATGGAGTTTGCAACTGAAAAGAAACTTTGTGTTCCCAACAAGCTAGGTGAAGGACGGCTTTCACACACACTTATCTCTCAGAACTGAGCAAGTGGAGAGATGTTCGTTCATCTAGCACCAAGGGAACGGGTTTCAGGAGACACTTTTTCTCTGCTTTCTCAGTCTGTTTCCTAGTGCCGGTTTGAAGTTCCTGCAGTTTTCACTGTAAAACCGAGTTGGAGCTGGTACCTCCCCATATATATATATGGAATGGAGTTTGCAACTGAAAAGAAACTTTGTGTTCCCAACAAGCTAGTTGAAGGACGGCTTTCACACACACTTATCTCTCAGAACTGAGCAAGTGGAGAGACGTTCGTTCATCTAGCACCAATGGAACCGGTTGCAGGAGACACCTTTTCTCTGCTTTCTCAGTTTCTTTCCTAGTGCCGGTTTGAAGTTCCTGCAGTTTTCACTGTAAAACCGAGTTGGAGCTAGTACCTCCCCATATATATGTATGGAATGGAGTTTGCAACTGAAAAGAAACTTTGTGTTCCCAACAAGCTAGGTGAAGGACGGCTTTCACACACACTTATCTCTCAGAACTGAGCAAGTGGAGAGACGTTCGTTCATCTAGCACCAAGGGAACGGGTTGCAGGAGACACTTTTTCTCTGCTTTCTCAGTCTGTTTCCTAGTGCCGGTTTGAAGTTCCTGCAGTTTTCACTGTCAAACCGAGTTGGAGCTTCTACCTCCCCATATATATGTATGGAATGGAGTTTGCAACTGAAAAGAAACTTTGTGTTCCCAACAAGCTAGGTTAAGGACGGCTTTCACACACACATATCTCTCAGAACTGAGCAAGTGGAGAGACGTTCGTTCATCTAGCACCAAGGGAAAGGGTTGCAGGAGACACTTTTTCTCTGCTTTCTCAGTCTGTTTCCTAGTGCCGGTTTGAAGTTCCTGCATTTTTCACTGTAAAACCGAGTTGGAGCTAGTACTTCGCCATATATATGTATGGAATTGAGTTTGCAACTGAAAAGAAACTTTGTGTTCCCAACAAGCTAGGTGAAGTACGGCTTTCACACACACTTATCTCTCAGAACTGAGCAAGTGGAGAGACGTTCGTTCATCTAGCACCAATTGAACGGGTTGCAGGAGACACTTTTTCTCTGTTTTCTCAGTCTGTTTCCTAGTGCCGGTTTGAAGTTCCTGCAGTTTTCACTGTAAAATCGAGTTGGAGCTAGTACCTCCCCATATATATGTATGGAATGGAGTTTGCAACTGAAAAGAAACTTTGTGTTCCCAACAAGCTAGGTGAAGGACGGCTTTCACACACACATATCTCTCGAACTGAGCAAGTGGAGAGACGTTCGTTCATCTAGCACCAAGGGAACGGGTTGCAGGAGACACTTTTTCTGTGCTTTCTCAGTCTGTTTCCTAGTGCCGGTTTGAAGTTCCTGCAGTTTTCACTGTAAAACCGAGTTGGAGCTAGTACCTCCCCATATACATGTATGGAATGGAGTTTGCAACTGAAAAGAAACTTTGTGTTCCCAACAAGCTAGGTGAAGGACGGCTTTCACACACACTTATCTCTCAGAACTGAGCAAGTGGAGAGACGTTCGTTCATCTAGCACCAATTGAACGGGTTGCAGGAGACAATTTTTCTCTGTTTTCTCAGTCTGTTTCCTAATGCCGGTTTGAAGTTCCTGCAGTTTTCACTGTAAAACCGATTTTGAGCTAGTACTTCCCATATATATGTATGGAATGGAGTTTGCAACTGAAAGAAACTTTGTGTTCCCAACAAGCTTGTTGAAGGACGGCTTTCACACACACTTAGCTCTCAGAACTGACCAAGTGGTGAAACGTTCGTTCATCTAGCACCAAGGAAACGGGTTGCAGGAGACAATTTTTCTCTGCTTTCTCAGTCTGTTTCCGAGTGCCGGTTTGAAGTTCCTGCAGTTATCCCTGTAAAACTTGTTGGAACTAGTACCTCCTCATATAAATGTATGGAATGGAGTTTGCAACTGAAAAGAAACTTTGTGTTCCCAACAAGCTAGATGAAGGACGGGTTTCACACACACTTACCTCTCGGAACTGAGCAAGTGGAGAGACGTTCGTTCATCTAGCACCAAGGGAACGGGTTGCAGGAGACATTTTTTCTCTGCTTTCTCAGTCTGTTTCCTAGTGCCGGTTTGAAGTTCCTGCAGTTTTCACTGTAAAACCGAGTTGGAGCTTCTACCTCCCCATATATATATATGGAATGGAGTTTGCAACTGAAAAGAAACTTTGTGTTCCCAACAAGCTAGTTGAAGGACGGCTTTCACACACCCTTATCTCTCAGAACTGAGCAAGTGGAGAGACGTTCGTTCATCTAGCACCAAGGGAACGGGTTTCAGGAGACACTTTTTCTCTGCTTTCTCAGTCTGTTTCCTAGTGCCGGTATGAAGTTCCTGCATTTTTCACTGTAAAACCGAGTTGGAGCTTGTACTTCGCCATATATATGTATGGAATGGAGTTTGCAACTGAAAAGAAACTTTGTGTTCCCAACAAGCTAGGTGAAGTACGGCTTTCACACACACTTATCTCTCAGAACTGAGCAATTGGAGAGACGTTCGTTCATCTAGCACCAAGGGAACGGGTTGCAGGAGACACTTTTTCTCTGCTTTCTCAGTCTGTTATCTAGTGCCGGTTTGAAGTTCCTGCAGTTTTCACTGTAAAACCCTTTTGGAGCTAGTACCTCCCCATATATATGTATGGAATGAAGTTTGCAACTGAAAAGAAACTTTGTGTTCCCAACAAGATAGGTGAAGAGCGGCTTTCACACACACTTATCTCTCAGAACTGAGCAAGTGGAGAGACGTTCGTTCATCTAGCACCAAGGGAACGGGTTGCAGGAGACACTTTTTCTCTGCTTTCTCAGTCTGTTTCCTAGTGCCGGTTTGAAGTTCCTGCAGTTTTCACTGTCAAACCGAGTTGGAGCTTCTACCTCCCCATATATATGTATGGAATGGAGTTTGCAACTGAAAAGAAACTTTGTTTTCCCAACAAGCTAGGTGAAGGACGGCTTTCACACGCACTTATCTCTCAGAACTGAGCAAGTGGAGAGACGTTCGTTCATCTAGCACCAAGGGAACGGGTTGCAGGAGACACTTTTTCTCTGCTTTCTCAGTCTGTTTCCTAGTGCCGGTTTGAAGTTCCTGCAGTTTTCACTGTAAATCCGAGTTGGAGCTAGTACCTCCCCATATATATATATGGAATGGAGTTTGCAACTGAAAAGAAACTTTGTGTTCCCAACAAGCTAGTTGAAGGACCGCTTTCACACACACTTATCTCTCAGAACTGAGCAAGTGGAGAGACGTTCGTTCATCTAGCACCAAGGGAACGGGTTGCAGGAGACACTTTTTCTCTGCTTTCTCAGTCTGTTTCCTAGTGCCGGTTTGAAGTTCCTGCAGTTTTCACTGTAAAACCGAGTTGGAGCTAGTACCTCCCCATATATATGTATGGAATGGAGTTTGCAACTGAAAAGAAACTTTGTGTTCCCAACAAGCTAGGTGAAGTGCGGCTTTCACACACACTTATCTCTCAGAACTGAGCAAGAGGAGAGAGGTTCGTTCATCTAGCACCAAGGGAACGGGTTGCAGGAGACACTTTTTCTCTGCTTTCTCAGTCTGTTTCCTAATGCCGGTTTGAAGTTCCTGCAGTTTTCACTGTAAACCCTTTTGGAGCTAGTACCTCCCCATATATATGTATGGAATGAAGTTTGCAACTGAAAAGAACCTTTGTGTTCCCAACAAGCTAGGTGAAGAACGGCTTTCACACACACTTATCTCTCAGAACTGAGCAAATGGAGAGACGTTCGTTCATCTAGCACCAAGGGAACGGGTTGCAGGAGATACTTTTTCTCTGCTTTCTCAGTCTGTTTCCTAGTGCCGGTTTGAACTTCCTGCAGTTTTCACTGTAAAACATAGTTGGAGCTAGTACCTTCCCATATATATGTCTGGAATGGAGTTTGCAACTGAAAAGAAACTTTGTGTTCCCAACAAGCTAGGTGAAGGACGGCTTTCACACACACTTATCTCTCAGAACAGAGCAAGTGGAGAGACGTTCGTTCATCTAGCACCAAGGGAACGGGTTGCAGGAGACACTTTTCTCTGCTTTCTCAGTCTTTTTCCTAGTGCCGGTAGGAAGTTCCTGCAGTTTTCACTGTAAAACCGAGTTGGAGCTAGTACCTCCCCATATATATTTATGGAATGGAGTTTGCAACTGAAAAGAAACTTTGTGTTCCCAACAAGCTAGTTGAAGGACCGCTTTGACACACACTTATCTCTCAGAACTGAGCAAGTGGAGAGACGTTCGTTCATCTAGCACCAAGGGAACGGGTTGCAGGAGACACTTTTTCTCTGCTTTCTCAGTCTGTTTCCTAGTGCCGGTTTGAAGTTCCTGCAGTTTTCACTGTAAAATCGAGTTGGAGCTAGTACCTCCCCATATATATGTATGGAATGGAGTTTGCAACTGAAAAGAAACTTTGTGTTCCCAACAAGCTAGGTGAAGTGCGGCTTTCACACACACTTATCTCTCAGAACTGAGCAAGAGGAGAGAGGTTCGTTCATCTAGCACCAAGGGAACGGGTTGCAGGAGACACTTTTTCTCTGCTTTCTCAGTCTGTTTCCTAATGCCGGTTTGAAGTTCCTGCAGTTTTCACTGTAAACCCTTTTGGAGCTAGTACCTCCCCATATATATGTATGGAATGAAGTTTGCAACTGAAAAGAACCTTTGTGTTCCCAACAAGCTAGGTGAAGAACGGCTTTCACACACACTTATCTCTCAGAACTGAGCAAATGGAGAGACGTTCGTTCATCTAGCACCAAGGGAACGGGTTGCAGGAGATACTTTTTCTCTGCTTTCTCAGTCTGTTTCCTAGTGCCGGTTTGAACTTCCTGCAGTTTTCACTGTAAAACATAGTTGGAGCTAGTACCTCCCCATATATATGTATGGAATGGAGTTTGCAACTGAAAAGAAACTTTGTGTTCCCAACAAGCTAGGTGAAGGACGGCTTTCACACACACTTATCTCTCAGAACAGAGCAAGTGGAGAGACGTTCGTTCATCTAGCACCAAGGGAACGGGTTGCAGGAGACACTTTTCTCTGCTTTCTCAGACTTTTTCCTAGTGCCGGTAGGAAGTTCCTGCAGTTTTCACTGTAAAACCGAGTTGGAGCTAGTACCTCCCCATATATATTTATGGAATGGAGTTTGCAACTGAAAAGAAACTTTGTGTTCCCAACAAGCTAGGTGAAGTGCGGCTTTCACACACACTTATCTCTCAGAACTGAGCAAGAGGAGAGACGTTCGTTCATCTAGCACCAAGGGAACGGGTTGCAGGGACACTTTTTCTCTGCTTTCTCAGTCTGTTTCCTAGTGCCGGTTTGAAGTTCCTGCAGTTTTCACTGTAAATCCCTTTTGGAGCTAGTACCTCCCAATATATATGTATGGAATGAAGTTTGCAACTGAAAAGAAACTTTGTGTTCCCAACAAGATAGGTGAAGAGCGGCTTTCACACACACTTATCTCTGAGAACTGAGCAAGTGGAGAGACGTTCGTTCATCTAGCACCAAGGGAACGGGTTGCAGGAGACACATTTTCTCTGCTTTCTCAGTCTGTTTCCTAGTGCCGGTTTGAAGTTCCTGCAGTTTTCACTGTAAAACCGAGTTGGAGCTAGTACCTCCCCATATATATGTATGGAATGGAGTTTGCAACTGAAAAGAAACTTTGTGTTCCCAACAAGCTAGGTGAAGGACGGCTTTCACACACACTTATCTCTCAGAACTGAGCAAGTGAGAGACGTTCGTTCATCTAGCACCAAGGGAACTGGTTGCAGGAGACACTTTTTCTCTGCTTTCTCAGTCTGTTTCCTAGTGCCGGTTTGAAGTTCCTGCAGTTTTCACTGTAAAACCGAGTTGGAGCTAGTACCTCCCCACATATATGTATGGAATGGAGTTTGCAACTGAAAAGAAACTTTGTGTAACCAACAAGCTATGTGAAGAGCGGCTTTCACACACACTTATATCTCAGAACTGAGCAAGTGGAGAGACGTTCGTTCATGTAGCACCAAGGGAACGGGTTGCAGGAGACACTATTTCTCTGCTTTCTCAGTTTGTTTCCTAGTGCCGGTTTGAAGTTCCTGCAGTTTTCACTGTCAAAACGATTTGGAGCTTCTACCTCCCCATATATATGTATGGAATGGAGTTTGCAACTGAAAAGAAACATTGTGTTCCCAACAAGCTAGGTGAAGGACGGCTTCACACACACTTATCTCTCAGAACTGAGCAAGTGGAGAGACGTTCGTTCATCTAGCACCAAGGGAACTGGTTGCAGGAGACACTTTTTCTCTGCTTTCTCAGTCTGTTTCCTAGTGCCGGTTTGAAGTTCCTGCAGTTTTCACTGTAAAACCGAGTTGGAGCTAGTACCTCCCCACATATATGTATGGAATGGAGTTTGCAACTGAAAAGAAACTTTGTGTAACCAACAAGCTATGTGAAGAGCGGCTTTCACACACACTTATATCTCAGAACTGAGCAAGTGGAGAGACGTTCGTTCATGTAGCACCAAGGGAACGGGTTGCAGGAGACACTATTTCTCTGCTTTCTCAGTTTGTTTCCTAGTGCCGGTTTGAAGTTCCTGCAGTTTTCACTGTCAAAACGATTTGGAGCTTCTACCTCCCCATATATATGTATGGAATGGAGTTTGCAACTGAAAAGAAACATTGTGTTCCCAACAAGCTAGGTGAAGGACGGCTTCACACACACTTATCTCTCAGAACTGAGCAAGTGGAGAGACGTTCGTTCATCTAGCACCAAGGGAACGGGTTGCAGGAGACACTTTTTCTCTGCTTTCTCAGTCTTTTTCCTAGTGCCGGTATGAAGTTCCTGCAGTTTTCACTGTAAAACCGAGTTGGAGCTTCTACCTCCCCATATATATGTATGGAATGGAGTTTGCAACTGAAAAGAAACTTGGTGTTCCCAACAAGCTTGGTGAAGGACGGCTTTCACACACACTTACCCCTCAGAACTGAGCAAGTGGAGAGACGATCGTTCATCTAGCACCAAGGGAACGGGTTGCAGGAGACAATTTTTGTCTGCTTTCTCAGTCTGTTTCCTAGTGCCGGTTTGAAGTTCCTGCAGTTTTCACTGTAAAACCGAGTTGGAGCTAGTACCTCCCCATATATATGTATGGAATGGAGTTTGCAACTGAAAAGAAACTTTGTGTTCCCAACAAGCTAGGTGAAGTGCGGCTTTCACACACACTTATCTCTCAGAACTGAGCAAGAGGAGAGACGTTCGTTCATCTAGCACCAAGGGAACGGGTTGCAGGAGACACTTTTTCTCTGCTTTCTCAGTCTGTTTCCTAATGCCGGTTTGAAGTTCCTGCAGTTTTCACTGTAAACCCTTTTGGAGCTAGTACCTCCCCATATATATGTATGGAATGAAGTTTGCAACTGAAAAGAACCTTTGTGTTCCCAACAAGCTAGGTGAAGGACGGCTTTCACACCACTTATCTCTCAGAACAGAGCAAGTGGAGAGACGTTCGTTCATCTAGCACCAAGGGAACGGGTTGCAGGAGACACTTTTCTCTGCTTTCTCATTCTTTTTCCTAGTGCCGGTAGGAAGTTCCTGCAGTTTTCACTGTAAAACCGAGTTGGAGCTAGTACCTCCCCATATATATTTATGGAATGGAGTTTGCAACTGAAAAGAAACTTTGTGTTCCCAACAAGCTAGGTGAAGTGCGGCTTTCACACACACTTATCTCTCAGAACTGAGCAAGAGGAGAGACGTTCGTTCATCTAGCACCAAGGGAACGGGTTGCAGGGACACTTTTTCTCTGCTTTCTCAGTCTGTTTCCTAGTGCCGGTTTGAAGTTCCTGCAGTTTTCACTGTAAATCCCTTTTGGAGCTAGTACCTCCCAATATATATGTATGGAATGAAGTTTGCAACTGAAAAGAAACTTTGTGTTCCCAACAAGATAGGTGAAGAGCGGCTTTCACACACACTTATCTCTGAGAACTGAGCAAGTGGAGAGACGTTCGTTCATCTAGCACCAAGGGAACGGGTTGCAGGAGACACATTTTCTCTGCTTTCTCAGTCTGTTTCCTAGTGCCGGTTTGAAGTTCCTGCAGTTTTCACTGTAAAACCGAGTTGGAGCTAGTACCTCCCCATATATATGTATGGAATGGAGTTTGCAACTGAAAAGAAACTTTGTGTTCCCAACAAGCTAGGTGAAGGACGGCTTTCACACACACTTATCTCTCAGAACTGAGCAAGTGAGAGACGTTCGTTCATCTAGCACCAAGGGAACTGGTTGCAGGAGACACTTTTTCTCTGCTTTCTCAGTCTGTTTCCTAGTGCCGGTTTGAAGTTCCTGCAGTTTTCACTGTAAAACCGAGTTGGAGCTAGTACCTCCCCACATATATGTATGGAATGGAGTTTGCAACTGAAAAGAAACTTTGTGTAACCAACAAGCTACGTGAAGAGCGGCTTTCACACACACTTATATCTCAGAACTGAGCAAGTGGAGAGACGTTCGTTCATGTAGCACCAAGGGAACGGGTTGCAGGAGACACTATTTCTCTGCTTTCTCAGTTTGTTTCCTAGTGCCGGTTTGAAGTTCCTGCAGTTTTCACTGTCAAAACGATTTGGAGCTTCTACCTCCCCATATATATGTATGGAATGGAGTTTGCAACTGAAAAGAAACATTGTGTTCCCAACAAGCTAGGTGAAGGACGGCTTCACACACACTTATCTCTCAGAACTGAGCAATTGGAGAGACGTACGTTCATCTAGCACCAAGGGAACGGGTTGCAGGAGACACTTTTTCTCTGCTTTCTCAGTCTTTTTCCTAGTGCCGGTATGAAGTTCCTGCAGTTTTCACTGTAAAACCGAGTTGGAGCTTCTACCTCCCCATATATATGTATGGAATGGAGTTTGCAACTGAAAAGAAACTTGGTGTTCCCAACAAGCTAGGTGAAGGACGGCTTTCACACACACTTACCCCTCAGAACTGAGCAAGTGGAGAGACGATCGTTCATCTAGCACCAAAGGAACGGGTTGCAGGAGACAATTTTTGTCTGCTTTCTCAGTCTGTTTCCTAGTGCCGGTTTGAAGTTCCTGCAGTTTTCACTGTAAAACCGAGTTGGAGCTAGTACCTCCCCATATATATGTATGGAATGGAGTATGCAACTAAAAAGAAACTTTGTGTTCCCAACAACCTAGGTGAAGGACGGCTTTCACACACACATATCTCTCAGAACTGAGCAAGTGGAGAGACGTTCGTTCATCTAGCACCAAGGGAACTGGTTGCAGGAGACACTTTTTCTCTGCTTTCTCAGTCTGTTTCCCAGTGCCGGTTTGAAGTTCCTGCAGTTTTCACTGTCAAACATAGTTGGAGCTAGTACCTCCCCATATATATGTATGGAATGGAGTTTGCAACTGAAAAGAAACTTTGTGTTCCCAACAAGCTAGTTGAAGGACGGCCTTCACACACACTTATCTCTCAGAACTGAGCAAGTGGAGAGACGTTCGTTCATCTAGCACCAAGGGAACGGGTTGCAGGAGACACTTTTTCTCTGCTTTCTCAGTCTGTTTCCTAGTACCGGTTTGAAGTTCCTGCAGTTTTCACTGTAAAACCGAGTTGGAGCTAGTACCTCCCCATATATATGTATGGAATGGAGTTTGCAACTGAAAAGAATCTTTGTGTTCCCAACAAGCTAGGTGAAGGACAGCTTTCACACAGAATTATCTCTCAGAACTGAGCAAGTGGAGAGACGTTAGTTCATCTAGCACCAAGTGAACGGGTTGCAGGAGACACTTTATCTCTCCTTTCTCAGTCTGTTTCCTAGTGAAGGTTTGAAGTTCCTGCAGTTTTCACTGTAAAACCGAGTTCGAGCTTCTACCTCCCCATATATATGTATGGAATGGAGTTTGCAACTGAAAAGAAACTTTGTGTTCCCAACAAGCTAGGTGAAGGACGGCTTTCACACACACTTACCTCTCGGAACTGAGCAAGTGGAGAGACGATCGTTCATCTAGCACCAAGGGAACGGGTTGCAGGAGACACTTTTTCTCTGCTTTCTCAGTCTGTTTCCTAGTGCCGGTTTGAAGTTCCTGCAGTTTTCACTGTCAAACCGAGTTGGAGCTAGTACCTCCCCATATATATGTATGGAATGTAGTTTGCAACTGAAAAGAAACTTTGTGTTCCCAACAAGCTAGTTGAAGGATGGCTTTCACACACACTTATCTCTCAGAACTGAGCAAGTGGAGAGACGTTCGTTCATCTAGCACCAAGGGAACGGGTTGCAAGAGACACTTTTTCTCTGCTTTCTCAGTCTGTTTCCTAGTGCCGGTTGGAAGTTCCTGCAGTTTTCACTGTAAAACCGAGTTGGAGCTAGTAACTCCCCATATATATGTATGGAATGGAGTTTGCAACTGAAAAGAAACTTTGTGTAACCAACAAGCTAGGTGAAGAGCGGCTTTCACACACACTTATCTCTCAGAACTGAGCAAGTGGAGAGACGTTCGTTCATGTAGCACCAAGGGAACGGGTTGCAGGAGACACTTTTTCTCTGCTTTCTCAGTCTGTTTCCTAGTGCCGGTTTGAAGTTCCTGCAGTTTTCACTGCAAAACCGAGTTGGAGCTTGTAACTCCCCACATATATGTATGGATTGGAGTTTGCAACTGAAAAGAAACTTTGTGTTCCCAGCAAGCTAGGTGAAGGACGGGTTTCACACACACTTATCTCTCAGAACTGAGCAAGTGGAGAGACGTTCGTTCATCTAGCACCAAGGGAACGGGTTGCAGGAGACACTTTTCTCTGCTTTCTCAGTCTGTTTCCTAGTGCCGGTAGGAAGTTCCTGCAGTTTTCACTGTAAAACCGAGTTGGAGCTTCTAACTCCCCATATATATGTATGGAATGGAGTTTGCAACTGAAAAGAAACTTTGTGTTCCCAACAAGCTAGTTGAAGGACAGCTTTCACACACACATATCTCTCAGAACTGAGCAAGTGGAGAGACGTTCGTTCATCTAGCACCAAGGGAACGGGTTGCAGGAGACACTTTTTCTCTGCTTTCTCAGTCTGTTTCCTAGTGCCGGTTGGAAGTTCCTGCAGTTTTCACTGAAAAAACGAGTTGGAGCTAGTACCTCCCCGTATATATGTATGGAATGGAGTTTGCAACTGAAAAGAAACTTTGTGTTCCCAACTAGCTAGGTGAAGGACGGCTTTCACACACACTTATCTCTCAGAACTGAGCAAGTGAGAGACGTTCGTTCATCTAGCACCAAGGGAACTGGTTGCAGGAGACACTTTTTCTCTGCTTTCTCAGTCTGTTTCCTAGTGCCGGTTTGAAGTTCCTGCAGTTTTCACTGTAAAACATAGTTGGAGCTAGTACCTCCCCATATATATGTATGGAATGGAGTTTGCAACTGAAAAGAAACTTTGTGTAACCAACAAGCTATGTGAAGTGCGGCTTTCACACACAATTATCTCTCAGAACTGAGCAATTGGAGAGACGTTCGTTCATCTAGCACCAAGGGAACGGGTTGCAGGGGACACTTTTTCTCTGCTTTCTCAGTCTTTTTCCTAGTGCCGGTATGAAGTTCCTGCAGTTTTCACTGTAAAACCGAGTTGGAGCTTCTACCTCCCCATATATATGTATGGAATGGAGTTTGCAACTGAAAAGAAACTAGGTGTTCCCAACAAGCTAGGTGAAGTACGGCTTTCACACACACTTATCTCTCAGAACTGAGCAAGTGAGAGACGTTCGTTCATCTAGCACCAAGGGAACTGGTTGCAGGAGACACTTTTTCTCTGCTTTCTCAGTCTGTTTCCTAGTGCCGGTTTGAAGTTCCTGCAGTTTTCACTGTAAAACCGAGTTGGAGCTAGTACCTCCCCACATATATGTATGGAATGGAGTTTGCAACTGAAAAGAAACTTTGTGTAACCAACAAGCTATGTGAAGAGCGGCTTTCACACACACTTATATCTCAGAACTGAGCAAGTGGAGAGACGTTCGTTCATGTAGCACCAAGGGAACGGGTTGCAGGAGACACTATTTCTCTGCTTTCTCAGTTTGTTTCCTAGTGCCGGTTTGAAGTTCCTGCAGTTTTCACTGTCAAAACGATTTGGAGCTTCTACCTCCCCATATATATGTATGGAATGGAGTTTGAAACTGAAAAGAAACATTGTGTTCCCAACAAGCTAGGTGAAGGACGGCTTCACACACACTTATCTCTCAGAACTGAGCAATTGGAGAGACGTTCGTTCATCTAGCACCAAGGGAACGGGTTGCAGGAGACACTTTTTCTCTGCTTTCTCAGTCTTTTTCCTAGTGCCGGTATGAAGTTCCTGCAGTTTTCACTGTAAAACCGAGTTGGAGCTTCTACCTCCCCATATATATGTATGGAATGGAGTTTGCAACTGAAAAGAAACTTGGTGTTCCCAACAAGCTAGGTGAAGGACGGCTTTCACACACACTTACCCCTCAGAACTGAGCAAGTGAGAGACGTTCGTTCATCTAGCACCAAGGGAACTGGTTGCAGGAGACACTTTTTCTCTGCTTTCTCAGTCTGTTTCCTAGTGCCGGTTTGAAGTTCCTGCAGTTTTCACTGTAAAACCGAGTTGGAGCTAGTACCTCCCCATATATATGTATGGAATGGAGTTTGCAACTGAAAAGAAACTTTGTGTAACCAACAAGCTATGTGAAGTGCGGCTTTCACACACAATTATCTCTCAGAACTGAGCAATTGGAGAGACGTTCGTTCATCTAGCACCAAGGGAACGGGTTGCAGGAGACACTTTTTCTCTGCTTTCTCAGTCTGTTTCCCAGTGCCGATTTGAAGTTCCTGCAGTTTTCACTGTCAAACATAGTTGGAGCTAGTACCTCCCCATATATATGTATGGAATGGAGTTTGCAACTGAAAAGAAACTTTGTGTTCCCAACAAGCTAGTTGAAGGACGGCCTTCACACACACTTATCTCTCAGAACTGAGCAAGTGGAGAGACGTTCGTTCATCTAGCACCAAGGGAACGGGTTGCAGGAGACACTTTTTCTCTGCTTTCTCAGTCTGTTTCCTAGTACCGGTTTGAAGTTCCTGCAGTTTTCACTGTAAAACCGAGTTGGAGCTAGTACCTACCCATATATATGTATGGAATGGAGTTTGCAACTGAAAAGAATCTTTGTGTTCCCAACAAGCTAGGTGAAGGACAGCTTTCACACAGAATTATCTCTCAGAACTGAGCAAGTGGAGAGACGTTAGTTCATCTAGCACCAAGTGAACGGGTTGCAGGAGACACTTTATCTCTCCTTTCTCAGTCTGTTTCCTAGTGAAGGTTTGAAGTTCCTGCAGTTTTCACTGTAAAACCGAGTTGGAGCTTCTACCTCCCCATATATATGTATGGAATGGAGTTTGCAACTGAAAAGAAACTTTGTGTTCCCAACAAGCTAGGTGAAGGACGGCTTTCACACACACTTACCTCTCGGAACTGAGCAAGTGGAGAGACGATCGTTCATCTAGCACCAAGGGAACGGGTTGCAGGAGACACTTTTTCTCTGCTTTCTCAGTCTGTTTCCTAGTGCCGGTTTGAAGTTCCTGCAGTTTTCACTGTCAAACCGAGTTGGAGCTAGTACCTCCCCATATATATGTATGGAATGGAGTTTGCAACTGAAAAGAAACTTTGTGTTCCCAACAAGCTAGTTGAAGGATGGCTTTCACACACACTTATCTCTCAGAACTGAGCAAGTGGAGAGACGTTCGTTCATCTAGCACCAAGGGAACGGGTTGCAAGAGACACTTTTTCTCTGCTTTCTCAGTCTGTTTCCTAGTGCCGGTTGGAAGTTCCTGCAGTTTTCACTGTAAAACCGAGTTGGAGCTAGTAACTCCCCATATATATGTATGGAATGGAGTTTGCAACTGAAAAGAAACTTTGTGTAACCAACAAGCTAGGTGAAGAGCGGCTTTCACACACACTTATCACTCAGAACTGAGCAAGTGGAGAGACGTTTGTTCATGTAGCACCAAGGGAACGGGTTGCAGGAGACACTTTTTCTCTGCTTTCTCAGTCTGTTTCCTAGTGCCGGTTTGAAGTTCCTGCAGTTTTCACTGTAAAACCGAGTTGGAGCTTGTAACTCCCAACATATATGTATGGATTGGAGTTTGCAACTGAAAAGAAACTTTGTGTTCCCAGCAAGCTAGGTGAAGGACGGGTTTCACACACACTTATCTCTCAGAACTGAGCAAGTGGAGAGACGTTCGTTCATCTAGCACCAAGGGAACGGGTTGCAGGAGACACTTTTCTCTGCTTTCTCAGTCTGTTTCCTAGTGCCGGTAGGAAGTTCCTGCAGTTTTCACTGTAAAACCGAGTTGGAGCTTCTACCTCCCCATATATATGTATGGAATGGAGTTTGCATCTGAAAAGAAACTTTGTGTTCCCAACAAGCTAGGTGAAGGACGGCTTTCACACACACTTATCTCTCAGAACTGAGCAAGTGGAGAGACTTTCGTTCATCTAGCACCAAGGGAACGGGTTGCAGGAGACACTTTTTCTCTGCTTTCTCAGACTGTTTCCTAGTGCCGGTTTGAAGTTCCTGCAGTTTTCACTGTAAAACCGAGTTGGAGCTTCTAACTCCCCATATATATGTATGGAATGGATTTTGCAACTGAAAAGAAACTTTGTGTTCCCAACAAGCTAGTTGAAGGACAGCTTTCACACACACATATCTCTCAGAACTGAGCAAGTGGAGAGACGTTCGTTCATCTAGCACCAAGGGAACGGGTTGCAGGAGACACTTTTTCTCTGCTTTCTCAGTCTGTTTCCTAGTGCCGGTTGGAAGTTCCTGCAGTTTTCACTGTAAAAACGAGTTGGAGCTAGTACCTCCCCGTATATATGTATGGAATGGAGTTTGCAACTGAAAAGAAACTTTGTGTTCCCAACTAGCTAGGTGAAGGACGGCTTTCACACACACTTATCTCTCAGAACTGAGCAAGTGAGAGACGTTCGTTCATCTAGCACCAAGGGAACTGGTTGCAGGAGACACTTTTTCTCTGCTTTCTCAGTCTGTTTCCTAGTGCCGGTTTGAAGTTCCTGCAGTTTTCACTGTAAAACCGAGTTGGAGCTAGTACCTCCCCATATATATGTATGGAATGGAGTTTGCAACTGAAACGAAACTTTGTGTAACCAACAAGCTATGTGAAGTGCGGCTTTCACACACAATTATCTCTCAGAACTGAGCAATTGGAGAGACGTTCGTTCATCTAGCACCAAGGGAACGGGTTGCAGGGGACACTTTTTCTCTGCTTTCTCAGTCTTTTTCCTAGTGCCGGTATGAAGTTCCTGCAGTTTTCACTGTAAAACCGAGTTGGAGCTTCTACCTCCCCATATATATGTATGGAATGGAGTTTGCAACTGAAAAGAAACTAGGTGTTCCCAACAAGCTAGGTGAAGGACGGCTTTCACACACACTTACCCCTCAGAACTGAGCAAGTGGAGAGACGATCGTTCATCTAGCACCAAGGGAACGGGTTGCAGGAGACACTTTTTCTCTGCTTTCTCAGTCTGTTTCCTAGTGCCTGTTTGAAGTTCCTGCAGTTTTCACTGTAAAACCGAGTTGGAGCTAATACCTCCCCATATATATGTATGGAATGGAGTTTGCAACTGAAAAGAAACTTGGTGTTCCCAACAAGCTAGGTGAAGGACGGCTTTCACACACACTTACCCCTCAGAACTGAGCAAGTGGAGAGACGATCGTTCATCTAGCACCAAGGGAACGGGTTGCAGGAGACAATTTTTGTCTGCTTTCTCAGTCTGTTTCCTAGTGCCGGTTTGAAATTCCTGCAGTTTTCACTGTAAAACCGAGTTGGAGCTAGTACCTCCCCATATTTATGTATGGAATGGAGTATGCAACTAAAAAGAAACTTTGTGTTCCCAACAACCTAGGTGAAGGACGGCTTTCACACACACATATCTCTCAGAACTGAGCAAGTGGAGAGACGTTCGTTCATGTAGCACCAAGGGAACGGGTTGCAGGAGACACTATTTCTCTGCTTTCTCAGTTTGTTTCCTAGTGCCGGTTTGAAGTTCCTGCAGTTTTCACTGTAAAACCGAGTTGGAGCTTCTACCTCCCCATATATATGTATGGAATGGAGTTTGCAACTGAAAAGAAACTTGGTGTTCCCAACAAGCTAGGTGAAGGACGGCTTTCACACACACTTATCGCTCAGAACTGAGCAAGTGAGAGACGTTCGTTCATCTAGCACCAAGGGAACTGGTTGCAGGAGACACTTTTTCTCTGCTTTCTCAGTCTGTTTCCTAGTGCCGGTTTGAAGTTCCTGCAGTTTTCACTGTAAAACCGAGTTGGAGCTAGTACCTCCCCATATATATGTATGGAATGGAGTTTGCAACTGAAAAGAAACTTTGTGTAACCAACAAGCTATGTGAAGAGCGGCTTTCACACACACTTATCTCTCAGAACTGAGCAAGTGGAGAGACGTTCGTTCATGTAGCACCAATGGAACGGGTTGCAGGGGACACTTTTTCTCTGCTTTCTCAGTCTTTTTCCTAGTGCCGGTATGAAGTTCCTGCAGTTTTCACTGTAAAACCGAGTTGGAGCTTCTACTTCCCCATATATATGTATGGAATGGAGTTTGCAACTGAAAAGAAACTTGGTGTTCCCAACAAGCTAGGTGAAGGACGGCTTTCACACACACTTATCGCTCAGAACTGAGCAAGTGAGAGACGTTCGTTCATCTAGCACCAAGGGAACTGGTTGCAGGAGACACTTTTTCTCTGCTTTCTCAGTCTGTTTCCTAGTGCCGGTTTGAAGTTCCTGCAGTTTTCACTGTAAAACCGAGTTGGAGCTTGTAACTCCCCACATATATGTATGGAATGGAGTTTGTAACTGAAAAGAAACTTTGTGTAACCAACAAGCTAGGTGAAGAGCGGCTTTCACACACACTTATCTCTCAGAACTGAGCAAGTGGAGAGACGTTCGTTCATGTAGCACCAAGGGAACGGGTTGCAGGAGACACTTTTTCTCTGCTTTCTCAGTCTGTTTCCTAGTGCCGGTTTGAAGTTCCTGCAGTTTTCACTGTAAAACCGAGTTGGAGCTTGTAACTCCCCACATATATGTATGGAATGGAGTTTGCAACTGAAAAGAAACTTTGTGTTCCCAGCAACCTAGGTGAAGGACGGGTTTCACACACACTTATCTCTCAGAACTGAGCAAGTGGAGAGACGTTCGTTCATCTAGCACCAAGGGAACGGGTTGCAGGAGACACTTTTTCTCTGCTTTCTCAGTCTGTTTCCTACTGCCGGTTTGAAGTTCCTGCAGTTTTCACTGTAAAACCGAGTTGGAGCTAGTAACTCCCCATATATATGTATGGAATGGAGTTTGCAACTGAAAAGAAACTTTGTGTAACCAACAAGCTAGGTGAAGAGCGGCTTTCACACACACTTATCTCTCAGAACTGAGCAAGTGGAGAGACGTTCGTTCATGTAGCACCAAGGGAACGGGTTGCAGGAGACACTTTTCTCTGCTTTCTCAGTCTGTTTCCTAGTGCCGGTTTGAAGTTCCTGCAGTTTTCACTGTAAAACCGAGTTGGAGCTTGTAACTCCCCACATATATGTATGGAATGGTGTTTGCAACTGAAAAGAAACTTTGTGTTCCCAGCAAGCTAGGTGAAGTGCGGCTTTCACACACACTTATCTCTCAGAACTGAGCAAGAGGAGAGACGTTCGTTCATCTAGCACCAAGGGAACGGGTTGCAGGAGACAATTTTTCTCTGTTTTCTCAGTCTGTTTCCTAGTGCCGGTTTGAAGTTACTGCAGTTTTCACTGTAAAACCCAGTTGGAGCTAGTACCTCCCCATATATATGTATGGAATGGAGTTTGCAACTGAAAAGAAACTTTGTGTTCCCAACAAGCTAGGTGAAGGACGGCTTTCACACACACATATCTCTCAGAACAGAGCAAGTGGAGAGACGTTCATTCATCTAGCACCAAGGGAACGGGTTGCAGGAGACATTTGTTCTCTGCTTTCTCAGTATTTTTCCTAGTGCCGGTTTGAAGTTCCTGCAGTTTTCACTGTAAAACCGAGTTGGAGCTTCTACCTCCCCATATATATGTATGGAATGGAGTTTGCAACTGAAAAGAAACTTTGTGTTCCCAACAAGCTAGGTGAAGGACGGCTTTCACACACACTTACCCCTCAGAACTGAGCAAGTGGAGAGACGATCGTTCATCTAGCACCAAGGGAACGGGTTGCAGGAGACACTTTTTCTCTGCTTTCTCAGGCTGTTTCCTAGTGCCGGTTTCAAGTTCCTGCAGTTTTCACTGTAAAAACGTGTTGGAGCTAGTACCTCCCCGTATATATGTATGGAATGGAGTTTGCAACTGAAAAGAAACTTTGTGTTCCCAACAAGCTAGGTGAAGGACGGCTTTCACACACACTTATCTCTCAGAACTGAGCAAGTGAGAGACGTTCGTTCATCTAGCACCAAGGGAACTGGTTGCAGGAGACACTTTTTCTCTGCTTTCTCAGTCTGTTTCCTAGTGCCGGTTTGAAGTTCCTGCAGTTTTCACTGTAAAACCGAGTTGGAGCTAGTACCTCCCCATATATATGTATGGAATGGAGTTTGCAACTGAAAAGAAACTTTGTGTAACCAACAAGCTATGTGAAGAGCGGCTTTCACACACACATATCTCTCAGAACTGAGCAAGTGGAGAGACGATCGTTCATCTAGCACCAAGGGAACGGGTTGCAGGAGACACTTTTTCTCTGCTTTCTCAGTCTGTTTCCTAGTGCCGGTTTGAAGTTCCTGCAGTTTTCACTGTCAAACCGAGTTGGAGCTAGTACCTCCCCATATATATGTATAGAATGGGTTTGCAACTGAAAAGAAACTTTGTGTTCCCAACAAGCTAGGTGAAGGACGGCTTTCACACACACTTATCGCTCAGAACTGAGCAAGTGGAGAGACGTTCGTTCATCTAGCACCAAGGGAACGGGTTGCAGGAGACAATTTTTCTCTGCTTTGTCAGTCTGTTTCCTAGTGCCGGTTTGAAGTTCCTGCAGTTTTCACTGTAAAACCGAGTTGGAGCTAGTAACACCCCATATATATGTATGGAATGGGGTTTGCAACTGAAAAGAAACTTTGTGTAACCAACAAGCTAGGTGAAGAGCGGCTTTCACACACACTTATCTCTCAGAACTGAGCAAGTGGAGAGACGTTCGTTCATGTAGCACCAAGGGAACGGGTTGCAGGAGACACTTTTTCTCTGCTTTCTCAGTCTGTTTCCTAGAGCCGGTTTGAAGTTCCTGCAGTTTTCACTGCAAAACCGAGTTGGAGCTTGTAACTCCCCACATATATGTATGGAATGGAGTTTGCAACTGAAAAGAAACTTTGTGTTCCCAGCAAGCTAGGTGAAGGACGGGTTTCACACACACTTATCTCTCAGAACTGAGCAAGTGGAGAGACGTTCGTTCATCTAGCACCAAGGGAACGGGTTGCAGGAGACACTTTTCTCTGCTTTCTCAGTCTGTTTCCTAGTGCCGGTTTGAAGTTCCTGCAGTTTTCACTGTAAGACCGAGTTGGAGCTTCTACCTCCCCATATATATGTATGGAATGGAGTTTGCAACTGAAAAGAAACTTTGTGTAACCAACAAGCTAGGTGAAGAGCGGCTTTCACACACACTTATCTCTCAGAACTGAGCAAGTGGAGAGACGTTCGTTCATGTAGCACCACGGGAACGGGTTGCAGGAGACACTTTTTCTCTGCTTTCTCAGTCTGTTTCCTAGGGCCGGTTTGAAGTTCCTGCAGTTTTCACTGTAAAACCGAGTTGGAGCTTGTAACTCCCCACATATATGTATGGAATGGAGTTTGCAACTGAAAAGAAACTTTGTGTTCCCAGCAAGCTAGGTGAAGGACGGGTTTCACACACACTTATCTCTCAGAACAGAGCAAGTGGAGAGACGTTCGTTCATCTAGCACCAAGGGAACGGGTTGCAGGAGACACTTGTTCTCTGCTTTCTCAGTATTTTTCCTAGTGCCGGTTTGAAGTTCCTGCAGTTTTCACTGTAAGACCGAGTTGGAGCTTCTACCTCCCCATATATATGTATGGAATGGAGTTTGCAACTGAAAAGAAACTTTGTGTAACCAACAAGCTAGGTGAAGAGCGGCTTTCACACACACTTATCTCTCAGAACTGAGCAAGTGGAGAGACGTTCGTTCATGTAGCACCAAGGGAACGGGTTGCAGGAGACACTTTTTCTCTGCTTTCTCAGTCTGTTTCCTAGTGCCGGTTTGAAGTTCCTGCAGTTTTCACTGTAAAACCGAGTTGGAGCTTGTAACTCCCCACATATATGTATGGAATGGAGTTTGTAACTGAAAAGAAACTTTGTGTAACCAACAAGCTAGGTGAAGAGCGGCTTTCACACACACTTATCTCTCAGAACTGAGCAAGTGGAGAGACGTTCGTTCATCTAGCACCAAGGGAACGGGTTGCAGGAGACACTTTTTCTCTGCTTTCTCAGTCTGTTTCCTAGTGCCGGTTTGAAGTTCCTGCAGTTTTCACTGTAAAACCGAGTTGGAGCTTGTAACTCCCCACATATATGTATGGAATGGAGTTTGCAACTGAAAAGAAACTTTATGTAACCAACAAGCTAGGTGAAGAGCGGCTTTCACACACACTTATCTCTCAGAACTGAGCAAGTGGAGAGACGTTCGTTCATGTAGCACCAAGGGAACGGGTTGCAGGAGACACTTTTTCTCTGCTTTCTCAGTCTGTTTCCTAGTGCCGGTTTGAAGTTCCTGCAGTTTTCACTGTAAAACCGAGTTGGAGCTTGTAACTCCCCACATATATGTATGGAATGGAGTTTGCAACTGAAAAGAAACTTTGTGTTCCCAGCAAGCTAGGTGAAGGATGGGTTTCACACACACTTATCTCTCAGAACAGAGCAAGTGGAGAGACGTTCGTTCATCTAGCACCAAGGGAACGGTTTGCAGGAGACACTTGTTCTCTGCTTTCTCAGTATTTTTCCTAGTGCCGGTTTGAAGTTCCTGCAGTTTTCACTGTAAAACCGAGTTGGAGCTTCTACCTCCCCATATATATGTATGGAATGGAGTTTGCAACTGAAAAGAAACTTTGTGTAACCAACAAGCTAGGTGAAGAGCGGCTTTCACACACACTTATCTCTCAGAACTGAGCAAGTGGAGAGACGTTCGTTCATGTAGCACCAAGGGAACGGGTTGCAGGAGACACTTTTTCTCTGCTTTCTCAGTCTGTTTCCTAGTGCCGGTTTGAAGTTCCTGCAGTTTTCACTGTAAAACCGAGTTGGAGCTTGTAACTCCCCACATATATGTATGGAATGGAGTTTGTAACTGAAAAGAAACTTTGTGTAACCAACAAGCTAGGTGAAGAGCGGCTTTCACACACACTTATCTCTCAGAACTGAGCAAGTGGAGAGACGTTCGTTCATGTAGCACCAAGGGAACGGGTTGCAGGAGACACTTTTTCTCTGCTTTCTCAGTCTGTTTCCTAGTGCCGGTTTGAAGTTCCTGCAGTTTTCACTGTAAAACCGAGTTGGAGCTTGTAACTCCCCACATATATGTATGGAATGGAGTTTGCAACTGAAAAGAAACTTTGTGTTCCCAGCAAGCTAGGTGAAGGATGGGTTTCACACACACTTATCTCTCAGAACAGAGCAAGTGGAGAGACGTTCGTTCATCTAGCACCAAGGGAACGGGTTGCAGGAGACACTTGTTCTCTGCTTTCTCAGTATTTTTCCTAGTGCCGGTTTGAAGTTCCTGCAGTTTTCACTGTAAAACCGAGTTGGAGCTTCTACCTCCCCATATATATGTATGGAATGGAGTTTGCAACTGAAAAGAAACTTTGTGTAACCAACAAGCTAGGTGAAGAGCGGCTTTCACACACACTTATCTCTCAGAACTTAGCAAGTGGAGAGACGTTCGTTCATGTAGCACCAAGGGAACGGGTTGCAGGAGACACTTTTTCTCTGCTTTCTCAGTCTGTTTCCTAGTGCCGGTTTGAAGTTCCTGCAGTTTTCACTGTAAAACCGAGTTGGAGCTTGTAACTCCCCACATATATGTATGGAATGGAGTTTGTAACTGAAAAGAAACTTTGTGTAACCAACAAGCTAGGTGAAGAGCGGCTTTCACACACACTTATCTCTCAGAACTGAGCAAGTGGAGAGACGTTCGTTCATCTAGCACCAAGGGAACGGGTTGCAGGAGACACTTTTTCTCTGCTTTCTCAGTCTGTTTCCTAGTTCCGGTTTGAAGTTCCTGCAGTTTTCACTGTAAAACCGAGTTGGAGCTTGTAACTCCCCACATATATGTATGGAATGGAGTTTGCAACTGAAAAGAAACTTTGTCTTCCCAGCAAGCTAGGTGAAGGACGGGTTTCACACACACTTATCTCTCTGAACTGAGCAAGTGGAGAGACGTTCGTTCATCTAGCACCAAGGGAACGGGTTGCAGTAGACACTTTTTCTCTGCTTTCTCAGTCTGTTTCCTACTGCCGGTTTGAAGTTCCTGCAGTTTTCACTGTAAAACCGAGTTGGAGCTAGTAACTCCCCATATATATGTATGGAATGGAGTTTGCAACTGAAAAGAAACTTTGTGTAACCAACAAGCTAGGTGAAGAGCGGCTTTCACACACACTTATCTCTCAGAACTGAGCAAGTGGAGAGACGTTCGTTCATGTAGCACCAAGGTAACGGGTTGCAGGAGACACTTTTTCTCTGCTTTCTCAGTCTGTTTCCTAGTGCCGGTTTGAAGTTCCTGCAGTTTTCACTGTAAAACCGAGTTGGAGCTTGTAACTCCCCACATATATGTATGGAATGGAGTTTGCAACTGAAAAGAAACTTTGTGTTCCCAGCAAGCTAGGTGAAGTGCGGCTTTCACACACACTTATCTCTCAGAACTGAGCAAGAGGAGAGACGTTCGTTCATCTAGCACCAAGGGAACGGGTTGCAGGAGACACTTTTTCTCTGCTTTCTCAGTCTGTTTCCTAGTGCCGGCTTGAAGTTCCTGCAGTTTTCAGTGTAAATCCCTTTTGGAGCTAGTACCTCCCAATATATATGTATGGACTGAAGTTTGCAACTGGAAAGAAACTTTGTGTTCCCAACAAGATAGGTGAAGAGCGGCTTTCACACACACTTATCTCTCAGAACTGAGCAAGTGGAGAGACGTTCGTTCATCTAGCACCAAGGGAACGGGTTTCAGGAGACACTTTTTCTCTGCTTTCTCAGTCTGTTTCCTAGTGCCGGTTTGAAGTTCCTGCAGTTTTCATTGTAAAACGGAGTTGGAGCTAGTACCTCCCCATATATATGTATGGAATGGAGTTTGCAACTGAAAAGAAACTTTGTGTTCCCAACAAGCTAGGTGAAGGACGGCTTTCACACACACTTATCTCTCAGAACTGAGCAAGTGGAGAGATGTTCGTTCATCTAGCACCAAGGGAACGGGTTTCAGGAGACACTTTTTCTCTGCTTTCTCAGTCTGTTTCCTAGTGCCGGTTTGAAGTTCCTGCAGTTTTCACTGTAAAACCGAGTTGGAGCTGGTACCTCCCCATATATATATATGGAATGGAGTTTGCAACTGAAAAGAAACTTTGTGTTCCCAACAAGCTAGTTGAAGGACGGCTTTCACACACACTTATCTCTCAGAACTGAGCAAGTGGAGAGACGTTCGTTCATCTAGCACCAATGGAACCGGTTGCAGGAGACACCTTTTCTCTGCTTTCTCAGTTTCTTTCCTAGTGCCGGTTTGAAGTTCCTGCAGTTTTCACTGTAAAACCGAGTTGGAGCTAGTACCTCCCCATATATATGTATGGAATGGAGTTTGCAACTGAAAAGAAACTTTGTGTTCCCAACAAGCTAGGTGAAGGACGGCTTTCACACACACTTATCTCTCAGAACTGAGCAAGTGGAGAGACGTTCGTTCATCTAGCACCAAGGGAACGGGTTGCAGGAGACACTTTTTCTCTGCTTTCTCAGTCTGTTTCCTAGTGCCGGTTTGAAGTTCCTGCAGTTTTCACTGTCAAACCGAGTTGGAGCTTCTACCTCCCCATATATATGTATGGAATGGAGTTTGCAACTGAAAAGAAACTTTGTGTTCCCAACAAGCTAGGTTAAGGACGGCTTTCACACACACATATCTCTCAGAACTGAGCAAGTGGAGAGACGTTCGTTCATCTAGCACCAAGGGAAAGGGTTGCAGGAGACACTTTTTCTCTGCTTTCTCAGTCTGTTTCCTAGTGCCGGTTTGAAGTTCCTGCATTTTTCACTGTAAAACCGAGTTGGAGCTAGTACTTCGCCATATATATGTATGGAATTGAGTTTGCAACTGAAAAGAAACTTTGTGTTCCCAACAAGCTAGGTGAAGTACGGCTTTCACACACACTTATCTCTCAGAACTGAGCAAGTGGAGAGACGTTCGTTCATCTAGCACCAAGGGAACGGGTTGCAGGAGACACTTTTTCTCTGTTTTCTCAGTCTGTTTCCTAGTGCCGGTTTGAAGTTCCTGCAGTTTTCACTGTAAAATCGAGTTGGAGCTAGTACCTCCCCATATATATGTATGGAATGGAGTTTGCAACTGAAAAGAAACTTTGTGTTCCCAACAAGCTAGGTGAAGGACGGCTTTCACACACACATATCTCTCGAACTGAGCAAGTGGAGAGACGTTCGTTCATCTAGCACCAAGGGAACGGGTTGCAGGAGACACTTTTTCTGTGCTTTCTCAGTCTGTTTCCTAGTGCCGGTTTGAAGTTCCTGCAGTTTTCACTGTAAAACCGAGTTGGAGCTAGTACCTCCCCATATATATGTATGGAATGGAGTTTGCAACTGAAAAGAAACTTTGTGTTCCCAACAAGCTAGGTGAAGGACGGCTTTCACACACACTTATCTCTCAGAAATGAGCAAGTGGAGAGACGTTCGTTCATCTAGCACCAATTGAACGGGTTGCAGGAGACAATTTTTCTCTGTTTTCTCATTCTGTTTCCTAATGCCGGTTTGAAGTTCCTGCAGTTTTCACTGTAAAACCGATTTTGAGCTAGTACTTCCCATATATATGTATGGAATGGAGTTTGCAACTGAAAGAAACTTTGTGTTCCCAACAAGCTTGTTGAAGGACGGCTTTCACACACACTTAGCTCTCAGAACTGACCAAGTGGTGAAACGTTCGTTCATCTAGCACCAAGGAAACGGGTTGCAGGAGACACTTTTTCTCTGCTTTCTCAGTCTGTTTCCGAGTGCCGGTTTGAAGTTCCTGCAGTTATTCCTGTAAAACCTTGTTGGAACTAGTACCTCCTCATATAAATGTATGGAATGGAGTTTGCAACTGAAAAGAAACTTTGTGTTCCCAACAAGCTAGATGAAGGACGGGTTTCACACACACTTACCTCTCGGAACTGAGCAAGTGGAGAGACGTTCGTTCATCTAGCACCAAGGGAACGGGTTGCAGGAGACATTTTTTCTCTGCTTTCTCAGTCTGTTTCCTAGTGCCGGTTTGAAGTTCCTGCAGTTTTCACTGTAAAACCGAGTTGGAGCTTCTACCTCCCCATATATATATATGGAATGGAGTTTGCAACTGAAAAGAAACTTTGTGTTCCCAACAAGCTAGTTGAAGGACGGCTTTCACACACCCTTATCTCTCAGAACTGAGCAAGTGGAGAGACGTTCGTTCATCTAGCACCAAGGGAACGGGTTTCAGGAGACACTTTTTCTCTGCTTTCTCAGTCTGTTTCCTAGTGCCGGTTTGAAGTTCCTGCATTTTTCACTGTAAAACCGAGTTGGAGCTAGTACTTCGCCATATATATGTATGGAATTGAGTTTGCAACTGAAAAGAAACTTTGTGTTCCCAACAAGCTAGGTGAAGTACGGCTTTCACACACACTTATCTCTCAGAACTGAGCAATTGGAGAGACGTTCGTTCATCTAGCACCAAGGGAACGGGTTGCAGGAGACACTTTTTCTCTGCTTTCTCAGTCTGTTTCCTAGTGCCGGTTTGAAGTTCCTGCAGTTTTCACTGTCAAACCGAGTTGGAGCTAGTACCTCCCCATATATATGTATAGAATGGGTTTGCAACTGAAAAGAAACTTTGTGTTCCCAACAAGCTAGGTGAAGGACGGCTTTCACACACAATTATCTCTCAGAACTGAGCAAGTGGAGAGACGTTCGTTCATCTAGCACCAAGGGAACGGGTTGCAGGAGACAATTTTTCTCTGCTTTGTCAGTCTGTTTCCTAGTGCCGGTTTGAAGTTCCTGCAGTTTTCACTGTAAAACCGAGTTGGAGCTAGTAACACCCCATATATATGTATGGAATGGGGTTTGCAACTGAAAAGAAACTTTGTGTAACCAACAAGCTAGGTGAAGAGCGGCTTTCACACACACTTATCTCTCAGAACTGAGCAAGTGGAGAGACGTTCGTTCATGTAGCACCAAGGGAACGGGTTGCAGGAGACACTTTTTCTCTGCTTTCTCAGTCTGTTTCCTAGAGCCGGTTTGAAGTTCCTGCAGTTTTCACTGCAAAACCGAGTTGGAGCTTGTAACTCCCCACATATATGTATGGAATGGAGTTTGCAACTGAAAAGAAACTTTGTGTTCCCAGCAAGCTAGGTGAAGGACGGGTTTCACACACACTTATCTCTCAGAACTGAGCAAGTGGAGAGACGTTCGTTCATCTAGCACCAAGGGAACGGGTTGCAGGAGACACTTTTCTCTGCTTTCTCAGTATTTTTCCTAGTGCCGGTTTGAAGTTCCTGCAGTTTTCACTGTAAAACCGAGTTGGAGCTTCTACCTCCCCATATATATGTATGGAATGGAGTTTGCAACTGAAAAGAAACTTTGTGTTCCCAACAAGCTAGGTGAAGGACGGCTTTCACACACACTTATCTCTCAGAACTGAGCAAGTGGAGAGACGTTCGTTCATCTAGCACCAAGGGAACGGGTTGCAGGAGACAATTTTTCTCTGCTTTGTCAGTCTGTTTCCTAGTGCCGGTTTGAAGTTCCTGCAGTTGTCACTGTAAAACCGAGTTGGAGCTAGTAACTCCCCATATATAACTATGGAATGGAGTTTGCAACTGAAAAGGAACTTTGTGTAACCAACAAGCTAGGTGAAGAGCGGCTTTCACACACACTTATCTCTCAGAACTGAGCAAGTGGAGAGACGTTCGTTCATGTAGCACCACGGGAACGGGTTGCAGGAGACCCTTTTTCTCTGCTTTCTCAGTCTGTTTCCTAGGGCCGGTTTGAAGTTCCTGCAGTTTTCACTGTAAAACCGAGTTGGAGCTTGTAACTCCCCACATATATGTATGGAATGGAGTTTGCAACTGAAAAGAAACTTTGTGTTCCCAGCAAGCTAGGTGAAGGACGGGTTTCACACACACTTATCTCTCAGAACAGAGCAAGTGGAGAGACGTTCGTTCATCTAGCACCAAGGGAACGGGTTGCAGGAGACACTTGTTCTCTGCTTTCTCAGTCTGTTTCCTAGTGCCGGTTTGAAGTTCCTGCAGTTTTCACTGTAAAACCGAGTTGGAGCTTGTAACTCCCCACATATATGTATGGAATGGAGTTTGCAACTGAAAAGAAACTTTGTGTTCCCAGCAAGCTAGGTGAAGGATGGGTTTCACACACACTTATCTCTCAGAACAGAGCAAGTGGAGAGATGTTCGTTCATCTAGCACCAAGGGAACGGGTTGCAGGAGACACTTGTTCTCTGCTTTCTCAGTATTTTTCCTAGTGCCGGTTTGAAGTTCCTGCAGTTTTCACTGTAAGACCGAGTTGGAGCTTCTACCTCCCCATATATATGTATGGAATGGAGTTTGCAACTGAAAAGAAACTTTGTGTAACCAACAAGCTAGGTGAAGAGCGGCTTTCACACACACTTATCTCTCAGAACTGAGCAAGTGGAGAGACGTTCGTTCATGTAGCACCAAGGGAACGGGTTGCAGGAGACACTTTTTCTCTGCTTTCTCAATCTGTTTCCTAGTGCCGGTTTGAAGTTCCTGCAGTTTTCACTGTAAAACCGTGTTGGAGCTTGTAACTCCCCACATATATGTATGGAATGGAGTTTGTAACTGAAAAGAAACTTTGTGTAACCAACAAGCTAGGTGAAGAGCGGCTTTCACACACACTTATCTCTCAGAACTGAGCAAGTGGAGAGACGTTCGTTCATCTAGCACCAAGGGAACGGGTTGCAGGAGACACTTTTTCTCTGCTTTCTCAGTCTGTTTCCTAGTGCCGGTTTGAAGTTCCTGCAGTTTTCACTGTAAAACCGAGTTGGAGCTTGTAACTCCCCACATATATGTATGGAATGGAGTTTGCAACTGAAAAGAAACTTTATGTAACCAACAAGCTAGGTGAAGAGCGGCTTTCACACACACTTATCTCTCAGAACTGAGCAAGTGGAGAGACGTTCGTTCATGTAGCACCAAGGGAACGGGTTGCAGGAGACACTTTTTCTCTGCTTTCTCAGTCTGTTTCCTAGTGCCGGTTTGAAGTTCCTGCAGTTTTCACTGTAAAACCGAGTTGGAGCTTGTAACTCCCCACATATATGTATGGAATGGAGTTTGCAACTGAAAAGAAACTTTGTGTTCCCAGCAAGCTAGGTGAAGGATGGGTTTCACACACACTTATCTCTCAGAACAGAGCAAGTGGAGAGACGTTCGTTCATCTAGCACCAAGGGAACGGTTTGCAGGAGACACTTGTTCTCTGCTTTCTCAGTATTTTTCCTAGTGCCGGTTTGAAGTTCCTGCAGTTTTCACTGTAAAACCGAGTTGGAGCTTCTACCTCCCCATATATATGTATGGAATGGAGTTTGCAACTGAAAAGAAACTTTGTGTAACCAACAAGCTAGGTGAAGAGCGGCTTTCACACACACTTATCTCTCAGAACTGAGCAAGTGGAGAGACGTTCGTTCATGTAGCACCAAGGGAACGGGTTGCAGGAGACACTTTTTCTCTGCTTTCTCAGTCTGTTTCCTAGTGCCGGTTTGAAGTTCCTGCAGTTTTCACTGTAAAACCGAGTTGGAGCTTGTAACTCCCCACATATATGTATGGAATGGAGTTTGTAACTGAAAAGAAACTTTGTGTAACCAACAAGCTAGGTGAAGAGCGGCTTTCACACACACTTATCTCTCAGAACTGAGCAAGTGGAGAGACGTTCGTTCATGTAGCACCAAGGGAACGGGTTGCAGGAGACACTTTTTCTCTGCTTTCTCAGTCTGTTTCCTAGTGCCGGTTTGAAGTTCCTGCAGTTTTCACTGTAAAACCGAGTTGGAGCTTGTAACTCCCCACATATATGTATGGAATGGAGTTTGCAACTGAAAAGAAACTTTGTGTTCCCAGCAAGCTAGGTGAAGGATGGGTTTCACACACACTTATCTCTCAGAACAGAGCAAGTGGAGAGACGTTCGTTCATCTAGCACCAAGGGAACGGGTTGCAGGAGACACTTGTTCTCTGCTTTCTCAGTATTTTTCCTAGTGCCGGTTTGAAGTTCCTGCAGTTTTCACTGTAAAACCGAGTTGGAGCTTCTACCTCCCCATATATATGTATGGAATGGAGTTTGCAACTGAAAAGAAACTTTGTGTAACCAACAAGCTAGGTGAAGAGCGGCTTTCACACACAATTATCTCTCAGAACTTAGCAAGTGGAGAGACGTTCGTTCATGTAGCACCAAGGGAACGGGTTGCAGGAGACACTTTTTCTCTGCTTTCTCAGTCTGTTTCCTAGTGCCGGTTTGAAGTTCCTGCAGTTTTCACTGTAAAACCGAGTTGGAGCTTGTAACTCCCCACATATATGTATGGAATGGAGTTTGTAACTGAAAAGAAACTTTGTGTAACCAACAAGCTAGGTGAAGAGCGGCTTTCACACACACTTATCTCTCAGAACTGAGCAAGTGGAGAGACGTTCGTTCATCTAGCACCAAGGGAACGGGTTGCAGGAGACACTTTTTCTCTGCTTTCTCAGTCTGTTTCCTAGTTCCGGTTTGAAGTTCCTGCAGTTTTCACTGTAAAACCGAGTTGGAGCTTGTAACTCCCCACATATATGTATGGAATGGAGTTTGCAACTGAAAAGAAACTTTGTCTTCCCAGCAAGCTAGGTGAAGGACGGGTTTCACACACACTTATCTCTCTGAACTGAGCAAGTGGAGAGACGTTCGTTCATCTAGCACCAAGGGAACGGGTTGCAGTAGACACTTTTTCTCTGCTTTCTCAGTCTGTTTCCTACTGCCGGTTTGAAGTTCCTGCAGTTTTCACTGTAAAACCGAGTTGGAGCTAGTAACTCCCCATATATATGTATGGAATGGAGTTTGCAACTGAAAAGAAACTTTGTGTAACCAACAAGCTAGGTGAAGAGCGGCTTTCACACACACTTATCTCTCAGAACTGAGCAAGTGGAGAGACGTTCGTTCATGTAGCACCAAGGTAACGGGTTGCAGGAGACACTTTTTCTCTGCTTTCTCAGTCTGTTTCCTAGTGCCGGTTTGAAGTTCCTGCAGTTTTCACTGTAAAACCGAGTTGGAGCTTGTAACTCCCCACATATATGTATGGAATGGAGTTTGCAACTGAAAAGAAACTTTGTGTTCCCAGCAAGCTAGGTGAAGGATGGGTTTCACACACACTTATCTCTCAGAACAGAGCAAGTGGAGAGACGTTCGTTCATCTAGCACCAAGGGAACGGGTTGCAGGAGACACTTGTTCTCTGCTTTCTCAGTATTTTTCCTAGTGCCGGTTTGAAGTTCCTGCAGTTTTCACTGTAAAACCGAGTTGGAGCTTCTACCTCCCCATATATATGTATGGAATGGAGTTTGCAACTGAAAAGAAACTTTGTGTAACCAACAAGCTAGGTGAAGAGCGGCTTTCACACACACTTATCTCTCAGAACTGAGCAAGTGGAGAGACGTTCGTTCATCTAGCACCAAGGGAACGGGTTGCAGGAGACACTTTTTCTCTGCTTTCTCAGTCTGTTTCCTAGTGCCGGTTTGAAGTTCCTGCAGTTTTCACTGTAAAACCGAGTTGGAGCTTGTAACTCCCCACATATATGTATGGAATGGAGTTTGTAACTGAAAAGAAACTTTGTGTAACCAACAAGCTAGGTGAAGAGCGGCTTTCACACACACTTATCTCTCAGAACTGAGCAAGTGGAGAGACGTTCGTTCATCTAGCACCAAGGGAACGGGTTGCAGGAGACACTTTTTCTCTGCTTTCTCAGTCTGTTTCCTAGTTCCGGTTTGAAGTTCCTGCAGTTTTCACTGTAAAACCGAGTTGGAGCTTGTAACTCCCCACATATATGTATGGAATGGAGTTTGCAACTGAAAAGAAACTTTGTCTTCCCAGCAAGCTAGGTGAAGGACGGGTTTCACACACACTTATCTCTCTGAACTGAGCAAGTGGAGAGACGTTCGTTCATCTAGCACCAAGGGAACGGGTTGCAGTAGACACTTTTTCTCTGCTTTCTCAGTCTGTTTCCTACTGCCGGTTTGAAGTTCCTGCAGTTTTCACTGTAAAACCGAGTTGGAGCTAGTAACTCCCCATATATATGTATGGAATGGAGTTTGCAACTGAAAAGAAACTTTGTGTAACCAACAAGCTAGGTGAAGAGCGGCTTTCACACACACTTATCTCTCAGAACTGAGCAAGTGGAGAGACGTTCGTTCATGTAGCACCAAGGTAACGGGTTGCAGGAGACACTTTTTCTCTGCTTTCTCAGTCTGTTTCCTAGTGCCGGTTTGAAGTTCCTGCAGTTTTCACTGTAAAACCGAGTTGGAGCTTGTAACTCCCCACATATATGTATGGAATGGAGTTTGCAACTGAAAAGAAACTTTGTGTTCCCAGCAAGCTAGGTGAAGTGCGGCTTTCACACACACTTATCTCTCAGAACTGAGCAAGAGGAGAGACGTTCGTTCATCTAGCACCAAGGGAACGGGTTGCAGGAGACACTTTTTCTCTGCTTTCTCAGTCTGTTTCCTAGTGCCGGCTTGAAGTTCCTGCAGTTTTCACTGTAAATCCCTTTTGGAGCTAGTACCTCCCAATATATATGTATGGACTGAAGTTTGCAACTGGAAAGAAACTTTGTGTTCCCAACAAGATAGGTGAAGAGCGGCTTTCACACACACTTATCTCTCAGAACTGAGCAAGTGGAGAGACGTTCGTTCATCTAGCACCAAGGGAACGGGTTTCAGGAGACACTTTTTCTCTGCTTTCTCAGTCTGTTTCCTAGTGCCGGTTTGAAGTTCCTGCAGTTTTCATTGTAAAACGGAGTTGGAGCTAGTACCTCCCCATATATATGTATGGAATGGAGTTTGCAACTGAAAAGAAACTTTGTGTTCCCAACAAGCTAGGTGAAGGACGGCTTTCACACACACTTATCTCTCAGAACTGAGCAAGTGGAGAGATGTTCGTTCATCTAGCACCAAGGGAACGGGTTTCAGGAGACACTTTTTCTCTGCTTTCTCAGTCTGTTTCCTAGTGCCGGTTTGAAGTTCCTGCAGTTTTCACTGTAAAACCGAGTTGGAGCTGGTACCTCCCCATATATATATATGGAATGGAGTTTGCAACTGAAAAGAAACTTTGTGTTCCCAACAAGCTAGTTGAAGGACGGCTTTCACACACACTTATCTCTCAGAACTGAGCAAGTGGAGAGACGTTCGTTCATCTAGCACCAATGGAACCGGTTGCAGGAGACACCTTTTCTCTGCTTTCTCAGTTTCTTTCCTAGTGCCGGTTTGAAGTTCCTGCAGTTTTCACTGTAAAACCGAGTTGGAGCTAGTACCTCCCCATATATATGTATGGAATGGAGTTTGCAACTGAAAAGAAACTTTGTGTTCCCAACAAGCTAGGTGAAGGACGGCTTTCACACACACTTATCTCTCAGAACTGAGCAAGTGGAGAGACGTTCGTTCATCTAGCACCAAGGGAACGGGTTGCAGGAGACACTTTTTCTCTGCTTTCTCAGTCTGTTTCCTAGTGCCGGTTTGAAGTTCCTGCAGTTTTCACTGTCAAAACGAGTTGGAGCTTCTACCTCCCCGTATATATGTATGGAATGGAGTTTGCAACTGAAAAGAAACTTTGTGTTCCCAACAAGCTAGGTTAAGGACGGCTTTCACACACACATATCTCTCAGAACTGAGCAAGTGGAGAGACGTTCGTTCATCTAGCACCAAGGGAAAGGGTTGCAGGAGACACTTTTTCTCTGCTTTCTCAGTCTGTTTCCTAGTGCCGGTTTGAAGTTCCTGCATTTTTCACTGTAAAACCGAGTTGGAGCTAGTACTTCGCCATATATATGTATGGAATTGAGTTTGCAACTGAAAAGAAACTTTGTGTTCCCAACAAGCTAGGTGAAGTACGGCTTTCACACACACTTATCTCTCAGAACTGAGCAAGTGGAGAGACGTTCGTTCATCTAGCACCAAGGGAACGGGTTGCAGGAGACACTTTTTCTCTGTTTTCTCAGTCTGTTTCCTAGTGCCGGTTTGAAGTTCCTGCAGTTTTCACTGTAAAATCGAGTTGGAGCTAGTACCTCCCCATATATATGTATGGAATGGAGTTTGCAACTGAAAAGAAACTTTGTGTTCCCAACAAGCTAGGAGAAGGACGGCTTTCACACACACATATCTCTCGAACTGAGCAAGTGGAGAGACGTTCGTTCATCTAGCACCAAGGGAACAGGTTGCAGGAGACACTTTTTCTGTGCTTTCTCAGTCTGTTTCCTAGTGCCGGTTTGAAGTTCCTGCAGTTTTCACTGTAAAACCGAGTTGGAGCTAGTACCTCCCCATATATATGTATGGAATGGAGTTTGCAACTGAAAAGAAACTTTGTGTTCCCAACAAGCTAGGTGAAGGACGGCTTTCACACACACTTATCTCTCAGAACTGAGCAAGTGGAGAGACGTTCGTTCATCTAGCACCAATTGAACGGGTTGCAGGAGACAATTTTTCTCTGTTTTCTCAGTCTGTTTCCTAATGCCGGTTTGAAGTTCCTGCAGTTTTCACTGTAAAACCGATTTTGAGCTAGTACTTCCCATATATATGTATGGAATGGAGTTTGCAACTGAAAGAAACTTTGTGTTCCCAACAAGCTTGTTGAAGGACGGCTTTCACACACACTTAGCTCTCAGAACTGACCAAGTGGTGAAACGTTCGTTCATCTAGCACCAAGGAAACGGGTTGCAGGAGACAATTTTTCTCTGCTTTCTCAGTCTGTTTCCGAGTGCCGGTTTGAAGTTCCTGCAGTTATCCCTGTAAAACCTTGTTGGAACTAGTACCTCCTCATATAAATGTATGGAATGGAGTTTGCAACTGAAAAGAAACTTTGTGTTCCCAACAAGCTAGATGAAGGACGGGTTTCACACACACTTACCTCTCGGAACTGAGCAAGTGGAGAGACGTTCGTTCATCTAGCACCAAGGGAACGGGTTGCAGGAGACACTTTTTCTCTGCTTTCTCAGTCTGTTTCCTAGTGCCGGTTTGAAGTTCCTGCAGTTTTCACTGTCAAACCGAGTTGGAGCTTCTACCTCCCCATATATATGTATGGAATGGAGTTTGCAACTGAAAAGAAACTTTGTTTTCCCAACAAGCTAGGTGAAGGACGGCTTTCACACGCACTTATCTCTCAGAACTGAGCAAGTGGAGAGACGTTCGTTCATCTAGCACCAAGGGAACGGGTTGCAGGAGACACTTGTTCTCTGCTTTCTCAGTCTGTTTCCTAGTGCCGGTTTGAAGTTCCTGCAGTTTTCACTGTAAATCCGAGTTGGAGCTAGTACCTCCCCATATATATATATGGAATGGAGTTTGCAACTGAAAAGAAACTTTGTGTTCCCAACAAGCTAGTTGAAGGACCGCTTTCACACACACTTATCTCTCAGAACTGAGCAAGTGGAGAGACGTTCGTTCATCTAGCACCAAGGGAACGGGTTGCAGGAGACACTTTTTCTCTGCTTTCTCAGTCTGTTTCCTAGTGCCGGTTTGAAGTTCCTGCAGTTTTCACTGTAAAACCGAGTTGGAGCTAGTACCTCCCCATATATATGTATGGAATGGAGTTTGCAACTGAAAAGAAACTTTGTGTTCCCAACAAGCTAGGTGAAGTGCGGCTTTCACACACACTTATCTCTCAGAACTGAGCAAGAGGAGAGAGGTTCGTTCATCTAGCACCAAGGGAACGGGTTGCAGGAGACACTTTTTCTCTGCTTTCTCAGTCTGTTTCCTAATGCCGGTTTGAAGTTCCTGCAGTTTTCACTGTAAACCCTTTTGGAGCTAGTACCTCCCCATATATATGTATGGAATGAAGTTTGCAACTGAAAAGAACCTTTGTGTTCCCAACAAGCTAGGTGAAGAACGGCTTTCACACACACTTATCTCTCAGAACTGAGCAAATGGAGAGACGTTCGTTCATCTAGCACCAAGGGAACGGGTTGCAGGAGATACTTTTTCTCTGCTTTCTCAGTCTGTTTCCTAGTGCCGGTTTGAACTTCCTGCAGTTTTCACTGTAAAACATAGTTGGAGCTAGTACCTCCCCATATATATGTATGGAATGGAGTTTGCAACTGAAAAGAAACTTTGTGTTCCCAACAAGCTAGGTGAAGGACGGCTTTCACACACACTTATCTCTCCGAACAGAGCAAGTGGAGAGACGTTCGTTCATCTAGCACCAAGGGAACGGGTTGCAGGAGACACTTTTCTCTGCTTTCTCAGTCTTTTTCCTAGTGCCGGTAGGAAGTTCCTGCAGTTTTCACTGTAAAACCGAGTTGGAGCTAGTACCTCCCCATATATATTTATGGAATGGAGTTTGCAACTGAAAAGAAACTTTGTGTTCCCAACAAGCTAGGTGAAGTGCGGCTTTCACACACACTTATCTCTCAGAACTGAGCAAGAGGAGAGACGTTCGTTCATCTAGCACCAAGGGAACGGGTTGCAGGGACACTTTTTCTCTGCTTTCTCAGTCTGTTTCCTAGTGCCGGTTTGAAGTTCCTGCAGTTTTCACTGTAAATCCCTTTTGGAGCTAGTACCTCCCAATATATATGTATGGAATGAAGTTTGCAACTGAAAAGAAACTTTGTGTTCCCAACAGATAGGTGAAGAGCGGCTTTCACACACACTTATCTCTGAGAACTGAGCAAGTGGAGAGACGTTCGTTCATCTAGCACCAAGGGAACGGGTTGCAGGAGACACATTTTCTCTGCTTTCTCAGTCTGTTTCCTAGTGCCGGTTTGAAGTTCCTGCAGTTTTCACTGTAAAACCGAGTTGGAGCTAGTACCTCCCCATATATATGTATGGAATGGAGTTTGCTACTGAAAAGAAACTTTGTGTTCCCAACAAGCTAGGTGAAGGACGGCTTTCACACACACTTATCTCTCAGAACTGAGCAAGTGAGAGACTTTCGTTCATCTAGCACCAAGGGAACTGGTTGCAGGAGACACTTTTTCTCTGCTTTCTCAGTCTGTTTCCTAATGCCGGTTTGAAGTTCCTGCAGTTTTCACTGTAAACCCTTTTGGAGCTAGTACCTCCCCATATATATGTATGGAATGAAGTTTGCAACTGAAAAGAACCTTTGTGTTCCCAACAAGCTAGGTGAAGGACGGCTTTCACACACACTTATCTCTCAGAACAGAGCAAGTGGAGAGACGTTCGTTCATCTAGCAACAAGGGAACGGGTTGCAGGAGACACTTTTCTCTGCTTTCTCAGTCTTTTTCCTAGTGCCGGTAGGAAGTTCCTGCAGTTTTCACTGTAAAACCGAGTTGGAGCTAGTACCTCCCCATATATATTTATGGAATGGAGTTTGCAACTGAAAAGAAACTTTGTGTTCCCAACAAGCTAGGTGAAGTGCGGCTTTCACACACACTTATCTCTCAGAACTGAGCAAGAGGAGAGACGTTCGTTCATCTAGCACCAAGGGAACGGGTTGCAGGGACACTTTTTCTCTGCTTTCTCAGTCTGTTTCCTAGTGCCGGTTTGAAGTTCCTGCAGTTTTCACTGTAAATCCCTTTTGGAGCTAGTACCTCCCAATATATATGTATGGAATGAAGTTTGCAACTGAAAAGAAACTTTGTGTTCCCAACAAGATAGGTGAAGAGCGGCTTTCACACACACTTATCTCTGAGAACTGAGCAAGTGGAGAGACGTTCGTTCATCTAGCACCAAGGGAACGGGTTGCAGGAGACACATTTTCTCTGCTTTCTCAGTCTGTTTCCTAGTGCCGGTTTGAAGTTCCTGCAGTTTTCACTGTAAAACCGAGTTGGAGCTAGTACCTCCCCATATATATGTATGGAATGGAGTTTGCAACTGAAAAGAAACTTTGTGTTCCCAACAAGCTAGGTGAAGGACGGCTTTCACACACACTTATCTCTCAGAACTGAGCAAGTGAGAGACGTTCGTTCATCTAGCACCAAGGGAACTGGTTGCAGGAGACACTTTTTCTCTGCTTTCTCAGTCTGTTTCCTAGTGCCGGTTTGAAGTTCCTGCAGTTTTCACTGTAAAACCGAGTTGGAGCTAGTACCTCCCCACATATATGTATGGAATGGAGTTTGCAACTGAAAAGAAACTTTGTGTAACCAACAAGCTACGTGAAGAGCGGCTTTCACACACACTTATATCTCAGAACTGAGCAAGTGGAGAGACGTTCGTTCATGTAGCACCAAGGGAACGGGTTGCAGGAGACACTATTTCTCTGCTTTCTCAGTTTGTTTCCTAGTGCCGGGTTGAAGTTCCTGCAGTTTTCACTGTCAAAACGATTTGGAGCTTCTACCTCCCCATATATATGTATGGAATGGAGTTTGCAACTGAAAAGAAACATTGTGTTCCCAACAAGCTAGGTGAAGGACGGCTTCACACACACTTATCTCTCAGAACTGAGCAATTGGAGAGACGTACGTTCATCTAGCACCAAGGGAACGGGTTGCAGGAGACACTTTTTCTCTGCTTTCTCAGTCTTTTTCCTAGTGCCGGTATGAAGTTCCTGCAGTTTTCACTGTAAAACCGAGTTGGAGCTTCTACCTCCCCATATATATGTATGGAATGGAGTTTGCAACTGAAAAGAAACTTGGTGTTCCCAACAAGCTAGGTGAAGGACGGCTTTCACACACACATACCCCTCAGAACTGAGCAAGTGGAGAGACGATCGTTCATCTAGCACCAAGGGAACGGGTTGCAGGAGACAATTTTTGTCTGCTTTCTCAGTCTGTTTCCTAGTGCCGGTTTGAAGTTCCTGCAGTTTTCACTGTAAAACCGAGTTGGAGCTAGTACCTCCCCATATATATGTATGGAATGGAGTTTGCAACTGAAAAGAAACTTTGTGTTCCCAACAAGCTAGGTGAAGTGCGGCTTTCACACACACTTATCTCTCAGAACTGAGCAAGAGGAGAGACGTTCGTTCATCTAGCACCAAGGGAACGGGTTGCAGGAGACACTTTTTCTCTGCTTTCTCAGTCTGTTTCCTAATGCCGGTTTGAAGTTCCTGCAGTTTTCACTGTAAACCCTTTTGGAGCTAGTACCTCCCCATATATATGTATGGAATGAAGTTTGCAACTGAAAAGAACCTTTGTGTTCCCAACAAGCTAGGTGAAGGACGGCTTTCACACACACTTATCTCTCAGAACAGAGCAAGTGGAGAGACGTTCGTTCATCTAGCACCAAGGGAACGGGTTGCAGGAGACACTTTTCTCTGCTTTCTCAGTCTTTTTCCTAGTGCCGGTAGGAAGTTCCTGCAGTTTTCACTGTAAAACCGAGTTGGAGCTAGTACCTCCCCATATATATTTATGGAATGGAGTTTGCAACTGAAAAGAAACTTTGTGTTCCCAACAAGCTAGGTGAAGTGCGGCTTTCACACACACTTATCTCTCAGAACTGAGCAAGAGGAGAGACGTTCGTTCATCTAGCACCAAGGGAACGGTTTGCAGGGACACTTTTTCTCTGCTTTCTCAGTCTGTTTCCTAGTGCCGGTTTGAAGTTCCTGCAGTTTTCACTGTAAATCCCTTTTGGAGCTAGTACCTCCCAATATATATGTATGGAATGAAGTTTGCAACTGAAAAGAAACTTTGTGTTCCCAACAAGATAGGTGAAGAGCGGCTTTCACACACACTTATCTCTCAGAACTGAGCAAGTGAGAGACGTTCGTTCATCTAGCACCAAGGGAACTGGTTGCAGGAGACACTTTTTCTCTGCTTTCTCAGTCTGTTTCCTAGTGCCGGTTTGAAGTTCCTGCAGTTTTCACTGTAAAACCGAGTTGGAGCTAGTACCTCCCCACATATATGTATGGAATGGAGTTTGCAACTGAAAAGAAACTTTGTGTAACCAACAAGCTACGTGAAGAGCGGCTTTCACACACACTTATATCTCAGAACTGAGCAAGTGGAGAGACGTTCGTTCATGTAGCACCAAGGGAACGGGTTGCAGGAGACACTATTTCTCTGCTTTCTCAGTTTGTTTCCTAGTGCCGGTTTGAAGTTCCTGCAGTTTTCACTGTCAAAACGATTTGGAGCTTCTACCTCCCCATATATATGTATGGAATGGAGTTTGCAACTGAAAAGAAACATTGTGTTCCCAACAAGCTAGGTGAATGACGGCTTCACACACACTTATCTCTCAGAACTGAGCAATTGGAGAGACGTACGTTCATCTAGCACCAAGGGAACGGGTTGCAGGAGACACTTTTTCTCTGCTTTCTCAGTCTTTTTCCTAGTGCCGGTATGAAGTTCCTGCAGTTTTCACTGTAAAACCGAGTTGGAGCTTCTACCTCCCCATATATATGTATGGAATGGAGTTTGCAACTGAAAAGAAACTTGGTGTTCCCAACAAGCTAGGTGAAGGACGGCTTTCACACACACTTACCCCTCAGAACTGAGCAAGTGGAGAGACGATCGTTCATCTAGCACCAAAGGAACGGGTTGCAGGAGACAATTTTTGTCTGCTTTCTCAGTCTGTTTCCTAGTGCCGGTTTGAAGTTCCTGCAGTTTTCACTGTAAAACCGAGTTGGAGCTAGTACCTCCCCATATATATGTATGGAATGGAGTATGCAACTAAAAAGAAACTTTGTGTTCCCAACAACCTAGGTGAAGGACGGCTTTCACACACACATATCTCTCAGAACTGAGCAAGTGGAGAGACGTTCGTTCATCTAGCACCAAGGGAACTGGTTGCAGGAGACACTTTTTCTCTGCTTTCTCAGTCTGTTTCCCAGTGCCGGTTTGAAGTTCCTGCAGTTTTCACTGTCAAACATAGTTGGAGCTAGTACCTCCCCATATATATGTATGGAATGGAGTTTGCAACTGAAAAGAAACTTTGTGTTCCCAACAAGCTAGTTGAAGGACGGCCTTCACACACACTTATCTCTCAGAACTGAGCAAGTGGAGAGACGTTCGTTCATCTAGCACCAAGGGAACGGGTTGCAGGAGACACTTTTTCTCTGCTTTCTCAGTCTGTTTCCTAGTACCGGTTTGAAGTTCCTGCAGTTTTCACTGTAAAACCGAGTTGGAGCTAGTACCTCCCCATATATATGTATGGAATGGAGTTTGCAACTGAAAAGAATCTTTGTGTTCCCAACAAGCTAGGTGAAGGACAGCTTTCACACAGAATTATCTCTCAGAACTGAGCAAGTGGAGAGACGTTAGTTCATCTAGCACCAAGTGAACGGGTTGCAGGAGACACTTTATCTCTCCTTTCTCAGTCTGTTTCCTAGTGAAGGTTTGAAGTTCCTGCAGTTTTCACTGTAAAACCGAGTTCGAGCTTCTACCTCCCCATATATATTTATGGAATGGAGTTTGCAACTGAAAAGAAACTTTGTGTTCCCAACAAGCTAGGTGAAGGACGGCTTTCACACACACTTACCTCTCGGAACTGAGCAAGTGGAGAGACGATCGTTCATCTAGCACCAAGGGAACGGGTTGCAGGAGACACTTTTTCTCTGCTTTCTCAGTCTGTTTCCTAGTGCCGGTTTGAAGTTCCTGCAGTTTTCACTGTCAAACCGAGTTGGAGCTAGTACCTCCCCATATATATGTATGGAATGTAGTTTGCAACTGAAAAGAAACTTTGTGTTCCCAACAAGCTAGTTGAAGGATGGCTTTCACACACACTTATCTCTCAGAACTGAGCAAGTGGAGAGACGTTCGTTCATCTAGCACCAAGGGAACGGGTTGCAAGAGACACTTTTTCTCTGCTTTCTCAGTCTGTTTCCTAGTGCCGGTTGGAAGTTCCTGCAGTTTTCACTGTAAAACCGAGTTGGAGCTAGTAACTCCCCATATATATGTATGGAATGGAGTTTGCAACTGAAAAGAAACTTTGTGTAACCAACAAGCTAGGTGAAGAGCGGCTTTCACACACACTTATCTCTCAGAACTGAGCAAGTGGAGAGACGTTCGTTCATCTAGCACCAAGGGAACGGGTTGCAGGAGACACTTTTTCTCTGCTTTCTCAGTCTGTTTCCTAGTACCGGTTTGAAGTTCCTGCAGTTTTCACTGTAAAACCGAGTTGGAGCTAGTACCTACCCATATATATGTATGGAATGGAGTTTGCAACTGAAAAGAATCTTTGTGTTCCCAACAAGCTAGGTGAAGGACAGCTTTCACACAGAATTATCTCTCAGAACTGAGCAAGTGGAGAGACGTTAGTTCATCTAGCACCAAGTGAACGGGTTGCAGGAGACACTTTATCTCTCCTTTCTCAGTCTGTTTCCTAGTGAAGGTTTGAAGTTCCTGCAGTTTTCACTGTAAAACCGAGTTGGAGCTTCTACCTCCCCATATATATGTATGGAATGGAGTTTGCAACTGAAAAGAAACTTTGTGTTCCCAACAAGCTAGGTGAAGGACGGCTTTCACACACACTTACCTCTCGGAACTGAGCAAGTGGAGAGACGATCGTTCATCTAGCACCAAGGGAACGGGTTGCAGGAGACACTTTTTCTCTGCTTTCTCAGTCTGTTTCCTAGTGCCGATTTGAAGTTCCTGCAGTTTTCACTGTCAAACCGAGTTGGAGCTAGTACCTCCCCATATATATGTATGGAATGGAGTTTGCAACTGAAAAGAAACTTTGTGTTCCCAACAAGCTAGTTGAAGGATGGCTTTCACACACACTTATCTCTCAGAACTGAGCAAGTGGAGAGACGTTCGTTCATCTAGCACCAAGGGAACGGGTTGCAAGAGACACTTTTTCTCTGCTTTCTCAGTCTGTTTCCTAGTGCCGGTTGGAAGTTCCTGCAGTTTTCACTGTAAAACCGAGTTGGAGCTAGTAACTCCCCATATATATGTATGGAATGGAGTTTGCAACTGAAAAGAAACTTTGTGTA